>NC_135956.1:532438-1132438 GCF_053455715.1 Rhinoraja longicauda
GCTACACCAATACAGGAGAGGCTTTGGGTCCAGGGCCCCTCGGTCACACCCTCTCCCCTTCCTGTCCTCTGCGAGGAATGGGCCCAACGGGTCCACTTGGTCTAGTATATATATCTTATATTAATACTACTAAAACTCTGATTTGTATGTATATTTGTAACAGTGATTTCGGCTGATTTCTGCAAAACGGTGAACCGTAAGCCCCACAATTTTGCACCGCCTTAATCACACCGCTGGACGCTTGCCGAAAATGATGTTTTTATTTAATTCGGTCGTATATTTTTTTAAGTTACAGAGGTTTAAAAGTCAATTTTTTTTAAATCTCAGTTATTTCGGCTGATTTCGGCAAAAACGGTCAACTGTAGCGCCACGATTTTTGCACCGCCTTAATCACGACGCTGAACGCTGGTGAAAAATGATATTTTTATTTAATTCGGTCGTATATTTTTTAAGTTACAGAGGTTTTAGTAAAAAAAAAAAAAATCTAGCCGTTTTTTCCATGGCCTTCAGCGTGTGACGTCAAAATGCCCATGTGAGAAGAGCTCGCGCAACCCCCCTCCTACTGATTTATTGAATGCTTTCAGCGTGGCGCTGCTGTGCGTCTGGGCTCCCCCTCTCCTCTTGCTTCTCTCCTCTCTCCCACACCCGGGAGACCCTCTCCCCGCTATCCCCACCCCCCCCGGACCTTTCACTGATGCCCCCCCCCCCCCGGACCTTTCACTGATGCCGCTCCCCACCCCCCCCGGACCTTTCACTGATGCGCACCCCCGCCCCCCCCCCCCGGACCTTTCAATAACCCCCCCCCCCCCCGGACCTTTCACTGATGCGCTCCCCACCCCCCCCGGACCTTTCAACTGATGCGCGCCCCCCCCCCCCGGACCTTTCAATAACCCCCCCCCCCCCCCCCGGACCTTTCAATAATGCGCTCCCCCCCGGACCCTTTCACTGATGCACACCCCCGCCCCCCCCCCCCCCCCCGGACCTTTCAATAACCCCCCCCCCCCCGGACCTTTCAATAATGCGCTCCCCCCCGGACCTTTCACTGATGCACACCCCCGCCCCCCCCCCGGACCTTTCAATAATGCGCTCCCCCCCCGGACCTTTTACTGATGCTCTCCCCCCCCCCCCCCGGACCTTTCACTGATGCGCTCCCCCGCCCCCCCCCCGGACCTTTCACTGATGCGCTCCCCCCCCCCCCCCCCCCCCGGACCTTTCACTGGCCTTCAGCGTGTGACGTCAAAATGCCCATGTGAGAAGAGCTCGCGCAACCCCCCTCCTACTGATTTATTGAATGCTTTCAGCGTGGCGCTGCTGTGCGTCTGGGCTCCCCTCTCCTCTTGCTTCTCTCCTCTCTCCCACACCCGGGAGACCCTCTCCCCGCTATCCCCCCCCCCCCGGACCTTTCACTGATGCCCCCCCCCCCCCGGACCTTTCACTGATGCGCTCCCCACCCCCCACCCCCCCCGGACCTTTCACTGATGCGCACCCCCGCCCCCCCCCGCCCCCCCCCCCCCCCCCCCCGGACCTTTCAATAACCCCCCCCCCCGGACCTTTCACTGATGCGCCCCCCACCCCCCCCGGACCTTTCACTGATGCGCGCCCCCCCCCCCCACCCCCCCGGACCTTTCAATAACCCCCCCCCCCCCGGACCTTTCAATAATGCGCTCCCCCCCGGACCTTTCACTGATGCACACCCCCGCCCCCCCCCCCCCGGACCTTTCAATAACCCCCCCCCCCGGACCTTTCAATAATGCGCTCCCCCCCCGGACCTTTCACTGATGCACACCCCCGCCCCCCCCCCCCCGGACCTTTCAATAATGCGCTCCCCCCCGGACCTTTTACTGATGCTCTCCCCCCCCGGACCTTTCACTGATGCGCTCCCCCGCCCACCCCGGACCTTTCACTGATGCGCTCCCCCCCCCTCCCCCCCCCCGGACCTTTCACTGATGCGCTCCCCGCCCCCCCCCCCCCCCCCGGACCTTTCACTGATGCGCACCCCCGCCCCCCCCCCGGACCTTTCACTGATGCGCACCCCCACCCCCCCCGGACCTTTCACTGATGCGCTCCCCGCCCCCCCCCGGACCTGTTGGTGCTGGGGGCAAGAGAGAGTAGGGGAAAGGGGTGTGCTGGGGAAAGGGGGAGTGGGGGAGATTAAGAGTGTGTCTGGGGGAGAGAGAATGGTGGCGGGGTCTGAGAATGGGGACTGGGGAGGGGGACAACAGGGGTCGTCCGGAGGGGGCTTGGTGGTGGGGGAAAGAGGGGTACTGGGAAAAGGGGAGGTCGTGGGGAAAGGGGGGGTGTGGGGAGAGTAAGATTGGGGTTGGGGGAGGAGAGAATGGGGGGTGTGGGAATGGGCCCAACGGGCCCTCTTTGCTAGTATATTACTAAAACTCTTGTATGTATATTTGTTTTGTATGTGTGTTTGTTCCCGAAATCTTGCCAAAACGGTACATGATAGCGCAATAATTTTAGGCCCACCTTACTCACCATTCTCCTGTGGTGTGCAGCAGAGAGTTTCATTATTTTTTCTAAGTAATTAAGCATAAACTTTAATAAGTGCGCTCCCCCCTCCCCGTGCTTGCGTCCCGTCGTACCCCGCGCCAGACCTTCCTCCCCTTGTGCAGCGCAGTGGCAGAGAGAAGCTCAAACAAGATGACTGTCGGCAGGACGAACATGGGGCAGCGCTTTGCGTCTGCTATCCTGCTGCTGGTTGCCGCGATGGCCGCCGAGGGGCGAATCGTCTAGTTTACAATATAAATGATTTAGACAAAAGAATGAAACATCTCCAAGTTTGTGGATGACACAAAGCTGGGTAGCAGTTTGAGCTGTGAGGTGGATGCTAGGAGGCTGCAGGGTGACATGGATAGGTTGGGTTAGTGGGCAGATGCATGGCAGATGCAGTATAATATGGATAAATGTGAGGTTGCTCACTTTGGTGGCAAGAACAACAAGGCAGATTATTATCTGAACGGTGTCAGATTAGGAAAAGGGGAGACGTGGTGAGACCACACCTGGAGTATTGTGTGAAGTTTTGGTTTCCTAATTTGAGGGAGGACATTCGTGCTATTGAGGGAGTGCAACGTAGGTTCACCAGGTTAATTCCCGGGATGGCGGGACTGACATATGATGAAAGAAAGGATTGACATGGGTTATATTCACTGGAATTTAGAAGGATGAGAGGGGATCTTATTGAAACATATAAAATTCTTCAGGTCTGAAGAAGGGTCTCGACCCGAAACTTCACCCATTCCTTCTCTCCAGAAATACTGCCTGTCCTGCTGAGTTACTCTTGCTTTTTGTGTCCATTTTCAGTTTAAACCAGCATCTGCAGTTCCTTCTTACACAAAATTCTTAAGGGATTGAACATACTAGATTGGACATGCTAGATGAAAAAATGTTCCTGATGTTGGGGGAGTCCAGAACCAGGGGTCACAGTTTAAGAATAAGGTATATGCCATTTAGGACTGAGATGACAAAAAAACATTTTCACCCAGAGAGTTGTGAATCTGTGGAATTCTCTGCCACAGAAGGCAGTGGAGGCCAATTCACTGGATGTTTTCAAGAGAGTTAGATATAGCTCTGAGGGCTAACAGAACCAAGGGATATGGGGAGAAAGCAGGAACAGGGTACTGATTTTGGATGATCAGCCAAGATCATATTGAATGGCTAGTTCGAAGGGCCGAATGGCCTACTCCTATTTTCTGTTTCTAGTTGCGATTCTGTCAAATTACAGCTGGTTTTGATGCTCTTAAAGGCATGCCACAAGCTCCTGTACCTTTAATGCCTTTTCCACAGGTTTTTTAAGAATAGAATACTGATTAATTAGTTAAGTGAATATGAGAGGTGTAAATCAGCACTACCCAATTCTCCTGATACCAGGAGACTATATGTGATTTGTTATCATTTTGGGTGTCTCTTCCTCCTGATCGTGCCACTTTTACCCTTGCAGTCTGGGAACAGAGCACACCCAGAAATTGTGTCTTGACTGAAAGACTCCTGTGACTATGAATTTTGACAGGCCCCAGATATTATTGAGGGAATGTTGCGTGGTTGACTGGGACATGTTGTGGCTTTGTTAAATCATATGGGTTTCTTAAGCCAATTTAAGGTAGATTGGATTAGAAAATGGTGCTGAGATTTTGGAATTCCATTTAAACTAGATGGGGTCAGGATGGCTGGTTGCCTTATCTGAAGGACAACATTGAACCTTAACTGGGCTTTCTGTTAAGAATCTGGAAGTTCCATTGTTATCTTTTAATTCCAGATTAATTGATTCAGTCTATATCACTGGAATTGTAGTTTGTTGCATCCAGACTCGACTGTATGCACAATACCACTTTACCTCGCAATCTCTTGTCAAGTGTAATGCACTGCTGCTATTACAATGTCAACCTTTTGATTAAAGGAAATTTTACCCTAGGACTGGTTGTTCTCAAATTGTTCCTGCAAGAATTTCGCAATTTACTTGTTTCTACAAATTCTCCAAATGTTTATTAGACTCGAGATCTTTAAACAATACAGTTTATCACTGACAAGGTTGAAACAAAATATTTCTTGAATTTGTTGTGAATTTACTAATTTCCAACACTCTGGTAGTGAAATGGTTATACTTTTTACTTGCTAACTGTGGCTTCCAATATATGCTCAATAAAAATGTCAGTCACTGGGGCACCAGAAGTTCTGGCTAGGTTTAGCTTTCAGTTTTATGTTATGAAAGTCTGCTCCAGATGGTGTTTTTTTCAATGTAGCAACTTTCAAAGTTGTGGAAGCAGTTACTTTGAAGTCTGTTCAATTTTAGACATTAGTATTTTCTTTAGTTAGTTTGATGGTTTCAAATCCTAACAAAATTAAAATTCAAGATTTAATGAAAAATAAATTTGTGCTTTTGTAATCTCAAAGCTGATTTGATTTAATGACCATGCATAGCTTTTATGAAAGTTTTAATTTGCCAAATCAACATAAAATGAAGAATCACTTTACTTTTATTATAATAATAATAATAATAATAATAATAATAATAATAATAATAATAATAATAATAATAATAATAATAATAATAAGTAAGAAGAGGTGAAATATAGAATTATTTAAGTAATTGAGCAGAAGATGTGGTTGAAGGTTTTTTTCTAATGTTCCCACCAACTACAATTAAAATAGATTTGCTGAACAGTGGTTTTGCTTCAATCTTCCTTAGCTGGTTAAAAGTAAATTATAACATGAGAAATTATAATAAGCACAATAGTTTAATTATCTTTAATATTCTTGAAAATCCATGCACAACAACCAAGGCAGATAGACGGAAAATATCAAACAGAGGTAGGCATTTGATATTGAGACCATATGTTCAAGATTTGCTCAACAATTAATTATAAGTTACTCTTTCTGAAGAAGGGTCTCGACCCGTAACGTCACCCATTCCTTCTCTCCTGAGATGCTGCCTGACCTGCTGAGTTACTCCAGCATTTTGTGAATAAATACCTTCGATTTGTACCAGCATCTGCAGTTATTTTCTTACACTATAAGTTACTCTAGTTCAATTTGAAGGTTTGTGAAAGTCACAAATTGACTTTGCTTGAATCTATATGATTTTGATTTCTATTTCATAAATTAAATCTGCCTTTTAGCTCAGCCCCAGTTATTTTTGTAATGAAGTATTGCAAGCAGATTGTTTAATAAATGTTCCTTAGTTTTGTAATTGGAATAAGTCCATGTTAGATTGCCATGGTGATAATTAAGTTTTCCTTGCAGTACTTAATTTGTTTAACAATGGTCGATTGTGAGTTTTGTGTGCTAGTTTAATTTTTTTTAAAGATGAATAAACAAGCTAATTATAAAAGTTTGAAATCCTAAATCTCTAAGTGCCAGGAATTATTGATAGACGTGCAGTGTTGACATGAAGGCAATTTCCTGCTCCGGAATAGATATAATACAAAACATTACGCTCAAATATTGTAAGAAATCTCTTAGAATTGCTTCACCATTGTTAACTTTTATGCAGAGCTGCCTATCAAATCATTATTTATCACACCTTTAATTAAATTAGGACTCAGTCTCTGAAAATCATCAAACTCACACTAAACTGCAGTGTAACTTCGTATTTCACAGCAAATGCATGCATTGAGATGTTTATTGCAATTTGGTCCATTGAGATTATGTGGTTTACCCTGAAACATAGCAGGTTTGTATATACAATATATATACATCAATGCTTGTATAGATGGCAAATTCCAAGTTTCTACTGCCTGACTTGTAAATTTCTAGGAATTGCCTAGAATTTGTTGACACCTGGAAATCCTGGAACTACTGATTATTTTTGAAATACTTTATGCTTTGATTACATCTATCAACCCCTGCAAAATTGTGTACGAAAATAACTGCAGATGCTGGTACAAATCGAAGGTATCATAAAAAGCTGGAGTAACTCAGCGGGTCCGCTCCCGTGTCAACGAGAAAACGCCGCCCCGAATGACGATCCCAGGTGTAGAGGAGGCGATGTTTTTGGCCGGCCGCAGTTGCCACTACAGACGGCCGGCTGAGGGGTTTCCCGGATGCGTGCAGGGTGGTCGGCATCGGCGGGCCTCGGAGCCCCACCTTTGGTGGTAGTAGCACGACTTGTCCTTGCTGGCACCGTACGTGGCCGACGTCAGGCTGGGACAGTATGACCTGCCGAGGTACCGCCGCCACCCGACTGATGGTGGCTCCACCCTGCTGTTTGACCTGCCATAGCACGTCCGCAAGGGCTGCCAGCAGATGGGGAGTTAGTGAAATCATCATCCGTGAGGAGCAGGGGGATGTCCTCAGGCATTTGCTCGAGGAAGACCTGTTCGAAAAGGAGGCAGGGCTTGTGTCCATCCATCAGGGTGAGCATTTCCTTCATGAGCACGGACGGTTTGCGTTCTCTTAGTCTATCCATGTGCAGGAGTTTTGCCGGCCTGTCGCAGTGGCTGAGACCAAAAGTGTCCTTGAGGAGCGTTCTGATGCCTTCTACTTGTTGTCGGCTGGTGGCTGGCGAAGGTAATCGATCAGGCGCCCGGCGGTGTCCTGGTCCAGCGCACTGACCACGTAGTAGTACTTGGTGATGTCGGCAGTTATCTGGCGGATGTGGAATTGGGCTTCGGCTTGTTCAAACCACACTTGGGGCTGTGATGTCCAGAATGTGGTCAGTTTGAGTGAAACTGCATTCTGCTGAACTGGGTTGTCTCCAGGCATGATGAAATCCAAAAGAGGCCCTTTTGGATCGTCGAGGTTACGTGTTGTATAAACATTCAGTTTAATATTTAAACGATACAGCTCAATTAGTACAAGAGGGCAAGGTGTGTGTTAACGTGTTGACTGTGAGGTGAAGACTAGCTCCGTCGTCCGCTGCACACCGCCAGCAGACCACCCAGGTCAGCGTTGATTGGTCGCCCCAGATCACACCAGTGCTCGAGCTCGACGAACGATGGTTCGAGACCACATAATAATAAAAAATACAATAAATTAAGAACCGTAATACTGGGTGACCATAATAATGCAAAAAACAAAATTTGTAGTGCAAGTAAAGATACAGTCCATAGAAGATCATAGTTGCTGAGGTTAGTTTTGTGCAGTGTTCAAGAGCCCGATGGTTGCTGGGAAAGAAGCTGTTCTTGAACCTGGTGGTCATGGTTTTCAGGCTCCAATGTGCTGAGCCCAGATTATTAACAGCTTGAACAAGCAAATAAAATACCATCTCAGTGTGAATCTCATTCCCTGGTGACTCTCCCTTGCATCTCAAAGGCAGAAGTCAGATCTCCTTTCACAATTTGTCCGCCAATATACTGACCGCACACTTCGCAGCCATCTTCAACCTCTCACTTTAACAATATTCTATCCCATCTGCTTCAAGTAAGCCTCCATCATTTCAATACCCAAGAAAATAAAGTAACCTGTCATAATGAACTGCATCTATAAAATCAACCATAATGTAGTGCTTTGAAAGATTGTTGATGCCCCATATTTGCTCCAGTCTGGACAATCTAGACTCCCTGTAATTGGCACTCAGGAAAAATACGTCTGTGGAGGATGCCATCTCTCTTTCACTACATTCAGCCTTGAAATACCTTAATAATAAGAACTCCTATGTTGGGATGTTATTCATTAACTGCAGCTCAGCTGTCAATACCGAGATAGCTTCTCCTAGAATTTCTGGACCTTGATGCCGGGGCCTCCGCATCTAACTGGTTTCTGAACTTCTTGACTGGCAGACATGAGTCAGCTAAAATTGGTCATAACATTTCCTCCATCCTCCAGAAGTAATAGGGCAGAAAGTTTAAGAAAGGATAAGAGTCTAAGGTCAGGCAAAATGGGGACCAATGTGATGGTGTGGTGAATACTGAACTAAAGGTGAACTAAAGATTTCACGCAGTTTATGGAACAAAGTGGATGAACATATAGCACAGTTAGAAATTGGTAGGTACGACATTGTGGGCATCATTGAGATGTTGCTGAAAGAGGATCAGAGCTGGGAGCTGAATATCCAGGGTTACACATCCTATCAAAAAAACAGACAGGTGGACAGAGGGGATGGGGTAGCTCTGCAGGTAAGGAATGAAATTCAATCCTTAGCAAGGGATGACATGGGATTAGAAGGTGTAGAATCTTTGTGGGTAAAGCTGAGAAACGGCAAGGGTAAGAAGACCCTGATGGGAGTTATATACAGGCCTCCAAATAGTAATAAATGTAGTGTAGATGGGGGAATGTATACCAACATAAAGGACGCCTACAGCTCTCTCCCCCTGCCCACCCCTGGAACAATCCGATCACCTCTCACTGCTTCTACTGCCCGCATACAAACCCCTCATCCGCTAGACCAAACCTGCAATAAAGACGGTCAAAATATGGCCCGAGGATGCCACCCTACAAATCCAGGACTGCTTTGATCGCATCGACTGGGACCTGTTTGCACAACAGACGACTTGCGGTTCTGAGGTAGACTTGGAGGAATACACATCCACTGTGCTCTCCTACATCAACTGCTGTGTGGAGAATGTCACGGAGGACAAGGAAATAAAGATGTTCCCAAACCGGAAACCCTGGATGAATAAGGAGGTACAGAACCTGTTGAGGGCACGAAACAATGTCTTTAAATCTGGTGACACTTCAGCATACAGTGTTGCCAGGTCAAACGTGAACAGAGGTATTAAAAGGGCCAAAGACACCCACAGGCAACGGGTGGAAGACCACTTCAATACCACGGACACCAGAAGCATGTGGCAGGGTGTCAGGGACATCACTGGCTACAAGAGCAGCCCTGCCTGCCCCCATAGTGATATCACACTAACCAACGAGCTAAACACCTTCTTTGCCCGCTTCGAAACTGGCAACACCACCTTGAGTGGAAGAACCCCAGCCGAGGCGGATCAACTGAGTGCAACTGAGCACACAGGAAGTACAACGCGCTCTGCAGGATCAGGATAGGTTTCAGGATATCTTTATTTGTCATCCAAAAAACAAGTTTTTTGGACAAAATTTAGTCACCCACAGTCCAACAATAAGAGCAATAAAACAAGCAAATTACACAACCCCAACCAACACAAAAAAAAGAAACATCCATCACAGTGAGTCTCCTCCAGTCCCCTCCTCACTGTGATGGAAGGACAGAATGTCTTTTCTCTTCCCCTGCCGACTTCTCCCGCGGTCAGGCGGTTGTCGTTGCCACGTTCCAGACCGCGCCGGACGGTGAAAGGTCCGCAGCGGGCCGACCCAAGCCCCGCGATCCGGGGCGGGCGAACACGCTGCCGCTGCCGGAGCTCCTGATGTCGGCATCCACGCGGCCCGAGCCTAAGGCGAGTCGCAGCCGCTCCCGCAGCCTCCGAGGACGGCCGGCTCCGCTGATGGTGAGTCCGGTCGGCTCCGCTGATGGTGAGTCCGGTCCGCGGGCTCTGCGAACCGGAGCCCTGGAGGCAGCCAGCTCCAGAAGTTGGGCCGATGGCAGGGCGCATCAGAAAACAAAGGTCGGGTCTCCGTTCGGAAGGGACAAATCTACAATTTTACAGTTCCCCCCTCCCCCCCACACACACACATAGTACACAACCACAAAAACACGACATCACATCTACAATTAAGACAAAAAACCCAACAAAAACACAAAGACAAATGGACCGCAGGTAAGCCGCTGCTGCTAGGGCAGCGCCGCCATTTTGAATAAGGGTCAACCCACGCAAAGCTGCAGGCCCAGATGGAGTTGAATAAGTTTTTTTGCATCAGTCTTCACAGAGGAATACACCAGCAATGTACCTGAAATTCAAGAGAGTTAAGGGGCAGAAGTTAGTGGAGTTGCTATTACTAAAGAGAAGGTGGCTTGGGAAGCTGAAAGGTCTGAAGGAGAATAAATCACCTGGACCAAATGGACTACACCCCAGGGTTCTGAAGGAAGTAGCTTTAGATATTTTAGAAGCATTAGTCGTGATCTTTCAAGAATCACTAGAGGCAGGAATGGTCGCAGAGGACTGGAAAATTGTAAATGTTACTCCGCTATTCAAGAAGGGAGCAAAGCAAAAGAGAGGAAACTATTGATCAGCTAGCCTGACTTCAGTGGTTGGTAAGATTTTAGAGTCGATTATAAAGGATGAGATTTCTGAGTACTTGGAAGCACTTGTTAAAATAGGCCAAAGTCAGCAGGGCATTATGAAGGGGAGATCGTGCTTGACGAATCTGTTGGAACCCTTTGAGGAAGTAAATAGGATAGACATGTTGAATGTTGTTTTCTAGTGAGAGATTAAAGAGGTATGTGAATACCTCTGCCTGCTGATCTGCACTGATCTGCACTATTCAGTCTCGACCCGAAATGTCACCTGTTCCTTTTCTTAAGAGATGCTGTCTGACCTGCTGAGTTACTCCAGCTATTTGTGTCTATCTTCGGTTTAAACCAGTATCTGCAGTTCTTTCCTACACAATGTGCCTAGGGACTCCATCTGAACCAGTTGCTTTCCGTGGATTTAATCTCAGGATCTTGGGTCTGCCTTTGTAACCGTTGGTACAGTTGGACCTGAGATTCATGGCTTTTCACCAGCGACCTTCTGTTCATAGTGGGAGGGACCCATTTTTGCCACTGAAACTTCCCCTCTTCGCCCTGTAGCCCCTTGTGTGCAAGTCATGCCACAATCAACAAATATCAATGTGATTGCCATGAGACTCCAGCTTATTCCCTCTTGGTATTCTTAATGGCTTGGTGAAAGTCATTGATAGATTTCTTATATTGTTTGGGATGCCCCAGAGATGGACTTCACCTGGGAATGGACCCTCACGGTTCATCTATGGTTTCTGGTTAGGGAATACACGTATCAGCTTCTTTGGAACATAGTCCTCTCCACACTTGCGGATAAAGTCTGTAACAGCAGTGGCATATTCTTCTAGCTTCAGATTCCTTGAATATGGATCCATCCACTGACTCAAAGCAGTCGTAAAGTTTTTCCTTCTGAGAGAACATCCAGGAGCTTGAAAGTTTGGACATCCAGATTTCAGAATAGCTTCCTGGCTGATGTCTGAACCAATCACTTCTTTCACAAACCACTCCCAGAGGTGCCTAAATATACACTTACTCTTAACTCTACCTCATTGGTTCTTTTATTGTACTTCAATATTATTTTGCATTACAGTCTTGCACCATTTAGCTGTTTTACATTTGTGGTTGCATTTATTATTGTAGCTATCATTAATGTGTTTATTGTTTACACTGAGCTTCATGTGAGCAAGGAATTTCATTGCATCCCGATGAATGTGACAATAAACTAATCTGTAAATATTTTTAAATGAAATGCTGCCAAATTGTTTATTCCTGGTGACTAATGAGGTCAGCAATTGAATATGGGGTTTTATGAATGGCTTAAAACTAACAGAATTTATTGACATTGAAGGAGGAAATTATGTTTTCAAATATTCTTGTGTTATCTACCTTATTTGCTTTGTGTTAATGATCTAACTGGGAAATTGTTGCAAATATATACTGAATATGCAGTACACTCAGCCTCATTCTTCCATGGAAAATAGGTGCAGGAGGAGGCCATTTGGCCCTATGTGATCATGAATGATCATCCACAATCAGTACCCTGTGCCTGTCTTCTCACCATATCCCTTGATTCCGCTAGCCCCTTGAGCTCCATCTAACTCCTAGTAATACCATTCAGTATCAAGTTACGTCAAGTTTATTTAGACATACGGAGAGGTACAGGTATATTGAAATTCTTGTTTGCAGCAGCATCATGGGCATATATACTCAAGCAATTATACAAAACATAAATTATACATAAAGTACATAAAATGATGCCTAAATTCTGCAAGATAATAAAAAGAAAATAAATACAAAAAAAGATATTTGTGCAAAACAAAATTAGAAGATAAAACAAGTCCTTGGTAATGTAAGCAGGCCCAAAGTGTTCCATTGTTGAGGTATGATTATGGTTTTGTGGGTTGGAGCAAGAACGAGGATCAAGCTTTTAGTAAGTAGCTGTTCCTGAACTTGGTGGTGTGCGACATCAGGCTCTTCTGCATCTCTTGCCTGATGATGGCAGTGAGAAGAGGGCATGGCCCGAATGGTGGGGATCCTTGATGATTTATGCTGCCTTCTTGAGGCAGTGCCTCATGTAGATGCTTTTGATGGTGGGGAGGCTTGTTGCCATGATGCATTGTGCTGAATTCACCCTTCTTTGCAGCCCCTTGTGTTGATGTCCTTTGGAATTGCTTTAGCAAGCCATAATGCACTCAGATTGCTTTCTATGATACATCTGTAGTAAGCTTGCTCTGATTAATCAGTTTAAAAAAAAAGAAATGAATGATTCATCACCCATGATTAATCATGATTGATCGATTAAAGTGATTACATTTCTAAAATCTTCTCTCGAAAGCTCCCGATTAGGGTGGTACGTGAATTCTTTGTTTTGTAAATAAATGGTTACTTTTCAGACAGTTTTTCCATAAAGCTAAGCAAAAATGTAAATATAACCAATCATTTAAATGTGTTCAGAAAATTTCAAACAGCAAAGAGGCAAATAACCGGATTGATTTTCAAGGTAAGAAGTCAGATGTTTGGTGTAACTTTCTTGTGAACAAAAACTATGGGGAATTTAGTGAAACAATTTTCAAATATCAGCCTGGTGTCATTAAAATATCACCTGGAATACAAATATGCCTTCAAATTCGAATGAGGATAGACACAAAATGCTAGAGTAACGCAGCGGGACAGGCAGCATCAAATTTGACCCACTGTCTTCAAACAAGTCAGTTGGCATTCCAGCAAGCACAAATCAGGGAAACAATTAACAAATCAAGGAAATTAGAAAAGCGAAAAGAAGATATGAGGCTGCTTTGGCAAGTAATGTAAAAGTAAACCCCAAGGGGTTCTACAGATATGTCAATAGCAAAAGGATAGTGAGGGATAAAATTGGTCCATTAGAGAGTCAGAGTGGACAGCTATGTGCTGAGCCGGAAGAAATGGGGGAGATATTAAACAATTTCTTTTCATCAGTATTCACCGAGGAGAAGGATATTGAATTATGTGAGGTAAGCGAAACAAGTAGAGTAGTGATGGAAATTAGGAGGATTAAAGAAGAGGAGGTACGGACACTTTTGAAAAATATAAAAGTGGATAAGTCTCCAGGTCCTGATAGGATATTCCCTAGGACATTGAGGGAAGTTAGTGCAGAAATAGCAGGGGCTATGACGGAAATATTTCAAACGTCATTAGAAACGGGGATGGTGCCGGAAGATTGGCGCATTGCGCATGTTGTGCCTTTGTTTAAAAAAGGTTCTAAAAGTAAACCTAGCAATTATAGACCTATTAGTTTGACGTCTGTGGTGGGAAAATTAATGGAAAAGATACTTAGGGACAATATATATAATTATTTGGACAAACAAGGCCTGATTAGAAACAGTCAACATGGATTTGTGCCTGGAAAGTCATGTTTGACTAATCTTCTTGAATTTTTTGAAGAGGTTACCAGGGAAATTGATAAGGGCAAGGCTGTGGATGTTGTCTATATGGACTTCAGTAAGGCATTTGACAAGGTTCCACATGGAAGGTTGATTAAGAAGGTTAAATCGTTGGGTATTAATAGTGAGGTTGCAAGATGGATTCAACAATGGCTGAATGGGAGATACCAGAGGGTAATGGTTGACAATTGTATGTCAGGTTGGAGGCCAGTGTCTAGTGGAGTGCCCCAGGGATCTGTGTTGGGTCCACTGTTGTTTGTCATTTACATTAATGATCTGGATGATGGTGTGGCAAATTGGATTAGTAAATATGCAGATGATACTAAGATAGGTGGTGTAGTTAGTAATGAAGTAGAGTTTCAAAGTCTACAGAGAGACTTGGGCCTTTTGGAAGGGTGGGCTGAAAGATGGCAGATGGAGTTTAATGCTGATAAGTGTGAGGTGCTGCATTTTGATAGGACAAATCAAAATAGGACGTACAGGGTAAATGGTAGGGAATTGAGGAATGCAGTGGAACAGAGGGATCTGGGAATAACTGTGCATTGTTCCCTGAAGGTGGAATCTCATGTGGATAGGGTGGTGAAGAAGGCATTTGGTATGCTTGCCTTTATAAATCAGAGCATCGAGTATAGAAGTTGGGATGTAATGTTAAAATTGTACAGGGCATTGGTGAGGCCGAATCTGGAGTATGGTGTGCAGTTCTGGTTGCCAAATTATAGGAAAGATGTCTACAAAATGGAGAGGGTACAGAGGAGATTTACTAGAATGTTGCCTGGGTTTCAGCACTTAAGCTACAGAGAGAGGTTGAACAGGTTGGGTCTTTATTCTTTGGAGCGTAGAAGGTTGAGGGGGGACTTGATAGAGGTTTTTTAAATTTTGAGAGGGACGGACAGTTGACGTGGGTAGGCTTTTCCCTTTGAGAGTGGGGAAGATTCCAACAAGGGGACATAGCTTCAGAATTGAGGGACAAAAGTTTAGGGGTAACATGAGGGGTAACTTCTTTACTCAGAGGGTGGTGGCTGTATGGAATGGGCTTCCGGTGGAAGTGGTGGAGGCTGGCTCGATTTTATTTTTAAGAGTAAATTGGATAGGTATATGGATAAGAGGGGATTAGAGGGTTATGGTCTGAGTGCAGGTAGATGAGACTAGGTCAGGGAGAGTGGTCGGCGTGGACTGGAAGGGCCGAACGGGCCTGTTTCCGTGCTGTAGTTGTTATATGTTATAATTCTCTTGCATTTCAATAAGAAATCAACAAAACACCCGAGTTTGTTATCGCCGTTTGACAGCTTTAGACACCATTCAGTTCGCAACATTGACCAACAGTGTCGACATCAAAAAAGGCTGGAAAGCACAAGGTCTGAAATTTCAAAGTACGAGAGAGGAATTTTGTGACATGGTCATGATATTTGGAACAAAAATCCGGGAAGAATTGAAGCAGGAACTGAAGGAAACACTGGAATCAGGGACTGCTTTACGCTCACATTAGATGAATGAAACTCAGAGAAATCAATGCTACATATGCCTAAATTTACATCACACTGACAAGCTCTTTGGCCTCGGGATGCTACGAATCAATGGTTCAATGCCTGCCGAGAAAGAATTAAAACTGATCATTGATAAACTTGAAACTTTTGACATTGATTTGAAGAAACTTGTAGTCAGGATGACCACTGATGGAGCCAGTGTCATGAAGATGCTTGGTCAATCATCAGGCATTTTCCAGCAGTTGGGTCATTTGCATAGCATTAGATAGACACAAAGTGCTGGAGTAACTCAGCGGGACAGGCAGCATCTGTGGAGAGAAGTAATGGATGACATTTTGGGTCGACACCACTTCAGACTGGAAATTCATTTTGCCATGGTTGATGTGCTGTACAAGAGGTTGAGTAACATGATGGTGATGAAAATGAGAATGAAGAGGATGACATCTATGAAGAAGAGAAGATTGAGGAGCCCGATGATTAGTATAAAGGTGATGATGACTCCATCGGCGTGTGGGTTAAAGATCAATCCGTGGATGCTGATGTTCAACTTGCAGACATCATTGCTGAATTAATTAGCAAATTCCGATAAATTATAACGTTTTTCCACATATAACCTGTGCGAAACTACTGCAAAATCTAGTCAAATATGAAGTGGGATGGCATTGGTCCTTGAATGCTAAACATGTTGGAATTCAATGCTGGCTATGCTGAGGCAGTGCCTAGTGAGTTTTTGTCCAGCCATTTTTATCCACCTGAAATGGAATTGTGGCTTGCATCTGAGTTAGCTGAAATTTTGGATTTGATTGAAGTGAGTGTCCTTGCCCTTGGACGCGTGATTGGAACTTAGTCAAAGCAGACAAAATATTTGATTTCATGCTGACCAATCTGGAGCAGCAACCTGGTGAGATCGGCAGAAAACTATATGAAGCTGTTCACGCCACGATTGAGCAGAGAAGAAACCTAGACATTTCAGTACTCCTCAAATACTTGGATGATCCCAATGGATTATGACTCTGCCTGGAACTCCTGACTTGCGTTCCCACCAACACGATCTTGTCAAAATTGCAAGAGACATTTACATGGTGCTTTTCTCAAACAAAGATGATAAATTATTTGATGACAATCGTGAAGAAAATAATGATCAAGCTGAGCCTACTGCAAATCAAAGTAAATCGGAAGACCTCGATGCCATTCTCTCCAGACAGAATGTCAAGAAGCCGAAGCCAATGGAGTCATATTCAAACCTGCAAGGCATTTTGAAGATATTGAAGTGAGAAAAGGGTGTCCTGGAAAGCATGTTGAAACGCCCAAAAGCGCATGAAAAAGTGTACGAAGCACTCGTGACAATTCGTCCTAGCTCAGTTGAATCTGAAAGATGTTTTAGTCTTTGTTACAAAATTGTGCACATCATTGAGTGATGAGACAGTTGATACCTTATGTTTATTTGAAATGTTACCCGAATGACTGACGGTCTAAAGTAGGTTTATGGTTGTGAAATAAAGGGAAATTTCCCAAGAAATTATAAGTTTTAATTTGAAAATCACGAAAAAGTTTTGAAAATTCACGGGGCAAAATTATTAATTAATGATAATCACTTGTTCAAAATTAATCACTTAATCAGAAAGCAGCTCTAATCTATAGTAATTGTTAGCGAGTATTCTGTGACATGTCAAACCTCTTTAAACTTGCAACAAAGTAGAGTCCACCTTTATAATAATAATAATAATCCATTTATTTTATATAGCGCCTTATCACATGCTCAAAGCGCTTTACAAAAACAATTAACATAGAAACAAACAGGCAAACTATCCTGACGGAAAAGCGGCGAATACTCAACGCCAGCGTCCTCTCACGTCAGGGTCCGGCAGTAGACATTAAAAAGCACAAGACACACAGATATAATTTTTTACACAAAACAGCCATCACAGTGATTGCTCTAGGCATACCCTCACTGTGATGGAAGGCAAAGTCTTATCTCCTCCTTATTCTTCTCCCGTGGTGCCACGAGGTGATCGAGGCTCCCAACTTTTTGAAGCCTCCACCGGGCGATGGAAAGTCCCAGGGCCGAGCCGAGCAGGCCGATGAAAGTCCTGAGCCCCCACCGGGCGATGGAAAGTGCTGCGGCCGAGCCACGCAGGGCGATGAAAGTCCTGAGCCCCCACCGGGCGAAGTAAAGTGCTGCGGCCGGGCCACGCAGGGCGATGAAGGGCCTGCGAGCGGGTTGATCGTACCTCGCGCTTCGGGGCGGTCGAAGCTGCTACGGCTGGAGCTCCCAAAAGCCGGTCGCCAGCCAGGGACCTGCGAACTCCCGATGTTGCGGTCTGCAGGGCCCACGGCCGAAGCCTCCGAGATGTTAAGTCCAGGCCCTGCGACCGGAGTCTTTGAGGTCGATCCCAGCTGGAGGCCGCCGACACCACGATGTTAGGCCGTAGCGCGAACGGAGATACGACACGGTAAAGGTCGCATCTCCGTTGAGGAGGAGATTTGAAAAAAAGGTTTCCCCCAACCCCCCCACCACCCCCCTACATACACAGAATTAAAAATAAAACAAAACGTACATTTAACAACGACAATGACAAAAAAAACAACAACAAAAACGGAGAGACTGCCGGTGAGCCGCAGCTGCAGAACACAGCCACGCCCCCTTATGATTGCATTCTTGTGTTGTGCCCAGGATTGGTCAACAGAGATGTTATTGCCTAGGAATTTGAATCAGTGCTCTCCACTGCCGGCCACCAATCAAAACAGGCACATGGTCTCCCAGCTTGCTCTTTCTGAAGTCAACGATTAATTCCTTAATTAAGTGGAGTGAGAGGTTGTTGTTGCAGCACCCCTCAACCAAGTGTTCTATTTCTCCTGAATGGACCGACAACAGTGGTGTCTTGGCATATTTATAGATGTCATTGGAGCTGTGCGAATGGAGCTCGCCATGGGTATGTGAAGGGTAGAGAGCAGAGGTTAAGCACTTAGTCTTGCGTTGCACCTTTGTTGATGGCCAGTGAGGAGGCGATGTTATTCACGGTCCACACTGTTCTTGGAGCTTCGTAATGAGTTTGGAGAGGATGATGGTGTTGAATTCCAAGCTGTAGTCAATGAACAGCAACGTGACATATGTGTTTCTGTTATTAAATTGATCCAGAGCTGAGTGAAGAACCAATGAGAAAACATCTACTGATGACCTGTCGTAGTGATCATTTAACATGTTGAATTTATCTGTAACGATGCCTTTCACTTTTTGACCTTCAAATGGCCCTGTTGGTTCTTGAGCAAGACCCACTTTTTAAATTCATTTTTGGAACATGAATATGTTGGTGATTTTCCTAACCCAATTTTTGCCTGATGAAGAGGTGGTTAGCTGCCTTTTTGAATAACTGTGGTTGGGCTTGCCTATATTATAGCAGCAGTGGCTGCATCGCCAACAGTCTGTCCTTTTTTTATGCAGTCAAAGTATGTTTTAGTATTCCTTGGTTTGTTTTATGTGGCGGTTGGGATAAACTTATTTTCAATCTCTTACCTCAACGGAGATGCGATTTTTTTCCGTATTGTATCTCCGTCCCTAACGTGGAGTTGGTGGCCTTTGCTGGAGACCGACCCGGCGCTCCCAGGAGACTGCGGATTTTAACATCTTGAAACCCGCAGTCTCTGATAAGAAGAGGCCGATTCGGGAGCTCCATGCCGCGGAGAGATTTTCAACCGCCCCGACGCGGGAGTTTCGATCACCCCGACGGGGGCTTCGATCGTCGGCTGTAAATGGTTTGATTGCCCCAACTGCGGGAGAACAAAGAGGAAGTAGATTTTAATTTTATTGCCTTTCATCACAGTGAGGAATGTGGAATCCACTGTGGTGGATGTTTATGTTAATTTTTATGTGGTTGTGTATCTTGTTGCTTTTGACTTAGTATGGCTATATGGTAAGTCAAATTTCACTGTACCTTAACTGGTACATGTGACAATAAACTGACCTTGAAACCCTTGATATCTTGTAGATGTTGCATCTGATATTGGAGAATGTGGGTGTTTGGGCCAGTGGACGGAATGCCGAGCATGCAAATTGCTTTGTCCTAACATTGTGGAGCTATCGGGTTATCTGACCTCTGACTTCATATCTACACTTTATTTGGCTGGTGCTTCAGTTCATGACTGGTGATCCTCAGGATGTTGATAGTGGAAGACTTGCTAATGGTACTTTCTGAAGATGACATTTTGTGTATTACAAATATTGCATGCTGCTTATCAACCAAGCTGACGAGATCTTGCTACATTGATATGGACTCTCGCTTCATTTGAGGACTGAGAGCAAGAGTGAGATTTGATGAAACAGCTTAGGATTCTGTGGGAACCTTCTAGGTTTCAATGTTAACTATTTGTTTTACAGAAACTTAAAACTACACAGAAATTGAGATTTGAGGCTAATCCACGAATTAGACATTAGAGGTTTTTTTGTGGGATAAAAAACGCAAAACTTAATTTTGGAAATATAATCAGTTAAGCATATGATTGTGTCTGAAATGGGCATTTTAGTTAGTTTGATTTTACGTCTGAGTACATTCTGAGTACATTCTCTCAATTTCGCTTCTATTTCCATTTTGTCCCTCTATTGTGCTTGTTGATTTTCCATGCTTTATGACTGAAATTGTACATTTAGGATGTAGGTTCATAGCTACGTATGCATTTTATTTATTGAAATGATGGTGCAGCAAATTAGTTTATATATAATACAGCATTTTATTTTCCTCAGTTAATTACAATTTGTACCCATATGTAGCAGCAAAAATGGAAAGGCCACGCAGAGATGGTGTTCGAAGTAATGGGCGATTTATTGAATTGGTGATTGCGCACCAGGAGGTCAGCTTTGGCTGGCGTCCTGGGGCACACCAGTTTAATAAATCGCCTGTTACTTTGAACACCAACTCTGCGTGACTGCAAATCCACGTGGGCTTTCCAATTTTGCTCCTACACCGTGCTAATTTAAACAGTTTTTATCAGATATTCTTCATTCAAATTATTGAATATAAAAATCTAAACTTATACCGCTGCTGTTCATAAGAAAATCAAAAGGAATGTCAGAAGTGAAATCTATAATTGGTCAAGTAATCCCATAAGCCTGCTCAGTCTCATAAGTAACTAAGATAATGGCTGCTCTTGTATCTCAGCCGTTTTGATAGAAACTTAACATTTCTTTTGAAATCACTGATGCTTAGAAATTTTTGGATCTTGGATATAATCACCAATTTTGCATTCACAGCATCCAGGTAGAGAACTCTGAATAATTAAAATCTTCCCAGTCTCAGTAAGACTTTCTTGCTATTGCAGTATAACACCCTTGCAAATAAAGCTAATTCACATTTGTCTTTCTAATTGCTTGATGCAACTGCATGTTTACTTCTTAAAACTCGCCAAGATTTATGCCAACATTCACTAGTTTTCCACTGTCATAAAATACAATATTTCTTCCTGTTCATCCTATCATGAATAGGAACCTCACAGTTTCCCACATAATGCTCCATTTGTAATGTTCTTACCGTTTGTTTAACCTATATCTCTTCCGAATTCCTTTGCAGTCCCTCTATCTTGGATATACAAGGGAGCTGAAAATTTATATCATGAGCAAATTGGATGTATTAAATTCTGTCTTTTCTCAACCATTAAGGTCTTTTCATCTCTATCTGTGCTGCATGCAATCTCAACCTGTGAGTCCTTGTTTTATGTAACATTTTGTGTGGTGCTTCATTAAATGTCACTTGAAAACCTCAATTTATTAATTCTACCAGCTCTTCCCACTTCCCAATCAACCCTACCCATTATTTCACCTACCCATAAAGTTCCATTTGACATTTATAACTCAGTAGTAAAAGTACTTTCAAAAGTATTTTGTTTTTAGTGATGTTACTTTATTTAAATTCTCAGTGCAATTAGACCATGATTCCCTCCTTTTAAAGTGGTGGCACTCTTTGCTTAGTCATAGATTGTCGATAGAATAAGTGCACCTCTGTATAATGGGTGTGGCAAGAGTATGCATATGTGCCAACAATCAGTCATTACTTTTAAGATGATCAGATCTACTTTCTGGTACCAAGGACGATGCCAAGTCTGTAAACGTTTCAAGGGAATAATTTTTGAAGGAAAAATGTTGTGATGGTGAGAGAACTGGTGAATATTGAATATGTGGATCTGGAAGTGCTGGTACATTCAACGTAGATTGATAACATGCAGGTAACTCAATCCAGGGTATTGGTATTGCTTTATTATTGTCATGTATATCATGATACAGTGAAAAAAACTTGCATTTTGTCGAAGCAAATCATACCATACATAAGAACAATCAAAACATACAGGAGTACAACAGGTTATGCAAAAAGAGAAAGGAAAAAGAGTGCAGAATATAGTGATACAGAGAAAGTGCAGATACAAAAGTGCTTGGACCGTGATGAAGTCGATTGGGAGATTGGAATTATACCCTTATTTATGAGAGATCTGTTCAATATTCTGATAACAGCAGAGAACAAGCTGTTCCTGAATCTGGTTGTTCATGGTTCCAAGCTTTTGTATCCTCTGCTCAAGGGGAAAAGGAAGAGGAGGGAATGACTCGGGTGTAAATGGTTCTTCATTATGTTAGCTGTTTTCCCAAGGCAGCAAGAAGTGTAGATGGAGTCGATGGGGGAGGGAAGGCTAATTTGCGTGAGGAAGGGGGCTGCATACACAACTCTAATTTATTGTGGCCTTGGGTAGAGAAGTTACCGAGCCAAGTTGTGAAGCATCCTAATATGGTACTTTCTATGGTCTTTCTGTAGAAATTGGTAAGAGTCATTGGAGATGTATTGACTTTCCTTAGTCTTATGAAGTATAGGTGCTGTCTTGGCTGTAGCATCAGTGTGGTCGGGCCAGGACAAATTGTTGGTGATTTTTTACACGTTGGAACTGAAACTCCTGACCATCACCACTTCAGCAGCGTTGATGCAGACTGGAGCGTATACACCATCTCACTTCTTGTGATTAATGATTAAGTCCTTTGTTTTGATGACATTGAGGGTGAGGTTGTTTTCTTGACTGCATGGTACTTTCTGTCTTTCCCCATCTTGTACCCTCTATCTTGAACAAAATCCAGCTCACTGCAAATTTGTAAATTAACAGAGCAGAATTTGGCCGCATAGTCGTGAATGTATAGGGAGTACAGTATCAGGCTGATAATGCATCCTTGCGGGGCATCAGTGTTGAGAATTCTTGTGGAGGATGTCATGCTGCCTATCCACACTGATGGTCTATAGGTCAGGAAGTCAAGGTTACAGTTGGATAGAGGGTGTAGAAGCCTCGGTCCAGAAGTTTGTCCACTAATTTGTTCATGAGTTTAGTTGGAATGATGATGTTGAAGTTGGAGCAAAAGTCAATAAATGGGTGTCTAACATCAGTATCATTGTTATCCAGATGATCCAGGGATGAGTATAGAGTCAGGGAGATGGCATCTGCCGTGGACTGTTGCAGTGGTAGGCAAATTGCGAAATTCAAGGCTGGTGTTGATGTGCACCATGATCAGCATCTTAAAATGCTTCATGATGGTGGATGTCAGAGCCATTGGTCAGTAGTCATTAAGGTATGCTGCCTTGTTTTTTGTTGGCACTGGGTTGATTATGGGTTTAAAACAGGTGGGGACCTCAGAATGGAATATGAAGAGGTTAAAGATGTGCTCAAATCTTTCTGTTAGCTAGTTCCACACTGGTTCTGAGGATACAGTTGAGGCTCCTTACAGGCCAGTTGCTTTCTGGCGTTTCATTCTCAGGGAGGGTGATCTGACATATGCGACAGTGATCATGCGTATAGGCACTCCTGAGGCTGTTGAGGTAGGTGACATCATTCCACTGATCCCGTGTTCAAAGCCTACATAGAATGCATTGAGCTTGTGGGGGAGAGTATGTTGTTGCCACCAATATTTAACTTTGCAAAAGTGTCTAGAAGGAAGTTTTCTAGCACCAGTACAGGTCTTTCTATTTATTTACTCGAAATTCAACTCCTTTGAATTCTTTACCCAGAGAATTTGGAGTCCTCTTAGTGAGTATATGCAGCAGTATGTATGGAATTGAATACGTATGGTATTAAGAGAGTTGGAGACTGGCTGGGAAAGTACTCCTTGTGATTGAGGTTCAAATGTGATTTTATTAAATGGTCCATATTACATTGCATATCTCTTAGATAGTTCTCCAGCATTTTTTTGGATTGATCTCAATCTCCTGAATCTCTTCACAGGAATTCCAGCAAACTTTGAGTAGAGGCTCGTTGGGCTTAACCTGGCTTTCAGGGTTAGCCAAAATACCTCTTTTCATCTTAATAACTTATTAATGCTGCCAGGATCTGTGAGGGCCAGATTTGGAAAGATTTAGCATAGATTCTTTGATCTCCAATCTTCAAAAGCTCTCTGAGGATTCTGGGGCCTAAAGGGTAGCAAAAGATTTGTATGTTCATTGAGGTAATGGGATGAATTTGAATGGATTCTGGCAAAAGAAATCAGAGCTCATACTTTATAAAATTAGAGAGAAAGTCCTGCCATAACTCCATCTGTAAATGATGTAAACTAATACATTATGGAGCATGTTTTATGAGTACAATGTATCTTGGAATCATGACAACAAAGTATTCCAGTTTCTCTTTGCATTATGACCATTTCAACCACCTTGGCAAGTTCTGACTTATAGCCCAATCTGTGCTATATTTTGTCCTGTCCATAAGGCTTCTCAGTTACTTTCTGCTCAGGAAACCAGTGTCACAGCTGGGATTTATCAGAGCCGCTTGATTCTGCGATTATTTTTGGACAAATCTTCCAGTATTACTGATATACTATTATGCAACACTTGGTAAATTAGCAGAACCTTGCATATAAACCATTATTTTATACCATCTTTCTTTGTGATCTAATCATTCAGTTCAGATTTAAGGATAAAATAAGTTTAAAAGATCTTTGTCAGTTCCTGGAAACTTACTGCACCAGTGCCTGTCAAGTGGATATTTTTATTATTGTAAACCCATTCCATGGCATGAATTAGTGTCTCCATCCTATTTTTTTTAATCATTTCTTAACTCTACTGGTTCTGAGTAATTGAATGTGTTTGGAAAATGGATACTATTACAGTTGCTTCTATGATGATGTACTGCTTCAATAATGGAGAAATTATGTTTGAGATCAAAAATATTCTTACAGCTTGGATTGGCAACAGCTCTGCCCAAGACCACAAGAAATTGCAGAGTTGCTGATGTAACCTAGTTCATCACACAAACTATCCTCCCCTATGAACCCATTCCATCGGGAAAACAGCCAGCAAATGATCAAGGACCATTTACACCCAGGTAATTCCCTCATCTTCCATCAGGCAGAAGAGATAAAAACTTGAACAACCATGCCTACACCACACAACTGAACAGTTCTTCCATTAGCTAGGGTCTAGTCCTGATCTAACCTGATCATCTTATTGCAGATCTTGCACTTTTTTTTATCTGCAGTTTTTTAAAAACTGTTACACTATAATGCTGTGACACTATATTTTGCACTCTGGCATCATTATTTTCAGCGCCATGATTAACTCTCCATCTTTCCAGTCATTCCATATTTCATGCTCAACAAAATTGCACTGTTCTTACAATATCACCTATTTTGCCTTTATCTTAGATAGTCAAGGGAAAAAAATAATAACCGTGTATTTGCTAACTCTACACCTATAATTTCAGCTTCCTACTTGCTGTTCTTGCATTTTCAAGAAACTTCAAACTGTTTATAATAAAAAATACTAAATGTTCAAGCAGCATTTGACCAGTTGACCTAAAACATTAACTATTTCTCTCTCCAAAGACAAAATCAGAAAGTGCTGGATCCAATTAGAAGGTCAGGTAACATCTATGAAAAAAGAAAGAGGTCATGTTCAAGATTAAAGATTTGTCATTCCAACTGGGAAACAGAATAATGTTAGTTTCAAATTGCTGTGAAAGTGTAGGGAGGGATACATCGGACAAATGGTGCATCTGTGGTAGGCTAAGACCGGGGTTATCATGGGGCTGATTTGCTAATGGGAATAGTTGCAGAGTGACAAAGCTGTGTGATATTTTGTAAATAGCAGATCAGCATGTACTAATGGAGTATAAAATGGTTAAAACACTGATCCAATATCACAGACTCTTACAATAGAAATAGCCAATTGGGATACTGTCAGAGAAAGCAAGATATAAGAAATTGTTGAATTATTTATCAAAACCGGACGGATGCAATCACTTAAGATATAAGACGAGGTGTCGTTGCTCCAGCTTGCTTTGCGTATACATTGGGTCTGCCCAGTCAGTCCTGTTTGTGAGTCTTGGGCGAGAGGTAGGAGGAAACATGCTATTCTGGGGGAATTATGAAGCTGGAACTTGTGGGGAAATGATCTCCCAAAGAAATGAGGTCTGAGACTGAGAGTTGATGGGCAAGTGTTTGGTTGGGTTTGAAGTCCAGAGGGGGTATGAGTTTATGCCTGATGTTTTGCCTCAGCTGCAAGTGGTCAGTTGCCCAACTCTTGTCAATAGGTATGAGGACAATATCAGGATTATTTCTAAGTGAGCGCTGCAAATTCAGAAGGGAGTAGGTTAAAGTGAGTGAGGAGAGTGGGAGAATAAAGGAAATCAATGTCATGTCATCGTTTAGTAATGTATAGATTAAGAGAAGGTAAGACACACCTCCAAAGTAGATTCCAGCATCTGTAAGTTTATTAATTTTCAATTACTGTTCAAACTCTTCAAATTTAGCAATCTCATTGGCCCAGCTTTCTTTATCCATTTTCCTGCTTTCACTGAGCTACACTGCTTCTGTGTCCTTCAAATCTCTACATATTCTCCTCTCACATCTGTAACCACCTGTTTTGCATCCATCATTCACTGGTAGTTTTAAGGTTGTTTTGTATTTTTGTGTAAAGAATATTTGGCAAAATTTGTGGCACTTAGTAAAATGAAAAAAAGAGTAACAATTAATGGGCTTAAGATAAAGAAGTAGAAAATTAACTTGAGCCATTTTTCCAATACTAAAACTGAACCATCAAACTCCTGAAAACTGTTTTGAAAATATTTTTTAGCAGAGATTTTTGTTTATTTGTGCCTGTGTGAAGAGCAACAACAGGCTCCTGTGTCTAATGACACTCTGTATTCAGGAACAAAGCATTAGAAATTTAAATTCCCTTATTATAAGGACAGGTGGACAGGGTGGTTAAAAAGGCATATGGGTTACTGGCCTTCATTAGCCGGGGCATCGAATATAAAAGTAGGGGGGTAATGATGGAATTGTACAGAACACTGGTGAGGCCGCAGCTGGAGTATTGTGTACAGTTCTGGTCACCACATTATAGAAAGGATGTGATAGCTTTGGAGAGGGTGCAGAGGAGATTCACCAGGATGCTGCCAGGGATGAAGGGCCTCGGCTATGAGGAGAGACTGAGCAGACTGGGGTTGTTTTCCCTGGAGCAGAGAAGGCTGAGAGGGGACATGATCGAGGTGTACAAGATCATGAGGGGCATAGATAAGGTAGATGGCAGGGAACTTCTTCCACTGGTGGAAGGTTCAACAACGAGGGGATATAGATACAGGGTAAGGGGAGGGAGGTTTGGGGGGATGTGAGAAAGAACTTTTTCACCCAGAGGGTGGTTGGAGTCTGGAACTCACTGCCTGGGGTGGTGGTGGAGGCGGGAACACTCACAACGTTTAAGAGGCATTTGGATGGGCACTTGAAATGCTACAACATTCAGGGCTACGGTCCAAATGCGGGAAAATGGGATTAAAATTAGACTGTGTTTGGAACGGGCGGCGCGGACACGATGGGCCGAAGGGCCTCTTTCTGTGCTGTAGGACTCTATGATCTCTATGATCTATGATCTATAAGCAATGTTTTTCTCGTTCCTTTCACCAAGGTATTTACGACATACATTAATGACTTAGATGAAGGGATTAAAAGTACCATTAGCAAATTTGCAGATGATACTAAGCTGGGGGGTAGTGTGAATTGTGAGGAAGATGCAATAAGGCTGCAGGGTGACTTGGACAGGTTGTGTGAATGGGCGGATACATGGCAGATGCAGTTTAATGTAGATAAGTGTGAGGTTATTCACTTTGGAAGTAAGAATAGAAAGGCAGATTATTATCTGAATGGTGTCAAGTTAGGAAGAGGGGATGTTCAACGAGATCTGGGTGTCCTAGTGCATCAGTCACTGAAAGGCAGCATGCAGGTACAGCAGGCAGTGAAGAAAGCCAATGGAATGTTGGCCTTCGTAACAAGAGGAGTTGAGTATAGGAGCAAAGAGGTCCTTCTTCAGTTGTACCGGGCCCTGGTGAGACCGCACCTGGAGTACTGTGTGCAGTTTTGGTCTCCAAATTTGAGGAAGGATATTCTTGCTATTGAGGGCGTGCAGCGTAGGTTCACTAGGTTAATTCCCGGAATGGCGGGACTGTCGTATGTGGAAAGGCTGGAGCAATTAGGCTTGTATACACTGGAATTTAGAAGGATGAGGGGGGATCTTATTGAAACATATAAGATAATTAGGGGATTGGACACATTAGTGGCAGGAAACATGTTCCCAATGTTGGGGGAGTCCAGAACAAGTCAAGTCAAGTCAAGTCAATTTATTTGTATAGCACATTTAAAAACAACCCACGTTGACCAAAGTGCTGCACATCTGACTAGGAAAAAAAGAAACATACAGTGGCAGGCAGCCAAACACAACGGCGCGGCCATCTTGAACAAAATGTTAATTCAAGGGGCCACAGTTTAAGAATAAGGGGTAGGCCATTTAGAACGGAGATGAGGAAGAACTTTTTCAGTCAGAGAGTGGTGAAGGTGTGGAATTCTCTGCCTCAGAAGGCAGTGGAGACCAGTTCGTTGGATGCTTTCAAGAGAGAGCTGGATAGAGCTCTTAAGGATAGCGGAGTGAGGGGGTATGGGGAGAAGGCAGGAACGGGGTACTGATTGAGAGTGATCAGCCATGATCGCATTGAATGGCGGTGCTGGCTCGAAGGGCTGAATGGCCTACTCCTGCACCTATTGTCTATTGTCTATTGTGACAGTGGTGTAAGGATTTTGTATCTTCAATGGTTCTTCATTTTCAACATTCTCTTTCCTCTTGCTTCCTCCATTGTAGCTTCCTCATATGGGCGAGCACTGCATTTTATGTGGGTACACCAAATGGGACAATACATTGCTTGTTGTTCCCTGTGCCGTGTGTGTCAAGGTTGAAACTCTTCAGGATGTTCGAAGAGGGTGTTGGAATCTCCCTTTCTGTCCACCATGTGATTATTTGCCCTCAATCAGTTATCCATAAAGTAATAGCTCTGGTGTTTGGTCATCAGACATTCTACTAATTCAGTTCAGTCTGAAGAAGGGTCTCGACCCGAAACGTCACCCATTCCTTCTCTCCTGAGATGCTGCCTGACCTGCTGAGTTACTCCAGTATTTTGTGAAATAAATACTTCGATTTGTACCAGCATCTGCAGTTATTTTCTTACACTACTTAGACATTCTACTAACACTCCTACTGATCCACCTGATCTGCGTTTGTTTCAATAATGCATAAATGCTGGGGATATTTTTTTAGGAGCATAATCTGTGTGTTCTGAATCTTGTCTTCCCACTGGATGTGAAGTATTCTGTACTGACAGGTCATTTAGAAGTGGTAAAACTGTCTGACATGTCTGCTGCACATTTTGTCTCACAAACATAGAGTAAGGTGGGTGTGATAACAGAATAATACACTTTAAGTTTGGTCATTAGGCTGATTCCTTTTCATTTCCACATTTACTTAACCGCACAAAAGTAGAGGTGGCTGTAATTGTCCTTTTGTTAACTTGTTATCAATGTTGTCTGATCTTTAGAGAGTGCTGACAAGGTATATGAACTTGTCCCATACTGAAAGTCTCTGAATGTTCACAAGGATGTTTGGCTGTATATATGAGCCGGTTGGTGCATGTTGGTGATCATTTCTTTTTTGTGCTATTTGTGAGGCCAAACTTGCCACAGGCACTGGGAAATTTGTCCAGTTGCCCTGCATATCAGTTTCTGAGCTTGCATTGACTGCAGTCATCAGCAAAACAGAAGTCCCTTAAAGTGTTTCTTTAACTTTTGACTGAGAGACTCCTTACGTTAAAAAGAACATCAACAATCCTGTATGTAAGATTAGCTAGATCTTTCTCGGGCAAAGGAATCTGCACATGTTTTTGGGAAAGATGTATCTGACCCTCCAAATGCTGATCATTTTGATCATTCATCATTACCAAATGCTGGCTCTTTGAATGAACAGGACAAATTATGATTCAGCCTAATTTGGTTGAAAATCTGTCTGGGAACAAATCTTTAGTATTTCTGTACTACTAATGTCATTCCCATGAGCTGGTGGCCAGAGAAACGTAGCTCACACCAAAAAGTCTATTTAGGCCTTGCAGAAACATATTTCTGAGCTCTAATCTGTGAAAGGCAGCCCTGAACAATTTATGAATAACGAAAACATCATTATTTTCAATTATTTCCATATTAGTAGTTCATAAAATGTAGATCTCATAACCTTGGATAGTAAATTACATTTTGGTCATTAGCTGGACATTTGCAGGAATTGGTCCTGAAGCTGTTGTTTCATTTTCAATACAGGCACTCCCTCAGTTGCATAGTGGGCGACTCACGTAAACGAACTTATGTAAACAATTCGCAATAGATGGTTCCGTTTCTTGAATGACCTGTGTTATTGCAATGGGAGGATGGCTTGGGTTCCGTGTCTGCTTCATAGATAGAAAAGCATTGTCTTGGCCAGCTGCTCTTCCAGTTTTGGCTGCTGTCTGTGCGACATTGGGAAGACGAGCGAGAAACAGAAAATAGGAGTAGGCTATTCGGCCCTTCGAGCCAATATGATCCTGGCTGATCATCCAGAACTAATACCACATTCCTGCTTTCTCCCCATGAATGAGAATGAGGGAGGCAGTGGAGAACAAATGCCAGCCAAGTTGGAAATAACTTCCTACCTTCTTCACCAGCCACCTCACCATCCAGTCGATGTGACTATTGTTGTGGCTCACGTTGTAGTCCCTCGCTGACAACTCTATCTTCAAGTTGCCACCAACAGGACTTGCTCTGTCTCCTAAATGATTATGCCACTGCTGTCACAGATTTCATCAGTAAGCATGTAGAGGACCACGTCAAAGAAGACAATTCGAGTTTTCCCCAACCAGAAACCATGGAAGAACTATGAGATCCACCCCCTGGCAAATCCAAATCTTGGCATTCAACTTGGACGATCCTGAACGTACATGAAATTTATGTACGATCTTCGTAAAACAATCATGGACACCAAAGGAAAATTCTAAACCAAGATAGAGTTACAGAATAACTGCATGGATATCTGCTGTTGGTATCCAGCCTTGCATTCTACAATGAGCTGAAAAGTGAAGTCCTGCAGTATCATAGCAACAACGCATTCCTCAGTGTATTATATACCCTCCCTGACAGTCACGGAAGTACCTGTACCCATGGTCACCATCACAGCTGTCAAATCGTTTTTTCTGGGAATAAATCTGTGGAAAGCAACTGACCTGGATGGGGTCCCCAGCCAAGTGCTCAGAACCTGGCAGGTATACATGCAGATATCCTTAACCTCTCCCTATTTCATTCTGTTATTTCCACCTGCTTTAACAAGAAACGCAAAGTAGTGTGCCTTAATGATTACAGTCGAGTGGCTCTGACATCCACCATCATGAGTATAAGAAGATAACTGCAGATGCTGGTACAAATCGAAGGTTTTTATTCACAAAATGCTGGAGTAACTCCGCAGGTCAGGCAGCATCTCGGGAGAGAAGGAATGGGCGACGTTTCGGGTCGAAACCCTTCTTCAGACTGAATTGCTCATGAATTGCTTCAAAAAGCTGGTTGGGGCTTGCATCAATTTTACCCTCCTAGACACCCTTGATCCACTGCAATTTGCCTCGCCACAACAGGTTCCTGGCAGATGCCACCTCCCTGGACTTATTCTCACCACTGGGACTTCTGAATAACAAGGAACCTATATCAGAATTCTATTTATTGACTAGAGCTTCTCCTTCAACACTGTAATTACAACCAAACTCATGTACAAACTTCTGGATCAAGGATTCAGAAACCTTGCCTCTTCTCCCCTCTCCCATTGGGCAGGAGATATAAAAACTAAACAGCACATACCACCAGAACAGCTTGTTCCCCACTGATATCAGATTTAAATAGATCTCTCAAAAGCTCAGAATGTATTCCCAAGCTACCTTATTGCGGTCCTTGCAATTTCTTTTATCTGCACATTCACTGTGGCTGTTTTGCTACATTCTGCACTCTGTTTCCTCTCTCCTTTTGCACTACATGTTGCACTCATGCATGGTATGATATGCCAGGTTGCATGCAAAATGAAGTTTTTCACTGAATCTTGATCAACATGCCATTAATAAATCAATACCAATAGTTTGGGTTGATTAGCTTTCTTTGTGTAGGATGATTTAAAGAAATCATAATTTTAGGTACAGTGGAAGCTTCAGTGTTACAGATCCTCTGTAATGCGGAATAATACTGTAATCTGCATCCCATTCCCCATGTTGGAAACACGAGCAGGTCAGGCACTGTGGAAAGAGAAACAATGTTCACATTTCATCTTTGTCAGAACTGGGTACGGGAAAAAACAAGCTAGTTCGTTAGAGAAGGCAGGCAAGAAATGGGTCAAATAAAGGGAATATATTTATTTGAGCGAGACTGAATTAATTAATATGGCGTTTAGATTCAGATTATGCCTACTGCCTATTTCAATATTTTCTCTTTTTATTGTTTAATAATGTGCATATTGTGAATACCAATGCTGTAGATTATGGAAAAGATCTTTTTAAACGCATTTATTTAAAGGAACCTCCCACGACTGGAGACTTCGCTGTGATGCCGTGGACGTGTACCATACTTTGTTTGGTCTCAGCCGACCTTCTTGCCTTCCTCTGCCTGAGTTGGGTCTTGTTCTCAACTTAAAGGAAAAGAAGACTGTACTGAATCCTACAATCATTCCTGAGACAGGAGTAAATGGACAAGAGCCTTTGGGCAGTGCAAACGTGCATGGAATAATACCTGGCTTCCAGATTAATGTAAGCAAGTAACAGTATTTTCTAGGTTTTCTTTTCAGTAGTAATATATTCTACAAATCCTCCTTCGTGCATGTGCCTGTCCACATTTCCCTTGAAATTAAGTAGCCAGTTAAAAGTCAATTCATTTACATAAGGTCGTGAAACAACGTTTTCTCATATTCCAGCTTATGACATACTGATTATTTTGTACCATTCCTTCCATGAATCCATTCTATATCTAGATCTCCTTCATGCCTTTATCCCTTCAAATCACTATACCTTCTTAACCAAACTATTTCCCTACCCTCCCACCCCACCAATAAGTTGGCAATTCTGCTGTTAGTTGACTCGGCTTTAACCTCTGGATATCCCTATACCTCTTTCTCATCTGAATAACTTACTAAAATTTGTTTTCTTCTTTAGAATATAACACAAGGAAGCATTTTAGCCTATTGGGTTCAGGTTGGTCTCCTAGGGAAGCAATAAATATGAACTCATTCCCCCTCTTTTATTTCCTTGTATTCTTGCAAGTTATTCTTCCTCACATGTGTCTTATCAATTAATTTTTGATCCTTTCCTTTATTATTGAATCATAGCACAGAAATGAATCCTATTGGCACACCTGGTCCATATCAACCATGAATCTATCTCTGCTAATCCTATTTACATCCATTTGGTCTACAGGCTTCTACACCTTACCTATCCAAATGCCTTTTAAACAATGTAACTGTGGTTGCCACTACCATCATCTCTGGCACTTTTTTGTCATTAACTTACATTCAGAGGTAATTTACAGTAATCATTTAACCTCCTAGTATGTCTTAGCATATGGGAGGAAACCAGAGCAGTTAGATCACAGAAACAGTCACAAGAAGGAGGTGCAAACTCCACATCACAACACCTAAGTTCTTAGAGTTCTATGGCAGCTGCACCAACTGCTTTGTCACCATGCCATATGATAAACCGTTCCAGTAGATCCTTATGGGGATCAATCAATTTTTGTCTGGTAATGCTGAGGAGAGTACCTTGAATGATTATTTTTAAGGTAATATATATACTAGACCGTGGACCCGTTGGGCCCAAACCTCTCCTGCATTGGTGCAGCACCCTCTCCCTTCCCCCTCCCCTCTCGCTTCCCCCTCCCCCCTTCCCACTCCCCCCTTCCCCCCTCCCCGTCATTCCTTCCCCCTCTCTCCTTCCCTCCCTCCTCCCCCTCCCCCTACCTTCCCCATTCCCCTCCCTCTACCCTCACTCCTCCCCCCCCCACACCATCTATCCCCTCAACCCCCCTTATCCTCCCTCCTCCTCTCTCCCTCCCTAGGAGATAGATTTAAACTTTAAAATGTGAATAACAAAAAATATAACACCAATTTCAATGAAACTTCTTTCATTAGCACCACGTCCTCTGCATCTGGTTTTCTCGATGGTGAGTAAGGTGGGCCTAAAATAGTCACGCTGTTGTGTACCGTTTTGGCTGTAGTTCAGGAACAAACAAACAAGAGTTTTAGTATATAGATATTAAAGCCCCTGCCCAGATACTTACCCAGCAACTTTCGGAGATTTAACACCTGTCCCTGTATCTCCTCTTTGCCTCCATCCAGGGACCCCAGCAATCCTTTCAGGTGAGACAGAGGTTCCCATGCACCTCCTCTCACCACGTCCTCTGCGTCTGGTTTTCTCGATGTGGCTTCCTGTAAGCATAGACTTGGCAACCGTTTCGCTGAACACGTGCTTACTCCATGAAGGCCTACTGGATCTCCCAGTTGCTAACCATTTTAATTTCCCTTCCCATTCCCACACTGATTTTTCTTGAGCCACCTCCCATTGCCAGAGTGAGGCCACATGCACATTGGAGGCACAGCACCTCATATTCCACTTGGGTAACTTACAACCCAATGTTATGAACATTGAATTTCTCATTTCTCTCCCACACTCCTCCCTCTCTTCTGTCCCCCTTCCCCCCCAATTTCTCCCCTGGACGCCACCTTGACTCCCATCTATTTCTTCTCTCCACCCCTCCCTTCCTCCTGCTATTTTGCTCCCCTGCTTCACAATGTGTAACTCTTCACACCTGTCTCACATTTACTGTTCTTATCTCTGGCCTTTGTTCCAACCATCTGCCTATCAGAATATCCCCCTCACCTATTACCTTCCACTTTTTGTCTTACCTCTCCCCTTTCCAGCTCTCTTCCCTTTCCTTCTTCCCCCACTCCTACAATCATTCTGAAGAAGGGTCTCGACCCAAAACATCATCTATCCATGTTCTTCAGAGATGCTGCCTGACTTGCTGAGTTACTCCAGCACTTTGTGCCCTTTGATGTGTACTGCCACTTTGGGGTATCTTCTCCATGAGATCATTAATTAATCCTATTTCATTACATTGTACCAAATGAACAATAGTCCGGCTTCTGTACTCTTTTCATAAACCATCCTACAAGCAGCGTATGGATTCTACATTTAGGCTATCTTTGTCTATTTGATTTTCCAGTTTGCTTTAGATTATCATTGACCATGATTATCATTATATCTCTGGCCTCTTCTTCTGCATCTGGTGTGAAGGAGGCCCGGACAGAAACCGATGAGCTCCCATTGACTTTCCTTCCTACTTCTCCGTGTCAAGTGGATGAGAGGCTCGAAGTGGCTTCTTGTCTTTACTGATTCTCATCTCCAACCAAATAGCTCCCCAGTATAGGTTTCCTGAACTTAGATCATTCCTCTATATTGTAACGAGACCTCATTATTTCCCATTCATTTCTTTACCTTTTCCTGAGCTTCCATTTGTCCCTAAATGTTATGCAACCCTTCAGTACTCACACCCTAAACAATGCCACCCTGCAACCAACTCTGTTTTGTATATCAGATCAAACTTGTGCATATTTGTGTTGTCAGCTCATTTTCTTTTGAACACTATATGCACGTGGGTTTTAATTTTTGTTCTATTATAATTTACTTCAGAAGTAATTTAGCTGTGAAGCATTAACAGAGATCTTAAAATTGTATTAATATAAACTTGAATTCCTTCTTTCTCAGGAAGAGGAGCACCTTGCCATGGACGCTGTATCCGCTGCATTTGGGGTTCAGAGTGTGAAGAGAAAAGCAGAGACTCCACTTGGCTCCCCACTGGAACCTGGCCAAGTTCTGGAAAAAGATGAAGATAACAGCAAAGTTAAGCTTAAAATCAAAGTAAGCTGATTCTTTTGAATTAGAACAATTCTTTACCTTAATTGCAACTAGAGTATATTGCAGGGAACATCCAACCAGTTAAGAAAGGGAATGTTTTTCATTAGTGCCAAAAGTTATCAAAAACATACAACTATTAAATAAGTACAATGCAAGAAAAGGAAGGCAGGAAAAGGATAAAAAAAGTATTGAAGGATATGTCCCAAGTCATTATGGTGGAAGGCAAAAGTAATGATAGTGAGAATCTAAGAAAGGCATAAATAGCTGCAGCAAAGTGGGGGAAGCACAGGAAAAGCTGCAAGACTAAGGGTGAGGAAAGACAGGAGGATCCCTGTGCTACTTATGCAGCAATCCCCATCCTCCAGCAGCCCAGTTCCTCTTTCATTAGTTCTGCTGGAGTGTATGTCCAGCACTTGCAGCCTGAGAGAAAATTGAGAATTTTATGTTTTCTTAACAACTTTGTTGGCATCAATTCCTTGATTTAAACCGTTAATAATGATTGCAAATAGCAGAAGTCTTGCACCAGCTTACTAATGACGTAAAACCTGACTATTCGATGATGTTCTGTTTATTCTTGCTCTCTTTTGTTTGTCTGTTAACTAATCTTCAATACAAACAAATGTAATGTCTCCAGTTTTAAGAATCCTAAATGCGTAATAACCACATGTATGATATCTTGTGGTGCCTTATAAAAATCCAAATTTACCACATATGGTGTACAGAAATCTTTAATACCCTTTTTATGCCTCAACAAGCTCAAACATTTCTTAATGGTTTTTCCAAAACTACTTTTGCATAATATTGTGTTGGTGTTTTTAATTACATGATTTGGAGTTCTCTGAAATACAGACATAATAATAGATTTTATAATTGACATCAGCCTAAAGGAAAGGAAGAATATGAGATGGTAACATATGGTGGAAGTTAATCTGTCACCTTTTTGGTTTGTTTTTAGGAGCTGAACTGATCATTATAATTAATAAGCAATGACTTAAATAACATTTTAAATCCTAGCCATAACTATTCAGTTCTGTCATATTGAGGGGAATTTTTAAATTATTTTTCTTTTTAGTTTTCTAATTCTCAAGAGGATGAAGAGATTGACATGGACTCAGTTCACGATAGTCAGGCTTTTATTTACCATCAATTGAACATACTTGAACGACCGTCTACTCCAGGTAAGAGAAATTTTAAGTTAATAAACTAAATGTAGAAAAAGGGACCAGTTGTCCTAAGTTACGTTGGGAAGATAGCAGCAGTAGCAAGCAGCAGCAGTAGCAGCAGTAGCAGCAGCAGTAGCAAGCAGCAGCAGTAGCAAGCAGCACCAAGCTGTGTTGCTTGGGAAGTAGTGTGTGGGGATTGTGTGGGGATAGTAAGGAGTAAGACCTGTGTGATCTCCCGGACTAGTTTCGATCGCCTAGCTTGGGGTCGGAGAGGAATTTCCCGGATTTTTTCCCAAATTGGCCTGGGTTTTTTATCCGGTTTTTCGCCTCTCCCAGGAGATCACTCAGTTCTTTTGGGTGGGCGGTTGGAGCGGTTGGAGTAGCGGCCGGGCGGTAGGTTTAGTAACCGAGCGCGGGGCTTTGTTTGGAGAGTATGACTGCCAGGGCAGTTTTTTGTTCTGGGTGTCAGATGTGGGGAATCTGGGAGTCTGATAGTCTTCCAGACATCCACATCTGCGCCAGGTGTGACGAGATGGGGCTCCTAAGGGACCGTATTAGGAACCTGGAGCGGCAGATTGATGACCTCCGTCTGATCAGGGAGAGTGAGGAGGTTATAGATAGGAGTTACAGGGAGGTGGTCACTCCTAGACCACGGGAGGTAGATAAGTGGGTCACTGTTAGGGGGGGCAAGGAACAGAGGCAGGGACTAGGGAGTACCCCGGTGGCTGTACCCCTTGGAAATAAGTACTCCTGTTTAAGTACTGTTGGGGGGGACAGCCTACCTGGGGGCAACGACGGTGCCCGGGCCTCTGTCGAGGAGTCCGGCCCTGTTGCTCAGAAGGGTAGGGAAAGGAAGAGGAGAGCAGTAGTAATAGGGGACTCTATAGTGAGGGGGTTAGATAGGCGTTTTTGTGGACGCAGTCGGGAGACCCGGATGGTGGTTTGCCTCCCTGGTGCCGGTGTCTGGGATGTGTCTGAGCGTGTCCAGGATATCCTGAAAGGGGAGGGAGAGGAGCCAGAGGTCGTGGTACATATAGGTACCAACAATATAGGTAGGATAAGGGAAGAGGTCCTGAAAGGAGAATTCAGGGGGCTAGGAAGTGAGTTAAAAAAAAGGACTTCCAAAGTAATAATCTCAGGCTTACTGCCTGTGCCACGCGATAGTGAGAATAGGAATGGAGTGAGGTGGAGGATAAATACGTGGCTGAGGAACTGGTGCAGGGAGCAGGGTTTCAAGTTTCTGGATCATTGGGACCTCTTCTGGGGGAAGTATGACCTGTACAAAAAGGACGGGTTGCATCTGAACCCGAGGGGAACCAATATCCTGGCGGGGAGATGTGCTAAAATAACTGCGGAGACTTTAAACTAGTACGGTTGGGGGGAGGGACTCAAACACAGATAGCTAATAGGCAGTGTGTGAGGCAGGAGGCAGAAAAGGGAAACACTCAGACCCAATATGTAGGAGAGAAAGAAGGGAAAATAAATAAACTGAGAATAAGAAATGATGGGTCCCTTAAATGTGTATATTTTAATGCTAGGAGCATTGTAAGAAAGGTGGATGAGCTTAGAGCCTGGATTGACATCTGGAAGTATGATGTTGTGGTGATCAGTGAAACATGGTTGCAGGAGGGTTGCGATTGGCAATTAAATATTCCAGGATTTCATTGTTTCAGATGTGATAGAATCGGAGGGGCAAGAGGTGGGGGTGTTGCATTGCTTGTCAGGGAGGATATCACAGCAGTGCTTTGGCAGGACAGACTAGAAGGCTCGATTAAGGAGGCTGTTTGAGTGGAACTCAGAAATGAGAAAGGTTTAGCAACACTTATAGGGGTGTATTATAGACCGCCAAATAGGGAACGAGAATTGGAAGAGCAAATATGTAAGGAGATAGCAGATATTAGTAGTAAGCACAGAGTGGTGATTGTGGGTGATTTCAATTTTCCGTATATAGACTGGGAATCACATTCTGTTAAAGGGCTGGATGGTTTGGAGTTTGTAAAATGTGTGCATGATAGTTTTTTGCAGCAATACGTAGAGGTGCCTACCAGAGAAGGGGCAGTGTTGGACCTCCTGTTAGGAAATGAGATGAGTCAGGTGACGGAGGTATGTGTTGAGGAGCACTTTGGGTCTAGTGATCATAATGCCATTAGTTTCAATATCATTATGGAGAAGGTCAAATCTGGACCAAGGGTTGAGATTTTGGATTGGAGAAAGGCTAATTTTGAGGAGATGAGAAAGGATTTAAAAGGAGTGAAATGGAAATTGTTGTTTTATGAAAAGGATATAATAGAGAAATGGAGGATATTTAAAGGTGAAATTTTGAGAGTACAGAGTCTTTATGTCCCTGTTCGGTGGAAAGGAAAGAATAATAATTTGAAAGAGCCGTGGTTTTCCAGGGAAATTGGACACTTGGTTCGGAAAAAGAGGGAGATATACAATAAATATAAGCGGCAGGGAGTAAATGAGGTTCTTGAGGAATATAAAGAATGTAAAAGGAATCTTAAAAAGGAAATTAGAAAAGCGAAAAAAAGATATGAGGCTGCTTTGGTAAGTAATGTAAAAGTAAACCCCAAGGGGTTCTACAGATATGTCAATAGCAAAAGGATAGTGAGGGATAAAATTGGTCCATTAGAGAGTCAGAGTGGACAGCTATGTGCTGAGCCGGAAGAAATGGGGGAGATATTAAACAATTTCTTTTCTTCGGTATTTACCGAGGAGAAGGATATTGAATTATGTGAGGTAAGCGAAACAAGTAGAGTAGTGATGGAAATTAGGAGGATTAAAGAAGAGGAGGTACGGACACTTTTGAAGAATATAAAAGTGGATAAGTCTCCAGGTCCTGATAGGATATTCCCTAGGACATTGAGGGAAGTTAGTGCAGAAATAGCAGGGGCTATGACGGAAATATTTCAAACGTCATTAGAAACAGGGATGGTGCCGGAAGATTGGCGCATTGCGCATCTTGTGCCTTTGTTTAAAAAAGGTTCTAAAAGTAAACCTAGCAATTATAGACCTATTAGTTTGACGTCTGTGGTGGGAAAATTAATGGAAAAGATACTTAGGGACAATATATATAATTATTTGGATAATCAAGGCCTGATTAGAAACAGTCAACATGGATTTGTGCCTGGAAGGTCATGTTTGACTAATCTTCTTGAATTTTTTGAAGAGGTTACCAGGGAAATTGATAAGGGCAAGGCTGTGGATGTTGTCTATATGGACTTCAGTAAGGCATTTGACAAGGTTCCACATGGAAGGTTGATTAAGAAGGTTAAATCGTTGGGTATTAATAGTGAGGTTGCAAGATGGATTCAACAATGGCTGAATGGGAGATACCAGAGGGTAACGGTTGACAATTGTATGTCAGGTTGGAGGCCAGTGTCTAGTGGAGTGCCCCAAGGATCTGTGTTGGGTCCACTGTTGTTTGTCATTTACATTAATGATCAGGATGATGGTGTGGCAAATTGGATTAGTAAATATGCAGATGATACTAAGATAGGTGGAGTAGTTGATAGTGAGGTAGATTTTCAAAGTCTACAGAGAGACTTGGGCCTTTTGGAAGGGTGGGCTGAAAGATGGCAGATGGAGTTTAATGCTGATAAGTGTGAGGTGCTGCATTTTGGTAGGACAAATCAAAATAGGACGTACAGGGTAAATGGTAGGGAATTGAGGAATGCAGTGGAACAGAGGGATCTGGGAATAACTGTGCATTGTTCCCTGAAGGTGGAATCTCATGTGGATAGGGTGGTGAAGAAGGCGTTTGGTATGCTTGCCTTTATAAATCAGAGCATCGAGTATAGAAGTTGGGATGTAATGTTGAAATTGTACAGGGCATTGGTGAGGCCGAATCTGGAGTATGGTGTGCAGTTCTGGTCGCCAAATTATAGGAAGGATGTCGACAAAATGGAGAGGGTACAGAGGAGATTTACTAGAATGTTGCCTGGGTTTCAGCACTTAGGCTACAGAGAGAGGTTGAACAGGTTGGGTCTTTATTCTTTGGAGCGTAGAAGGTTGAGGGGGGACTTGATAGAGGTTTTTAAAATTTTGAGAGGGACGGACAGAGTTGACGTGGGTAGGCTTTTCCCTTTGAGAGTGGGGAAGATTCCAACAAGGGGACATAGCTTCAGAATTGAGGGACAAAGGTTTAGGGGTAACATGAGGGGGAACTTCTTTACTCAGAGGGTTGTGGCTGTATGGAATGGGCTTCCGGAGGAAATGGTGGAGGCTGGCTCGATTTTATTATTTAAGAGTAAATTGGATAGGTATATGGATAGGAGGGGATTGGAGGGTTATGGTCTGAGTGCAGGTAGATGAGACTAGGTCAGGGAGAATGGTCGGCGTGGACTGGTAGGGCCGGACAGGCCTGTTTCCATGCTGTAGTTGTTATATGTTATATATGTTATATGATATATGGGAATGTGATTGCCTTTTTATATGATCAGTTCACTCATTGTCCATGGACACGTGCACGTACACCCACACACAGACTGATTACATCAGTTAATATATTTGATTTAGGATTAATGTTTTTAGGACAAACAAAAAAATATCCTGAATTTCCAGGGAAATTTGATCATGGAAAATTGTATGGAATTAATTTCACAACAATTATTTTACTGAAACCCTCTACTCGGTCATGGATTTTAAGGTCAAAATATAATTGGAAAAATAAGTTTTTGTTTCAACATCAGTATATATTGGAACAAGATTTTGTTTATACTATCAATAATGAAACACATACTCATCTGCAGCATTTATTACAGACCAGTGAGGAGTTCGCCAGTCCATTGAAATTGCTTTAAACAGTAAACAGTAAAGATTGGCATTTCTTTGAACTTTAAACACTACAGACTTCAGATTTTCAAATGTAAGCTATTCAGACTTCATTTGCAAAATGAAGAACACGTCGGGACAGATCTTTAAGGGCCTGTCCCAGTTACGCGATTTTTAAGGCGACTGCCGGCGGCTGTCAAAGTCGTAGCAGATTGCCGAAATTTTCTTTTACCCTACGACAATGATCATGACAATGCCAAGTCAGGTCGATACAAGTTACTTTTTTTGTGAAACTAGCACTTGGCTAAGAGATTACACCGTCTTCGGAAACATCGCAAAATTCCCACGCTTACCTGACCGTCAAACTGTAGCCTCCAATCTACCTGTCAAATGTCCTGACGGTAAATAAATTGGTGAAACAAAACTATCTTCTAGTATCTTCAAATGCCTTTTCTTAATGTAATATTACGTGCTTCTAAATGCATCTGCGACAACCTAGCAAACCTGGGGACAGCATGCGACAGTGCTCGCAATAAGCTATGATACCTGGCGGCAAGCCAGCTGTCGCCGAGAAATTTCTATCTGGAAAATGTTTCCGCGACGCGCCGAGATCCGCTACGATTCATTGAAGACTCCTCACGATCATGCCAGCGACATCCCCGGCGAATGTTCGGCGACAGCCTAGTCACCGGCAGCCGCCTTAAAATCGCCTGTGGGACGGGCCCTTTAGTGTTATCCTTCTGCATTTGGGTGATCACTGTTCTTTGTTCCAGCATGGGTTCTGGCGCAGTTTTCCACTGGCAACTTGGCTCTAAGCAGTTGGCTGATGCCCATTGCAGCATTGGGATTGCCTCAGCACTGCCAGTCAGATAGACATTCAGGAATCACTTGAACAATTGGTGTCGGCCTTTTCATCCCAACCTCCTTCTCTGACTCTCATCTACATTCAAAGGCTGTTATGTTGTTCAAGTGATCTTTACCATTAAATCTTTTACTTGATGAACATTAAATGACATATGATTACATCAAGTTATTTTTCTTTCTCTGCATTTAAAATTAGCCTACCCAAACAATGAAAATCAATGAAATTATTATTGTTAACCTAAATTATAAAATTCCATCTGTTCACCTTTCTCCCAGACATTATTGATGCCTCATTCATATGAATAGTGGCTCTGCCCTGAGTTTCTGCTGGCGATAAGTTTAATCCAGCCCAAGAACTGGGGTACTTGCAGAAGATAATGTGTTCTATCAGAGCAACTTACACAACTCTGGAAGATGTCACAGCTGATTTAATCAGATGGGAAATCAGAAGACGATTACAGGGATTCACGATAAAATCCAATGCTAGTGATGGTGTTGGGATTGATGCTTCTTGTTTCACTATAGTTAATTTAAATGTTAGTGTAGTCATACAGCATTGAAACGCCCTTTGATTCAATTTGTCCATGCTAACCAAGATCCCCATGTACGCTAGTCCCATATGCCCATGTTTGGCGCATATCCTTTTAAACCTTTCATATTGAAATACTCATACAAATATCTTTTAAATGTTATTATTATACCTGCCTTTACTACTTTCACTGGCAGCTCGTTCATATTCTGAAATATTCTAGTTTATATGCAAAAAGGTTGCCCTCCGGTTCCTATTAGTTCTTTCCCCTCTCACCTTAAACCAATACCCTCTCGTTCTTGATCCCCCTATCCTAACTGATGATGGCCAATGTGTTCCAAGCCACCTTCACCACCTAATTTACTTGTGATGCCATTTTCAGGGATCTATGGACTTAGATTTCTATTCACCCCTGGCTTGCAAGTTCACTATGAAGATTCTGCCCCAAGTTTGATTTCTCAATAGACAATAGACAATAGGTGCAGGAGGAGGCCATTCGGCCCTTCGAGCCAGATCTCGTTGTACGTCCCCTGTTCCTAACTTGACACCATTCAGATAATACTCTGCCTTCCTATTCTTACCACCAAAGTGGATAACCTCACACTTATCCACATTAAACTGCATCTGCCATGCATCCGCCCACTCACACAACCTGTCCAAGTCACCCTGCAACCTCATAGCATCTTCCTCACAGTTCACACTACCACCCAGCTTTGTATCATCTGCAAATTTGCTAATGGTACTTTTAATCCCTTCATCCAAGTCATTAATGTATATTGTAAATAGCTGCGGTCCCAGCACCGAGCCTTGCGGTACTCCACTGGTTACTGCCTGCCATTCTGAAAGGGACCCATTTATCCCCACTCTTTGCTTTCTGTCTGTCAACCAATTTTCTATCCATGTCAGTACCCTACCTCCAAAACCATGTGCTCTAATTTTGCCCACTAATCTCCTATGGGGAACCTTGTCAAAGGCTTTCTGAAAGTCAAGATACACCACATCCTCTCCCCTGTCAATTTTCCTGGTTACATCCTCAAAGAATTCCAGAAGATTAGTCAAGCATGATTTCCCCTTCGTAAATCCATGCTGACTCGGAACAATCCTGTTACTACTATCCAAATGCTCCGCAATTTCGTCTTTTATAATTGACTCCAGCATCTTCCCCACCACTGATGTCAGACTAACTGGTCTATAATTTCCTGTTTTCTCTCTCCCTCCTTTCTTAAAAAGTGGGACAACATTAGCTACCCTCCAATCCACAGGAACTGATCCTGAATCTATAGAACATTGGAAAATGATCACCAATGCGTCCACAATTTCTAGCGCCACCTCCTTAAGTACTCTGGGATGCAGACCATCAGGCCCTGGGGATTTATCAGCCTTCAGTCCCATCAGTCTACCCAACACCATTTCCTGCCTAATGTGGATTTCCTTCAGTTCCTCCGTCACCCTAGGATCTCTGCCCATTAGAACATCTGGGAGATTGCTTGTATCTTCCTTAGTGAAGACAGATCCAAAGTACCGGTTCAACTCGTCTGCCATTTCCTTGTTTCCCATAATAAATTCCCCCGCTTCTGTCTTCAAGGGACCCACATTTGCCTTGACTATTTTTTTCCTCTTTACATACCTAATGTAACACCTCATGCTTATCTGAATTATACTCCATTAGCCATTCCTTGGCTCACTTGCCCAACAAATCAAGACCGTGCAGTAATTCTTGATAACTATTTTCACTATGAGACTACCTATCTTAGTGGCATCACCAAATATACTAACCATGCCTTGTATATTCTCATCCAAATCATTGACACAGATGATAAACAGCAATTGGCCCGGCACCAATCCTTGAGGCACAAAGCTAGTCACTAGCCTCCAGCCCCAAAAATACCCTTCCTCTGTTTGGTGCTATAACAATATTTAAGACATTTAGATGGGTACGAGGATTGTAAAGTTTTAGCGGGATATGGTTCAAATACGGGCAGGTTGGACTAGTGTAGATGGGCCATCTTGGATGGCATGGGCAAGTTGGGCCAAAGGGCCTGTTACCATGCTCTCTGACACCGCCACTTTCTATCATGAAGCCAATTATATACCTAGCTATGGATCCACTGCACAAATTTGTCTTGACTAGACTGTAGCTGCGACTGTATGTATATGTGCATGTACCATGACATATCCCTGTGTCTATTATTTTCACAGGAAAAGAAACTCCAGCTATAGAAACTGGCATGATTTCCATGCCAGCCACTCCGGTTCCTTCACTTGGTAAAGAATCCAGTTCGGCGAAACATGGGGAACACCATCATCATCACCATCATGAACACAAGAAAAAGAAGAAAAAGCATAAACACAAACATAAGCATAAACACAAACATGATGGGAAAGATAAAGAAAAAGACCTGTTTACTTTTGCAAACAGCCCAGCTAGTGGACGGTCGCTTAACTCTCCTTCATTTTCAGACTAAAGGAAAGGGTGAACTGTCCAAGCAGCCCTACAAACTAGGAAGAATAAAGAACCAAAACTTCTGTGCCCACTTTTCCTACAAACTCTATTGTATTAGGTAATTTACATGTACAAAATTTATAAGTATCTCAACGCTTATGTTTAATTGATCTAAACTACGGTTACTCCAGACTTGCTACCCTTGTTTGTTGCAAACTGTTTAAAATCAACTTCCTTTTCACTCCACCCCTTGCATTTCTACGTCTACACAATTATTCTTCATTAGCATATGAATGAAGGGGGTCCAGTGGATCGCTAGTACACAGAACTCTGCTATACATTGCACTCTCTGTCTGTTTTTTGTCCTGCACAGATGTGTTGGGGCAATGTTGTCCATTGTAAAATGAACATTATTGGTATTGAAACAAAAGCTCAAGCCAAAAATTATTTAGCAAGAGTAGTGCTCAAGCTTGTGTGTGACAGTAAATGGAATGTCTCAGAGCACCGTTGGAGCAGTAAATAAAAGATGGTGACTGCTTTGGTGGGATACACCGGAATGAGAGGAGAAAATAATTCTGATGGATCCTTGTTATATTGCATTTTCCTGAAAAGCAATGAAACCCAGTTGTGGAATGAATGGAATAAAATATGTTTTGATCTCTTCGCTTTTATGGTCTATTCAAAATAATGGAAGTGAACGCACTCTCCTAATTTCTTTGTTATTTTAAAAATTGTCCCTAAATTGCTGTCAACTGTTGCTGTTTTTCATAGGTATTTGTGATATTTTGTTCACTGATGATGGATTCACTGCTGATTCATTTACCTGCATCCAAGAACTTATGGTACATGTTATTTTAAAAGATAATGATTGTTTGTATTGCATATAACCTGGTTTTATACAAAAGCTATAGGGTCCATATGTTTATATAATAAAATATTTTGTCTTCATGTGATTTTGTTTGTTGTGAGTGCAACAAATGAGGAAATTAAATTATTTTCCTCATTGGCTAAATGTTTTTTTGCTTCATTGCCTTTTTATTTTATCTTAAATGTAATATTTTTAATATTTGTTAGTGAAAAATATTGTACAAGCCTTCGATTCAAATTTCATACTTTCCAATCTTGTTCCTCAAAGATTCCCACAGTGCAGTAAATAACTGCATCATATCACAGCAAAAGCAATTTCCCCACAAATCTTGATTTTTCAATACTCCCCCCCCCCCCCCCCCCCCCCCCACGCACACCAGCCACTTATAATTTTAAAATAAAATTTCTACTTTTTTAAAAGTATAAATGCCGCAGTTCTATGTATGTAATAAGTTGAACATTGGAATTCAAGAAGCCATCTCAAATGTTAATCATCGATTGAACTTGTCGTTTCTGAACAGTTGGGCGACATAGCTTAAAACTACCATTGAAAAAAATGGGAGTGTCGTATATGTTTTCTGAATCACGACAGGTTCAGTAAATTGCAGTATCATTTATTTAAACTTGCGCTTGGACCACAATATAGGGCTGTTAGAATGTCATTCATTTGTCAACAGGATCCAAATTAAACATTTTTAATGTTCTTGAATCCAGATAATAATGTATTTTAGTAAAGTTTGCTTGAATAATTTCTACATGTTTTGTATAGCTCTCTGCTAATTTATGTCTTGATTTGTTTAGTAGTATAGTTCAAATATCATGATTTGTTTTCCATTCATTATCTTAGCAGACTTATTATCTGCTCAGACTTAAGTGATCAGGAACTAAAACTTTAAGCTGTTTTATGCTTAATATATGTAACTTTGTAAATATGTTCTTATGCAGTGGGAATTATTAATAAACCACAAGATTACATTCTTAAGAAGGTTAACAAAATGATTTTATTTGGGGCATTTAGCTGTCTTCATGATGTTAAAATTCATGGTGTTACTGGTATAATGAAAGAGTATCAGTTTCATATGCTTAAAGAAACAGAAAACAGAAATTGTGAATATTCTGATCTTAATTTGGTCGTTTTGGAACTTTAATTTGGAAGTTTAATTTGGAATTTGGATATTTTGAATTTACTATTCAGATACTATTTTGAATTTATTATTCAGATACAAACTCCAAGAAAAATACAATGAAACTTTTTTAATGAACTTTAAAAAATAATTTCATTCAAATATCAGTGACATTATTTTGACTACTGACTCTCACAGCTATCTAGACTACATTTCTTCCGACCCTGTCACCTGCAAAGACTCTATCCTCTACTCCCAATTCCTCCATCTACACCGCAAGATGAGGTGTTCCATACCAGGACATCTGAGATGGCAGAACCTACAGACTTCATGAACTTCACTGCTAAGTTGCATCCTGCACTCAAATTCATTTGGACTATCTCCAACATCTCCCTTCTGTTTCTTGATCTCACTGTCTCCATCGTAGGAGATGACTCTCGACTGACATCTATTATAAAACTACCAACTCCCACAGCTATCTAGACTACACTTCTTCCCAACCTGCCTCCTGCAAAGACTATTCCCTACTCCTAATTCCTCTGTCTATGCTGCATCTGTGCCTAAGATGGAGGTGTTCCATCTGAGATGTCTTCATTTTTTAGGGAATGGATGTTTCCCCTCTTCCATCATAGATGAGGTCCACACACGGGTCTCATCGGTATCCTGGAGCTCTGCTCTTGCTCCCTGTCCCCCGAGCCGCAACAGGGACTGTGTCCCTCTAGTTTTCACCTTTCACCCCTTCAGCTGTCGCATACAGCACATAATCCTCCCAATATTTTTGCCACCTCTATAACAGGATCCGTCCACCAGCTACATCTTCCCATCTCCACGGCTTTCTGCAGAGACCGTTCCCTCCCTGGTTAACTCATCCCTTCCCACCCAAACCTCCCCCTCCCCAGGTATTTTCCCCTGCAACCGAAGGAGATGCAACACCTGTCCCTATACATCCTCCCTCGACTCTGTCCAAAGACCCCAACAGTACTTTCAGGTGAGGCAGTGATTTACTTGCACCTCCTCCAACCTCTTCTACTATATCCGCTGTTCCAGGTGTGGACTCGTATACCAGCGAGACCAAGCGCAGGCTAGGCGATCGTTTCGCTGAACACCTCCGCTCAGTCTACCTAGGCCAACGTGATCTCCCTGTTGCTAAACGCGTTAACTCCCCCTCCCATTCTCGCACTGACTTTTCTCTCCTGGGCTCCACTGTCAGTGAGGCCCAAAGCAAATTGGAGGAATAGCACCTCATATTTCGCTAGGGCAGCTTACAACCCAGCGGTATGAATATTGACCTCTAACTTCAAATAAGCCTTGCTTTCCCTCTCCAACCCTCGCCCATCCTAGTTCTCTCACTAGTTTCACTGTCCTCATGATTAAATTTTACTGATTGTATGCCTCGTCACCTTCCCCTCAACTAACAATGATCCAGTCTACATTTTTCATGATCAATGTCCCCTTTGATCTTTCATTTTCACACCATACCCTTCCATATCTCTGTGTCCCCTGACTGCAGAAGGCCCAAAATGTCACCCATTCCTCTTTCCAGAGATGCCGCCTATCCTGCTGAGTTATTCTGGCATTTTATTTTTATCTTCGCTGTAAACCAGCATCTACAGTTCCTTCCTACACTTTTTGTGTTTGATGTCAAATACAAAGTAAAGCTGTTAGTTTAACAGACTGATTATTTTATAATAGTCTCCATAAGACCAAAAATTAAATTTATGTACATTTCTACTCAGTGGGATAAGAGATCTTGTTTTTCTTGTATCATCAATCAATTTGAAATAATAGTAGGAATTATTGAAGGATGAAGGGATTGTGCAAAAAAATCATCTTAAGAATGTTTGTTCCATGGTGATATGTAATGCTTCGTCTATATACTAAAACTCTCGTTTGTTTGTTTGTTTGTTTGTTCCTGAACTACAGCCAAAGCGGTACACGATAGCGTGACAATTTTAGGCCCACCTTACTCACCGTCATCCCTTTGGTGCTAATGGAAGAAGTTTCATTGCAATCGGTGTGATATTTTAAAAGCTATTCACATTTTTAAGTTTAATCTATCTCCTAGGGAGGAGGAGGGGGGGGTGGGGGGGGGGGGGGTTGAGAGAGTGCTGCACCAATGCAGGACATGTTTAGGCCCAATGGATCCACTTGGTCTAGTGTAACTTAAAATAAATAGTTGAAGGAAGACAAATACCTCGCTAGAAGTGTTAAGTTTTAATAATTTAGGGAATTCAGTATTTAGGGAAGGTTTGGGAACAAATTTTGGAATGTGGCCTTCAAATGTAGAATTATCAATGTGTAACAAAAATTTGCAGAGGCGAGCATGGTGCTGGAGCTTAACAAACAGTGGGAAGAGTTAATTGGAGAGACAAAGTAAGGCTTTGAAGAGATTTGAAAATGAATTGGAATTTGAAATTTTCTGCTACTGTGAACCAGCCAGGACTAACCATGAGCCCCTAGAGCTCTATCTAACTCTCTTTTAAATTCATCCAGTGATTGGCCTCCACTGCCTTCTGTGGCAGAGAATTCCACAAATTCACAACTCTCTGGGTGAAAAAGTTTCTTCTCACCTCAGTTTTAAATGGCCTCCCCTTTATTCTTAGACTGATGTCCCTGGTTCTGGACTCGCCCAACATTGGGAACATTTTTCCTGCATCTAGCTTGTCCTGTCCTTTTATAATTTTATACGTCTCTATAAGATCCCCTCTCATCCTTCTAAACTCCAGTGAATACAAGCCCAGTCTTTCCAATCTTTCCTCATAGGACAGTCCCGCCATCCCGGGGATTAACCTCATGAACCTCTGCTGTACTGCCTCAATAACAAGGATGTCCTTCCTCAAATTAGGAGACCAAAACTGCACACAATACTCCAGATGTGGTCTCATGCAATTGCAGAAGGACCTCTTTACTCCTATACTCAAATCCTCTCGTTATGAAGGCCGACATGCCATTAGTTTTCTTCACTGCCTGCTGTACCTGCACGCTTACGTTCAGTTTCTGGTGTACAAGGACAGCCAGGTCTCGTTGCACCTCCCCGTTACCTAATCTGACGCCATTGAGATAATAATCTGCCTCCTTATTTTTGTAAGATAACATGAAAGGATGGTCAAGACATTAATTGAAAGGTGGTATAGGCTTAGACAAAGGCATTAATGATAGTTTAGCTGAGATGATCAGTGTATAGTGTAAGTGATGCAGAGCATGTGTGTTCACGTGATGCTGAATTTCCAAGTAGCTTTCAGTCTATAATGGTCAGAGGGGAGAATAAAGCCAACACATGAAGCAGAGTTCAGGTTTGTATGAAATGAAGAATAGTGCTCCCCAAATTATAATGTAGGCCTTGCATTATTTGACGACTGCATTTAGTTTGACCTTGAAGAGAGATTGATGATAAATATATTAATATTTGCTGGCCCATGTAACAAATTTAGTTATTTAATGCTGGGTTTTACTCTGCAGAAGTCAGGGCTTCATATGACAAACTAAATAAGAATAGACTTTCACAAGACTAATAACACTAACCCAGCTATCAATGCGCATGAACTAATTCCATTATCCCACTTGCTCCCCAGTCTTGTTTGCAAGTGAAATTGAACGGTGGGGCAGTGCGAAGTTAGTGTTAAATCTGAGCTTTTAAGAATTTCATTGTTCTGTTTCAGGATATTCCGAGAGATTTTATGTACATAAAGGGGGGGGGGAAAAGGTAACCAGAGAGAGAATGGGACCCCTCAGGAAGTACAGTGGTTCCTCAATAAGTATTTCTCTGTTTTTACTGTGGGTACAAGAGGACAAGGGAACTTGAGGCAGTCAATGGAAGGGTCTTGAGGGTATTCAGTGTTACAGTCGAGGAGGTGCTGAAGATCCTCACGCGTATGAAGGTAAACAAATCTATTGGGTCCGATCAAATAAATCTGAGGGCACTGGGAAGCTAGAAAAGAAATTGCAGGTACCCTGGCTGAAATTACGAGTCATCATTAAACACTTGTGAAGTGCAAGAAGTGGCAAGTGCTGTTCCTTTGTTTTATTTATTTATTGTATTTTTTTTTCTTTTCCAGTCAACACAGATTGACCATACAGTTGTGAAAGTTAAATAGTGCAAAAAACATTGTATCAAAAAATAAAACAATGTAATCACACATATTTTCTGACCGAAAAAAAATAAAGGTGTAGGCAAAGCCAAAGCTTATTATGCCTACCCTTAATACTTAACAAAATATAATTTTTAAAAACACAACATTATAGGTCGGAAGCAGATATTTAAAACATAGAAAGAAATACAAATATAGTCAAGAACCATCATTTCGATCATGTTAGTCATTTCTCAGTGCTGATCACATATTTTGTATCTTTCAAATATAATATTTTTGAACATTTTCCTGAATTTGCACATATTACTATACTCTTTTAATTCATTGTTGCAACTATTCCATAAATTGACCCCTTTAACAGTCACACATCTATTTTTCACATTTGTTCTTACCCTCATATTTTCAAATATATAATTACCCCTGAGTGGATACCTGCTCTCCCTCACTGAAAACAAACCTTGGATACAGTCAGGAAGTGTTCTTTCTTTTGCTCTAAACATTATTTGTAGAGCTTTAAAGTCTACTAGGTCCGTACATTTTAGGGCATATGATTTCATAAATAATGGGTCGGTTGGGTCATTATAACCAGCGTTATTGACAATTCTTATAGCTCTTTTTTGCAATATAAAGATTGAATTAGTGCTAGTTGTGTAGGTATTTCCCCACACTTCCACACAGTATGTAATAATAATACATCGGCTGCAGGGAAAAACCTGAAGCTAGTGAGCCCAACATCTGTGGTCGGAAAGTTACTAGAGTATTCCGAGGGATAATATATACATGCATTGAGATGGACAAGGGCTCATTTGGGATAGTCAACACAGTTTTGGATGTGGGAGATTGTGTCTCACAAATCTGAGTGTTTTTTTTTATGTGACCAAAAAGATTGATGAGGGCAAAGCCAGACCATCACACAATCCAACCCATTGACTCAATGTATACCACACGCTGCCTCAGCAAGGCCAGCAGCATAACCAAGGATTCAAGGTTTAAAGGTCAGTTTATTGTCACATGTACCAGTTAAGGTACAGTGAAATTTGAGTTACCATATAGCCATACTAAGTGAAAAGCAGCAAGACACACAGCCACATAAAAGTTAACGTAAACATCCACCACAGTGGATTCCACATTCCTCTCTGTGATGGAAGGTAATAAAGTTCAATCGCCTTCCTCTTTGTTCTCCCGTGGGTCAAGGCAATCACACCATTCGCAATCCACGGATCAAAGCCCCCGTCGGGGTGATTGAAACTCCCCCTTCGGGGCAGTTGAAACTCTCCGCGGCTTGGAGCTCCTGAATCAGCCTCTTCTGGCTTCATGTTATCAGACAACTGAATCATCTTGCACTAAACATTATTCCCTTATCATGTATCAAAACACTGATTGTAATCATGTATTGTCTTTCTACTAACTGGTTAGCACGCAACAAAAGCTTTTCATTGTACCTCGGTACACATGACAATAAACTAAACTAAACTAGAAGTATACACCGATCAGCCAAAACATTACGACCACTGACAGGCGAAGTGAATAACATTGATTATCTTGTTACAATGGCACCTGTCAAGGGGTGGGATATATTAGGCAGCAAGTGAACAGTCAGTTCTTGAAGTTGATGTGTTGGATGCAGAAGAAATGGGCAGGAGTAAAGACCTGAGCGACTTTAACAAGGGCCAAATTGTTATGGTCAGGTGACTGGGTCAGAGTATCTCTGAAACGGCAAGGCTTGTGGGGTGTTCCCGGTCAGCAGTGGTGAGTACCTACCGACAGTGGTCCGAGGAGGGACAAACCACAAACTGGCGACAGTGTGTTGGGCGCCCAAGGCTCATCGATGCGCAAGAGCAATGAAGGCTATCCCGACAGAAGGTCGACTGTGGCACAAGCCGTAGAAAATTTTAATGGTGGTCATGGGAGGAATGTGTCACAATACACAGTGCATCGCACCCTGCTGCATATGGGGCGGCACAAGGAGGACCAGCAGCATATTAGGCAGGTGGTCATAATAGGCAATAGACAATAGGTGCAGGAGGAGGCCATTTGGCCCTTTGAGCCAGTAGCGCCATTCAATGTGATCATGGCTGATCATTCTCAATCAGTACCCCGTTCCTGTCTTCCCATACCCCCTATCTTTAAGAGCTCTATCTAGCTCTCTCTTGAAAGCATCCAGAGAATTGGCCTCCACTGCCTTCTGAGGCAGAGAATTCCACAGATTTACAACTCTCTGACTGAAAAAGTTTTTCCTTATCTCCGTTCTAAATGGCCTACCCATTATTCTTAAACTCTGGCCCCTGGTTCTGGAATCCTCCAACATTGAGAACATGTTTCCTGCCTCTAATGTGTCCAATCCCTTAATAATCTTATATGTTTCAATAAGATCCCCTCTCATCCTTCTAAATTTCAGAGTGTACAAGCCTAGTCGCGCCAGTCTTTCAACATACGACAGTCCCACCATTCCGGGAATTAACCTAGTGAACCTACGCTGCACGCCCTCAATAGCAAGAATATCCTTCCTCAAATTTGGAGACCAAAACTGCACACAGTACTCCAGGTGCGGTTTCACTAGGACCCTGTACAACTGCAGAAGGACCTCTTTGCTCCTATGCTTAACTCCTCTTGTCATAAAGGCCAACATGCCATTAGCTTTCTTCACTGCCTGCTGTACCTGCATGATAACTTTAAGTGACTGATGAACAAGAACATCAGAGATGTCCTCCTTCTTCAGGAAACGGGGCTTCCCCTCTTCCATTATAGATGAAGCTCCCACTTGGGCCTCTTCTATATCCCGCAGCTCTGCTCTTGCTCCCCCTCCCACCATTCATAACAAGGACAGAATCCCCCTCGTCCTCACCTTCCACCCCATCAGCCAGCGTATCCAACAAATCATCCTCCAACATTTCCGTCACCTACAACGGGACCCCACTACTGGCTACATCTTCCCATCCCCTCCCCTTTCTGCATTCCGCAGAGACAGTTCCCTCCCTAATTCCCTGGTCCACTCATCCCTTCCTACCCAAACGACCCATCCCCGGGCACTTTCCCCTGCAACCGCACGAGATGCAACACCTGTCCCTTTACCTCCCCTCTCAACTTCATCCAAGGACCCAAACAGTCTTTCCAGGTGAGACAGAGGTTCACCTACACCTCCTCCAACCTCATCTATTGCATCCGTTGCTCTAGATGTCAACTTCTTTACATCGGCGAAGCCAAACGCAGGCTCGGCGATCGTTTCGCTCAACACCTTCGCTCAGTCCGCCTTAACCAACCTGATAACCTCCCAACAAGGACACCTAGATCTCTTTGTACTTCCCCATTTCCTAACTTGACACCATTCAGATAATAATCTGTCTTCCTGTTCTTTCCAACAAAGTGGATAACCTCACATTTATCCACATTAAACTGCATCTGCCAAGCATCTGCCCACTCATACAACCTGTCCAAGTCACCCTGCATCCTCATAGCATCCTCCTCACAGTTCACACTGCCACCCCAGCCTTTGGCTCATCACTTCGTAATGTTTTGGCTGATCGCTGTTTATGACTTTCAGCAAGGTATTTGACAAGGTTCCACATGGTAGACTGCTTTGGAAGGTTAGATCACATGGGATCCAAGGAGATAGCCAAATGGATAGAAAATTGGCTTTGTGGAAGGTGACAGAAGGTGATAGTGGAAGGTTGCTTCTCGGACTGGACGCATGTAACTTGTGGTGTGCCTCGGGGTTCGGTGCTGGGACCATTGCTGTTTGCCATCTCGATCAATGATTTGGATGAGAACATACAAGGCATGATTAGCAAGTTTGCAGATGACACTAAATGGGTGGGATTGTAAATAGTGAAGTCAGTTATCAAAAATTGCAGCAGAATCTTGATTGCTTGGGCAGGTGGGCTGAGGAATGGTTGATGGAATTTAATACAGAAAAATGCAAGGTGTTGCATTTTGGGAAGTCTAACAAGGGCAGGACCTACATAGTGAGTCTCTGGAGAGTGTTGTATGGCAGAGGGATCACGGAGTGCAGATACATAGTTCATTAAAAGTGGCACTACATGGAAATTGGGTAGTCAAAACAGCATTTGGCACATTGGCCTTCATCAGTCAGAGTATTGAGTATAGAGGTTGGGAGGTCATGTTGGAGTTGTATAAGACGTTCATGAGGCCGCATTTAGAGTATTGTGTTCAGTTCTGGGCGCCATGATATAGGAAAGATGTTGTTAAGTTGGAAAGCGTACAAAGAAGATTTATGGGAATGTTGGTTGCCAGGACTCGAGGGTCTGAGCTATAGGGAGAGGTTGAGCAGGCAAGACTATTCCTTGGAGTGCAGCAGGATGAGGGGTGATCTTATAGAGGTGTATTAAATCATGAGAAGAATAGATTTAGTAAATGTTCTTTTGCCAAGTTTCGGGGAATTGAGAGCATAGATTTAAGGTGACAGGGGAATATTTAAAAGGTTCCTAAGGGGCAACCTTTTTACACAAATAATGGTGGGTATATGGAACGAGCTGCCGGAGGAGGTAGATGAGGCAGATACTATCAACATTTTTGGACAGGTACATGGATAGGACAGGTTTAGAGGGATAGGGGCCAAGCACACGCAGGTGGGACTAGTGTAGATGGGGCATATTGGTCAGCGTGGGCAAGTTGGGCCAAAGGGTCTGTTTCCACACTTTACATATGATATATTATAGTAAAACACCTTTGAATCTCTAATACAGTGAAGAATTTTATTCCATTATGAATTTGATCTGCATTGCACTTTGAATTTAGAAGAATTTAGGCATGATGTTATCCCTACTCTTGGATCTACTGTTCGCAGAGTATTTTTACTGTTTGGTCTCAATGACCCACAGGAGGTAAACTGTCTGGAAATTATTGGCAAAATGTAGCAAAGAACTTATAGCCAAAACCAGGAAATTTGATATGATTTGTGCAGTCTTCTGGTTATGATTCAGTGCATTGTACTATGCTTTGTTAAATACTACATATCGAAAAGGCAACTGATCCTTTAGTTTTTTACAGTTGATCAATTGATGTTGTTTGTTTCTAATATTTATTTTGGATAAATTCATGCAGGAATTTTATTAAATGTAAAGTAGTTAAACTTGCTCTGTGTTGCCTTCTAGACAGACTGTTTTTCATTAAATGTTCTTGTGTCTGTCTTTTATTATAGTGCTTCAAGAGGCTGTGCTTCTGATGCCAGCAGACACTATGTCCGATAATATATTTTCTTAAAGTACCACAGTAAATGATCAAAGGGATATTGAATCCTTACTAAAAAATTAAGTTGCAATAATTTGGGCGGCACGGTAGCGCAGCGATAGAGTTGCTGCTTTACAGCGAATGCAGCGCCGGAGACTCAGGTTCGATCCTGACTACGGGTGCTGCACTGTAAGGAGTTTGTACGTTCTCCCCGTGACCTGCGTGGGTTTTCTCCGAGATCTTCGGTTTCCTCCCACACTCCAAAGACGTACAGGTATGTAGGTTAATTGGCTGGGTAAATGTTTAAAAAAATTGTCCCTAGTGGGTGTAGGATAGTGTTAATGTACGGGGATCACTGGGCGGCACGGACTTGGAGGGCCGAAAAGGACTGTTTCCGGCTGTATATATATGATATGCTGATAATTGAGCAAATGTGATTATTTTGCAGGTGTTATATTCTCTTCTCAGGTATTATTCCAATATGTGCTTCACTGACCATATTTTGTAGCCACTTTAGTTTTTACAGTTCATTTAGCAATCGTTCAGTCCTCTTTGTAGAAATCTTGGTGTTTTGATTTGAAGGTTTACTAAATTAGAAACAGTAGGGTAACTGAATGTAAATTGCTGTGATATCAGTGCATTGATTAGAAAAACAAAACGCCCTCATATGGTTGAATGCATTGGTCACATTCAGACGCTTGTTGTGATTGATTTATTATGAAGAAATTGTGCTCTTGATAAAGCTACGCTGCAGTTATATTCCTTCAGAACAAAATGCACAGTTTCACTCTTTCAAAAGACACCCTTGACAGCCATCTTACCAAAGAGGAGTTGTAATTTTCAAGCAATCTAATGATGTCTTGTATTGAAATAAATTGTTACATGGACTCTGTCCCTTAGGAGGTGATGGAAATGTCCGAGGAAAATGTGTTGGATGCAGAGGCTATCCTTTAGGAGGTGACCCTACCCAGAGTTCCCCAGGTCCTCACCTTTCACCGCACCAGCCTCTGCATCCACCACATTATCCTCTGACATTTGCGTCACCTCCTAAGGGATCCCACCACTACTAAACACATCTTCCCATTTCCACCTACCCAGGGACTGCTCCCTCCATGACTCATGACTCATTCCTTCCCAACCATACCACTGCCTCCCCAGGTACTTTCCCCTGCAACCGCAGGAGATGCAACACTTGTCCTTTTATTTCCTCCCTTGACTCCATTCAGGGTCCCCAACAGTCCTTTCAGATTGGACAGAGGTTCACCTGTGCTACCTCTAATCTTATCTACTGCATCTGGTGTTCCCAATGTACATTGGCGAGACCAAACGTAGACTCGGCGACTGTTTTGATGAGCGTTATGCTCATTCCACCGAGGCCCATGGGATCTCCTGGTAGCCAACCATTTCAACACCTTCTCATTCCCATACTGACCTTTCTGTCCTGGGCTTCCACCAGAGTGAGGCCACACGCTAAATGGAGGAACAGGACCTCATATTTTGCTTTGGTAACTTACAACACAGCAGTATGAATATTGAATTCCCAAATTTTAAGTAACTTCATCTCATCCTCCCCTCCCCTCTCCCTCCTTGTCCCCTTCCTCCTCCCAAGTCATTTTACACTTTAGAGTTATAGAATCATATAGTGTGGAAACAGGCCCTTCAGCCCAACTTGCCCACACCAACATCCCCTATTCTGGGCAAGAGACTCTGTGAATAAACCTGATCTATTCTTCTCATGATTTTATACACCTCTATTGGATCACACCTCATCCTCCTGCACTCCAAGGCATAAATTTGTAGCCTGCTCAACCTCTCCCGGTAGCTCAGGCCCTCGAGTCCTGTCAACATCCTTGTAAATCTTCTCTGTACTCTTTCCAGCTTGACAACATTTCTATGTTGTTCCACAGTTCTCCACATTGTTTCTCTAGAGGACTACACCTTCCCGAGCCAACATTGGACCTACTATTCAATGCCTTGCATGAGGTTATTTGTGGCTGGCCCTGATTGGTCCTGGTTTGTTCTTGCTTCCAGCTCTTTGCCTCCCCCACCCACCCCCTACTTTTAGCCTGAAGAAGGGTCCCAACCCGAAAGATCACCCATCCTTTTTCTCCAGAGATGCTGCCTGACCCGCTGAGTTACTCCAGCACATTGGTATAAACCAGCATTTGCAATTCTTTGTTTTTGTAATGGGCACAGGTATGGAATTCCTTTCAAAAATCATCTTTAATCTGTCTCTGAAAGTGGATGAAATTTATTTATTTCAGGAATCTGGTCATCTCAAACAGCTAGGTTTTGAAGAAATAAAATCTTTGCATTGAATTTCAAATTAAAAACAGAAATGTTGTAAACATTCACCATGTCAATAGGCATCTGTTTCTGTGGAAAGAGAAACAGTTAACAATTCAGGTCTAAGATCCTTCATCAAAACTTAATACAATACTATACAATACAATACAATACAATATATCTTTATTGTCATTGTACAGGGGTACAACGAGATTGGGAATGCGCCTCCCATACGATGCAATAAATTAATTAGCTAGTCAGTATTAATTTAAACAACCCAATGAAACAAATTAGAACAGTTTTAAAACAGAGTAAAGTGCAAGTAGATCTGTGCCGGATCACTGTGCGATGTGACCATCCGGCTCAGCAGGACCGGTTCATAGCAGCTATGGCCCTGGGGATGAAGCTGTTCCTGAGTCTGGAGGTGTGGGCATAGCAGACCTTGTGTCGTCTGCCCGATGGTAGAAGTTCGAACAGACTGTTGCAGGGGTGTGAAGAGACTTTGTGGATGCTGGTGGCTTTTCTGAGGCATCGTTTGTTGTAGATGCCCTCCAAGGCTGGTAGCTGCGTTCCGATAGTCCTCTGATCTCTATGGACTACCCGCTGAAGAGCTTTCCTCTCTGCCTCTGTGCAGCTGAGATACCACACAGGGATGCCATGTGTTAGGATGCTCTCTATGGTGCAGCGGTAGAAGGTCGTCAGCAGCTGTTGGGGTAGACCAGAGTTCTTCAGTGTTCTTAGGTAGAACAGTCTGTGCCTTCTTGACCAGCGCTGCATTGTTATTGGACCATGTTAGGTCCTCCAAAATGTGTGTGCCCAGAAACTTGAAGCTGGACACTCTCTCCACACTGTCCCCGTTGATAAAGATCGGGGCGTATTCCCCGTTGTGTGACCTACGGAAGTTGATGACCAGCTCCTTGGTCTTGGTGGTATTTAGGGACAGGTTGTTATCATCACAGTCCATCACAGTGAGGAATACGCAGGAGTCACTGTGGTGGATGTTTATGTTAAAATGTATTTTGTATGTCTTGTTGCTTTTTATTGGTATGACTGTATGGCAAATCAAATTCCTCGTATGTTGCGAAACATACTTGGCTAATAAAATATGATTATGATTGTGATTATGAAGTGCTCCCCAAGCATCAGCCAACTTATAAATGTTACCCTAATAAATTCAGGATGCATACTGTTATCTTTGCTCACTCTTTCTGCCCTTTATTGCCAAGGATCGCCCCCTGGCCCCACCTTATTTATCAGCAACAATGCAGTCTCTTTTGTACTTTCATTGACCTGTTTCTCTCTTCAGAGTTGTTGGGTAACATGCCTGTGTTTATTGCATTCTCTGTTTTTATTTCAGATTTCTAGTATCTCTTTTTTTTTGCTTCTTGATTACTACAATCGATTGTATTCATGTATAATAAGATTCGGCAGGATAGCCTGCAGAACAACATTTCCCCGTATCTCTGTACACTTGACAATAAATTAACTAATGAACGAACTGATACACAAATGCTTTGTGACCTTTGGGATATAATCCATTGATACATGTGTATTGTAGCCTGGCTGTTTTGTAGGCGATTGTAGGTCATTGTTGGCGATTGCAGGTCATTGTAGGCGATTGCAGGTCATTGTATTGCAATGTGCTAGACCAGCAAAGGATGCTTCATAACTGAGCCCGAGTCATTAGATAATAACTAGAATAGGGTGCACCCATTGGGCCCAAAGCTCTCCTGCATTGGTGTAGCACCTACCCCTCATCACTCCCCCCCCCCCCCCCACTCACCCACTCCATCCCTCCTCAACCCCCCTTTTCCCCTCCATCCTCCCCTTCCCCCTCTCACCCACTCCATTCCCCCTCAACCCCCCTTACCCCCCCTCCTCCCGTCACCCCCTCCCCCACTCTTAGGGGCTCTCCGGCACTCCCCTCCCTCCCCCCCTTCCCCTCCCCCCCCAACTCAACGGCTCAGCAGCAGCGGCAGCTCGACGGCGACGGTCGTTGCTTTGAGCGGGAAGATGGACACCCACCCTCATTGGCCACCACTCCCGTCACTCGGGCGGGTCCCACCCCCGGTGGCCATCTTGGGCAACCCCCCCTCATTGGCCGCCACTTCTGTCACTTGGACAGGTCCCATTGTGACGTCTAACACGGCTGATGTCCAGGGCAGGTGGAAAAGGGATTTAATAACGTTTAAAAAGGTGATTTTTAAAGTCTAAAAAGTGAAAAACGTTAAAAATGTAACAATCATTTGAACCGCAGGACAATGGTGAGTAAGGTGGTGCTAAAATTGTTGCGCTATCGCATACAGTTTTGGCTGTATTTCGGGAGCAGACAAATATGCAATGAAAATATATATACTTACACATATAAGAGCTTTAGTAATGTACAGATGAGGATTAATAATTCTGAATATGTTTCCCCTTCCCAGCTTAGGGGTGCAGAAGCTAAATCAGAATGTACTTGTAACCCAACTAATGTATCTCATTTAATAATTTGCAAAATTAAAATTTATTATAATTTTGCAAATTACATTAACCTGAAATAGGTTAGGACACAATGCATAATAAAAATTGCATGAACCTTAAACCTTATGGAGAAAAGGTATTGTAGAAAGAGAAAAGTGATTAGAACAAAATCTATACTGTGTGCAATCTCAAGGGGAACCCTCTGCTTTGTCCTTCGTGATATAAGCTTTGGGGAGCGCTGTTGAAGCTGTTGAAGTTTGTGAGTGAATGCACTGCATTTTGTTTGTCCATACAAAATGGACATTTAATTTGTTTATTAGGGTACCTGTCAAAGAGGCTGCTTTGTCATGAACATGTTGAGCTTCTTGAGAGTTGTTTGTAGTGCATTCATCCATACCTTTCTGTCAAATTAATGCATCTTATAGATAGTTGAAGGGCTTTTGTGTTTTAGACAATAGACAATAGACAATCAGTGCAGGAGTAGGCCATTCGGCCCTTCGAGCCAGCACCGCCATTCACCGTGATCATGGCTGATCATTCATAATCAGCTTCCTTCTCCCATACCCCTTACTTCTTAGCTAATCTTTGAAGCTCAAGCGACGCCCTCGTGTATTCTTCAAGAGTGATGTGTTTGATTTTCAACAGGATAATCCAGCCTCTGAACTACTCTTGTAATCACAGTATTTTAAGTGGATGAGTCGTTAGAAAGAGTGCTAAAGGCTAAAGAAAAAAAGGAAAATGGGAAAAGACAGGAATGATTGGATGATCAGCCATGATCACATTAAATGGTAGAGCAGGGCTAGACTGCCGATTGGCCTTCTTGTGGTCTTAATTTCTATGTTTCCATGTCTATGAGAGGACATTGGGACTAACTAGTTTGCTCTTTCAAAGATCACAATGATCCAACTGTCACTGTGCTGCATTATTCTAAACGTCGCGACGATGGGGCCACGGGTCGGCGATGCCTCGTGGGTCAATCTGCGGTTGATGGTCAATGAGAGCAAGGAGGACTGCCGTGAGGGGCTGGAGAGGATGGACAATGGAGGACCTGGTGGGGGGGGGGATCGCTGGGGGGAGGGGGAACAAAACGAGGAGCCGCCGTGCTTTGTAACTTTGTCATTTTTTGTACACTATTCAAATTTGAGATTGAAATGCATTAAAAGCTGAGATGCTGGAAATATGAAATAAAAATGCAAAAAATGCTGGAAACACCCAAACGGATTGGCAATATGATAAGAGAAATGTTTAGCCGCTGTAGGCCCGGACACTGTAGGCCCTGACAGTGTAGGCTAACTAAGGTTGCCAACTGTCCCGTATTAGCCAGAACATCCTGTATTTTGGGCTAAATTGGCTTGTCCCATATCGGGCCGGGGGGGGGGGGGGGGGGGGGGGTGGGAGGGGTGGGGGGGGGGGGGGTGCTGTAGGCACAGACTAATGGAGGTTGCGTAGCAACCCGTCTCCCAGCCCAGGCGCCCGCCATTGGTTGAACGAAGGGGGAGCGGGGGGGGGGGGGGGGGGGAAGGAAAGGAAAGGAAAGGAAGAGTCCTGTCCCATCTCGATGTTGGGATGTTCAGTGCGGTGGGTAGACAGCAGCGGCTCTCTCACTGACGGCCCTCAGGGGGCCAACAGCAACAGTCCTCAGCCTTCACCTTCACCACACCACCACTGCTGCTGCTGCTGCTGCCGGCTTTCTCCCTGGCCCACCTCAGGCTTGTGGTTACCCACTCACTTGCAAGCCTAGACCCTGGCTCTGGCTCCTTCCCCCGGCATCAGGCCTGGCTCTCCGTCCGCTAGGGAGCCGCCAAACCCGTCCCCAAGAGACAAGCGCCTCAAGAAGGTCCAGCAGAAGATAGGTGACGTTTCGGGTCGAGACCCTTCGGAAGGGTAGGAAAAAAAACTGCAGATGCTGGTTTAAATCGAAGGAAGACCAAAATGCTGGTGTAACTCAGCGAGTCAGGCAGCATCTCTGGAGAGAAGGAATGGGTGACGTTTCGGGTCGAGACCTTCTCCCTTCGGAAGGGTCTCAACCCGAAATGTCACCGATTCCTTCTCTCCCGAGATGCTGCCTGACCCGCTGAGTTACTCCAGCATTTTGTGTCTACCTCCAGACACGGTAGGCCCGGGCGCTGCCTAACGGAGGTTGCGTAGCAACCCGCCTCCCGGCCCGGGCATGTGGGTGCGGGCGGTGACCTTGTCCCATATTTAGGGCCCCTTTATAACATACTAGACCAAGTGGACCCGTTGGGCCCATTCCTCGTAGAGGGGGGACAGGGAAGTCAAGGTGGGTGTGATTGAGTGAACCCTGGACACAAAGCCTCTCCTGTATTGGTGTAGCACCTTCAACCCCCCCACTAAATCCCCCTTATCCACCCCTCCTCCCCCCACTGACCCACTCCATCCCTCCTACCCCACCCCCACTTGCCCCTCCCCTACCCCCATTCCCTCCGGCCCTACCTCCACCCCCATTTCCTGCTCCCCACCCCCATACCCCCCACCCCCTCCCCCCCACACGCCCCCACCTCCCTCCCCTACCCCCACTCTCCCTGCCCGCATCCCACTCTCGCCCCACCCCAATCTTCCCTCCTCCCCACCCCCACTCTCCCCACCCCCATTCTTCCCTCCTCCCCACCCCCACCCTGCCCTCCTTCCCATCCCCTCTCCCTGCCAGCACCGCACTCTCTCCCCACCCCAATCTACCCTCCTCCCCCACCCCTCCTCCCCCACCCCCTCCCCCCCACTCTCTCCTCCCCCACCCCCCTTTCCCTCTCCACTCCCATTCTCTCCTCCCCCACCCCCCCATCCTCCCCCACTCTCTCCTTCCCCCACCCCCACTCCCCTCCCACCCCCACCCTCCCCTCCACCCATTTGAACCCCCCTCCTGTGGGCCCGGCAGCGCCGCTTAAAGCTCCCCTCCGTGGAGCCGATGGCTGCGAAAGGCACTTACCAGTGCCAGTGCATTCAACACTGACTGCCGACATGCGAGTCTCTGCTAGGGCGGGGCTGAGGCCGGACGAGGTGCGAGACGAGAGGTGCAAAATGAGAGGGGAGAGGGGAAAGGCGAGGGGCGAGGGGTGAGGGAACGACTGAGGCCGGGTGGGTGGCGGCGCTGGCGGCGGCCATCTTGTTTTGGCGAGTGAGCAAATGAAGTGGAACATGGAGCATTGTGACGTCATACGCTGAGGAGTTTCAGGAAATGGGTTAGAAAGTGAATTTTTAAACTTTAAAATGTCTGTCGCTTTGAAAATGTAGCTTCAATTTGAATAAGAGTTGTTAGAGATTATGGCCAGGATAATGGTGAGTAGCGTGGTGCAGAAATTGTGGTGCTACGGTGTACCGTTTTGGCTGTGTGAAGCAGCAAAGTCATGGTGTGCACAAACATACATACACACGGACAGAAAGTTTTAGTAATATATTAGACCAAGTGGACCCGTTGGGCCCAAACCTCTCCTGCATTGGTGCAGCACCCTGTCCTCCCCCCCTCCCCTCTCTCCTCAACACCCTCTCCCCCCTCCCTCCTCCCCCAACTCCCCACTTTCCCCCCTCCCCTCCTCCCCTCCTTTTAAACTTTAAGACTGATTTCAATAAAACTACTTGCATTATCACTAAAGTGACAATGGTGAGTAAGGTGGGCCTAAAATTGTGGCACTATCCTGTATCGTTTTGGCTGAAGTTCAGTCACAAACAAGATAACAAACGAGAGTTTTAGTATATAAATATATAGAGAGATAGATATATAGACAGACAGACGGACGGACGGACGGACGGACGGACGGACGGACGGACGGACGGACGGACGTGACGGACGGACGGACGGACGGACGGACGGACGGACGGACGGACGGACGGACGGACGGACGGACGGATAGATAGATAGATAGATAGATAGATAGATAGATAGATAGATAGATAGATAGATAGATAGATAGATAGATAGATAGATAGATAGATAGATAGATAGATAGATAGATAGATAGATAGATAGATAGATAGATAGATAGATAGATAGATAGATAGATAGATAGATAGATTAGATAGATAGATAGATAGATAGATAGATAGATAGATAGATAGATAGATAGATAGATAGATAGATAGATAGATAGATAGATAGATAGATAGATAGATAGATAGATAGATAGATAGATAGATAGATAGATAGATAGATAGATAGATAGATAGATAGATAGATAGATAGATAGATAGATAGATAGATAGATAGATAGATAGATAGATAGATAGATAGATAGATAGATAGATAGATAGATAGATAGATAGATAGATGCTACTGGCCCCGCACTAGCTTAATCCGGCCCTGCATCCAATTCCTCACCCGCTGCTAAAGATTATTCCAATTATAGATGAATATGTGAGAGAGATATTTGCATGGCTATTTAAAAAAGAAGAGAAGTGGAACGACACAGTTAACTCTTTTAGACGGCAAACCCACAATGAGCTGAATGCACCATGAAATAAATGATTCTGTCGCTCAATTTGTTGTCTTATTCTTAGAGTTGCTGCTTTACAGCGAATGCAGCGCCGGAGACTCAGGTTCGATCGTGACTACGGGTGCTGTCTGTACGGAGTTTGTACGTTCTCCCCGTGACCTGCGTGGGTTTTCTCCGAGATCTTCGGTTTCCTCCCACACTCCAAAGACGTACAGGTATGTAGGTTAATTTGACTGGGTAAATGTAAAAATTGTCCCTAGTGTGTGTAGGATAGTGTTAATGTGCGGGGATCGCTGGGCGGCGCGGACTTGGTGGGCCGAAAAGGCCTGTTTCCGCGCTGTATCTGAAATATGAAAATAAAAAATATGAAAATATGTTGTTCGGTTCTGTACTGTACGAACTTTTTGATTATTAAGATTCTCAACATTTACTGATCCGAATTTCATTATTTTATTCATTAACTTCCTCCATTTTGTTTTAATTATTTCTCCACAATTATATGGTTTGCTTTCCTTCCAGCGTGAAAATGGACAAAAATATTGAATAGTTCTGCAATTATTGTATATAATAATACTGCCTGCTCTTAATAGGCCATATTTCCCTAAATGATTTGTAAAAACACTTACTATGAGCAATTACATCATGCACTTAATTTTTGTTTTCATGTTCCCTTTTTTTGTAAACTTTATATTATTTGGGTCAATCTAATGGTGACTGTTCTGCAAAAAAACCTGAATGCAAGTCAAAATTTGAGAACTGGACACAATCCATTCCATTTATACAATAGCCAGCTGGCTCCAGCAAAGGGAAAGTACTGCAATTCGATAGAATACAGGCACCAAAGTTAAAAAAAAGCATCAAAATGAAAACGCAGGACTTCTCATTTATATATTGGAATTAAAAGCAGATTGTGCTAAATTGACAGGCTGCAGTTGAGACGATATTGAATTAGTTACAATTGACATTTGCATCCTTGGTTTAGGGTCTCCCACAACTCTTCCTGGAAGTGTTGATTTACAGGGAAAGAGATTCTCAGATATAACCATTACATGGTTAATGAGCCATGGACAAAATTATACAGAATAAAAACAAAAATTGAGCAAGAATTCTTTAATGAAATGTAGAAAGTCAACCCAAGTAATTTTCACCAAGCAACTGCAGTACAGCACAGGAACTGGCCCTTTGGCCCACAATATCTGTGCTGAACCTGATGCCAAGAACAACTCTTATTTGCCTGCACATAATCTATTCTTTGCATATCCATGTCCTTTTCCAGTTGTCTCTTAAATGTCACTGTTGTATCTGCCTCCACCACCACTCGTGGCAGTGCATCCCAGCCACTCATCGTCCTCTGTATAAAAACCTTGCCCTGCACATATCCTTTAAACATTGCCCCACCTTAAAGCTCTGCCCTCTAATATTTGATGTTTACGTCCTGGGATAAAGGTTCCGCCCTATCAATACTTCTCTCAGGTCTCTTCTGAATGTCCAACATTCCAAAGGAAACAATCCAAGTCTATCTAACCTCTCCTTGTTGTTAAGGCATCATTCTGGTAAACCTCCTCTGCACCCTTTTCAAAGGCTCCACATCCTTCCAGTATTGGGGATGCACTACTTCAAATGTGCCCTAACCAAAATCCTACAAAGTGGCATGATGGCTTCATGACTCTTATTTCAATGCCCCATCCAATGAAGGCCAACGTACCACATCTTCTTTCCCACTCTTGTTTTGCCACTTTCAGGGAGTTCAGGGCTCAGAACTCATGATCTGCTGGGATTTGCCATTAGTTGTATAATTTCCCCTTACATTCAACCTTCCGAAGTTGGTTGAACACTTCATACTTTCAACTTAAACCCACATTTTGGTGCAAGTTACTGCAACATGCAGTCTTACTGCAATGAGTTATTTATCCTGAAATTAGTGGGCCAGAAGTTATTCTGGACTTGGGGACACCAGTGTTCATGCTGAAATTTACAAGGGCATACTCAGAGCTTTCAGTGCTAGCAGGAGCCCAAGCCAACATCAGCATCTCCAGCTCTGCTGCTGTCCATTGTTGCTACTCATATTGTACGAAGGAGTTTCCCATGGAGTCCATGGGAACTATTAGTTTCTGCGTGTTTTCCAGTTCACAAGTTGGGAACCCTGATCAGGATTGAACTAACCTTGCTGCTCAAGCTTCGGTTCCATTCAAATAAATAGGAAAAATGAGCTCCGAATTTATTTAAGATTATTTCAATGGTTTCAAATTGATAACTAGCATGTGAAATATTTACTTTCTTTTGAATGTAAAATGTAAAGATTTTTAAAAATATGTTCTAGGTGTTACTATTTATGAATGTTTTAGGACACACTAACAGAGCACTTATATTTCAGACACTAGGTGAGTCTGATGAGGTATCAAAGCTATTTTGCCCGTTAAGCATATGGCCAATATCCACACTTCAAGTGGAGGACCGTTTCAGGTGTCATGCAGCAACAAGCAGTTTAGCCAAGGACAGATTGCCAGCAGTTTGGGAGGCAATGGAAGATCTGCCCTAATGTATGACATTAGGATTGATTAAAAATAAAATTCAGTTGTTCAGGACATTTACTGCATATAGTGAATCAATATTGCAATGTCTTTGTACAAATTACTGTACAGATATGGATTGTGTAGGAAGGAACTGCAGATGCTGGTTTAAACCAAATAGACACAATTAGCTGGAGTAACTCAGCAGGACAGACAGCATCTCTGGAAAAAAAGAATAGGTGACGTTTTGGGTCGAGACCCTTCTTCAGACTGAAGAAGGATCTCGACTCGAAACGTGACCGTTTCCTTTTTTTCTTTTTTCCTTTTCTCCAGAGATGCTGTCTGCCCCACTTAGTTACTCCAGCATTTGGTGTCTATGTAAAGATAGATTAACCAGTTATTAGCAACTAGTTATAACTGTTAGTTTAACAACTAGTTAAAAGAAAAAGAAATGTCATTGTGTAACTCTGCATATTTTGATCTTATAGGGACAAGTACCCTCATATAGACTAGGCTAAATTTAAATTTGTGAGGCGGAGAAATATTCTTTATTCAGCTGATTGTAAAAGCAACACTTCATTAATGTTTTAAACAACCTATGATTAAAAATAAAGTAATACAAATATAAACTTTGATGGAACAATGGAAGATTGTTCTGAAGTAATTTTACAACCAGCCAGCGGATCCAACAAATCATCCACCAACATTTCCGTCACCTACAACGGGACCCCACTACTGGCCATATCTTCCCATCCCCTCCCCTCTCTGCATTCCGCAGAGACCGTTCCCTCTGTAACTCCATGGTCCACTCGTCCCTTCCTACCCAAACCACCCCATCCCCAGGCACTTTCCCCTGCAACCGCACGAGATGCAACACCTGTCCCTTTACCTCCCCCCTCAACTCCATCCAAGGACCCAAACAGTCTTTCCAGGTGAGACAAAGGTTCACTTGCACCTCCTCCAACCTCATCTATTGCATCCGCTGCTCTAGATGTCAACTTATTTACATCGGCAAAACCAAGCGCAGGCTCGGCGATCGCTTCGCTCAACACCTGCGATCGGTTCGCATTGGCCAAACTGATCTCCCGGTGGCCGAGCACTTCAACTCTCCCTCCCATTCCCAGTCTGACCTTTCTGTAATGGGCCTCCTCCAGTGCCATAGTGAGGCCCACCGGAAATTGGAGGAACAGCACCTCATATTTCGACTGGGCAGCTTGCAGCCCAGCGGTATGAACATTGACTTCTCCAACTTTAGGTAGTTCCTCTGTCCCTCTCTTCCCCTCCTCCTTCCCAGATCTCCCTCTATCTTCCTGTCTCCACCTATATCCTTCCTTTGTCCCGCCCCCCTGACATCAGTCTGAAGAAGGGTCTCGACCCGAAACGTCACCCATTCCTTCTCTCCCAAGATGCTGCCTCACCTGCTGAATTACTCCAGCATTTTGTGAATAAATACCTTCGATTTGTACCAGCATCTGCAGTTATTTTCTTATATTATTTTACAACTTACATTGATTCATTGTGAAAATTAATTCTGGCATAATATGTTAACTGGGCATTTTTGTTTTATCTCAGTATTATAACCGAAGCCATAAGTTAAATTATCACTGACCAGGTTGGGTACAATTGTGGCATTAATCAAACAAGATGATGCTTTCCAATAAAATGTTTCCAATCTAAATTTAACAAGATTAAATTTGAATTAAATTGTTGGAAGCCTTAAACCACAGCTGGATGTGGGTTTAAGGCTTTGATATCTATATACTAAAACTCTTGTTTGTTTGTTTGTTCCTGAACTACAGCCAAAACGGTACACTGTGGCGAGTCCAGAAGCGGGTGAGTGTTGAAGACAGAGTTTATTTGCATGGGCAAAAACCCCGTAACAAACGCAATACTCACAACTGTAGACAACCAACGAATACGTCCTTACTGGACGGAGTTCAACACTAGACTAACTCTCTCTCCCGCGCTGGCACACCCCGTGACATCGTTAGCCAATCCGAGAGTTCGAACTCCCAGCCAATCCCTATGTCCCTACATGACCCCCCCCAGAACCCTCGGTACGGTACCTAACGGGCAGCCGGACCGCCCGACCTGAACGGGTACGGGGAAGGGAGGCCGGTATCCCCGGCGACGAGGGAGGCGGGGAGGGCCCTGCAGGTGGAGGCGATGGGAGCGAAGCTGGAGAGGGAGGTAGGGAGAGCCCTTCAGGTGGAGGCGACGTAGCTGGAGGGGGCAGAGGAAACACGACTGGGGGCAGCGGAGACCCAAGCGGCGGGGAAGAAGACGCAGCTGGGAAACCAGGTGGGCCGGCCAGAGGGCGGCCCCGGCGAGGAGGTTGACCCACCAGCACGGGACGGTCCTGGTCTAAGTGGGCCAGTTTATGTCGGGAGACAGAGACAAGCTCCTGTCGGGTGCCCACTTGCAGAGTGAAGGTGACCGCCCCTCTTTTGAGCACCTGGAACGGGCCCTGGTAGACCGGCTGCAGAGGGGGGCGGTGGGAATCCCGCCGGAGGAAAACGAACTCGCAGTCGTGCAAGTCCGCCGGTACGTGCGCTGCGGTACTCCCGTGACGGGAGGCCGGGACCGGGGCCAGGGAACCTACCCGAGCCCGGAGAGAAGCCAAAACTGACGGGACGGAAGACGGCAGAGCGGAGGATGGAGGATAAATGTCGCCCGGCACCCGCAGGGGCGAACCGTAGACGAGTTCCGCCGAGGAAGTACCCAGATCAGCCTTAGGGGCCGTGCGAATACCGAGGAGGACCCAAGGCAGCTAGTCAGCCCAGTCAGGGCCGGTCAGGCGGGCACAGAGGGACGCCTTCAGCTGTCGGTGGAAACGCTCTACCATCCCGTTAGCCTGGGGATGGTAGGCGGTGGTCTGCTGCAAGCGGGACCCATACAGCTGCGCAAGCGCGACCCAGGGGGACGAGGTGAATTGGGCGCCCCGGTCGGTAGTGATGATAGCCGTGACGCCGAAACGGGCAACCCAATTCAACGCCAGGGCTCGTGCACAGGAGGCCGCCGAGGTGTCCGACAACAGAAAAGCCTCCGGCCAACGAGGAAAACGGTCTACCACTGTCAGGAGATGAGTGTAGCCCCTAGAGGAAGGCAATGGACCAACCAAATCTACATGAATGTGGAAAAAACGGACGGGCGGAATCACAAAATTCTGGCACGGAGGCAGGACGTGGCGGTGGACCTTGGAGGTCTGGCACGGGACACAGGCGCGGGCCCAGGCGGCCACCTGCTTCCGCAGGCCGTGCCAGACAAATCGGGCGGCCACCATAGCCGAGGTCGCCCGAATGGACGGGTGTGCCAGGCCATGAATGGCCTCAAAAACCTTACGCCACAGGGCAGTCGGCACCACAGGGCGAGAGCGGGGAAGGGAAACGTCACACCACAACTTGGTACCTGTGGGGCCACACGCCACCTGGGCCAACCGCAACCCTGAGGTGGTGGAGGCGTATGCTGAGGCAATGTCTTCCAGGCGCTGAGCTTCCGCTAGCTCCCGAAAATCCACCTCAGCCTCCACCGCAGCAACAGAGGAAATGGCCGGGCGGGACAGGGCATCAGCAATGGCGTTAAGCCTACCCGCGATGTGGCGAACATCAGTGGTGAATTCCGAAATGAGGGTGAGATGCCGTTGCTGGCGGGCCGACCACGGATCAGAAACCTTAGAAAAAGCAAATGTGAGGGGTTTGTGATCCATGTAGGCAACAAAAGAGCGGCCCTCCAAAAAATATCGGAAATGGCGAACTGCTAAATGCCAGAGGTTGCCAGTGACCATCGACCTGCTGCTCTAAGACCCCACCCACCGCCACGTCTGAGGCATCCACCGTCAGGGCCGTGGGGGCAGAGGAGCGGGGGTGCACGAGCATGGTGGTGTTGGCGAGGGCCTGCTTGACCGCATCAAAGGCCGCCTCGGCAGCTGTGGTCCAGACCAACTCAGCGGGGCATTGAAAAAGGGGGCGCATGATCCGAGCTGCTGCAGGCATGAACCGGTGATAAAAATTCACCATGCCCACGAATTCCTGCAAACCCTTGATGGTGGTAGGGCGGGGAAAAGTTCGGACGGCGTCCACCTTGGCGGGCAATGGAGTGGCACCGGCCGGTGTGACCCGGTGGCCCAGGAAATCCACTGAGGACAGGCCGAACTGGCACTTGGATGGGTGGAGGATCAGGCCGTGGTCCTGCAGCCTCTGGAACACAGTGCGAAGGTGGACCAGGTGCTCTGGGACCGAACGACTAGCCACTAGAATGTCATCAAGATAAATAAACACAAAAGACAATCCGCGACCCACATAAGACGTGGAATGCCTGAGCCACGTTTTTGAGACCGAACGGCATCCGCAACCACTCAAATAACCCGAACGGAGTAATCGTAGCTGTCTTGGGAATGTCCGGTGGGTGGACAGGGATCTGATGATATCCTCGCACCAAATCGATCTTTGAAAACACCGTAGCCCCCCTCGAGTCTGGCTGAGAAGTCCTGTATGTGAGGGATCGGATAGCGGTCAGGCCGGGTGGCAGCGTTAAGACGCCGATAATCCCCACATGGTCTCCACCCCCCAGATGCTTTAGAGACCATATGCAAGGGGGAGGCCCATGGACTATTTGAAGGTCGAACAATCCCCAGTCGTTCCAAATTGAGGAACACCTCCCGAGCCATGGCCAGCTTGTCGGGAGGTAGGCGCCGCGCCCGGGCAAATACAGGCGGCCCCTCGGTAGGGATGAAATGGACGACCCCATGCTTGGCGGAAGGGGCATCGAACCGCTGTACGAGGAGCTCCGGGAACTCGGCGAGGACCGCAGCGAACTGGCCGGGGGCCGCGGTGATGGCCTGGATCGACGGGCAGGGTGGGGTGGCAGGTGGAGGAGTAGCAGGCTCCATGCTGCTAGCCGAGGGTTGTAGGCCCTTCCCGCGGACGTCTGCGACCAACAAAAAAGCCCAGAGGAAATCCGCGCCCTGGCCTGGCCCACGTCGGCAACGATGAAATCCCAATGGTAGGTGGCGGGCCCGAAGGACAGGGACATGGCCCTCTTGCCGTAGGTGCGGACGGGACTGCCATTGACCGCGATGAGGGGCGGACCTTTCCTATCTGCTCGAACTTCGCAGCCGTAGGGAGGCACGATGCTAACGACCGCTCCCGTATCGACCAGGAACACGGTGCCGGTACCTCGATCCTTGATGTAGAGGCGGCGATTGCGGCCAATCGAGACTGCCTCTATGTTCGATCGGCCGAGGCATTTCCCAAAAAGGTGCATGGGGCCCTGCAATTTCGGACTTCCCCGCCCCACCTCTGGTGGAAGAAACACCAGCCACGCCTGTGCGGCTCTGTTGCGTGGGCCCGCTGCAAAATGGCAGGCGCTGCCGCTCCGTCTTGGCGGGCTTTCTGTAAAATGGCGGCTGATGCGCCACCATCTTGGCCGCGCGGCCGGTCGCTCCTAGGCCTGGAAACCCGGTTTACCGACTCGTCTCCCGTCGGGGCCTCCGTTACGAGGGCGTCCGCCTTCTCCGCGAACACCACCGGGTCTGCAAAGGAGACGTCCGCCAAAACGAACCTGACGTCCCGGGGCAATCTCCCCCGGAATGCCGCTTCAAACATGATGCACGGCTGGTGGTCGCCGATCAAGGTCAGCATCTCGGTCATTAGGGCAGACGGTAGCCGATCCCCCAGCTCCGGTAGATGTAGGAGCTTCAGAGCCCGCTGGTTCTGGCTAAAGCCACAAACCCTCAGGAGGAGCCTCTTGAGCCCCTCGTACCTCTCGGTTTGGGGAGGGCTGGTCAGGTACCGTCCCACCCGCGCGGCCACCTCGGGCTGTAGGCAGCTTACTAGATGGTGGAACTTCTCCTGGTCCTCCACGACTCTCTTGATGTGGAACTGGGACTCCACCTGTACGAACCACAGGTGCGGTTGATGGGCCCAGAACGGGGGCAGGTGAACGCCAGTCGCGTTGGGCTGCCCACTGTTCGCTCCTTCCTGAGACATCTTCTTGTGATTGTCGATCACGTCGGGGTCACCAATGTGGCGAGTCCAGAAGCGGGTGAGTGTTGAAGACAGAGTTTATTTGCATGGGCAAAAACCCCGTAACAAACGCAATACTCACAACTGTAGACAACCAACGAATACGTCCTTACTGGACGGAGTTCAACACTAGACTAACTTGTCTCTCCTGCGCTGGCACACCCCGTGATATCGTTAGCCAATCCGAGGGTTCGAACTCCCAGCCAATCCCTGTGTCCCTACAACACAATATTGCGACAATTTTAGGCCCACCTTACTCACCACCTTGGTGCTAATGGAAGGAGTTTCATTGAAATCGGTGTTATATATTTAAAGTTATTCACATTTTAAAGTTTAAATCTATCTCCTAAGGAGGGAGGGAGGGAGGGAGGGAGGGAGGGAGGGAGGGAGGGAGGGAGGGAGGGAGGGAGGGAGGGAGGGAGGGAGGGAAGGGAGGGAGGAGGGTGGAGGGAGGGGGGAGGGATGGTGGAGGGAGGATAAGGGGGCTTGAGGGGGATGAGTGGGGGGAAGGGAAGGGGAGGGGGAGGGGAAGGGGGAGGAGGGTTGGAGGGAGGGGAGGGGAGGGGAGGAGGGGAGGGAGAGGGGAGAGGGGAGAGGGAGGGGGGATGGGGAGGGAAGGGAGAGGGGAGAGGGAGGGGGAGGGAGGGGGTGGGGTAGGAGAGGGTGCGGCAGGAGAGGTTTGAGCCCAACAGCTCCACTTGGTCTAGTTCATTATATAACTGGTTTACTATTAGATCCTTTGGCTGATATTTTTCTGTTTTACTAACTCAAACCATGAGGTTTTGGTTCAGTCGGATCAATGATGCAACATAGGTGAGAAATGGCAAATGACATTCATGCCATAATAGTGCAGGGCAATGACCATCTCCAACAATAAGGAGTTTAAATCAGCTATTCTTGACATTCAATGGCATTACCATTGCCAAGTACCCACCATTACCATTCTGAGTAACGTCAGTATGGACCAGAAACTCAGAAACATATAATGACCAAACACTTTTGAAGCTGTGAAGGTAAGCATCCTGACTTCCTGAGTTCCTCAGTAATTTGTGTTTAGCTCAATGATCCTGTGTGTTTTTCAATAATCTTCACCCCTTGTCCTTACCACTTTAAAATATACTCGACCAAGTTGGGTCCAAACGTCTCCTGCACCCTTGCAGCACCCTCTCCATCCCTCCCCCTTCTCTCTCCCCCCCCCCCTCCACCCCTCCCCCCCTCCCCCTCCCTCCCTTCCCCTTCCCCTCCACCTCCCCATTCCCCTCCCCCTTCCCCTCCCCCCACTCCATCCCCCTCAACCCCCCTTATCCTCCCTCCCTCCCTCCCTCCCTTCCTCCCTCCCTCCCTCCCTCCCTCCCTCCCTCCCTCCCTCCATCCATAGGAGATAGATTTAAACTTTAAAATGTGAATACTTTCAAAAATATAACTGATTTCAATGAAACTTCTTCCATTAGCACCGAAGGGATGACGGTGAGTAAGGTGGGCCTAAAATTGTCGCGCTATCGTGTACTGTTTTGGCTGTAGTTCAGGAACAAACAAACAAACAAACAAACAAGAGTTTTAGTATATAGATTTGTAAAGGGAGAAAGTTATTCTTTGATCAGAAAGGATTCGTGTTGGGTTGTGGGTGCAGATTAATTTAAATTGTTCTGAAGGTTTGAAAGTTTAATTACAACGATGTTGCAAAGATTTGGTACTTATTTTCTTGTTTACTTTCTTGACTTAATTATTGGTGCTATATAATGTCTACATCCAACATTACTGGTTGTAGATTTATCAGAATATTCAGGTTCCTAAAGAAAACTGCACGGGCTTGTAACTTGACATTGTTGATCTTGGTGTTGAATCTTGAGGGTTATAATATACCTCATGATAAGGTGAGATTGTTTGAACAGTTGAAGAGGTTTAATAGAATGGAGAATTAAAGTGACAGGTGTAGCGACCATAGGGATTGGTCCAGAGAGTCGAACCCTCGGATTGGCCAGCAAGGTCACGTGGTGGGTTTGGCGCCCAAAACCAGTCAGTTGGAAGAGGACTTCGATGTGAATAGTTTAAGTTTAATGGTCGTCTGCGATCTCGGTTGTTATCTTTGTAACTGAACATTGCTACCGCAATAAACTTCTTTGACAAAGTTACAAGCCTTCAGACTCGCCATATTGGTGACCCCGACGTGATCTAGCCGATCACCCACCATGCAGGGACACGACGCCCCTGCTCCGGTTCTAACGCCCGGCGTACCGCAGCTAAACGCGGTCAGCATTCATCTTCCTCCGTTTTGGGCGCACCAACCACACCTTTGGTTTGCGCATGCTGAAGCGCAGTTCCACCTAAGAAACATCTCGGTGGACGAGACGAAATATTATTACCTGGTCAGTGCTCTAACGCCTGAGACGTCCGCGCGAGTGATGCAGTTCATCACCTCCCCTCCAGCAGACGGCAAGTACGAAGCGCTGAAGGTAATCATGCTTCGAACCTTCGGATTTAGTAGGCATGATCGAGCCGAGAGGCTTATGCATCTACCAGATCTCAGAGATCGGCTGCCGCCCGTCCTCATGGCCAAAATGTTGGCGCTGGCAGGCGGGCACAAGGATTGCCTCATGTTTGAGCAGGCATTCCGGGAGCAACTTCCAGAAAACGTTAGGCTTATGCTCACGGATTGTTCTTTCGAGGATCCCGTGGCATACGCGGAGAAAGCCGATGCGCTCATGGCGTCGAAATCGCGAAAGTACAGTTCGATCAACAGGGTCTCGGCACCATCAGGCAGCCCGCCGCGACACCAAGATGGCGCCGCGACTCCCGCCATTTCTCCAAAACCCCGACAAAAGGATCCGCAAAAGCGCAGCTGGTGTTATTATCATCTGCGATGCGGTGGAGAAGCCCGCAACTGCCGCTCACCTTGCACTTTCTCGGGAAATGCCTCGGCCGATCGTACATAGAGGCAGTTGCGATTGGCCAGAACCGCCGCCTCTACGTCGTGGTTCGATTCACAGACACAGAGTTCTTAGTTGATACGGGAGCCATAGTAAGCATCGTACCGCCGACTGACCTCGAAGCCCGATCGGGTAAGAGAGGGCCTACCCTCATCGCGGTTAACGGTAGCCCCATCCGCACGTATGGTACGCGGGCAATGTCTCTGTCTTTCGGTACTTGCACTTACGAATGGTCGTTTATCGTCGCGGAAGTCGGTCAGGCGATCCTGGGCGCAGATTTTCTCTGGGCCTTTTCGCTAGTAGCCGATGTCCGAGGTAAAGGCCTTCGATCCTCCGCTAGCAGCGATGAGCCCGCTGCTCCACCGCCGGCCACCCCGCCCAGCCCGACTGTCCAGGCCGTAGTCACGGCCTCCGACCCGTATGCTGCGGTCCTGGCTGAGTTTCCGGAGCTGCTCATTCAGCGTTTCGACGCCCCTTCTGCCCGGCACGGCGTTGTCCATCACATTCCCACCGAGGGGCCCCCCGTTTTCGCTCGGGCCCGGAGATTACCGCCGGACAAACTGATGGTAGCGCGTGAAGAATTCCTGAAGATGGAACAAATGGGCATTGTCCGTCGGTCCGACAGCCTGTGGACCTCTCCGTTGCATATGGTCTCCAAAGCATCTGGGGGGTGGAGACCATGTGGGGATTACCGGCATCTTAACGCCGTCACCACGGCAGACCGCTACCCCATACCGCACATCCAGGACTTCTCGTCTAGTCTGGAAGGTGCTACGGTGTTTTCCAAAATTGATTTGGTGCGGGGCTACCACCAGATTCCTGTGCATCCGGGAGACATACCAAAGACTGCCACGATCACTCCGTTCGGGTTGTTCGAATGGTTGCGTATGCCTTTCGGTTTGAAAAACGCGGCGCAGGCTTTCCAGCGGCTTATGGACCATGTTGGTCGGGATTTGTCTTTTGTTTTTATTTATTTGGATGATACCCTGGTCACCAGTCGCTCGGAGCAAGAACATCTGGTCCATTTACGGACTGTGTTCCAGCGGCTTCAAGACCACGGGCTAATCATTCACCCCTCAAAGTGTCAATTTGGTCTCTCCTCTATTGATTTCCTAGGTCACCGGATCACCTCGGCCGGTGCCACTCCTTTGCCGGAAAAAGTGGAGGCAGTTCGTGCCTTTCCACGGCCCACCACGGTAAAGGGGTTGCAGGAGTTTGTAGGGATGGTGAATTTCTACCACAGGTTCGTGCCTGCAGCAGCACGGATCATGCGTCCGCTCTTCCAATGTCTCGCGGGCAAACCTGTCGAGTTAGAGTGGTCCGCTGCGGCCGAGACGGCCTTTGAGGCAGCTAAAGTGGCTCTGGCAGACGCCACCATGCTCGTCCACCCGAGCACCTCTGCCCCCACGGCCCTGACGGTCGATGCGTCAGACGTGGCGGTGGGAGGGGTTTTGGAACAGCATGTAGATGGCAGTTGGCAGCCCTTGGCGTTTTTCGGCCGACAGCTTAATCCGGCTGAGCTGAAATATAGCGCCTTTGACCGGGAGCTTCTGGCTCTCTATTTAGCTGTCTGCCACTTTCGGTATTTTTTAGAAGGCCGCCCGTTCGTGGCCTTTACTGATCATAAACTGCTGACTTTCGCTTTTTCTAAAGTGTCTGACCCATGGTCGGCCCGCCAGCAGCGGCACCTGACTTCCATCTCAGAGTTTACCACGGATGTTCGCTACGTTGCGGGTAAGCTTAATGCCGTTGCTGATGCCCTGTCCAGGCCAGCCATTTTCCCAATTTCAGCGGTGGAATGCAAGGTTGATTTTCAGGAGCTTGCGGAGGCACAACGCCTGGCAGACACTGCCTCAGCATACCAGTCCACCACTTTGGGGTTGAAGTTGGCCCAAGTGGCTTGCGGGCCTGCGGGTACAAAAGTCTGGTGTGATGTTTCCCTTCCCCGCCCTAGGCCGGTGGTGCCGGCCGCCCTTCAGCGTCGGGTGTTTGATGCCATTCATGGGCTGGCGCACTCGTCCATTCGCTCCACCTCTGCCTTAGTAGCCGCTAGATTTGTTTGGCATGGCCTGCGGAAGCAAGTAGCCGCTTGGGCCCGATCCTGTGTTCCCTGCCAGACCTCTAAAGTTCACCGGCATGTCCAACCTCCCGTACAGGAGTTTGTGGTTCCTGAGGTCTGTTTTTTCCATATTCACGTTGATTTGGTTGGTCCTTTACCTTCCTCTAGGGGCTACACTCACCTACTCACGGTGGTTGACCGGTTTACCCGTTGGCCTGAGGCCTTCCCGTTGTCCGACACCACCGCTGCCTCTTGTGCCCGGGCCCTGGCTCTGCATTGGGTGGCCCGTTTCGGTGTTCCGTCAGTCATCACCACCGACCGGGGGTCCCAGTTCACCTCTGCCCTTTGGGCTACGCTAGCGGAGCTGTACGGTTCCAAGTTGCAGCAGACCACGGCGTATAACCCACAGGCTAATGGGCTCGTGGAGAGGTTTCACCGTCAACTTAAGTCAGCCCTCAGTGCGCGGCTGGACGGCCCTGATTGGGTGGATCAGCTGCCCTGGGTCCTTCTGGGCATCCGTACGGCTCCTATGCACGATCTTGGGACCTCATCTGCGGAACTGGTATATGGCTCGCCACTCAGAGTTCCCGGGGATTTCCTTCCGGAGTCCTCTGGTCAGCAGCCCTCGGTTCCGTCGGTTTTAGCATCACTCCGGGCGCGAGTGGGTTCCCTAGCTCCGGTTCCTACTTCACGCCACGGGTGTTCCTTGGTGCATGAACCGCCTGCCTTGAAGGACTGTGAATTTGTGTTTCTGCGTAGGGATGCCCATCGTTCCCCGTTGCAGAGGGTCTACGAAGGACCGTTCTGCGTGTTGCGTAAAGGAACGGTCACTTTCACCTTAGATGTTGGGGGCAGGAGGGAGCTTGTCTCTATATCCAGGCTCAAACCTGCACACTTGGATCAGGACCGCCCTGTCCTGGTTGGTCAACCCCCTCGACGGGGCCGTCCTCCTGCAATTCCCTCCGACCCGGGACCTCCTGCCCCTGTGGTTCCTGCAGCCCCTCTCCTTACTCGTTCCGGTCGCGAAGTCCGGCTTCCTGCTAGATACCGTACCTCGGGTTCTGGGGGGGGGTCATGTAGCGACCATAGGGATTGGTCCAGAGAGTCGAACCCTCGGATTGGCCAGCAAGGTCATGTGGTGGTTTTGGCGCCCAAAACCAGTCAGTGGGAAGAGGACTTCGATGTGAATAGTTTAAGTTTAATGGTCGTCTGCGATCTCGGTTGTTATCTTTGTAACTGAATATTGCTACCGCAATAAACTTTGACAAAGTTACAAGCCTTCAGACTCGCCATACAGGCAACCGGAAGTTCAGGGTCTACCCTTTGGAACTGAATGAAAATTATTTCTAAATCAATCACCCAATCTGCACTAGGTTTCTCTGCAATTTGAGCATTGCGTACAATATCTTAAATTGGAGAAAGGGCGAGTGAATTGCACCTTCTCCTGGGAGAGATGTTTAATTCCCTGAATGGTGGAAACAAAGCCCAATGTAAGTTTGAGAAATAGCATCCCAACCCTCAGTCAGTCAGCCTTCCGTGATACCAGAATATACCATCGCAATGCAAGGTGGAAGATGCAAGAGTTCAAATTGTTATGGCTGAAACATTGAAAAAGAGTCTCGACCCGAAACGTCCCTTATTCCTTCCCTCCAGAGATGCTACTTGGCCTGCTGAGTTTCTCCAGCATTTTGTGTCTATCTTTGGTGGAAACCAGCATCTGTTCCTTCCTACACACATTCAGTTGCACCAGCTTGTTAAGATGGATGCTTGGTGTTGATCATTTACAAATCAGCTATCAATCATTAATGCTATTTTAGCTGATATATATGTAATTGTGAAGCTTGGGAAGTTACATTTTAAGCACGGAAACTTAAAGCAATTTTCTTCCAATTTCTTTCCTCTAAATGTGTTAATTAATGGTTGGGCATAGTTTTTTCATAGCATAATGCAGCACGGTGACAGTTGGATCATTGTGATCTTTGAAAGAGCAGGCTAGTTAGTCCCAATGTCCTCTCATAGACATGGAAACATAGAAATTAAGACCACAGGAAGGCCAATCGGCAGTCCAGCCCTGCTCTGCCATTCAATGTGATCATGGCTGATCATCCAATCATTCCTGCCTTTTCCCATTTTCCTTTTATTTCTTTAGACTTTAGCACTCTATATAAAGTGTAGGAAGGAACTGCAGATGCTGGTTGAAACCAAAGATAATCACAAAATGCTGGAGTAACTCAGCGGGTCAGACAGCATCTCTGGAGAAAAGGAATGGGTGATGGCAGCCAATCCTTCTCTCCAGAGACGCTGTCTGACCCGCTGAGTTACTCCAGCTTTTTGTGTCTATCTTCAGCACTATATATAACTCCTTAAATATATTTAATGATTTGGCCTCAACTCCCTTTTGTATGGGGAATTTCACAGGTTTACCACTCTTTAGATGAAGACGTTTCTCTTCAATGGCTTAAATGGCTTATCTAGTATCCTTAGCCAGTCTTAAATGGCTTATCAAGTCACCATTTATTCTGAGCTCCCCATCATTAGGAATATATTTCCTAAATCTATTCTGCTCAGGCCCATGAGGATCTTATAAGTTTCAGTGAGGTATCCTCATTCTTTAGAATGCTTGCAAATGCCAGCCCAATTATCCCAAGTCACAAGCCCTCCACAGCTTCCTCCAATAAGGAGACCACATTGTGCCCAGTACCCAACCAAGGCCCCACCAACGACCTGTAAAATTCCTGGTCCTGGTTTCAATTCTTTTGACTGTGATGATCAACATGCCATTTGCCTTCTTAACTAACTGCTTGTTGTACCTTACTGCATGCATTCTCTGACTGTTGCAAAAGGACACTCAGATGTTGTTGCTACTCTCTCTTTCCTAATCCCTCACTACTTAGCTAATCTTCTATCCTGCTTGTGCCACTAATGTGAATAACCTCACATTATGCTGCATCTGCCTCTCACTCAACGTCTTATTCATTCTGGTATTTCGCTATATCTTCCTCACAGCTCACACTCCCAGCTTTGTGTTGTCGGCAAACTTCTAAATCATGTATATCAGTAAGATATATATCGTAAATAGCTGAGGTCCTCGTACAGAACCCAACGATGCCTCAGTATTCCCTGTCCGCAACTTGGAAAGGGATGTATTTGTTGCTACCCTTTGTTTCTTGTATGTCAACCAGTTCTCTATCCATGGCAGTACATTACTTCCAATCCCCATGTGTTTTACTTTTGTACACTAATATCCTCTATGGGACCTTCTGAAAGTCCAGATACATCTTGTCCATTGGTTCTGCCCCAATATTGCTATTAGTTAAATGTTCAAAAAATGCAATTAGTTTGTCAATCTCTCCTTTCCTAATCTTCCTTTTCGGAGATTTTCCAATTCACTGTTATAAGTTGTTATTAAATCTGCTTTTATCATATTTTCAAATCACTGGAGCCAGTTGCTTTTTCACTGTATTAACACCATTCATAATTGTGAGCACCTCTATGACATCTTTCCTAAACTTCTCAAAGGAAGCACACCCAGTTTCTCTAATCTCTCCACACAACTCTAGTGCTTCACCCTTGGCATTGTTCTCATAAATCACTTCTGAGATTCTCTTACTGATGTTTGGTGTCAAGACATGCACAGCATTTCAGCAGTTTATAAGTTTAATTAATAACCACTTTGGTGTTATGTTCTAATAACGTCCAATTGTATCCTTCATGTATCAGTAATGATCAGTAACAGAACTGATTTTTTCTCATTTTGTTCTTGTGCTCAATTCTGGCTACTTTTCATAGCCATCCAATCTGAAATCCAAATTTATTCTGAATAGCTCAGTGCCACACCATATGGTGGAATGACTTAAAACGATGGAAAATAATTACTTATAATGGCAGTAGTTGTCATAGCTATACATTAGCTGAATGCGATGTTCTCAGTGTGATGGGATATCATCAATTCATTGCAAAATTTGAACCATTGAATGAACTGTTAGAGCTGAGCCAAAACAGTCACTATTCCAGTTGCTGCCATCAAAGTTGAAGTTTTTCTGTTTTAAACCATAAATTATAATTCCCTATTGTAAAGCATTAGTCAGGGACTAATCTTGAAGCACTTGGGCTTTATTACATTGCCCACACGATCATCTTATTACTTTTATTGTAGAAAAGGATTAGCATTGCAGCAAATACATTTTTCTGGCACCAATAACAGTTAAAAGCTAAACAAACACATTATCTGTTTTCATTCTGTTCTTCATCATTATGGATTCTCCAATGCAGTCCCAAAGGTCAAGGTTATTTGATCTCTGAGCCATGCATCCTGTTTGCAGTGCAACAGTACTCTTCTAAATTGTTTAGATTTAGAGGCATTATATTCGATAGGGTTTTACTAAACATTTACATTGCAAATGTTCCAAAGGAAATGACTGTAATGAAACCTATGTCAAATCTCACAACCACGGCCACTTCTAGCCTGGATCCTGGTTATCTAAAGTGGAATAGTTGGATATATTTAAAATTATGCAACAGTAAAGTAGCTTAGAAATCGAACGAGGATAAGTGTGTTTAACAGCAGTGAAAGACCCTTTAACAGTTCCCCTTCTGTCGTTAGCCTTGAAGAAACCCTGAAATCTGAATTGTACTTTAAGGCAAAATTGGGTTTAAATTTTGTGTACATTAAATGTTACATTGATACATGCAAACAGGAAGGAAACATGCAGTTAAGAGTTTACGACATTATTTACCAGAGCGTGTCAGGCAAATATTGAGAACCAGAACTGCAAACATGGCTATTCCATCAGCCAGTCAGCAATTAAGTGATTTCTGTTTTTATACCAAGTGCAAAAAAACGATAGGAATAGTGAATGTGTTTCTTTTTGCTGAAAGGGCTTGAGCAATAATCTCTAATTGGACAGAATAGGAGGTTCAGAGATTTGATATCTCCCATTAGTTTAAAATTTAATTTATGGGAAAACATTTGGAACGAGTTGACATTATAAAATAAATGAAGTCATTGTGGTAAGTTGTGGCAGTTGAGGTTTATTCTACCAGGCATTGATTAATCTTGCAAATTTGCATTTAAATCGTTGATAAATTCAACTCCGAAAATTGTTGGTAGTCATTTCAGTTGTGTTTGATATAGAGTGGTTGGATGGATATAGAACATAGAACAATACGTCACAGGAACAGGCTCTTCGGCACATGATGGCCCTGGAAACATGATACCAGAGGGAATGCTGATTATGGGAACCATTAGCTAAATGAGATCTTGGGCATTTTAAAGTGGCTCATAGATTCAGTTTAAATGTCTTTATGAGGTATTGTTAGCTTAAGAATCATGTCATATATTTTACAGATGATGAATACATAAAACCATCTTGTCATGTGAATCTTGTTACAGTAAGTGTTTTTATACAGCAGTATTTAATAAAGTAGACACAAAATGCTGGAGTAACTCAGCAGGTCAGGCAGCATCTCGGGAGGGAAGGAATGGGTGACCTGTCAGGTCGAGACCCTTCTTCAGACTGATGCCAGGGGAGGGGGCGGGACAAACATAGAATGTAGTTGGAGACAGGATGACTAGTGGGAGAACTAGGAAGGGGGAGGGTTTAGAGAGGGCAAGCAGGGACTATCTGAAGTTGAAGAGGTCAATGTTCATACCGCTGGCCTGTAAACGACCCAAGCGAAATATAAGGTGTTGTTCCTCCAATTTGCGCTGGGCCTCACTCTGACAATGGAGGAGGCCCAGGACAGAAAGGTCAGATTGGGAATGGGAGGGAGAGTTGAAGTTCTGAGCCACCGGGAGATCAGGTAGGTTAAGACTGAGGGGGCGTGGCTGCATTCTGCAGCTGTGGCTCACCGGCAGTCTCTCTGTCTTTTTTTTTGTTTTTGTCTTTGTTATCGTTTAAATGTTTCTTTTGATTTATTTTTAACTCTGTATATGTGGGGGGGTGGGGGTGGGGGAAACCTTTTTTTTCCAATTGCCTCCTCAACGGAGATGCGACCTTTACCGTGTTGTGTCTCCGTTCGTGCTACGGCCTAACACCATGGAGTCGGCGGCCTCCAGCTGGGATCGACATTGAAGACTCCGGTCGCAGGGCCTGGACTTACCATCTCGGAGGCTTCGGCCGTGGGCCCTGCAGACCGCAACATCGGGAGTTCGCAGGTCCCTGGCTGGCGACCGGCTTTCGGGAGCTCCAGCCGTAGCAGCTTCGACCGCCCCGAAGCGCGAGGTTTGATTGACCCGCTCGTAGGCCCTTCATCGCCCTGCGTGGCCAGGCCACGGCACTTTCCATCGCCCAGTGGGGGCTCAGGACCTTCATCGGCCTGCTCGGCTCGGCTCGGCTCGGCCCTGGGACTTTCCATCGCCCGGTGGGGGCTTCAAAAGTCGGGAGCCTCGATCGCCTCGTGGCACCACGGGAGCAGAGTGAGGAGGAGATAAGACTTTTCTTTGTCTTCCATCACAGTGAGGGTGTGCCTGGAGCAATCACTGTGATGGCTGTCTGTGTTAAAAATTGTAATTGTGTGTCTTGTGTTCTTTATTGTTTACTGCCGGACCCTGACGTGAGAGGACGCTGGCGCTATTTGTTCGCCGCTTCTCAGTCAGGACAGTTTGTCTGTTTGTTTTTATGTCTTGACTGTTTTTGTAAAGCGTCTTTGAGCATTTGGAAAAGCGCTATAAAAAATAAATGTTTATTATTATTATTATTATTATAAGACAGACTGAGTGAAGGTGTTCAACGAAACGATCGCCGAGCCAGCGCTTGGTCTCGCCGATGTAGAGAAGTTGACGCCTGGAACAGCGGATGCATTAGATGAGGTTGGAGGAGGTGCAGGTGAACCTCTGTCTCACCTGGAAAGACTGTTTGGGTCCTTGGATGGAGTCGAGGGGAGAGGTAAAGGGACAGGTGTTGCATCTCCTGTGGTTGTAGAGGAAAGTACCTGGGGATGGGGTGGTTTGGGTGGGATACTTTAGCAATTTGCAAGGAAGATCACTGGAAGTGAATTTCTTCTCATGGGGATGGTACTTGCACATGAAGTGACATTGCATCTAATACAAGCATACAAGATGAGAGTTTTAGATATATATACATATTATATATATAATATATATAATATATATAATATCTATAATATATAGATATAGATGGTCACTACCTCCAAGGGGTTCCTTTACTTTAAGCTCCCTAATCAAATTTGGTTCATTACACAACACAACTCCTGAATTGCCTTTTCCTTCATAGGCTCGACTACAAGCTGCTCTAAGGAGCCATCTTGTAGGCACTCTACAAATTCCATTTCTTGGGATTCGATGCCGACCTGATTTTCCCAGTCTACCTGCATATTGAAATCCCCCATGACCACTGTAACCACTTTCTTACATGCCATTTGTATCTCCTAAAGTAATTTATACAATACAATACAATACAATACAATATCATATCATATCATATCATATATATACAGCCGGAAACAGGCCTTTTCGGCCCTCCAAGTCCGTGCCGCCCAGCGATCCCCGCACATTAACACTATCCTACACCCACTAGGGACAATTTTTACATTTACCCAGCCAATTAACCTACATACCTGTACGTCTTTGGAGTGTGGGAGGAAGCCGAAGATCTCGGAGAAAACCCACGCAGGTCACGGGGAGAACGTACAAACTCCTTACAGTGCAGCACCCGTAGTCAGGATCGAACCTGAGTCTCTGGCGCTGCATTCGCTGTAAAGCAGCAACTCTACCGCTGCGCTACCGTGCCGCCCAATACAATATATCTTTATTGTCATTGTACAGGGGTACAATGAGATTGGGAATGCGCCTCCCATACGATGCAATAAATTAATTAGCTAGTCAGTATTAATTTAAACAACCCAATGAAACAAATTAGAACAGTTTTAAAACAGAGTAAAGTGCAAGTAGATCTGTGCCGGATCACTGTGCGATGTGACCATCCGGCTCAGCCGGACCTGTTCATAGCAGCTATGGCCCTGGGGATGAAGCTGTTCCTGAGTCTGGAGGTGCGGGCGTAGAAGGCCTTGTATCGTCTGCCCGATGGTGGAAGTTCGAACAGACTGTTGCAGGGCTGTGAAGAGTCTTTGTGGATGCTGGTGGCTTTTCTGAGGCATCGTGTGTTGTAGATGCCCCCCAAGGCTGGTAGCTGCGTTCCGATAGTCCTCTGAGCTCTACGGACTACCCACTGAAGAGCTTTCCTCTCTGCCTCTGTGCAGCTGAGATACCACACAGGGATGCTCTCTATGGTGCAGCGGTAGAAGGTCGTCAGCAGCTGTCGGGGTAGACCAGACTTCTTCAGTGTTCTTAGGTAGAACAGTCGTTGCTGTGCCTTCGTGACCAGCGCAGCAGTGTTTTTGGACCATGTTAGGTCCTCCAAAATGTGAATGCCCAGAAACTTGAAGCTGGACACTCTCTTCACACTGTCCTCGTTGATAAAGATCGGGGCGTATTCCCGGTTGTGTGACCTACGGAAGTTGATGATCAGCTCCTTGGTCTTGGTGGACATATTAAACAATGTTGTGTTTCAGGCACCTCCATCTTGCCTTGTTACATTGCTTCCTTGTGTTGCAGAATCATTGGTGATCTGTTTATGATTATTGACAAAATTAGACAATTTGAGCTCATCTGACAAAATTTGCATTCTTAACTTCTATTTTGTGTAACCAATTCCTGATCAAATTATTCACCGATGTGATCAAACTCACGTTGAAAATGATTGTATAGATTTTCACTAATGGACAGGAAGCATTCAATAAAGATTATTATTACAAATTGAGATGATTAATTGCCATGTAAAATTATGAATTAATATGCATTTGGATTTGAATGAGATATTCTGAAATATTTTGAAACTTTAGTTAATGGAAATGTAGACAGTACTTTTTCTCATTCAAGGGATAATGGGGAATTGTTACACCAGTGGTGTGCGGTTTAAATTCAGAGACATTGCTTACCAACAGTTAGTAACTGAAAATGTATATCAAATGATGTTGATACATGTGAAGCAAATGAGTGTTTCTCCTGAGCCCATTTCTATGAATATGCACCATATCGTTCTTTTGTATGAATTAAGTTATTTTCAACATCAGACACCATAAAGAAGAACCCACAACAACACACATTGTAATAATTGAAATGTATTTCTTGCAGATTTTGCATTGGGAAATGAATTTGATTTAATAAAAGTGAGAACATTATCTTGCATCTAAAGAACGAGGACAAGTTGAACAACAGCGATCTGGCATGTTGGATGGCAATGTATGGTGAAGATATTGGTGAGTTAAGTAGGCTGCATGCTGGTCAAACAAAGCAACAGTAAATTTACATCCTTCCTTAATTATTTGCTACAAATAATTCCCTATCCAGATCATGGGATAGGGAAAATTAATAACTTGCTTTCCTTTTGGTTTTAAGCTTTAACTTTTGTTTGTCAAATACTTGGGAGTAATGTCCCAAATATGCTTTCTTTAGTATCAGAATTTCCAGAAACTTACATTGTTTTACTTGCCAGTTAGTTTTGTATGTTTTTTTTAAACATGGAAGTCCTTTTCGGAAGTGTGTACAAATTAGATGTGAAAATAGTTACAAACTGTCTGATCTTATTTGTTAAAAAAATGTACATGGTTCATATATTATGGTGCTTAATCCATTGGAGCATTAGTTAAGGAATAACTCACGTGGAATATGATGCCTTTTTGTGCCTTATATGGGCCTATATGGGCTTATATTGTGCCTATATGGGCCTATTGCTTCACACCACACATAGTATAGAAGAGGTACACTGGGAATATAGGGGTGATAGAATCTGACACTTTTCATTTTAAAGAATATCTTATCAGGACGTTCAGAATTGGAGTGTGTTGGATATTTTGCAAAGATCATTCCAGAATTCCAGTCTTTCCTGTGGATGCTAGGTGGCTATCAAGTTGAGGTCATTCTTGAGTGAATTGAACTACTTATGCTTGGACTGAAGTATCCAATAAGTTCTTCAGGAAAAAAAGTAAAGGACTAGGCAACTGGTGGTACAGGGAAGTTGTGTTTAACCTAAATTCCCAACAGCAAATAGTAATTTCCAACTTTAAATTAATTGAATTTCTAATGGTTGAATTTCTACCAGTTGAATTGAATTTCTAAGAGTTATACTTAGACAATTGTTTATTTATTTGAAATCATAGTAAGCTTATTGAAAATTTAAGGTGGCTGTTTAGATTGTTCAATTTCGTATAATCTTTTAATGAGAATTAGTTTGGAGAGGCAGAATGTAATATGTGGAAAATTTAAAGAACACCAAAATTGAGTTATACCAGTTGGCCATATTTTAAGCTGGTTCTGCCAAGTGTCAACAGACTATTATAAATGTTCATTGGCTAAATCAGAACAAACAGGGTTTGATGAAGTGTGGGAGATACCAAAGAGAAATGTCAAATCATGACATGATGAATAGGTCAGGGCTATTTATTCCTTTTTTTTAACAAAAGATGACAGGAATCTAAAGTATGGTTTTTAATATTCAAAATGCATCCAATGACACGGTTCCTACTTTTTTAATTGTTTATCCCATACTGGAAAATAAACCTATTCCATGAAAATACTGCATGGAGTGTGTAAGAAGGAACTGCAGACGCTGGTTTAAACCGAAGATAGACATAAAAAGCTGGAGTAACTCAGCGGGACAGGCAGCATCTCACCCCCGTCCTTTACAAGCTCCACTGGCTCCCCATCCCCCAGAGAATCCAGTACAAAATCCTCCTCATGACCTACAAAGCCCTCCATAACCTGGCCCCATCCTACCTGACTGACCTCCTCCACAGGCACACTCCCACCTGCACCCTCCGCTCTGCTGCTGCCAACCTCCTGTCCCCCCCCATCCGGACCAAACTCAGATCCTGGGGGGACAGGGCTTTCTCCATCGCTGCTCCCACCCTATGGAACTCACTACCCCAAACCGTCAGAGACTCCTCCTCACTCACCACATTCAAAACATCACTGAAGTCTCACCTGTTCAGCACTGCCTTCAACCACTGACCGTCACCTCACCTTCTGTCTCCTTTTTCTGTTCGTTTACTTATTTATCTATTTATTTTCTTCTCTATGTTCTAGTAATCCCTGTAAAGCGTCTTTGAGTGTTTGAAAAGCGCTATATAAATGTAATGCATTATTATCTCTGGGAAGAAGGCTTTCTCTCCAGAGATGCTGCCTGTCCCGCTGAGTTACTCCAGCTTTTTGTGTCTAAATACTCTATGGAGTTATCGCCCAAATAACATTGTGTGCAGGAAAGTTTTATTAAATGAAGATGTGTTTGATCCCTATTCATAAGATCAACTGAAGGTCTTTGCACACTTGGCTCTTGATGTTGAAGATCAGCCAGCTCATCGGCGTGGGAGTTTGTACTAGCAGCCTAGTTTGAAGGCCACCTCCGCAGTGCATCCATTGTCCTCAAAGCCTGCTGCCACTGTTAATTCATCAACACGCCAGGGTGAGTGGGAAAACAAACGTCAGAGACAAATAAGCACAGAGTGTTCGAGGTTTGAACTACTGCCCCGCAACTAACAACTGGCATGAACTGGTATTAGCAAATTGTATGCATGAAATCAGCTCGAACTGAGTAAACAGAAGAAAGACGTGGGATTTCCACCCTCTGGAGAACAATGGTTATCAGGGAGCAACTGGTACGGTAGACGCTGTCTTTGTAGCATTTCTTCTGCGTTCAGCTGGTTTGCAATGTTGATAAGTGTTGGGTCCTGCGTTTAAATATTCTGGACACTCCTCCTGTCAGCTCTTTCAATTCATCTTTGTAATGAAAATTTTACAGGAAATTTTCACTCCATGACCAGTATATTTATTCAATCGTGACAACTAATTTGAGTTCAACAAAAAAAAGAAGTATAAGTTTTTAAAAATATTTCTATATTCTGATGTTTTCAGTAATTTATTTTTGCCAGAGCGCGTTTCGTAATTCGCTGTGTACGTGGTGTTATCAAAGTGAGTGTTGATTAGGAATAGCGGTGTAATTTGAACACCATGAAAAAGAAAGGCAATGAAATGCAGATGTGGTTTTCAAAATCTGACTCCTTGATGGGGTCCGTGGTCCAACTGTGTTGTGGAAACGCGCAGATCTTTGCCATGGCCCCATGGAGAAGGGGCTTATTCGCTGTTCATTGTCTTTATTTTCACTCCCCATTAATTACAAGGGCGCGAGAAGCGGATTGAGTTAAACATGATCAAGTGTGAACGGTGATTGAGTTTCGTGGAGAGGAAAGGAGCTGATGTCCCTCGGGAGAGTCCTGTCGGCTGGTGGCCATGTGCACAGTGTAAACTATCAAGCCTGAAAGTGGCATTCCGGAAAGTACAATACTCTTCGCGAACTGAAACAATAGAAGTAGGATGCGCATTAAAATGCCGTCTGGACCACCTTTCTAATACAAATACCTTGATAGCTGAATACAGTAAGCTTTTTTATAATCCCACTTTAATCTCCAAATAGCTGACCAGTTTCACGTTATCGAATTGCCGTTTACAGTTGCCAGGAGCTGTAGTGGTTGGCAACCGACAGAGGTAAATAATGTAAATCCCAAATGAAGGCAGCAAACGTTCCCGGAAACACAAAGGGCATACAAAAAAGTAGAAATAATACTCTATTGGAGAAGCCTACTGGAGAAGATGACTGCCAGAACATCGACCCAAATCACCACATGATCTTTCAAGCTATTGGGCATTCCTGGTGCCCACAAAAAACTAAATACACCTCTAAGTATTAACATAGTTCAGGGACTTTGATTCTAGGTTGAAAATACATTACCCACTTTTTTGGCACTAAAGCTAGACACTAAATGCTGGAGTAACTGGGCGGGTCAGACTACATCTCTGGAGAAAAGGAATAGGTGACGTTTCGGGTCAAGACCCTTCTTCAAATGCCACCTATTCCTTTTCTCCAGAGATGTTGTCTGTCTCGCTGAGTTACTCCAGCATTTTGTGTCTATCTTCAGTTCCTTCCTACACTTTTTTGGCACTAACTCGTTTGACTAGTGGATAATAATAAGCGAATGCAGAACCACGAAGGTTATAATAGATTTCTAAAACTAATGGTGATATGCTAATGCGCTAGAAAAAAAACTGCCTGAAAGGACCAACTGGAGAAAATCTCGGAGATGATGAAAAGAGTTCATGATGACATCTGATAGCTTTGATTCCCATGCCAGTATAACTGTCAATGGAAACGTAAAATGCTAATTACTTCCATATATTTTTTTTAAAAACACGCAAATGCTCTTTGGCTTGAAATGTATTCGGACTCCAAGGATTTAGTTTTGACAAAACAAGCTGTTGACGCCTGTTGTTTGTGATATTCCGGTAAACATCACTTTGTTAATTCGTTTCCGATCATTGCTCAAAACCGCACATGAAATGCTGTCTACAATGAAACCCCCGGCCTTTCCTAAGTTACAATTCTAAACCACTAGAGAACTTTGAAAAGGTCCACTGACATTTTCTATAGCCAATTCGTTGTAGCATCTGCTACTCATTACTTTGGGCTCTGGGTGGGATACCTAAAAAGTAAACCAGGCGTATATACTGGTAAAAACACACAAGTAATGTGTACTATGATAGTTAATGAAGACAAGTAAGAATTAAAATGAGAAGTTAAATGGAAGAAAATTGTGAGCATTACTAAGTCGTATAAATGAGAACACAAAGCCTCTAACATCAAATCAAATGGCTGGGTATCTATGACAGGCAATTTGACACCTGACACTCCTTAGCCTCAATGCCATTCACAAGTCTGTATACATTCTGCATGCCTGGACAAGTGCAACTCCATCATCTCTTGGCTCATAAGTTCATAAGTGATGGGAACAGAATTAATCCATCCGGCCCATCAAGTCTACTCCGCCATTCAAACATAGCTGATCTATCTCTCCCTCTTAACCCCAATCTCCTGCCTTCTCCTCATAACCTCTGACACCCGCACTAATCAAGAATCTATCCATCGCTGCCTTGAAAATATCCATTGACTTGGCCTCTATCCAGGAGAAAGTCACCTGCTTCACTGGTTCCTGATCACCACTAAAAGTCATTACATCCACCATTGGTGCACCAGCCATAAGATGAACTTCAGTTACTTGACCAAGATACTCTGAGAGCACCTCACAATTACACAGCACGTGCCACATGAGAATGAGGATTGCAGATGTACAGAAATGCCAGTACCTGTATGTTTCAGTCCAAGCTGCACAATCTCCTGATTTGGAATTATATCGCCAGTCCTTTGTCATAAGAGAGTCTAACTTCTGGGATCAACATGAGAACACCAGGAGAGCAGCTTCACCCGAGTGCACCAGTTCAAGAACAGAGCTCATCTCCTCCTCTTCACGGCATTTATGGTTGGGCAAATAATGCTGAATTTACCAGCATTAACGAGTTTCTGACATTTTTAAAATGAGTTTTAAATATTTGCTGTTTGTCCATTAGATATGTTTCTAGGACCAGGGGTTGGGGGAGTGGAGTTGAAAGGGGGGGAGAAAAAGAGAACTACATGTGAATATCATTTCATGGTTTCATTCTTGGTATTAGCCAGAGATACTCTATTGTCTGTACTAATTATCATAAGCGTTGTCTCTTCCATGCCATTACTTTAGCATCTTATGTTAGGTGATCTTATTAAGGTGCACAAAATCATGAAATGCACAAAGTCTCTTGCCCAGAGTAGGTGAATCAAGGACCAGAGGACAGAGGTTTAAGGTGAAGGGGAAAAGATTTAATTGGAATCTGAGGGGTAACTTTGTTACACAAAGGGTGGTGGGTGTATAGAACAAGCTGCCAGAGGAGGTAGTTGAGGCAGGGACTATCCCAATATTTAAGAAACCATGAGACAGGTACATGGATTGGACAGGTTTGGAGGGATATGGACCAAAGGCGGACAGGTAGGACTACTGTGGCTGGGACATGTTGGCCGGTGTGGGCAAGTTGGGCTGAAGGACCTGTTTCCATGCTATATCACTCTGTGAATCTAATGAGGGGCCACCTTATATTGAAAGAGACAGCAAGTACATTCGTGAGTTGTGAATAGTGCATCTGATAAGTGTGAGTGGTGGGATGCAAGTATGGCACTTACAGTTGTGTTAAATATGCAAAAGGGAAGTAATCCTATGAATCTTGGGTATGAATTCTGGTTAACAGGTAACTGAGATGTCAATGTTGTCCAAATAAGGGAATTCATTCACCTTCAGTCTACAGGTGAAGTCTGCCACTGGATCCAGGTCTTTAGGATGTGACTTCCTGGACATCAGTTTCCACACTTTTATGAATATTTGACAGGAGGGTATCTGGATCTTTGTTGAGAGAGATATCAATTTCTCCTTGTTACCATCTATTGCACAAAGGGCTTTCGTGCAGAAGTGGAAACATTGGCGCTTGTTCTCTGTTGTGGTGCAATTGCTCACTATTTCCCAGGTCAGACTGAGGTACAGGGTATACAGGGTATTTTTTTCTGTGCCATACAGGGTATATCTGCTGGTTCCTTACAGTATTAGTGCAGTTCTAAGAGGTGCAGGCTAACTTTACGTAATGATGACTTGTTCAAACCTAGCTGATTCCTCATGATGTCTCTCGATTATTGATATATGCAATCATGTAATACTTACCTGGGATTAGCATTTGAAAGTTATAACTTGTGAAGTGCAAAGTATAGCTTCTGTTTCTGATCAGATTTATTTTTTAGACATTTCCTGTAACTTTTTTTAGAAAAAGGCATTAGAAAATGAAAGAAAACAAAATTGTACTGCGTAACACTTCTAATATCTACTGCATGGTGTAATATTTAGACACTTGTGATAAGGAAGGTAAAAGAATTGCAGACACCCTGTGACTTTTCTGAATTTGAAGTTCTAGTTCCCACTTTATGTAGCCTTTGAGGCTACATGTAGCCTGACGATTGTGGAAATTCCTAAAAGGGGAAATTGTTATGATTGCCATTTTTTAGTCAATGCAATCTATACACTAAAACTCTTGTTTGTTTGTTTGTTTGTTCCTGAGCTACAGTCAAAACGGTACACGATAGCGTAACAATTTTAGGCCCACCTTACTCACCATTGTCCCTAATGGAAGATGTTTCATTGAAATCGGTGTTATATTTTAAAAGTTATTCACATTTTAAAATTTAAATCTATCTCCGAGGGAGGGAGGAGGAGGGAGGGGGGAGGAAGGGGGGAGGAGGGAGAATAATGAGGGGTTGAGGGGATGGAGTGGGGGGGAGGGGAAGGGGGAGGTGGATGGGAGGGGGAGGGGAGAGGAGGGAGGGGGGAGGGGGGAGGTGGGGGGGGGGGGGGGAGAGGGGAAGGGAAGGGGGGAGGAGTGGGTGCTGCACCAATGCAGGAGAGGTTTGGGCCCGCTTGGTCTAGTTGATGTTAAAATGTTGAAATCCTAATGAAATATGTAGAGCTTGGTTCATTTTTGTGTTTTGGTGTCACATTTAAAAACAGATCATAATATTGAGCCAATTGTTTGGTTTGGATAAGACAGCATATGAGGGAGAGCACAAGAGCAGATGAAGAAAAAGGGTCTCGACCCAAAACATTGCCTTCTCTCCAGAGATGCTGCCTGACCTGCTGAGCTGAGTCTATCTTTGATATTGTGGACGTTCAGTTGTGTTTTAAATTAAAACACACATGGGAAATGATTATTAAGTTTGTTTTAAGTATGTTCAGAATATTTTTTAAACGTAATCATTATAATAGAAGAACATCAGTTAATTAAATCAATTTTCCATATTTCTTATTTTTTTTAAATAATTTTCTCTAGAAGCTTGTAATTTGATTTTGTGCAGCATTAGTTCATGTGGGTTTTTGTGTAGATGGTCATTTTCTATTTGTGAACCTAAATAGTATACTATTATAGACAAATATTTGACCATGAAGTTGTCATGAAAAAATCTCAGCTTAGTTTTAACTCTACATTAAAACAAAACTCTTTAAATATTGTCAAACACTGGACACTGACAAATAGCATTTCCACCAACCCTTTAATGATTTAAATTATCCCAAGGTACTTTACAGAGATTCACCCAATAAAATTTATCTCTTGGAACAGGCGATATTAGGATAAATCAAAGGCTTCATCAAAATGGTGTGTTTTGAAGAAAATAGGACATGATATTGTTTGAGCACAGAAGGAAGTAATTTATCTTACTAAATCTCTGCCAGTTCCTCAACATCAACCCTGTCTATTCTGGGGTTTTTTCCACAGTCTGCAAATTATTCTCTGCTAAGTGCCTGTCCAATTCCCTTTTGAAGACACGGGTTGATTCTGTTTTCATCATTTGTGCAAGCAGTGATTCCAGAATTAACAAGTTAAAAAGATTTTTGTCTGATTTTCCTTGTAGCTTTTGCCCAGTATTTTATATCCACTGTATGTCTTTTGCCATCTTAAAAAGAGCCAGGAAGAGATACAGTGAGGCCAAGAGAGTGTTTATGGACTAATTAGTTGAGCCATGGTAAAACGAAAGGGAATGTGAAAGAGATCTTAAATGCAGGAGTACTAAATATTTACAGAGTAGAAAATCTCATGTCCAAATATCCAATTTTAAAAAACATCCCAATTTCCTTTGCTTGTCCTTCCAAAATGAATCATGAGTTTCCTCTTGTGAGAATGCAACAGATATGTATCAAAATATTTTATACGGTATATTTTTTGGTATAAAGCACTTAAAATTAAATTGGGGCTACAAAACACACCTTAATTAAGGTTGGCATTTGTAATATGAATATATCTGTGCTTCAAACACAGCTTAGTCACAAGTAATTTGGACTGGATACCTTCTATGCATTTGAAAGATGTTCTTTTGACCACACTTTTAACAGCGGCATTAACTTACCCATATCTAGATGTTTCTAAAATACGTGAATATTTGTTTGCCAGTACAATAAAATGCAGGATTCCATTTCAACCATCACTTACTCTCTATTTTAATAAATACTTTGTTGCTTATTTCAAGGCACCTGCAGCTTCTTGTTTTGGCCTTTCAATTTATAGTAAATTTGACACATCCCCCTACACCTCTAGCCATCTTTTCTACTTAAAGATTCACTTTTTAGACCTAAATCATAAGCTCTCCCGTCTATCCCAGTGGTTCCGAATTCTTCTGACTCTTTTCTGTACCAGTTCCAGCATTTTAATGCCTGACTAGTGCCATGGTGGCTATATTGATATTTTGCTTTATCAATGCTTAATTAATGTCATCACAAGAGCACTTTATATATTTTTAGAAAAAAAGAACTGCAGATGCTGGTTTACAAAAATAGACACGAAGTGCTGGAGTAACTCAATGGGCCAGTCAGCATCCCTGGACAACATGGAGCAGATGATGTTTCAAGGGAGAATCCTCCTTCAGACTAATTGTCGGGGGGACGGGGGGGGGACAGGGCAAGATAGCTGGAAGATGTGAGCAGCAGAACAAAGCCTGGCAAGTAATAATAAGTGGACACAGGTGAAGATATTTTTGATAGGCAGATGGTGTTCCTCCAGTTTGCATGTGGCCTCACTCTGGCAAAGGAGGAGACCCAGGCCAGAAAGGTCAGTATGGGAATGGGAAGGGGAATTAAAATGGTTAGCAACTGGGAAATCTAGTGGGCCTCGGTGAAACCGTTGCGGAGTCTATGTTTGGTCTCACCGATGTGCAGGAGGCTATAATGGGAACACCGGATGTAGTAGTTGAGGTTGGAGGAGGTGCATGTGGATCTCTGTCTCACTTGGAAGGTCTACTGGGGTCTCTGGATGGTGGTGAGAGAGGAGGTAAAGGGAGAGAGTTGTTGCATCTCCTGCATTTGGAGTGGAAAGTACCTGGGGCGGGGGGGGGGGGGGGGAGTGGAAGGGGTGGGGGAGGGGGGGGGGAATGGATGAATGAACCAAGGAGTTTGCAGAAGGTTGAACGATGTGGGGATAGGAAGATGTGACGGGTGGTGGTCTCATACTGGAGGTGAAGGACATGTCAGAGAATTATGTGTTGGATGCAGAGGCTGGTGGGGTGAAAGATGATGGCCAGGGTATCTTGAATATATTTTTAACTTGGCTTCATTTGACACCTGTGTTGACTTTGTGGATCAGCATTCTATTAAAACAGTCAGTTACTGTTTTGTTGGGCAGGCTAAAGATCCGTCTGATATGAAACTGATTTTTTTCAAAATAGTTGTTTATTTCAGTATCAAGGCTTTAGGTATAGTACTTTATATTGCATGCACAATTTTTCAACTGTTGGTAAACAGCCTTGCATAATTTTCTTGACTTACCTTATTAATTGGAATTTTACCTGTACATTGTCTTAGTTTGATATTTGAAAATGTTACGAATTTGCATTGAGTTTTAGAATCCAAATATTCGTTGTAAATTAGAAACTGAACCAACTCCTGCGTCAACCCCTAGGGCACCCTGTTCAGTTTATCTCCCCATCCATCATACCCTTACAGTTTTCAATTGTTTTCTATTCCTCAGCCAATTTCTTAACCACCTTCCAATATTTATCCTGAATCCCTGGAGGTTAGACTTTATGAATAGAACATTGTCAAATATCTTCTGGTGGTCTAGTGTAGGTCTTTCCGTGATGTATTTGGCACATACACAAATAAAAATTAAGGAAACGTTCCAATTTTCTGAATTCATGTTGACTTTTGTGAGGTGATTATGCAGATAATATCCATATTTTTTTCCTGCTAATTATTTCCTTTGACACAGGGGGGGAAATAAATAGGTCTGTTTATATTGAAAGGGTAACCATGTTAAGATGCTTTCTTTGTTCTGGATTATTTCCAGTGTCCAGAAACATTTGTGTAATGATCATCAATGTCCCCGTAAAATCTTCTTAATTTCTCTAAATACTCTGGGATATTTAGCCAACTGTTATTTGATCTGAATTATGTTAGCCTGTCAGATGATTGTATTGAAGTAATCAAACTTGGTTTCTTATTGTGGGTGGAATTTATTATGCATGACTTCCACTGTAAATATTTGGAGCAATCAATATTTGGAACATAAAATGATTGATGCTCAAGCTCTGAAGCTAGTTTGCAATTTCTGTAATTTTTCACTCTTCTCAGAACACTCTTTTACTGTTGCTGAAAGAATGTATTACTCTTATCCTTTGCCACGGCAGCCATGTTTTTCAAGGCCTTTCTTTGTCCAATTGACTCCTTTATTGTGCTTTTGAATGTCCCTGTGTTTACCCCAAAGAAGTTATTCCAGAGATAGACACAAAATGCTGGAGTAACTCAGCAGAATAAGCTGAATAGAAAGAATAGGTGACGTTTCGTGTCGAGTCCCTTCTTCAGCCCGAGTCAGGGGAGAGGGAGACACAAATATCAAGAAGTGTTGGGTGTGAGAATGAGGTATCAAAGGTGATGCGGGTCAAGGAAAATGTAGAATGGATCATTGTTAGCTAGGAAAAGGTGGCCACAAAGCATAAATACAGATAAAATTTTAACAAGGGGACAAAATTGCATTTATATTTAATGATATTTAATATGTCTTGAAAATCTTAAAGGAAGAGGATGAACAATAGACAACTTGGTCTATTATCAGTATCAATAACATTGGTACAAAGAGGGATGAGAACTTGCAACAGTTTTTTGGGAGCTAGTTAAAAAGCCTAACCTCAAAGAAGCAATCCCAAGATGAAGGGTCACAACCAGAAACAGCATCTGTTCATGTTCTCCAGATATGCAGCCTGACCCGCTGAGTTACTCTGGCACTTTGTGTCTGTTTCCAGATTTTGACCAGTGCCTTGCATTGGTGAGTACAGCTAGTAAGGTAATGCAAATAATTGTGTGACTTGTGTATTTAAAGAGATGGTATAGGAGGAAAGAGTTTGGACACCTGGTGAATTGGAACTTTTTTGATGGTGGTGATGACGAAGGGGGCCAGATGGATTGCACCTCAAGAAGATGGGACCAATATCCTCTCATGGCAATTTGCTGCTGTTGTTGGAGGATTTAATCTAAATCGGCAGCTGGATGGGTCTATGTGGGTATGTTTAAATAGGAGATTTAAGGAATTTAACCCATTAAATGGGTCCAATGGAGGCTTACAAGAATGATCCCTGGAATGAGTAGGTTAACCAATGATGAGCGTTTATCAGCACTGGGCATGTGCTCGCTGGAGTTCAGAAGAATGAGGGGGGGACCTCATTGAAACATACAGAATAGTGAAAGGCTTGGATAGAGTGGATGTGGAGAGGATATTTCCACTAGTGGGAGAGCCTAGGATTAGAGGTCATAGGCTCAGAATTAAAGGACGTTCTTTTAGGAAGGAGATGAGAAGGAATTTATTTCGTCATAGGGTGGTGAATCTGTGGAATTCATTGCCTCAGAAGGCTGTGGAGGCCAAGTCAGTGGATATTTTTTAAGGCAGAGATAGATAGATTCTTGATTAGTACAGGTGTCAAAGGTTATGGGGAGAAGGCAGGAGAATAGGGTTAGGAGGGAGAGATAGATCAGCCATGATCGAATGGTGGAGTAGACTTGATGGGCGAATGGCCTAATTCTATTCCTATCAATTATGGCCTTCTGAGAACAACTAAACTGGAAACAGAAGATGGCAATTGAGGTGAGGGGATATGTAGGAAGGAGAGGGTAGCATTTTATTTACCCTTCATGTAGGTTAGAGTATATTACTCTTCTAGAGACAGGATGTCACAGAGGGGCTAAAGATAGCATCTATTTGGTTAGAGTTATGAAATGCGAGGGAACTACACTGCTCGGTGTATTCTACAGGTCACCAATGAGTGGGTGAGATGGAGTGGAGCAAATATCTGGGGAAATTACACAGAATTTCAAAGACTATAATCCTTAAATTATATAACCGTAAACTGGGATAATAATGGTGCTAAGGCAGGGAAGGTGAAAAGATTTTTAAAAAGTGTCCAGGATAATTTTTCAGTTTGAGAATTTTTCTGATTGTATGATGAACAATGCATTGTTAGGTGTGGTTCTGCGAAATAGTTAGTTTGAACACTCCATATTTTGTTAAGGTTACATTTAGGAGACAGTGGTCATAACATCATAAGCTTTAGGCCAGCTATAGAAAAGGAGGAGGAACAATCTAAAAAATATATAAATGGGAGCAATACAAATTTCAATGGGATAAGAGCAGATTGGAACCACACAATGACAGACCAGTCATTCCTGGTAAATTGGAACCACACAATGACAGAAACATTCACAGAGCAACAGCCTTTCCTTTTACATTGAGGGGCAAAAGAAGAACAATCAAGCCCACTGATAAACACAAAAAGCTGCAGTAACTCAGTGGGTCAGACAGCATCTCTGGAGAAAAGGACTAGGTGAAGTTTCGGGTCGAGACCCTTCTTCAGACTGAGAGTCAGGGGAAAGGGAAACGAAAGATATAGACGATGTAGACAGATAGAGAACCGTTGGGCCCAAACCACTCCTGCATTGGTGCAGCACCCTCTCCTCCCCCACTCTCCTCCTCTCCCCTTCCCCTCCCCTCTCCCTCCTCCTCCCTCCCTCCCCCTCCCTTCCCCTTTAAAATGTGAATAACTTAAAAAATATCACACCGATTTCAATGAAACTTCTTCCATTAGCACCAAAGGGACGACGGTGAGTAAGGTGGGCCTAAAATTGTCGTGTACCGTTTTGACTGTAGTTCAGGAACAAACAAACAAGTTTTAGTATATAGATGTATGAAAGATATGCAAAAAAGTAACAAATGAAAAAGTTACTTTTTTGCATATCTTTCATACATCTATATACTAAAACTCTTGTTTGTTTGTTCCTGAACTACAGTCAAAACGGTACACGACAATTTTAGGCCCACCTTGTTTGCTGTTTGCCAAGTGAGAACGAGTACAGATAATGCGACTCAACAAGACGACTTTGAAGCTGGTACAACTTGGGTGGGGGAGGGATGAAGAAAGGGGTTACTTGAAGTTAGAGAAATCAATAGTCATTCCAATGGGCAACTTGGTCTATTATCAGTATCAATAACTTTGGTACAAAGAGAGATGATAACTTGCAACGGTTTTTTGGGAGCTAGTTAAAAAGCCTAACCTCAAAGAAGCAATCTCCAGATGAAGGGTCACAACCAGAAACAGCATCTGTTCATGTTCTCCAGATATGTAGCCTGACCCGTTGAGTTACTCCGGCACTTTGTGTCTGTTTCCAGATTTTGACCAGTGCCTTGCATTGGTGAGTACAGCTATAGTAAAGTAATGCAAATAAATGCCCAAGGGAAATATGAGATGCTGTTCCTCCAATTTGCGTTTAGCCTCACTCTGACAATGGAGAAGGCCTAAGACAGAAAAGTCAGTGTGGGAATGGGAAGGGGAATTAAAGTGAACCGGGAGATCAGGTAGGTCCAGGCAGACTGAGCGAAGGTGGAATCAAACCACTGTTTTATGAAAGAGATACAGAGGATGATCAAGCAAACAATCATTGCATTTGATAAATGTAGGGCTGTAAATAGTGGAAAGGTCTCGGCTGATTACAAAAGAAATAGAGGGGAAGTGACAACTAAAGTAAGAGGAAATAAGAGAGGCTTCGAGAGCCTAGCGAAATGATTAGCTGCCAGTAGAAATGGGAATCCGTCCAATAGCGATTTAAATAATAAAAATACAGTAGTCATAGAGTCAGAAGAATGATTACGGCCCTTCGGCCCCACTTGTCCATGCCAACCAAGATGCACCATCTAAGCTAGTACCATTTGCACATGTGTGGCCCATATTCCTCTAATGCTTTCCTATCCTTGTACCTGTCCAAGTGTGTTTAAATGCTGTTTTTAGTATCTGCCTCAACTGCTTCCTCTGGCAGCTTGTTCCATATATCTACCACCCTCTAAATTGAACAGTTGCCCCTCATCTTCATATTAAATATTGCCCCTCTCACCTTAAACATATAGTCACTTATTTTGGATTCTACTACTATGGGTTAAAGACTGCTCATTCACCCGATCTATTCCCTCATGATTTTATCCACTTCAATAAGTTACCCCTCAGCATCCTGTGTTCTAAGGAATAAACTCCTAGCCTTCCAACCTCTCCCGAGCACAGCCCCTTGAGTCCTGGCACCATCTTTGTGAATCCTCTCTGCACTCATTCCAGCTTAATGACATCCTTCCTGAATACTCCCAAATAACAGGTATAACAGGTATAACAGAGCTTTATTTGTCGTTCGGTACCGAAGTACCGAACGAAACTACATAGCAGTCATAGAAAAAAAAAAGAACACAAGACACATAACCCCAACACAAACGTCCATCACAGTGACTCCAAACACCCCCTCACTGTGATGGAGGCAACAAAACTTCCACTCTCTTCCCCACGCCCACGGACAGACAGCTCGACCCCGACCGACCCGCACAGTCCCCGCACCGGGCGCTGAAACGTCTCGCGGCCGAACCGGGCGATGAAAGGCCCGCGATCAAGCCTTGCGCAGCTAAGTCCCGCGGCCGAGCCGCACCAGCGATGAAAAGTCCCGCAGCCGAGCCGCACCGGGCGGTGTTAAGTCCCGCAGCCGAGCTGCACCGGGCGGTGTTAAGCCCCGCAGCCGAGCCGCACCAGCGGTGAAAAGTCCCGCAGCCGAGCCGCACCGGGCGGTGTTAAGTCCCGCAGCCGTGGCCAACTGTAAAATAACTTCCCAACTTCTAGACTCAATACCCTGACTGATGAAAGCCAAAAGCCTCTTGACCACCCAGTGTACCTGTGACCCCACTTTCAGGGATGTACATGTTTATCTATGTACATGTATTCAGAGATCCCTCTGCTCTACAACACTCCCCAGGGGCCAACCGTTCACTGTGAAGGTCCTGCCCTGGTTCAACTTCCCAGGGTGCAACATCTTGCACTTATATGCATCAAAATTATTATCCTTTCCTCAGGCCACTTGCCCAGCTGATCAAAAACCTGCCTTGATTTTGGATAACCATCTTTACTATCTAGGATACCACCACTGTAACGTCAACTGCAAACTTAGTAATCATGCCTTGTACATCTTCATCTGAATAGTTGATATAAACCACAGCTATCTCTCCCTGGATCCCATGCAATCTAACCTACTAGAGCAGCTTACCATGCAGAACCATATCAAAGGCCTTGCTGAAATCCATATAGACAATGTCTATGGTCTTGCCCCCATTAACTCTTTTGGTTACCTCTTAGAAACACTCCATCAAATTCGTAAGACACGATATTCCTTGTACAAAACCATGCTGACTATCCTTAATCAGCCCTTGTCTATCCAAATGTATGCATATCTTATCCCTCAGAACCCTCTCCCAGTAACCTATCTACCATAGATGATAGGTTCACTGTCTGTTGTTCCAAGGCTTTTGCAAGCAGCCCTTTTAAAATAGAGGCACAACATCCAGCCCCTCACCGGTGTCTAATGACATGGTAGTACATGGAGCACCAATGCCCGTTAAACACAGAAACATAGAAACATAGAAAATAGGTGCAGGAGGAGGCCATTTGGCCCTTTGAGCCAGCACCGCCATTCATTGTGATCATGGCTGATCATCCACAATCAATAACCTGTGCTTGCCCTCTCCCCATATCCCTTGATTCCGCTAGCCGCTAGAGCTCTATCTAACTCTCTTTTAAATTCATCCAGTGAATTGGCCTCCACTGCCCTCTGTGGCAGAGAATTCCACAAATTTACAACTCTTTGGGTGATTAAAGAAAAAAATAAGAAGTTGTATATGGATGCAGAGGCTCCAAAAAAGTACTTTGCGTCTGCTTTTATCAGTGAAGAGGGAATTTTCAAAGTAAGAGTGAAGGAGGAGATATAATACTGGCTATGTAAAAATTGATAACACAGAGATACCACCAGGGGGAGCCGCACGATGGCTGCCTCGCCTACAGTCTGTCTGTCCTTTTCAAACTCTTTTTGTTATTTTTGGTAAGTTTTAAAAGTTTGTGTAAATGTTCTCTGGTTTGCTTTATGTGGGGGTGGGAGAGGGGGTCGGGGGAAACTTTTTTTCAACCTCTTACCTTGCCGGAGATGCGATTGCTTTCCGGATCGTATCTCTGGTCGTTCTGCGGCCTAACATCACGGAGCTGGAGGTCTTGCCTGGGACTGACCTTGAGCCTCACCGCGGGGGCGTGGACTTATCATCCGAGCCTGCAATCCCTTGCCTGGGATCGACGCTCCAATGCAGCCTACGGATTTTAACATCAGATCTCACAGTCTCGGGTTGAGACCGGTCGGGAGCTCCAAAAGCTGCATGAGGTTCGACTGGTCCCGACACGGGGTAGATTGTCGGCGCGGGGGAACTGAGATTCCCCCCACCACCCCCCCGACAAAGGAGCTTGATCACCCCATCAAGGAAGGCTCGCCGCCGGCTACGGGAGTCAAGATCATCCCGTCAACGGAAGGGTTAGAGGCCCCAACCGCTGGAGGACAAAGAAGGGAGAGATTGAACTGTTTTTTTACCTTCTATCACAGTGAGGAATGTGGAGGAGTCACTGTGGTGGATGTTCATGTTAAAATGTATTTTGTGTTTCCTGTTGCTTTTTACTGTTATGACTGTATGGCAAATGAAGTTCCTTGTATGTTGCAAAACATACAATAAACATGGCTAATAAAGTTTTATTGGGATTGTGATATTAGAAAATACTAGACCAAGTGGACCCGTTGGGCCCAAACCTCTCCTGCATTGGTGCAGCACCCTCTCCTCCCCCCTACCCCCTTTCTCCTCCCCCCTACCCCCCTTCTCTCCCCCCTCCCTCCCTCCCTCCCTCCCCCCTCCCTCCCTAGGAGATAGATTTAAACTTTAAAATGTGAATAACTTTTAAAATATAACACCGGTTTCAATGAAACTTCTTCCATTAGCACCAAAGGGACGACGGTGAGTAAGGTGGGCCTAAAATTATTGCGCTATCGTGTACCGTTTTGGCTGTAGTTCAGGAACAAACAAACAAACAAACAAGAGCTTTAGTATATAGATTAGAAGGTAAGTCACCATGACTGGATGGAGTGAATCTTGTGCTATTTAGGGAGAATTTGGGACAAAATTGCAGGTATACTGATCATACTTTTTCAATGTTCTTTGGATCTGCGGTGCTGCAAGGTCAGATATCACTGAATTATTTAACAAAAAAATGTCCGTTTAAGCCTAGCTACTACAGGTCAGTCAGTTTGACCTTAATGGTGGGATAACATTTGGAAATATTAAGCCATGATAGGATTAAAAGCCACTGGAAGGAAATTGATTAATTAATATTCATTCCTTGAAGAAAATTGTGTTTATTCATTTTGAAAGACCATTATCATGAGGTAACAGATAGAATTGAAGAGGCTAATGCAGTCAATGTGATACACATGAACTTCTAGAAGGTTTTTGATAAGGTGCCACATAACAGGGTTCTCAACAAATTCGATGCAGATGGCTTCAAAGGGAAATTTATGGCATGGATACGAAGTTGGCTAAATACCAGACAAATGAAGGTGACTGGTTGCTTTTTGGACTGAAGGAAGGTGACTAGCGACAATCCCCAGCGATCAAGATTGAGGCCAATGTCTTTTTGATGTATATTAATGCCTTAGACCTGGGGATGCCAGCAACAATGACTAAAATTGTGTATGATACAAAACTTGGCAGTATTGTAGATGCAAAAAAGGTAGTGATCGGTGGGTTGGAACAGGATATGGACAGATTGGTGGAATTGATAGATGTACAACAGATGATGTGCAATGCAGGAAAAATGGGAAGGTCCTATTGATAGGAAGAATTAAGAGAGAAAAAATAACGAATTATGTTCTAAAAGGGTTGCAAGAGTACATGGGGTATGTGTGCACAAAGTGAAAAGTAAATTGAGAAATTATTTCATTACACAAGCCTGTACTTTATTAACAGAAGCATAAAATATGAAAGCAAGAAAGTTAAACTGAACCTCACAGCCACAGATGGAATATTATGATCATTTCTGTCTGCCACATTTCAGAAAAGGATGTTAAGCCAATAGAGCAGAAAAAACAACATGAGAATGGTTTCTGATATGAAGGACTACAGATGCAGGGAGAGATGAAAGAGATTTGATCGGAAATAAAATGATGAGGAGTCTGAACAGAGTGGATGTAGGAGACTATTCCCATTGGCGTGGGGTCCATGTTCTATGCATAAAATAAAAAGGAAGAGAATTACAGGTGTATTGAAGAAAAGCCATTTGATGTAGTTTGTGGCTTGAATGTGGAACCACTGAGTATGTGGTGGAGGTGGTGGAGCATGGCCACTGAGATCAGACCAGTGGGTACAACTAGAGAGATGCCCTGGCAAAGACCTGGCAAGGTCGGGGTGGGCTAAATGGTTTCTATGATACCACAAGTTATAAAATTGTTACGTTTGTTAGTTCTGTTGCTGAGTTGAAATTAATGGAATTTGAAAACTGATCGATTTTTTTTCCTGAATTTTGTTCAGAAGCGATGTGACAAAGTCACACCAAAAATGTTACAAACTGTACTCAAATTAATAGACACCGATCAGCCAAACCATTATGACCACTGACAGGCGAAGTGAATAACATTGATTATCTTGATACAATGGCACCTGTCAAGGGGTGGGATATGTTAGGCAGCAAGTGAACAGTCAGTTCTTGAAGTTGATGTGTTGGATGCAGGAGAAATGGGCAGGAGTAAAGACTTCAGTAACTTTGACAAGGGCCAAATTGTTATGGCCAGACGACTGGGTCAGAGCATCTCTGAAACGGCAAGGCTTGTGGGGTGCTCCCGGTCAGCAGTGGTGAGTACCTACCGACAGTGGTCCGAGGAGGGACAAACCACAAACTGGTGACAGGGTGCTGGGCGTCCAAGGCTCATCGATGCGCGAGGGCAACGAAGGCTATCCCGTCAGGTCCGAACCAACAGAAGGTCTACTGTGGCACAAGTCACAGAAAATTGTAATGGTGGTCACGGGAGGAATGTGTCACAATACACAGTGCATCGCACCCTGCTGCGTATGGGGCTGCACACGGAGGACCAACAGCATATTAGGCAGGTGGTCATAATGTTTTGGCTCATCAAGTCATAATGTTTTGGCTGTTCGGTGTATTGTGAGAAAATTCCACGCAATTATCAGTGACATGAATTGCACATACTGAGCCCTTGAACCATGTGCAGCGGCGCTAAACACAACAAAGTCTTCTGAACTATCAGTCGCTGGAATTCTACCCAAATCTAACGTTATGGTTTTCTTGGGATAACATTGCCTCTGGTTGTTGACATTTGACGGAATTGCCACTGCTGGCACAGTGATGCTGGTCCATTGCCTGGAGACAGACCCAGGAATGGATGGATGGATGGATGGATGGATGGATGGATGCCTGCTGAATATTTTTGAAGGAGATTGAAACAAATGTTTCGTGCAAATCTGTGATATAATTCTGAAAAAGGCTTTACTTTTCGATGGCCTGTCGGTGCACTCAATTACAATCGGTCCAAGTACACATTTGTAGCATTTTCCTGTTAGCACAAATAGTTGGGTACTTGTGTGAAATGGGGTGCTTGCAGAGTTGAGATGTCCTATCGCCCTGGTGACAGAGAAAGGCCACAGCACCTCATATTTCGCTTGAGCAGCTTACACCCCAGCGACTTGAATATCGACTTCTCCAACTGCAAGTAACCCTGGCTTTCTCCTTTTTCTCCATCCCTCCCCATCCCAGTTCTCCGAGCAGTCTGACTGTCCCCTTGATTAAGTTTTTATCTCTGTACGCTTCGTTGTCACCTTCCCCTTGCTAATAATGATGTATTCTGCATTTTCCTTGATGTCTCGTTCTCTCTCCTTACCCTTCCTTATCCCGGTATCTCCCTCTCCCCTGACTCTCAGTCTGAAGAAGGGTCTCGACCTGAAACGTTACCCATTCCTTCTCTCCAGAGACGCTACCTGTCCCGCCGAGTTACTCCAACATTTTGTGTCTCTCTTCGAAGCAAAGCAGCATCTGCAGTCTTTTCCTGCACAAAGGTCACGGTGTGTTTCGGCAGTGGGCGCCAGGGAAAGGAAACTATCCTTTCACCTTGGGGCCGTGCCCTGGGCTGGTGGTTGATGTTTACTGACCAGTGTGTGTGGCCGGCTTGCGACAGCCTCTACTCTGCCTGCTTGTGCTGTCGGTGGGCGGGGGAGTGGAGAAAGCTGCCAGACAGGAAGCCCGCACAAACGCACTGCTCCCAAACAAACGGCGTTTTAAAAGAGACCCTGCCAACGGGGGCAGCTGGACATCACACGGCTCGCAGCAGACAAAGAGCTCACTCTTAGGGGCTGAACAACATGCCTTTGAAACACAACAGTGCTTAGCGGCTCCAGCTCTGCCGGCAGCAGAGATCCGACCCGCCGGCGCAAAGGCTAAAGCAAAGCCAAGGCACAAAAGATAACACGTGCCCTTTCTCTTACTCTTTCTGATGATCGCAAGGGAAAATCTGCACGACGTGGCACAAAGTTATTTTCGTTGAACTTCAGGTGCAATCTGTTTAAAACAAACAAAAAAAAGTAGCTCTGCAGTTGAAAGATGTTGACGTTAGACTGAGGAGAGCGGACGGGGAGAGATTGTCACCAGCCTGGGCAGGTGGGCAGTCGTCCGAGGCCAGCATGTGGAGGAGCAGTGAGCTCCGGCTGTCCCAGGTGAGTGAGCGTCCTAGCCCGGGATCAGTATCTGTGTGTCCGGGCATCTCTCACACTGGCCGCTCCACTGCGTGTGCAAGCTTAGCCGCACAGAGTGCTCATATTAAAAAGTACTGTCGCAAAAGTCTCAGACAATTCATATTGGTCTTCAATTGCACAACTATTAAAGCCTGTCCTATTTGCAGATCCTCTCGCTGTTAACTTTCGTAGCCGGGGTAAACGTTGGCCATGGTTCTGGGTTGCGCCGCTTGCAGAGATCAGGGGACACGAACAATCGCGAAGGTACTTAACTCTTGTTTATTCCCATTCGCATGGGTCGTGTAGTTTAAGCGAGAAAATGCCAGTAGGACGAAAGTCATCACCGTGATCAGCTATTGAAACCTCTGCTTCGAGGTCGATTACTCATTGACTTGCATTTCCAATCATTTGACATGACACAAATGTTAACTACGTTTTTACATTTTACATTATATGATGAATGAGCGGTATTCTGATAACGTCTGTTTGTTTCAGCAGCAACAGTGGCGAGTAGAGTCCTGATTATCGCACCCATGCAGGATTCGCAAACTTGCAGGGATGCCTTTACTCAGGTTAACACAGCAACTCATTTCAACGCTGCGTGCTGCAAAGTCGTCCAGTGCTGTTAATCATTGTCCAGTTTAACACAGTAACAATGATAATGATGATTATATTGCAGAACCGGCCGTTCTCCTATCAGTGAAAAACGCTTCAATAAACGTACCAAGACGCACCACAATCTGTCTGGGTGTTTACGAAGCTTTGAAATATATAAACGAATTAAAGGTTTAACGTTTTTGCCTCCTCTTCAGTAGAGAATGTAATTATCCGATGACATGAAAGCATCTTATGTTGCGTTCTCCAGGTTTAATAAATGAGTTTAATCGCTCCGGTCGGATTATATAATGCGTTTGTTTGTTCGTCGCTCAGAGTGCAGAATGGTGCCTATTTCCAAGGAGGAATCAACCTGCCCGTCTCACTAAGAAGCCTGGGACGTTAAAGTTACATTCGTTCTCTACGTTATTTTTCTGTTTTTCGCAGTGAAGTAACGTCACAAATTGAGTAAATCAGAATTAAACTAAAAGAGATTGAAATATTCATTCCAACCTTAACAATGATTGTGAGAGTGAAGCCGGTGAAAGGGTCTTGAGCCGGAACGTCAGCCATTCCTACTCTCCAGAGATGCTGCCTGACCCGCTGAGTTACTCCAGCATTTTGTGTCTATCTTCGGTTTAAACCTGCATCTGCAGTTCCTTCCAAACACAAAGGGCATTTAGAGCTATAGCCTGATTTAACATGTTTTAGATTTAATATTGGGGGCTATTCTTTCAACTGTAGAAAATGTAGATGTTAGTTGTTTATACCAAGTTCAGAAAATTCAATTCGTGAACCTCCAGCTGGTGATGAATTATCAAATAGTAATAAATTAAAGCCAAAAGCAAGGTTTTTTAAATTACCAAGTCCAGAAATCCCCAGTATTATGCATCGTATATTTCTAATGGAACAATCATTCATGGTGGAGGAAGGAAGTGCAGATGCTCGTTTAAACCGAAGGTGGACACAAAATACTGGAGTAACTCAGCGGGACAGGCAGCATCTCTGGGCAGAAGGAATGGGTGACGTTTCGGGTCGAGTCTGAAGAAGGGTCTCGCCCCGAAACATCACCCATTCCATCTTTCCAGAGATGCCTCCTGTCCCGCCGAGTTACTCCAGCTTTTTGCGTCGATCTTCGGAACAATCATTCCTCTTGTTTTACTTCAATTTGTAACTGTCAAATCTGACAGCATCAGCTTTTGAAAATTTCCACAGTGTCATTGTATTATTTATATCACAACTTATACCATGTGAGATTTTACCACTGCAATTTTTGAACTGAAATTGCTTATTCTTATCTAGAATTTGGTATACTTTACTGAATATCTTGAATATTAAAATTATATTTTAGTATTGATTATTAAACTGTGCTAATAATCTGATTAAAAATCCAGTGTTTATTCAAATAGATTTAGCTAACTAGAAAGGAAATTGCAATTAAAGCAAATTGAAGGTTGAAGGAGATCAAATTTTCAGATGGGAAACAAATCTATAAAGGCTAACTGGAATGAAAATTATATTCGCATTAAGATGGGGAAATATATTTGCATTTAATATATTTGTGAAAATGTGAATTTTTAAATTCAAAAATGTAAAAATTCAATATAAATGCAATATTAAGGATATCTTTATGAAGAATAATATACACACAGCTTAATTCAGGAGTGACAACCACCAAGTAATTAATTTAACCTGCATTGGCGTTTTTATGACAAGTAGATTTAGAACGTTACTCAGTCCACTCTCAGGGATTGCATTACTATCATATCATATCATATCATATCATATATATACAGCCGGAAACAGGCCTTTTCGGCCCACCAAGTCCGTGCCGCCCAGCGATCCCCGCACATTAACACTATCCAACACCCACTAGGGACAATTTTTACATTTACCCAGCCAATTAACCTACATACCTGTACGTCTTTGGAGTTGTTAATTAACTGTTGTTAATCATTCATTAGAGATGTTATTATGCATCGACTTCTTAAATCTTCCTGGGCCTTGATATCTGGCATAATGTTCGTTGGTAGAAACATGGTTCCTCTGTTAATTTAGAGGCATGTTAGTTTAAAAAAAACCTTTTTGTTATTTTAAGAGAGCAATACCATTTCACCACCAGATGTAAAGTAACTGAAGTCAACTTTTGCAGTTTATGTTGTTATTTGGGATTTCTGGTGAGATGATTCTTAGTTGATTAGTAATCTCACAAAAACCAAATGTTCTTAATTGCTATCCAAATTGAATTAAATTAAGATTAAATAGTTGCTTTTTATAATATATTTTGGGCATATATTTTCTAGAGTAAATCAAAAAAATAGTGAAAGTCAAAAGCGTCCATATCAAAAACACAAGTGCCATTTTACGGTACAGTTGTCTTGCAGTGTCAACCACATCACTTTGATTCAAAGGACACAAAATTGTAGGGAACTGCATAGTTTTCACATTCTACTTATGTTCTATACATACTTCAACTTTTCATCAAAATTACACTTCAGACTGTTTTTAAACTTGTTGTCGAGCATTTGTGGCTGAATAGATTAAAGTTTTCATCAGCAGACCATAGGTTTTGCCTCTTCACTCTGTGGTCTTCTGAGATTAACTGTGTCTTGAGAGTACAAACTGGAAGCATTGATGCATGTTTGCTGCAAGAATTTGTTTTGTTTCTGTGGAGGGTGAGTGTATGAACCCTGAGAGTACCAAAAGGACGGAATCTTAAAAAATGTTCTCTTCATTTTTCAAGCACACTGGAGGCAGTTTGAATGAGCCCAGACCTTGAGATCGACCTTGCAGATGTTTGTTTTATTTTTATCTAAATAATTTTTTGTTTGATCTTATACTACAATTTACAAGTAATTTACTTTCTCAACGTATGTAAAATGAGTTGGTGCATCCAAAAAAGCACCCAGTCTTGATTTGCCACAGGTTTGTTACTTGTAAATTTAAAGTGGAAGGTTTGTAGCATAATTAGTGCAGCTTTAGCGATTTCAATCATAATTCTCATTTCTCTTAATTAAATGACTATGCATGTATTGGAGCAAGTTGATTCCATTCCTGAACACTTTTTGTGGTTGTCTACATGCAATATTATTTTGTAGGGAAATAAATTCAAACGATTTTCTGGATTATTTGGCTAACTAAAGAGTGCTATCCCTAACTGATGTTTATGTTTTTGTTTCACACAGTTCTTTCAGATTCAGCCCGAGCTACTGCTGCAGGGTCATGCAGCAGCAGATGTTTTGAACTGCAAGAGGCTACCCCACCCAACTGTCGCTGTGACAATTTGTGCAAAAGTTATAACAGCTGCTGTTTAGATTTTGATCAACTTTGTTTGAAGACAGGTACTAAATTCAGAGGTGAACATGCTTTTAGTTGTATGTTCAAACAATTTTATTTTTGAGGGCTTGTTACCCTCTCGCAAGTTTTCCCTCTGCATCCTTGTGTCATGGTTCACTTGTGGTTGAGAAGGAACTTTGAGGTTGGAAATGGCTTTTCTTGTCTCTTGCTTCAACCCAGCACTTCATCATTGCAGTCTCTCTGCAGTGCCTGCTAGACTGCATGACAATGTAACTAAGACGGGCATGCTGTACAGTGTGTGGCATAGTAAAGCAATGTTTTTCTCAACTAATTGTGCACTTTTCACCTTCTTCAAAATCAAAACATTGGAATGCAAGTTGAAATGAGATCTCATCTAGATATATGGTTCTGATATCCAAATAAAATAGTCTGATGTATTTTTATTATCTCCCCATTTTCTGTAAGTCTATTTTCTCCCCTCTTTAGGTCACCCTTATCCATCTCGTCTCAACCCTCGAACAAGAGGGCAGGCAGGTGAGTTAACTAGATTCAAAATACTTCATCTTGATATAATGTGAGCATGTTGTGATGTATATTATAAATCTAGTTTTGAATAAACTCGTATAATAATGGGTCAATTTAAGTGGCCAGTATTTTAGCAATAATATGGTCCTCCAATAAAGTAATAGTCGATAAGATCCAAATGCAACCATGCCTATTTATACTTGCCTGCCCTCTTCAGGTGAGTGTAACAAATACTCACACACAACCTATGTTCAGCTACCTATGGAAATCACTTTCCTCTCAGGGAGGTGTTAGCTTTAGAACAAATCCCGACTTTCTGTCATCAGCTCATGCACGAGTCTCAAATAGTGAAGCAGTGGGTGACTTGCCTTCCAATGAGCAAGTCATAAGCCTCTTCAGCTTGTCTTTCAGTAGATTTGGTCTTGCAAGTTGTTAGTTCTTGAAAGACAATTTTATGCCTCTGATCATGACATCGGAAAATCTACAGCCAGAGCATTGTATCCAGAAATGCTTACGTTGGTAAATGTTGTATGGAAAGAAAAAAAATATCTTTGCAATCATTTCTCAACATAATTGTCAGTTGGCAACAGTTCTTGAGGCATGCTGTTCATAGGTTGGTGCTTTAACAAAGTGGTAAGTCATGAGTCCAGACAAAGATCGTCTAAGCTGAGAAAGTATGGTGCTGCGCATATGATGCTTTTTCACAGAGTACTATCAATGTGTGATGCTCTGCAATGCATCCCAGTAGCTGCCACATTCAACAAAGGTACACAGCTCACCAGTTTTATCTATTCATATCCAGAAGCTTAGGAGTAAGTTGTCCATTTGCTTTATTTCATGAGGCTGCATATGTGCTTAGTTAGACAGTGTGGAAACAGGCCCTTTGACCCAACTTGCCCAGGCCAACATGTCCCATCCACACGAGACCTCACCAATGTCTTACACAATTGTAACATGACCGCCCAACTTCTATACTCAATACTCTGAGTATGGAGAGGGGAAGGGGTGTGATTTATTTCATATACTAGGTGTAAGTTTGCTCTAAGTGTGGAAAAATTAGCCATTGTTTACTTTGGAACAGAAGACACTGAGGCACATAACATTTTGAGGCATATTGAGCAGACAGAAGATCGAGACTAGTGGGTTAAAGTAATTGGTGAAACATTGAGAGGGAAGTTGAAGTGATTTTCACCCAAAGGATAGAGGGACTGAAGGTATCTGGGTGTGTGCTTGAAATGCTGAAATCTAAGTAATGTACTGACACATAGGAAGTGGGGTTGAAATGGGCAGCTCAGTCATGGTCGTATCACCATGATCATTTGACCCCCCTGACAAGGTAGAAACAAATCTCCCTGTAATGATTCCCCAAGAAAGTGTAGGAAGGAACTGCAGATGCTGGTTTAAACTGAAGATAGACACAAAATGCTGGAGTAACTCAGCGGGTCAGGCAGCATCTCAGGAGAGAAGGAATGGGTAACGTTTCGGGTCGAGACCTTTCTTCAGACTGAAAAAGGAACTCGACCCGAAACGTCACCCATTCCTTCTCTCCTGAGATGCTGCCTGACCCGTTGAGTTACTCCAGCATTTTGTGTCTACCATTCCTGCTTGTTGTATAAATGGACCACCTTCTTATCTCTGCAAGATAAAAATCCAAGGCTAGCAAAGAACAAGGACTTTTCTGAATTCACACTGTCAATTTTAAAAACATTTTTAAGTGCCATTGTCTGAAAATTGGGTAACTTGTTGTTTTCACTTCCCCATTATGAACACTTAAATCCTTCTTGATAAGAGTACCCTTCTTGGCCAGCAGCTGAAAAAACTCAATGTAAGCTGGTCCACTTGGTAGAATTCCAGCTTTTGGGTTAGCTGGCTGTAATTACAGTTTGCAATCCAATGACCTGTCATTGTGTCGTAGATTTATACAGCACAGAAACAGGCCATTCGTCTCCAATAATTCCTACTGACCAAGGTGCTTTTCTGAGTTAGAGCGTTTAGCCTGCATATTTGGCCCATGTCTCTCTCAACCTTTCCTATCTGTGGACCTGTACAAATGTCTTGTAAACATTGTAACTCTTCCAAACCCTATAATTTCCTCTGCAAGCTCATCTTATATACTGTACTGCCTTCTGTGTAAAAAGACATGCTTCTCAGTGTTTCTCCTCTCAGCTTAAACATATGCTCTCTAGTTTTAGACTCCTCCCTGTTGGGGGAAAAAGACTGACGATGCATCTCATCCATGCCCCTCATGATTTTATATACCTTTGTCAGGTCATCCCTCAGCTTCCTACACTCATAGGAGGAGAACCCCAGCCAGATTAGCCTGACTAATCTTCAGGAACCATTCGAGGATGTAACAAGTAAATTGGATAAGGGAGAGCCAGTGGATGTAGCGTATCTAGACTTTCAGAAAGCCTTTGATAAGGTCCCACACAGGAGATTAGTGGGCAAAATTAGAGCACATGGTATTGGGGGTAGGGTATTGACATGGATAGAGAATTGGTTGGCAGACAGAAAACAAAGAGTAGGAATAAACGGGTCCCTTTCAGAATGGCAGGCAGTGACTAGTGGGGTGCCGCAAGGCTTGGTGTTGGGACCACAGCTATTTACAATATATATTAATGATTTAGATGAAGGAATTAAAAGTAACTAGCAAATTTGCAGATGACACAAAGCTGGGTGGCAGTATAAACTGTGAAGAGGATGCTATGAGAATACAGGGTGACTTGGATAGGTTGGGTGAGTGGGCAGATAATGCATGGCAGATGCAGTTTAATGTGGATAAATGTGAGGTTATCCACTTTGGTGGTAAGAATAGGAAGGCAGATTATTATCTGAATGGTGTCACTGAGGCCTGGGTGTGCTTGTACATCAGTCACTGAAAGGAAGCATGCAGGTACAGCAGGCAGTGAAGAAAGCTAATGACATGTTGGCCTTCATAACGAGAGGATTTGAGTATAAGAGCAAAGAGGTCCTTCTGCAGTTGTTCAGGGCCCTGGTGAGACCTGAAGTATTGTGTGCAGTTTTGGTCTCCTAATTTGAGGAAGGGCATTCTTGCTATTGAGGGAGTGCAGCATAGGTTCACAAGGTTAATTCCTGGGATGGTGGGACTGACATATGATGAAAGAATGGAACGACTGGACTTATATTCACTGGAATTTAGAAGGATGACAATAGACAATGGGTGCAGGAGTAGGCCAGTTGGCCCTTCGAGCCAGCACCACCATTCAATGTGATCATGGCTGATCATTCACAATCAGTACCCCGTTCCTGCCTTCTCCCCATATCCCTTGACTCTGCTATCTTTAAGAGCTCTGTCTAGTTTTCTCTTGAAAGCATCCAGAGAATTGGCCTCCACTGCCTTCTGAGGCAGAGAATTCCACAGATTTACAACTCTGACTGAAACTGTTTTTCCTCATCTCCGTTCCAAATGGCCTACCCCTTATTTTTAAACTGTGGCCCCTGGTTCTGTACTCCCTCACATTGGGAACATGTATCCTGCCTCTAATGTGTCCAATCCCTTAATCCCTATGTTTCAATAAGATTCTTCTAAATTCTCATCCTTATAAATTCCAGTGTATACAAGCCTAGTCGCTCCAGTTTTTCAACATACGACAGTCCCGCCATTCCGGGAATTAACCTAGTGAACCTACGCTGCACGCCCTCAATAGCAAGAATGTCCTTCCTCAAATTTGGAGACCAAAACTGCACTCAGTACTCCAGGTGTGGTCTCACTAGGGCCCTGTACAACTGCAGAAGGACCTCTTTGCTCCTATGCTCAACTTCTCTTGTCATAAAGGCCAACATGCCATTAGCTTTCTTCACTGCCTGCTGGACCTGCATGCTATCTTTAAGTGACTGATGAACAAGGACACCCAGATCTCTTTGTACTTCCCCATTTCCTAACTTGACACCAATGTCAAGTGAGAGGGGATCTTATAGAAACATATAAGATTCTTAAGGGATTGGAAAAACTAGGTGCAGGAAACATATTCCTGATGTTGGGGGAATCCAGAACCAAGGGCCACAGTTTAGGAATAAGTGGTAGGCCATTTAGAACTGAGATGAGGAAACACTTTTTCAGTCAGAGAATTGTGAATTTGTGGAATTCTCTGCCTCAGAAGGCAGTGGAGGCCAATTCTCTGGATGCTTTCAAGAGAGAGTTAGATAGAGCTCTTAATGATAGCGGAGTCAAGGGATATGGGGAGAAGGCAGGAACGAAGTACTGATTGAGAATGATCAGCCATGATCTCATTGAATGGCGGTGCTGGCTCGAAGGGCCAAATGGCCTACTCCTGCACCTATTTTCTATGTATCTATGTTTCTATCTAGTCTATCCTCACATGTATGTCCTCCAGTCCTGCCAACATCCTTGTGAATCTTTTCTGAATTTAATTTCCGCCCATCTTTGTTACGATGATTAGTACCACATGCAATATTCCATGTGCATTCTGACCAATGTTTTATACACCTGTAAGATGATATCCCAACTCCAGTGCACAATGCCACGTCCAATGAAGGCAAGCATACCATAATCCATCTTCACCATTTATCTACCCTTCTGTTGCCACCGTCTATTTACTTGCATCTCTTCTCTCTGCTCTAAAGCACTCCCCAGGGCCCTACCGTTTACAGTGCACATCCTGCCCTGCTTTTAACCTTTGGAAATTTCACACTGGAGCAAGTTAAATTCCATCCGCTACTGTTGTAACCTTCATAATTGTCCACCGCACCGGCAATTTTGTGTCATCCACAAGCTTACTCATCATGCTGCCAATACTCTCGCCCAACTTGTGAATGTATATTTGCCAAACAGAAGGGGATTCAGCACCGATCCCTCTGGTGCACTGGTCGCAGTCCTCCAATCTGTAAAAGCAACCCTCCACCATTACCTTCTACCAAGCTAATGTTGTGTCCAAATGACCAGGTCACCCTGGATCCAGGCCAGATTACCACGCAGGCTTCAGCAAAGGTCTTTCTAGAATCAATGTAGGCGATGTCCTCAACACTCCTCTTGGTTACCTATTTAACAAAACGAAATTTATATTGTGAATTGTTATTTCCCACACACAAAGCCATGCTGACTATCGCTAATCAGTCCTTGCCTTTCCACCTGCAGATAGATCCTGTCTCTCAGAATCCCCGCCAGTAACTTATTGATGCTAGGCTCACAGACCTGTAGTTCCCTGGCTTGTTCTTGTAACCCTTCTTAAATAAGAATACAACATTAGCCACCTCCATTCTTCTGGTCCCTTGCCCATGGCTAAGGAAGATGCAAAAACCTCTGTCAGAACCCCAGCAATTTCTTCCGTTGCTTCCCACAATGTCTTAGGGTACACCTGGTCAGGCCCATGGATTTATATGCCTTTATGCAAGACCGCCAACATCTGCTTTTGTAATATTGATAAGTTTCAAGAAATTTTTATTTCCTGAATTGGCGAGCTTCTCTGAGCTTCTGCATGCTAAGTATAGACAAGAAGACATCATTAAACACCTCGCCCGTCTCCTATGGCTCCACATCTAGATGACTGCATTTACCCTTAATATAGTCTGTTCTTTCTTTAGTTACCTTTTTGCTCTTCTATACTTCCAGAATAAGTGAGGATTCTCCTTGATGTTATCTTCTCGTGGCCCCTTTGTGATCCTCCTTTTTAACAGTGCTCCTACATCCTTTATGCTTCTCAAGAGACTCACTTGATCCCAGCTGCTATTACCAATCGTATGCCTCTCTTTTTTCTGACTGGAGCCTCAGTATTCCGTCAGCAGCCAAGGTTTCCTAATCCTGCCAACCGTACCCATCCCTCTGATAGGGTGCACCGGCCATGAACTCGCCCAATCTCACTTTTAAAAGCCTCCCATTTGGCAGGCATCTCTTCACCTGCCAACAGCCTTCCCCAATCAACCTTTGCAAGTTTTAGTCTAATGCCATCAGAATTAGCCTTGTCCCAATTTAGGACTTAAACTAGTGGTCCAGTCCTATCTTTTTCCATAACGATATTAACACTGATAGAATTATGGTCACTGTTTCCAAAGTGCTCCCCACTGAAATCACTTGCCCAAACTCATTTCCCATGAGGAGGTCAAGCCCTTCTCCATTAGGGCTAACTGCATACAGCTTGAGAAGACTTTCCTGGTCACACTTAAGGCAAGGGCTAAGATGGGACACAAAGGCATTCCATGAGCCCCCAAAAACAAGGCTAACACTCCAATGCAAATGGACGATGTGTGATTTCATCAGAAGAGTTTGCCTTTCAGAGGTGTTTGTTTGATGGGAAAGATCCCATCAGTTGCCATCAGTAAATTGTCATTTAATTGCCATCAGTAAAATAGCTGTTAATTCATTGGGTCAGGAAGCATCTCTGTAGAAACGGAATAGGTGACGTTTCGGGTCAAGACCCTTCATCAGACATTTCTCCAGAGATGCTGCCTGACCCTCTGAGTTCCTCCAGCATTTTGTGTATCTTCAGTGTAAAACAGCATCTGCAGTTCCTTCTTACACAGCTGTTAATTCATTGCAGCTTGTAGGTATTGTGTTTAATTTGATTATTACTTTTCCTAAATCACAGCGATCACTGCACATCCAGAAAGTGTATCTTTACCTTTGGTGCTTTAGAATAACAACAATATACATAAAAGATTGCATTTACTTATCATCTTTCTTTAAACTGACGTTCTAAAGTTTGGATCTATTGATTTTAATAGAATCGAATTTTAAAAGTAAGATGCAACAATGCAGCTTGTGTCTCATTTTGTATTTAACAATGCTGACTAAGGGTGACTATCTTGGCACCAATGTGCAACTTGACATCTTATAAAACTTGTGTCGAGCTTAACAGGTGGAAATGCAGTAATAATGATTATCAAAATGAATTCTGTGTTGATGACTTGTGCAATATATATATCTAAAATACGAAAATCAATTCAAAGATGGGAGAAATGATGATGGTGAATAGGAACATCACCTCTGAATATTTCAGTGGCTGGTGATTATTTTAATGATGTAACGGTTGCCACATGTTTCAGGTCGTGGATGGGAGTGTAGCAAAGAACGGTGTGGGGAAGCCCGAAATGAAGATTTTGTTTGCCAGTGTTCTGAAGATTGCATGAGCAGGGGAGATTGCTGCACCAACTATAAAGTCACTTGCAAAGGTAATCTCAGACTTTTACTATCCTCGCAAGAATCTAAATGTGGTTTGAGTCCTGTTTTTTGTGAGCATAGATTGTCAAGGTCAGTACCTCCCGATTTTCTGGTCTGAATTTTAATGGAAGGAAAATAATAGGGTCTGAAGAAGGATCTCGACCCGAATCGTCACCCATTCCTTCTCTCCAGAAATGCTGCCTGTCCCGCTGAGTTACTCCAACATTTTGTGTCCTATCTTTGAAAATTAAAGCTCTCTAATTCATTTCTGAGTTTCAGTAAACTCTACCTGACAATTGCATTCTTTTGGCAGTTGAGAAAGTGAAGAAGGAACCGTGGGTTGCCAACTGATAAAGTCCACTATTTCAATGCAGGCATTTCCTCCCGTGTTCATTCATTATTGCACTTGTAGGTTTATTTAGTTTTTGAATGTGTGCAATAGAGAAACTACTCGAAAGATGATTTTATTCATGAGAACAGAATCCTTTGGAAGTAAATGGATTCCTTTGAATATGAACGGGAAGCATCAATAACTTTGGGTTTGGTAATTCTAAAACAACTAAGTGGTAGTGGCCAGAACGTTATTGGCCTACTATAGGGAGGAAGTTTCTTTCAGTGCATTTGGGTATGCCTGTTGGTGGTTTGACTGTGTTTGCTCCTTTGCAGCTTTTTTCCCCACAGAATAAAATTGTTTCAAAATGCACATTTTGATGTAACATTTAAAAATCAATAGCATTTAAAATGCTCTAGCCAAATTCAGGAATTTTCTGACATATGCACATATTTGCAGATTGTCTACCTTTGTTTTGTGTCTGGAAAGATGAATGGAAGGTAATTAGCAGATCTGATTAATATGTAGACATTTCATCTTCTGTGGAACTTGTCAAAACCAATCATTAATTTACTTTTTAAAACATGAGTTTCTATTGTGTATATGAATGCTATAATCCAAAATGTTGTCAGTCATATGATGAACTTTCCCACCAGGTGAGATTCGCTGGGTCAATGAAGATTGCGAAGATTTGAGAACAATGGATTGTCCAGCAGGGTATGCATAATCCAACATGCAAAACCAGACAGTAATCAAGCTGATTAGTTGGGAAAATCTACATTTGATTGGCATGATTGAGCTACCATTTGATTACTGCAGAGTTAGTCACATGTACCCTACTTTCAACACCTTCCCTTTGAAGTTAGAATTGGTGAACACAAGATTTGTTAATATATACAGTAGCCATTGTCTCGCATTTTACCAATAATACATTGAATCTCACTTGTGGATGCAGTGATTTTAGTACAAATTGAGTCCAAATTTTTTCCTGTTTTGAAAAGTGCTTTACTTTTTTGCTGTTCAGACTTAGAGTCATAGACATAGAGTGATCCAGTGTGGAAACAAGCCCTTCGGCCCAACTTGCCCGGCCAACATGTCCTAGCTACACTGGACTGACCTGCCTGTGTTTGGTCCATTATCTCTCCATACCTGTCCTATCCATGTACCTGTCTAACTGTTTCTTAAATGTTGGGATAGTCCCTGCCTCAACTGCCTCTTCTGGCAGCTTGTTCCATACACCCACTACCATTTGTGTGAAAAAGCTACCCCTCCAATTCCTCTTAAATCTTTTCCCCTTCACCTTAAACCTTTGTCCTCTGGCCCCCGATTCACCTACTCTGGGCAAGAGACTTTGTGCATCTCCCCAATCTGTTCCTCTCATGATTTTATACACCGCAATAAGATCACCCCTCATCCTCCTGCACCCCACGGATTAGAGACCCAGCCTACTCAACCTCTCCCTGTAGCTCACACCCTCTAGCCCAGACAACATTCTTGTAAATTTTCCCTGTACCCTTTCCAGCTTGACAACATATTTCCTATAACATGGTGGCCAGAACTGAGCACAATATTCTAAATGCGGCCTCACCAACATCTTATACAACTGCAACATGACCTCCCAACTTCTATACTCAGTACTCTGACTGATGAGGGCCAAAGTGTCAAAAGCCTTTTTGACCACATTCCTTATTTGGATATCAGGAAATACCAAATCTCACGTGAACCAGCACCACAAGATGGTGTTTTGAAATGGTTTTTAAATTGTGTGAATATACATTTCTCCATGAATATGCATTTTACATTTCTGAGTAGCCAGATGAAATGTTGCAACTAAACGGTAATTAGGGGTGATAATCATTTAAATTGCATTCAACTACGTTTTATGTTGTGGGGGTAACTATCTTTTGAATAGTGCAGAAGAAATGTTCAAAGACCTTCGTATGCCTAGACATAACCATATAACCATATAACAACTACAGCACGGAAACAGGCCCGTCCGGCCCTACCAGTCCACGCCGACCACTCTCTCTTACCTAGTCTCATCTACCTGCACTCAGACCATAACCCTCTAATCCCCTCTTATCCATATACCTATCCAATTTACTCTTAAATAATAATTAAGACTTTGCTTATGGGATTACATTACACTAGAATACCTCAATTGCACTTCACACAGCATTTCTGACTTGCAAAGTAACACTCGATTAATTATTGTTTCCAGGATCCTATCCTTTTCCTAAATGGGAGAATAGCTGTGATTTAGTCATTGTTAATGTCCCTAAGTCTAATAGATACATTATCAGAATAGCAGTGAAGGAAAGAACTGCAGAAGCTGGTTCAAATCGAAGGTAGACACAAAATGCTGGAGTAACTCAGTGGGTCAGGCAGCATCTCTGGAGAGAAGGAATGGGTGACTGAGGGAAGTCTGAAGAAGGGTCTCGACCTGAAACGTCACCCATTCCTTCTCCCCAGAGATGCTGCCTGACCTGCTGAATTACTCCAGCATTTTGTGTCTACCATATCAGAATAGCAATTGCATTGATCTCTCCCGCTAACATTTCTGCTTCATACATTACAGCTTTGTTCGCCCACCATTGATCATTTTCTCTGTGGATGGCTTTCGTGCTTCATATATGAAGAAAGGAGGCAAAGTCATGCCCAACATTGAGAAACTAAGTAAGATTGCCTTTAGAGATGCTTTGATTATATTTAGGATCAACTAAGATTTGTGCTTACTAAAAGATGGAAAGTCTCTATAATGCCGATCAGAATAAGCTGCAACAAATTTAGGTATGGCTTATATGCATGGCTGTCATGTAATGTTCTGAACTGCAGAAGCAAAATGGCTCATTATTACGTGGAGCAGTATTAGTAAAGTGGCTGATAATATTTAATATGAAAACGATGTCTCAATATGTGATTAGTGTTTTATTCATGCAGAGGTGTTCCTTTGATACCTTAGTTTCTCTAAAACAGATGGCACTGAATCTTTTACCATGGGCTAATATTTAAGAGAATGTTCACTAAGTCAGAGATAACATTTGAAAATTATAATAATGCTTAGGGGCATTCAAATTTCTCTAAAAAACTGGAATAAATTCTGAGTTGATACAGACTGACTCTAACACCATGAATGGTGCATTTTTAAAATTGGGATCCACTCCAAACTTCATAAATTTGGTCTGGTTTAGTCTATAGCACTCTGTTACTCCAAATCAGCTTCAAATAATAACATATCTATGTATGGCAATCTACTCTAACATTTAAAATACACCTTGGCCTTGCCTTCCACCCCCCTCCCTAGATTGAAAAATAATTAGCAGTTGAAAAGCTGACATAATGAGCTGAGTCCATTTTGAGGAATCTTGAATGAACTCTCTTTGCTCACATTCAATTCAAAGATCTTTACTAAGCACATCTACTTGATTGCATTTTGTTTTACGAGATTATTCTGGAGCACCAATCAATCTGCTGGAGGGACTCAATGGATCAAGCAGCATTTGTGGGGGGATCGAACTGATGACATTTCAGGTCAAAACGCGGTACTAGGATAATTCCTTTCCTTACCCAGGAATGGGTGGGTTAACATATGATGAGCATTTGATGGCACTGGACCTCTGTTTACTGGAGTTTAGAAGGATGAGAGGGACCTCATAGAAACATAACAAATAGTGGAAGGCCTGGATAGAGTGGATGTTGAGAGGATGTTTCCACTAGTGGGAGAGTCTCGGACCAGAGGTCATAGCCTCAGAATTAAAGGAAGTTCCTGTCGGAAGGAGATGAGGAGGAATTTCTTTAGTCGGAGGGTGGTGAATCTGTGCAATTCATTGCCACAGAAGACAGTGGAGCCCAAGTCAATGGATATTTTTAAGGCAGAGATAGATAGATTCATGATTAGTACAGTTGTCAAGGGTTATGAGGAGAAGGCAGGAGAATGGGGTTAGGAAGGAATGTTAGATCAGCCATGATTGAATGGCGGAGTAGTCTTCATGGGCCGAATGGCCTGATTTTGCTCCTAGAACATATGATCTTAGCGATGCTGCTCTACTGACTGAGTTCCGCAGGTATCTGCAGCCTCTGGTGTCTCTACTTCTCCTTCATGAATACTTTAGTCAATTTGAGAGGAGTCCTTTCACTAATTTCATTTCAGGCCTCTCTTCTTAAAATATTAGAGGGAAAATGGTGTTTCATCTTTACAGATTCCTATTCAGTTTACCAAAGAGTCTGTTTGGTTCCCAAGGAACATGAAGAAAGTTTGAGTAGGAAAGCATTGAAGATGTATGTAAATATTTTCTGTCCTTATTTTTCGTTCTGCTGCATTTACATTAATTAAACAACATTTACAAGTAATGTTAAACAAATCTATGGTTTGAATCAGGCCCTGTTCTCTGAAACCCTAAGATAACATAAGTAGCTTTTGAAGAAAGTAGAATCCTCTGTCTCAACAGTGACAACATAAAAACTTGTAATTTTTTTATTGCTGTATAATATTTTAGGAGAACTATAAACATCAGAATTGAAATAGGTTTTCAGGCACAATGGGTTGGAACCTGGCAAGGTGATGATGTAAATGGTTGAAATTGAATCGGCACAGATTGACTTGTGTCCCAATTTTGATTTCACTTGACTTCAAACAATGAAATACAAGGTAATATGGGAAAGAGGCGATCAGATTTTTGCATACAGTCAAGAACTATACTGATAAACCTCTTAACATGCAGTTTGTTGCTTAAATTAATTCAGTTTAGTGACCATTTTATCTACTCTGCTATAATATGCGATTTCAACTATTGAAATGTTCAGGCTTAACATGGAAATGTCACCGTGAAATGTAATAACTTCCAGATGCAAATTTGATGTGATCCAAGGATCACAAATTCTGCAAGAATTTGATAAAGGCAAAGAAAATAACTCCTGATACACATCCAGATACAGATGTAACAATTTTATGAAAGTTGATGTTTCTGAAGAATTACATCTCAATCTCGGTTGTCTATTTTGTAGCTTTTAGAACACTCCTGAATATTTCTTACCCACAAATCAGTATTGTATTTGATGACAAATGTTTCCTCTTAATTAGGATCTTGTGGAACTCATGCCCCCTACATGAGACCAGTTTATCCAACAAAAACCTTCCCCAATATGTACACTCTCGCCACAGTAAGTGTTACATTTTATATAACTAGCTGCTTTTGCTTCTTTCATTTTGATACAATGCCAATTTCTTTATCTCTTAGCAAATAAACTGATTTATGAACACTTGGCTTGCATTTAAACCAAATAACTTTTAATTTCTGCACTATTTTGTAAAACAAACCTTCTTCTCACATTGCTCATGAAGAAGTAACTATTAATGTGATGGCCGTGCATTTGTGCATACTTCATATAATGAAAGTTGGTCAACAAAAACAGGAACATATGTATATTTCTTAATGTGTGGCAAGGCAGTAAATCTCAAGGCAGCAAGCCGGGAAAGGAAAATGAACAGTCAAAAATATAGCTCCCAAATTTTTAAAAAATGCTCTTGACAAACTAACTGGTCTTCCATTTGATTACAAGTAGATCTGTGGTGTACTTCCAGCATTTCATGCTCATATTTTTTATCTTTTTGTGTTAATTGCTCCTGAAAAATTGTGTATGAATTATTGGTGAAGATGGATTAGAATTGGTTGTGATGGCTTTTGTAATATCATTTCTGAAAATACTGCAGATTGCTGGGATTAATGGGATTTTGCTGCAATCAACGTCACAAGGAAGAATATTTTTAAAGGAAAACAAATAGCAACACTTTTTTAGAATACTGGCTTGGCATAAATCTTGTAAATGACATGTTGACTAACAAGTTATGCATAAAGGTTTGGAAATAAGCCAACTTTAAGTAAAAATAAATCCTTTCCAATAATTGGATGACAAGCTTTTTCTTTGTTTCCAGCGTTTTGTTGGGTACTGCTGTCACAAGCCTGATTTAAACTAACTTTAGGATAAACACGCTTTAATGTGCTGCAATAGTGGAGACCCTGTGTGCATCAGAAATATAAGTGATTCATTAATGGAAATAGTGTTTTGGTTAATGCTGTGTCAATACCTTGCTGCACCCTCACCCCATTTTTTCACTTTTACAGCACATTCTGTAGTATTACTCCAGGTTTTGAAATCATTGAATGAGCAAAACATTTAAAGCTGAAATGAAAGGAAAAAGAAAACATGTTTTACCAAGCAAGCACAACTGCTAGTTTTCCGACCCTTTTTAGTACCTAACTCAAATAGGCAGACAGTCTTGGCTTTCCGATTTTAAGTTGCTATGTATGGTTATTTGTTAAATGATTTATTGTGGCAAAGGCTGGGTAGATCCTGAGTATTAAAGACCGTGCCTAATCAATTTTCTTTGGTTTTTCATACAAAGGGACTTTATCCTGAATCACATGGAATTGTTGGAAACTTAATGCATGACCCTGTGTTCGATGCCAACTTCAGCCTTCGAAATAGAGAAAAATTCAATCCTCGATGGTGGGGAGGACAACCAGTAAGTTCTAAGTCCTTTTCAGTGAAAACCTTGGCTGAAGAAAGTAGCACAGTATGTCTCCTATTTGGAGACCATTTATCATCCAATGTTTTTATTAATGTTTCACAACATAATTAAGGAAAGCAAATGAAAGACTTCAAATAAGTTAACCGATAAATCACAGAAAGCGAATGTGTTTTTGTTGCATTGATTTATTCTGAAATAATGAATTCCCGAGTTTAAGTGGATGAATAAATTACACTTTTAATAACACAAAAGGCAATAATAATATCACAGTGGTAGCACTCAATCTGAACCAGTAGGCATTAGTTCACTTTTATCCAAGGGTTTCAATGTGCAATTTCCGCTGACATACAGTATCAGTGCTGGCTATCAGAGGCTTTCATTTGTTTTTAATTATTTAGTTTTAGAGAGACATCGTGAAAACAGACCCTTCGGTCCACCAAGTCCACACCATCCTGCCATTACCCGTACACTAGTTCTATCCTACACAGAAGCCTATTAACATACAAACCTGCATGTCTTTGGAATGTGGGAGGAAAACAGAGTATCTTTTTTTTCTCGAAAAAGATACATAATCATTTGACATCTTATGTGATGTATGAACAACATAACTTTCACACAGATTACGGTTGAGCAAGCCTGATTTTGAACAGGTAATTTCTGTATGTAATTTCAGAAATTATTGCAATGAGATGCTATTTGCAATCTGCTATTCCTGATTCAGGAATTGGTTCCTCAGCACCAGTTTTAGTGAACCATGGTCTTGTGAGCTTCTGTGACCTGAAATACTTGCAGCAGCCATCTCAGCGCACTGGAAACATTGCACCAATGCCGTCTCTACTCTGTTAACTCTGTTGATTGAGCCAGATTGTTGATATGCCTGATCCAAGACACCTGAGACAGATGCTCCATTAGTTTAGTTCAGTTTAGTTCAGTTTATTGTCAGGTGTACCGAGGTACAGTGAAAAGCTTTTGCTGCGCGCTAACCAGCCGGCAGAAAGACAACAATGCACGATTACAATCGAGCTATTCGCAGAGTACAGATACATGATAAGGGAATGTGTAGGAGGGAACCGAAGATAGACACAAAAAGCTGGAGTAACGCAGTGGGACAGGCAGCATCTCTGGGGAGAAGAAATGGGTGGTGTTTCGGGTTGAGACCCTTCTTCAGACGTCTGAAACATCATCTCTCCAGAGATGCTGCCTGTCCCACTGAGTTACTCCAGCTTTTTGTGTCTATCATGATAAGGGAATAATGTTTAGCGCAAGGTAAAACCAGCAAAGTGTGATATTTCCAAGTTCTGACATGACAAGAGATTAACATGGGGACAGCAGAAAAGATTCAAGGATATGCTTAGCTTCCTTGAAGAAATATAAAATTCCCACTAACCTCTGGGAACTCCTGGCCCTTGAGCACTGAAAGTGAAAAGGGAACATTCAGAGAGGTTTATTAAAATGTGAATCCATGCAACAGAAGGTCTGTGTTAAACAGTGGAAGCAACGGAACCACCTCACAAACTATCTGCCCTGTTGGCCCATCTTTGGAAGAGTCTGCTGTCCCCAAATTGTATTCGTCATCCATCACAGTACTTACAATACCAAGTCATGCTCAATCTTGACCCATCATGTAAGAAGATAGTTCATTGGCAAGATTGATGCTGGAGGAATCACCCTTTGCTACAGACAGAAATGTACCTTCCAATCACTGGAATCGTGCGAGTTTCATTGTCCCGAGCAGTCCTCTCCTTCCAGAGCAATCCTGCAAATGCATAAGGTGCATGATTTTGTAGAGTGGCTGCGTTCCTAATTACTTCTAGGACTGTATTCAGAGATGGATGTTAGCATTACCAAGGACACACTGATGTACATACCAGAGTTTTGAAAGAGCTGGCCATACATTTCATGGAATTATTCTTGTAGAATAAATGTTTCAAATGTAACCCAACCATTTACCAAAACATGAGAGAGAAAACAGAGAACTACTGCCCTGATGGCTTAATGTCAGTAGTAGCGAAAATGTTGAGATCGGTAATAAAAGATAAATTTGCAGAGCACCACAAAAGCATAATAAAACTGAGTAGAGTCGGCACAGGTTTTTGAAAGGGGAAATTATGTCTGACTAATCTATAGGAACTCCTTGACCTGACTCATAGAGCAGATGAAGGGGAACCAGTGGATGTTGTGTGCACTAAGTTATGGTCATTTATGAGGGTTAGGAGTAAGGGGTTCCTACAGATAATGAAAATGACTTCTGGTCGTGAAACCGGTTACCAAGGCACAAAGTGGGAATCCATCCATCGATATCACACACATGATGTACATTTCTGCTCATCAGAACAAGGTGAAATCTGCAAGCACTCCAGGATCCTAGGCATAGCTGCCAATCTATCCACTTCCTAATCCCTAGTATTCCTGAGCCTAGCTCTGGACAGAGACTTAGCCCACATTCCCAGCAGCACAGTTGACCATCCATGCTGACTACATGCTCATGGGTACAATTATCTTTGGATTGTAGGAGCGATTGAAAATGTATTGCATTTAGAAGTCTGTTAATAAGGTCCCACACAAGGTTGGCCATTAAGTGTGGATCTTAATCAAATCGTATGTTCTCATGAATTAGAAGTGAGAGTAGCAAGGCAAAGGTAGAAAAATCGAGGAAAAATAACTGTCTAATCGGAGAGAGAGGTTGTTTGCGAGAAGCAAGGGTCATTCAGGATGGAAACAGGTGGTTGAGAGGAACAGGCGGGGTCGGATTACTGGAGGGCAAGCAGTTGAGAGTGAGATGAAGGGTGAGTAGCAGAAATAGAGAGAAAGAGAAAGGGAGAATTAATAGAAATGGAAAAGGGTGATTAACGTTTAGAGTGTAAAGCTATCTTGGGTGATAGGTATTGGGCAGGAAAATGTCAAAACTGAGAACATGCTGGCACTGATTTCACTGAGGGGCAGGATAGCTGCCTCCTGTTCCCATCTCTGACATTCTGGCAGCGACCGTCTCCTCCCAGCTGATCGCCACCAAGTCAGAAGTATAGAAAAACTATGTAACTGTATCAGCAGATAGACACAAAAAGCTGGAGTAACTCAGCGGATCAGACCGCATCTCTGGAGAGAAGGAATAGGTGACGTTTTGGGTCGAGACCATTCTCCAGACTCGGAGTCAGGGAAAAGGGAAACAAGAGATATAGACGGTGATGTGGAGAGATATAGAACAAATTAATGAGAGATATGCAAAAAAGTAACGATGATAAAGGAAACAGGCCTTTATTAGCTGTGGGCCAGGTGAAAACTATATCAGCAAGCTCCCTCACAGTGGAGAGGTCCCTCTCATCGACCGAGTAAAAGAACAAGATTGCCATCTGAAATGTTGTATGGAGTCAGCAGACTCCGTCAAAGGCATATTTATTTACACCAGGATGCACACTGGCATGGCAAGGGAATTAAATGGAATAAAATTCCAGCACTTCCTAAAATGGCTGGTGATTGCTATTACAAGGTTACTGGCAGGGAATTTAGAGACAAATCTCTCTCATGAAATTTTACTCCAAAGAACAATCATTTTGAGGATAAAAATAAAGGAAGCCAGTTTAACATCACATGGAATCCTTCACAAAGGGTGAACATATGATGAGTATTTGATGGCACTGGGCCTGTACTCTGGTCAGAAAAATGTTGCATCATGTCGGTCCTGAGTGTGTGTTGCAAATCATTACATCATCTACAATTGACAACCCGGGCTTCTAATGAAGAATTAGGTGCTGGCTCGAAGGGCCGAATGGCCTCCTCGCACCTATTTTCTATGTTTCTATGTTTCTATGAAATGATGTGTGATCAGATGTCATTTTGGTCTGCCTTGTGGGGCTTCCCTTAAAGGACAGGAGCAGTAGACAGAAGAGGCCTCAAAAGTTTCTTTGAAGATGTGTATCGGAGGCACAGACATGTAAAAAAATTCTTCCATCGCAAAGCTGGGACATCCTACCTCACGCTATGCTGCGAGTATCTTTGCCGTGCGGACTTAACCAGCACACAAAGGGGATCCACCACCATGTATAACATCTGCTGATTTCCCCTGCTACCAAGAATGAATATGTATAGTTTCTGCAATGCAAGGGAAAGCCAACCTTTCACTTCCCCTGGTAGCTCCCTCTACACCATTTTACATTGTACCTGTACCATGACAACTGACTTCTTTTCCTGTGTCTTGTTAGATCTGGGTAACAACTGTCAATCAAGCAGTAAAAGCGGGCACGTTTTTCTGGCCTGTGTAAGTCAAACATTTTGTTTGTTCTCCTTTGACACTCCCTTTATTGATGTGCCAAAATTTTGGCTTTAAGTAGCATCAGTAAAAATATATGTACAGTTTACGGTTGCCAACTGTCCTGTATTAGCCGGGACATCCCGTATTTTGGGCTAAATTAGTTTGTCCCGTATGGGACCACCCTTGTCCCTTATTAGTAGGGGTGCCAACTTCCTCACTCCCAAATACGGGACAAGGTGACGTCACCGCCTCGTGCCCCACGTGATCTCACCCAGCCAAGGGCCACGTGCTCCCGCTCCAACCATTGGGTGAGGTCACGTGGGGCACAGGGCGGTGACGTCACCTTGTCCCATATTTGGGAGTGAGGAAGATGGCAACCCTCGTACTGTTTGAAATCTCTTTGCTTGTGTATTTTGTTCCCTTTCTTGGAATTTTTGTAATTGGCGCTAGCCTGTTACTGGTACTTTAATTCTCTCTAACTTGAATGCTGCACATTTTCCCGCATTTGCTATTTGCCCTGATTTCACATCACTTTCTCATATGTGATTGCTTATATGAGTGCATAAAGAAGGCTATTCAGTAACAAGTTTAATGCCTGTTTTACAAATTAAAAACTAATAACCTGATATTTTTAATGGGTTTATGTGTATTGTTTGGTCCTGGATAAGTCATTTATTTTGTTTTTTTAATTGCAGTGTCATTCCTCATGAGCAGCGGGTCTTTACAATACTTCAGTGGCTGAACTTGCCAGACAATGAAAGGTACATTTTGTTTTTCATAGATCGACAACAATCTCTTTGAATATAAAAAAATATCTTGCTGCAAATCATCTGTTGCCAGGTATTTGCTTATATTAAAAAAGGGCCTTAAACACACTGTAGGAATTCTATTATTATATCCCTTTTGCCAATCTTTTCAGTCTGAAGAAGGGTCTCGACTGGAAACGTCACCCATTCCTTCTCTCTTGAGATGCTGCCTGACCTGCTGAGTTACTCCAGCATTTTGTGAATAAAAATCTTTTCAGTCCAATCATTTTGAGGTTGCCAACAGACTGCATGGTTTTAGTTTTGTATTTTTCACACAGTGCCTTATTTGCCTTCATGTCTCTTTCTGAAAAGTTAATAAGATGTGTAATTGATAAATTTGTACTTTTGAGCACCATGATGGAAATCTGGAAATTACAGTTTAACATCAGTCATGGGGAAGTTTGTAGACCTAATAACCTGGGGAAATTTACTAGCCAGTTGCATTAATGTTGAAGAACCAGCACATATTATCATGGGGATGCTTCATGGCCTCTTACCTTGGTTGAATTCATTGATGGCAATACAGGTTTGGAGCAGGGCAGACAGACAAAATGGATATCGATTTCCAAAATTCATGTGGTAAGTAAGCTTTGTAATGGCAAAACGTAAGCAAAATTAGCTAAGAAACAGAAAAGCGGATAAATGGCTATTTCTTCAACTGAAAGCAGATACATTTGAAAATGCATTTAATACACCTAATCTACATCATAGCCACCCAACCTACCAAACATCATAGCCTAGACTAGCCTAACTTAAACGTGCTCAGAACACTTACATTAGCCTACAGTTGGGCAAAATCATCTAACACAAAACCTATTTTATAATAAAGTACACTGTAGAGTAGGGGTTGTTTACACTCGTGATCGCGTGGCTGACTGGGAGCTGCGGCTCGCTGCCGTTGCCCGACATCACGAGAGAGTATCGTACCGCATATTGCCAGCCTGGGAAAAGATCAACATTTAAAATTTGAAGTACGGTTTCTACTGACTGTGTATCGCTTTTGCACCATCGTAAAGTCGAAGCATTGTAAGTCGAAGCATCGTAAGTCAAGGAGCATCTGTACAGGTGTACAGACTTAACCCTGGAAGAGAGATTGAGAAATAAATTTCTCAATCTTATTGGGTGAAAAAGTTTATTGGGTGTAAAAAAATATCAATTAATAATTGTGTGTAATGTTGGCTACTCCAAAATGATTGGACTGAAGAGATGGGCAAAGGGAATAAGGTAATAGAATTCATATGGAATGCTCTGTTTATATACCAAAATGTAAAAAATACCCAGCAACAAATAAATTGGGATTAGATCTGGTAATTGTCAATGAACCAGAGCAGATCAAGAAAATAAAAATGTTGGGATTTCCAAGCAATAGTGATCATAATGAAATAAGGTTTATGATGATAATTACAAAAGTCATAAGTGTAATAATGACCGAGTCAAGCTAAATTGGAAAGGCTGAGAGATAAAATAGGCATCAGTATTGACAGCAATAATGGGAAACTATTCGAACAGTGCTCAACAAAGTGGGAAATCTAATACTTCACTAAAATTAAGGCAAATTAAACACGAGAGCCCATGGATGAAAAAGACATGCAGGACCATTTGATGCATGAATAGAGGAGGATGTTTGCATGTAGCAGAACGGGCCATGATAAGTAAGAGGGAGTAAAGATAAAAGTTTTTTTTAAAGATTAGGAAGACTTTGGAGGAACTATGAAATTAAATAGTTAAATAGATTAAAAAATCGTAAAATGGGTTGCGGATCCTTCCTTGAAAAAGGAAGGTTATGTTAGGAATAAGTCTTTAGGGGATACTATAGATTATGACTGAAATATTAAAACATTTTGGTATTCACTGGGAAGATATGAACATATGAATTAGGAATGGGCCACTTGGTTACTAGAACATAGCATCGGAAGATGAAAAATGAAATCAGGATCAATACGATATTAAGATGTGACTCTGGGGGATGGAGTATATATGCCAATGCCTGGCTATTATACCACAGGATAGCAAAGCAAAGAATCCAAGCTAATATCAGGGGGATAGTATGGAAAGGAATTATGTAGAACTTCAATTAAGTCTCAATTGGATTAACTTGGTGCATTGTGTCGAGTTCTAGTCATATTTGAAAAAAGCATAAAGAGCAATGGAGAAGATACAGAGTTAATTTGCAACAGCATAGCAGAAATTTGAGGTGTAATGTATTAAAGCTTTTGAAAATTACAGGTTTTGATGGGGTTGGCTCGACAGACAATACAGGAGAAGGGAATCAATGAGGAAAGATTGGAGAAGGTTCAAATGAAGCAGCAACGCCAGCATGGACTTGTTGGGCAGAATAGCCTTTTTCTGTGTTGCATATGCCATGCAATCTTTTGTAACGTTTGCTCGGGTTTTGATGCTGCCTGACCCACTGAGTTATTTTGTGTCATTTTGTGTAAACCAGCATCTGCGGTTCCTTGTTTCTTCAAAAAGGCATGGATGGGCTGGAAAGGGAAGATGAGTATCAGATATGGAGGTCATCTGTCTCCTGACGTGGGCCAGATTTCTCCAGTTGATGATTATTTCTCTGTTGATTCTACTCCATTTCGAGGTTCAGACTAACAGTCCAAGCTTGAACATCTGGCCAGTTTCAGGTTGTGGGAAAGAGATGGTTCACACCTCTTGTAATATTTTAACTCTTCTGAACTGACATAGTACCTAGGCAGAGATAACAGTGACTGCTGGTACATGGCATAATAGAATGACAGATGGAGCAAAGTGGCTAAATAACAACAGGGCATCTCGGTCCTGGCAGCTCACAATAATGCTGGTTCTTATGGTTATCTTCTCGAGTTGGGATAAGCAAAGGATAGCTCTCAGTTGGCTGTCCACATTTGCCCTTGTGCACCAACTTAAATATCATATTCAAAAGGAATTACTGATTCTAATTGATTCTACAGGCAAAAATATCTAAACGGATCACAAGGGCTTGGTCAGAGGAGAGATTTGCATTAGCATTGGACGGTGTGACAAAGATTATAATGGGAAATAAGGAAACGGCAGAGTCAATCAACAAATATTTTGCCTGTCTTCATAGTTGAAAACACACAGACATTACTGAAATTTACTTGAGACCATGGGTCCAATTGGAATTAAGAGTTTAATAATGGATACTTTCAATATCGATAATCAATTCAGTAATTATTATTTAAGGCATTCTATCCCAGGTTATTGAGAGGCAAGATATGAGGACACTGAGGCCTTGACAGAGATCTTTATGTCCCTTTTAACCAAAGGTGGGGTCCCAGAGGACTGAAGATTAGTCAATGTTGTTTTTCTAAGAAGAGCAGTAGAGGCTCGGAAATGATGGGTTGATGTGTAGGGTCACAGGTAGAGAAATTATCAGAGAAGATTCTTAAGGACAGAAAAGCACAGACTTATTAATGATAATCAGCATGGCGTTGTGCAGGGGAGGTCATGCCTTGTAAACTTGATTGAGTTTTTTGAGGAGGTGAGGAAGATTGCAGTGGATGTTTTATACATGAACTTTAATAAAGCTTGCAACTAGATCCTTCATAGTAGGTTGATCCAGATGATTAACGTACATTGGATCCATGAAGACTAGGTAGATTTGATATTGGTTTAGTCAGCGGTGGCAGGAAAATAGTGGAGGAATGTTATCCTGACTGCAGGTCTCTGACCAGTGATGTTCTGCACAAATTAGTGCTGGAAGCCCTGTGAATTATACTGTACAAATGATTTGGATACAAATGTAGGTGGCCTGATTAGTAAGCTTGTGTGTGACACAAACATTTGTGGAGTTGTGGATTATAGTATTAGCTGTAAGCGGACAAATTTGGATTGTTTTCTCTGGAGTGTAGAGGTTGAGGGACTGGAAATGGCCGATGTTAGAGGACATAGCATTGAAGATGTAGCCATAGGAACTTGCGTAGGCCCCAGCTATGCCTGCCTTTATGTTGATTGCATCGGACAGTCCTTGTTCCAAATGCACATTGGCGCCATCTCCCAACTCTTTCCCCGCTGCATCAACAACTCCATCGGGGTTGCCTCCTCATTGATTTCATTTTCACCACCACGTAACACTGAATGCAACAATTATATTCTGGAATAAAGGGAAAAGGGATGGCAAAAGCGCAAGGACAGAAGGAAAACTCTTTTGTGTATGGAGGAAGGGAAGCATGAAGAAGGAAGAAGTGCTTTTGTGTATGGAGGAAGGGAAGCATGAAGAAGGAAGAAGTGCTTTTGTGTATGGAGGAAGGGAAGCATGAAGAAGGAAGAAGTGCTTTTGTGTATGGAGGAAGGGAAGCATGAAGAAGGAAGAAGTGCTTTTGTGTATGGAGGAAGGGAAGCATGAAGAAGGAAGAAGTGCTTTTGTGTATGGAGGAAGGGAAGCATGAAGAAGGAAGAAGTGCTTTTTTAAATGTTGCATGTGAGTAGAGGGAGCCTTGTACTATTGCAGCAGGATGACCACCTGATGTTCTTGTGCTGAGGAAAGGAAAGACAGCTGCTGCAAACATAAGACTTTGCAAAGCCATTATTTTAATGACCTTTCATCCTGCTGTACAGATTTGTTTGATTTAACTGGGATTGGTCTTTGAGTGTTACGTTTTCTCGTTTTGAAAATGAAAATCAAATGAAAGACCAATAAACCAGGCTTCCATACACCCTCACTCTGTTCCCCACTACATACAGTCTTCCACATAACTTGGACGGTGCCATTGAGGCATTTTTAATGGGCTTGTAAAAGTAATCTCTGAAGAATTTATATAAAACTAAAACTTGTTTTTAATCCAGGGGTCCACAGCTCAACAAAAAGTCAGGGCTAATTTTATCATTCAAAGTGGGCAAATTTAAACTAATATTTGTCCTTGATTCGGTTGCATCTTCTTTCACATTGATCATGCAGACTGTAAATAATTATTCTGCACAGTCCTGGTTGCCTAGGCTTGTTCCAGCCCACAAGAAGGTACATTATGGTGAAATATAATCCCACATCCCACAACCAGTACAAGTATATTACGTTGCCATTGATTTGTCCCTTACCAGAATCCAACCTTTTATTCAATTCTGTGACTTCTATGGCACCAAAATATAATTTCTGAATGCACTTTCTAAATACTCCGTAAGTTGAAAGGTTTCAAGAGGTTATTTATTTAACAGTCACAGGGACTACTACTGCTTCCATAGTGGTTGCCGGTAAAAAGAGTGACTAAAAGTATTACAAAATACGTTTAGAAGATTTTAAATAATTAGTCAGAGAGAAGAATGATTTGAAGAGGCATGTATTTAATGGCAGTATTTCAGAATGCTTTGTTGTGGAGTATTTGAGGTTGACAACATTGCATCCCTTAAATTGAAAATACTGGTATACATGAGAGGTCAGATTAATTTGCACTTCAAAGAGTGATGCATTGGATAATTACCTCTTTTTGACCCGCAAAATCATTTTGATTTTATGGTTGTACCTTGAGCTCTCCATAACCAACTTTTGAAGTTCACGTTCTTTGTGTCATCATCCTCATGGTTAACCTCTTGTTCTCATGAAGTGGGAATATTGCTGTTATGGTCTCGGTCACCAGTGTTCGTTTAATAAACAATGCCAGCATTAGCGGAATGGAGACTTGTCACTGCAGGTGATGTGTAGGAAAAAAAACTGCAGGACGCTGGTTTAAATCGAAGGTAGACACAAGTGCTGGAGTAACTGAGCGGGTCAGGCAGCATCTCGGGAGAGAAGGAATGGGTGACGTTTCGGGTTGAGACCTCTTCAGACTGAATTATTTGCTGGAATTCTTTGAGGAAATAAATAGTAGGACAGACAAAGGAGAGTCAGTAGATGCTGTGTGCCTAGATTTTCAGAAAGCCTTTGATCAGGTGCCACACGAGAGGCTGCTAAGGAAGATGAGAGCCCATGGCATCAAAGGGCAGGTACTGGCATGGACAGCAGGTTGGCTGGACGGCAGAAGGCAGAGTGGCAATAAAGGGGGCTGTTTCTGGTTGGCTGCCAGTGATTAGTGGAGTTCCGCAGGGGTCGATGCTGGGGCCGCTACTCTTCACGTTGTATATTAATGATTTGGATGAGGGAATTGAAGGCTTTGTGGCCAAGTTTGCGGATGATACAAAAATAAGTGGAGGGGCAGGTGGTGTAGATAAAGCAGGGACTCTGCAGAAAGATTTGGACAGGTTGGGAGACTGGGCAGAGAAGTAGCAGATGGAATATAGTGTAGCAAAGTGCTGAGTCATGCATTTTGGTAGTAAGAATAAAGGTGTAGATTATTCTCTAAATGGGGAGAGAATCCAGAAATCGGAGGAGCAATGGGGCTTGGGAGTGCTGGTGCAGGATTCTCAAAAAGTTAATCTGCAAGTTGAATCGGTAGTAAAGAAAACAAACACAATGCTAGATTTATTTTAAGAAGGCTTGTATACAAAAACAGGGATATAATGCTGATGCTCTATAAGGCCGCATTTGGAATATTGTGAGGAAGGGTGTGCTGGCTCTGGAGAGGGTCCAGAGGAGGTTTACAAGAATGATCCCAGGAATGAGTAGGTTAACAAATGATAAGCGGCACGGTAGCGCAGCGGTAGAGTTGCTGGTTTAAAGCGAATGCAGCGCCGGAGACTCAGGTTCGATCCTGACTACGGGTGCTGCACTGTAAGGAGTTTGTACGTTCTCCCCGTGACCTGCGTGGGTTTTCTCCGAGATCTTCGGTTTCCTCCCACACTCCAAAGACGTACAGGTATGTAGGTTAATTGGCTGGGTAAATGTAAAAAAAATTGTAAAAATTGTCCCTAGTGGGTGTAGGATAGTGTTAATGTACGGGGATCACTGGGCGGCACGGACTTGGAGGGCCGAAAAGGCCTGTTTCCGGCTGTATATATATATATGATATAAGCGTTTGATGACCCTGAGCTTATATTTGCTGCAGTTTAGAAAAATGAGGGGGGAATCTCATTGATACGTAGAGAATAGTGAAAGACTTGGATAATGGATGTGGAGAGGATGTTTCAACTCATGGGAGAGTCTAGGACTAGAGGTCATAGCCTCAGAATTAAAGGATATTCATTTCGGAAGGAGATGAGAAGGAATTTCTTTAGTCAGAGGGCAAAGAATCTGTGGAATTCTTTGCCACAGAAGGCTGTGGGGACCAAGTCAATAGATATATTTAAGGCAGAGATAGATAGATTCTTGGTTAGTACTGGTGTTAGAGGTTATGGGAAGAAGGCAGGAGAATGGGGTTAGGAGGGAGAGATAGATCAGCCATGATTGACTAACGGAGTAGACTTGATGGGACGAATGTCCAAATTCTACTCCTATCTCTTATGATATTATGATCATACAATAACCATCTTAGAACAGTCTTGAGTAGAAGTAGAAACATTCGAATTTTTCCTCTCTAAGGAAGAACTCTATTGAACTTGAAAGTTTTAACTGGGCAATTTCAGCACTGACTACTTGCTGCTCAAACGCCTTCAAATATCACACAATGTGCCAAATCTCAGCGGAGGTGAGATGCTTCAATGCCTCATTGCCTGAGCAATGTGTTCAGTGGGGTATCATTGTTATGTTAATGGTGTGCAAGTTACTGCATGTCTTGGGAGAGGTGTGAAAGAGCTCGCCACAAAGATCAAACACAAAAGCAGGAGGTAATGTCGTACCTAGCTGTGAAGAACCCCATTCCCATAGAGTATTTGGTGTAACCATATCCTTCTTGGACTTGCCTGAAATGTGATGTTGGAAAGGTTTCCAGCATACGCTGGAAAGGCGTGAAACTGGTGAATCTGTGGAATTCATTGCTTCACAGCCTTAATTCAGAAGGCTGTGGAGGCCGTCAATGGATATTTTTAAGACAGAGATAGATAGATTCTTGATTAGTACAGGCGCCAGGGGTTATGGGGAGAAGGCAGGAGAATGAGGTTAAGAGAGAGCGATGGATCAGCCATGATTGAATGGCAGAGTATAGTAGACTTCAGTAAGGCTTTTGATAAGGTTCCCCACAAGCGGCTCCTGTACAAACTCAACCATGTAGGAGTAGATCGCAACCTCCTAAAATGGATTGAGATCTTTTTGACAAGGAGACACCAGCGAGTTCTCTTGGAGGAAGAAATGTCTATTGAAACTCCTGTGACATCAGGTGTGCCACAGGGGACTGTCAGGGGTCCATTGCTCTTCCTACTGTATATCAATGACATTCCAAATGCAGTTTCGTCCAGAGTTCAACTCTTCGCAGATGATGCCATAATTTATTGAGAGATTAAAACACCAGAAGACAGCTTGTCCTTACAGAAGGAACTGGATGCTCTCTGTGAGTGGGGAAAATCCTGGCAGATGTCATTCAATACAACCAAATGTCATACCATGCATGTCTCACACAAGACATAACCACTTTTATTGAAATACAACATGGGTAGCCATACATTGCTTGCTGTCGACCATCTAGGAGTCAAATTAAGCAAAGATTTAAGTTGGGCGATGCATATTGGTCAAGTGTCTAACAAAGCAAATAGAACGCTCGGCCTTCTTAAAAGAAATTTCCACACATGTAGTACATCCGTCAAAGGGAATGCCTACAAGTCCTTGGTCAGGCCCAAATTGGAGTATTGTGGAGCTGTATGGGATCCTTTCAACAACAACAACAAGATCACCCTGCAGAAAGTACAACGCCAAGCAGCTCGCTTTGTATGTAATGACTACAAGCGCAAATCAAACATGAATAATATGCTGACTTCTCTCAGATGGGATACCCTAGAGCTCTGCAGAATCAGGCTAAGACATTGCAATTTACAAGGAGATTCACAAAATCACGCTATCAAATCGTCTGTCATCCCAGAGCACCAACTGCCATGAAATGAGACAAAATACCAGTCCCTACATCTCAAACTCGCTAAATTTCAATAAACTTTGCTACCAATATTCCCTTTACCCAAGGACGGTAATGGGATGGAACATGTCACCACCCAATACACGCGCTGCTCCCAATGTTCAGTCATTTAAAAAGGGGATTGAGCAACTAGATCTCCTCAACTTGGTCAAAAAGGCCCACTTCAAAATGTAATCACAACTCTACTCACTCCGACCTGCGCGAGATAACCACTTATGAGGTGTTTGCGCAGGAATCAACCAGAACCAGAGTGAACTTGATGGGCTGAATGGCCTAATTTTGCTCCTATCACATATGATATTATGAAACTTTAGAAGATAACTTTTATCCATGATCTCAAGGCAACAATATACTGGAATCCATGGCAAACAAGGAGAGCTATTAGAGGAGCTTCCTAACCCACTGAGCTTCTCCAGCTGCATAACAATTCTCAAGTTCCTTGCCTGGGACATTACCAGATGGCAACTGCAGATCCACGCCATATACCTCAATTTATTGCTGACAGTAGATGAAAGAACTCTCCAAAAGACTTGTCTGTGCTGTCAAACTCCAAATGCCAGTGATTACCATTGCCAGTTTAAGGGAAGTAGTTTGAGGATAAAAAAATATACACTCTGACCATGTGGTATTAACATTGTTTATGTAGTGAAGGTAAGTGGCTTGTGTTTTTAAAGGGTTAAAGTCCGAGGAACCTATTGAATTTATCACAGTTCAATGAAATGTGTGTGCTCATGTCTTTCTTCTGTGAAGTGAGCCAGTGATCTCATAGAATCCAGGATGGATGGTAACTGAAGTGAACGAAAAACAGTAATGTCCAGCAGACAACTGTGTCTGCCTAAATGTTGAACAGAAACGCTTCCACAAAAGAAAGTGGAGCCAGATTTTCCTAATGCAACAAATGGCCAGACTCAATTTCCACGACTGCTTCAATTTCAGGCCCTATGTTTATGCCTTCTACTCCGAGCAGCCAGATGCTTACGGCCACAAATACGGACCATTCAGCACCGAGGTTAGTAAAGCATGTTGCCATCTAGCTGGGGCATCAATGAAATCTAACCTTTCCATCTGTGAAACACCTGTCTCTGCTGCTGCTGCTGCTGTTAGAAGTTAATGGCTAATGTTAACCAGATGTTGTTGCTTTTTATTTTGAAAAAAGGCTTTTTGTTCTTGTTCTCTGGTGCATTTCCATGTGTCCAGACTGGGGGAGGTGGGGTGGGGGGAAGTAAGTAGAAATAAATACAGAAAGTTCTGAAAATTCGAGAACACAAATGACAGCTTGAATATGAGATCATTATAATGTACCCACGGTGCTGAATGTGTGAAAATATCTCCTGCTTAGATTTAAAGAAATCTCCAGGATTTTGCAACATTGTGCTTCATCTTTTCAACATATTTCAGGATTTTTCTTTCACTTATTGCTTGTGAAACAGAGCAGTAAGGATGGGAATAAGCCCTTCAACCCACAGTGACCGTGCCAAACATGATGCCAACTTAAACTGATCCCCTCTGCCTGCACATCATTCATATCCCTCGATTCCCCGTGCTATCCATGTGACAATCCAAAAGATCCTTAAATGTCACTACCGCATCTGCCTCCAACTCCAAGCCTTGGTAATGTGTCTCAGGCACCCACCACTCTGTGTTTGAAAAAAAAACCTTGCCCCACACATCTCTGAACTCTCACCCTCTCACCTTAAAGCTATTCCATCTTGTCTTTGATATTTCCACCTTGGGGACAATATTTCTCAGGTCTCCCAATCCCAACCATCTACATTCAGAGAAAACAATCCAACTTTGTCCATCCTCTCCTTTCCTACCCTTAAATCCAGTAGGAAAGAAAGCTGCAGATGCTGGTTTAAATCGAAGGTAGACACAAAATGCTGGAGTAACTCAGCGGGTCATGCAGCATCTCTGGAGAGAAGGAATAGGTAACGTTTCGAATCTGAAGAAGGGTCTCGACCCGAAACGTCACCCATTCTTTCTCTCCAGTGAGATGCTGCCTGACCTGCTGTTACTCCAGCATTTTGTGTCTACCTTCCCTTAAATCCAGGCAGTAATCTGGTAGACCTGTTCTGAACGCTCTCCAAAGCTTCTGCATCCTTACTGTAATGGGGCAATCAGAATTATCAAAGTCCTTTAAAACTGCAACGTGACTTCCTGACTTTTATGCTCTATGTCCCGACTATGATGGCAAGAATACCATTCTTCACCATTGTACCTATTTGCTTCCTTGACCAAAACTGCTAATATTCGTCTTTTCTGGGTATTTTCAATTTGGACTGCCAGTTTCTCTTCCAAATCAGTAGTCCAGGGCTGGCAGAGTCTTTCCCAATCTGCCCACTGAACTCAAAGGTATTTCATGCAATTTTTTCCCGAACTTTCTTAAAAAAAATAATTAAGCTCGTGTTCAAATTAGTCGTCTTTCATTTCTTAAGGCAAAATTCAGTTTAATTTATTGTCACGTGTATCGAGATACAGTGAAAAGCTTTTATTGCATGCTATCCAGTCAGAAGAAAGCCAATACATAATTGCAATTGAACCATTTACGGTGTACTGATAACTGATACAGTTAAGTCGTAGCTGGTATTCAAAACCTGCTCTGTTGTCAAAAGTAACTTCAGAAACCCATTAAGTTACAGCAGTGAAGAAACTGTTTAAGGAATAAATCAGACACAATCACTGGGAGTGCATTTTCTTTCTTTGAATGTAGAAAAGAACATTTTCTACCCATTTCAAAGAGACACAATACTGTGCAAATGCTGCACTGTCAGCGGTGCTCTTACCAAATGCCTATTGAAATGGATGGAATAAATGCCTTACTATCTATGGAAAAAAAACATTATACGGTGCTCCGTGCTACATGCATATGTTCTGCAGCCAACATCATTAAAAGGTCTTTTATCATATTGCCATTGGTATGGTCTTGTTCTAAACAAAACAGCAGCTGTATTTCCCAATAAAAACAATGACTAATTTATTGGCTGCAAGGTTCTTTGAGAGTTTGTGAATCATGAGGGGTGCTGTGCGTATACCAGGGGGTGAAATTAATCTTAGCCAGAAGTAGTTACAGAGATTAGTCAGAGAAAATAATGTAATGGAAAAGAAAATTGAGTGCAAAGTGATGTGCCAGTTCACATTACAGCTGTTTTCTGCCACTGACAAAGATCACTTTCGTTCTCTGATTTTTTTTTGTTGCTTTTCTCAAATAGAATTTGTTTGCTGCAAAACTAGTTTGCTACAGGTTTTAACATTGATTGTTTAACTGAAGTTGAGTTATTTAGTCTGCATGCTGCTGCCTTGAGAACTGAATGTTAGAAGATAATTGAAAAGAAAATGCTCGCAACTACTGAAAAATCGAAATAAATACGAACTGCTGGGAATATTCTGCAGGTTAGAGGCAGCATCAGTGGAAACAAAAACAATGCTTCAGATTGATCAACTTTTCCTTGGATTGAGTGAAATTAAAAACCAGGCTCATTCTAAATTCAGAGAACAAGGAAAGGTGGAGAGAACAAAAGGCATAATTGTGACAGAGTGGAGACCAGGAGAGACTGAACGTTAGAACAGAGTTAGGTTGACCTGACCCCAAGATGAAAGTTACCCAAGAACTCAAATTTTCCTGTTTACACAACATTTCATCTTGCAAAGTCATCTTAAAAGAGATTGCACCGATCATTGCTTTTGAAATGAACTATCACGCTGATAATCTGCTTAATAGATAAAACATTTTACTTTCCTGGCCTATTCCTAATCTATCAATATATTATTAAAACTCCCATATTGTATATATATGCGTATATATATATATATTGCATTGTAGTACGTTCCTGAAATACAGCCAAAATGGTACACGATAGCGCTACAATTTTAGCACCACCTTAATCACCATTGTCCTGCGGTTCAAATTGTTGTTATATTTTAATTTGTTTCACTTTTTTAACTTTAAAAATCACCTTTTTAAACGTAAAAAAATCACTTATCCACTCCCCCTGGCCGTCAGCCGCGTTCAACGTCACAATGGGACCCGCCCGAGAGATGGGAGTGGCGGCCAATGAGGGGGGGGGGGGGTGCCCATCTTCCCACTCAAAGCGACGGCCATTGCCGTCGAGCTGCCACTGCTGCTGAGCTGTCGAGTTGGGGGGGGGGGGGGGGGAGGAGGGGAAGGGGGGAGTGCCAGAGAGCCCCTAAGAGTGGGGTGGGGTGGGGTGGGGGATGAGGGGATGGAGTGGGTGAAAGGGGGAGGGGGAGGAATGGGGGGTTGAAGGGGATGGAGTGGGTGAGGGGGGAAGGGGGGTTGAGGGGGGATGGAGTAGGTGAGTGGGGGTGGGAGGGGAGGGATTGGGGGATGGGAGGGTGCTACACCAATGCAGGAGACCTTTGTGCCCAACGGCATTCTAGTGACAATTAATAATGAATAACCAGATTGATGATACTGAGTGACAATGTGTTGTCCTCAGCAATTATCTGCTTTTCTTCAACTGACATGGTTGTATTCTCTCTAGAACTATTTTGATATTGTAAGTACTCCTTATTCATGATTTGCAAGATAGTCTACATTCTGTGTTTTTTTCAGTCATTGGAGAATGCAGAGGTGAACTTGCCTCATATATATATTTGAATCGGGAACAAAATAGCACTCTCTCTTCTATCTACCATGTATAATTGTAACATTAATAATCCTCTCAATGTTCTCAAATTAGAGTTGTATCTTTAAAATCTGCATGATATGTGAAGTTACATTTCCCTCGTATAATATAATATATATAAAACCCTTGTCTTATACATAACTCTCTTGGTTCAAGACTAAACTGAATTTAATGCTAAGCTATTAGACACACAAGGAAACGTGACTGATTTCTACCACAATGGCAGCTTGCAACTCTATTTGTTCTGCTCAGAAATCTGTTAGGTTAAAGTGCTAACTTTGTCGTCCAAAAGGAAGCATTAACACATGGATAGTAAATGAAGATAATATAGAGGTCAAAACAATTAAATTAAGTAGTGAAGTGGCTGATACATCCCTTTAATTGCAAGTAAATGTTTTAACGTTTAGGTGACTGAAATTCTTCGACAAATAGACAGAATTGTGGGACAACTGATGGACGGACTCAAACAAATGAACCTTCACCGTTGTGTCAACATCATGTTCCTTGGTGACCATGGTAATGTATTTCAAGGGCACAACTCTTGGGTACTGAAACTTTTAATTTACTTTCCCCAAAAAAACCAACAGGTGGTGGCTGCTTGATTTGTTGCCATTTACAGCTAATCATATTATAGTGACCATGGCAGGTGGGAGACAGTGGAGAGCACTTTCAATGCGAGGTTATGGGTTCCTATTCTGCACAAGTCATAGAAAATTTTAATGGTGGTCACGGGAGGAATGTGTCATAATACACAGTGCATCGCACCCTACTATGTATGGGGCTGCGCACGGAGGACCAACAGCATATTAGGCAGGCGGTCATAATGTTTTGGCTCATCAGGTCATAATGTTTTGGCATAATGTATGTATAGGTCAAGGCACCAGGGATAACTCCTGCTCTATGGCAGTGCCATGGAACGTGAACAGTCTACTCAGAGGACAGGCAAGGCTTCAGTTAAACATCTACTCTCAAATACCGAATAGTGAAAGGCCTGGATAGAGTGGATGTGGAGAGGATGTTTCCACTAGTGGGAGAGTCTGGGACTGGAGGTCATAGGCTCAGAATCATAGGACATTCTTTCAGGAAGGAGATGAGGAGGAATTTCTTTAGTCAGAGGGCAGTGAATCTGTTGAATTCTTTGCCACAGACGGCAGTGGAGGAAGTTACTGGGTATTTTTAAGGCAGAGATAGATAGATTCTTCATTAGTACAGGTGTCAGGGGTTATGGGGAGAAGGCAGGAGAATGGGTTTAGGAGGAAGAGATAGATCAGCCATGATTGAATAGCAGAGTAGACTTGATGGGCCGAATGGCCTAATTCTACTCATATCGCTTATGACCTTATGGATGGCATATCAGAAAAGGCAACTTGACCATGGTGCTGCACAGGAGTATCAGCCCCCAGATACATGTGCTCAAACCTTCGGACCAGATGGGATAGCCTGTCGCCGGTTTGTGGTTTGTCCCTCCTCGGACCACTGTCGGTAGGTAGTCACCACTGCTGACCGGGGGCACTCCACAAGCCTTGCCTTTTCAGAGATGCTCTGACCCAGTCGTCTGGCCATAACAATTTGGCCCTTGTCAAAGTCGCTCAGGTCTTTACTCCTGCCCATTTCTCCTGCATCTAACGCATCAACTTCAAGAACTGACTGTTCACTTGCTGCCTAATATATCCCACCCCTTGACAGGTGCCATTGTAACAAGTTAATCAATGTTATTCACTTCGCCTGTCAGTGGTCATGATGTTTTGGCTGATCGGTGTATATCCTTCAGTCAAAATCATTTAAAGATTCCATCTGGTCATTATAACATTTGGTTGTGGTAGGTTTCTTTGCTGTAATAGGTGGTCACATTCTATTACAGATGTGACCTTGGGTGCTGTGTGTGTCATTTAATACTTAGAACTCAATCGCACTAGAGGCACTACTCAAATAAAACCAACATTTTAGTTTAATCAATATTAAATTAAATTTTTACAATTGCAAGTTTGCAATTTCACTGCTACTTTGAGTAATGCTGATAAAGCTGCTCTAACTCCTACTTTTATACACAAAGCTGCCGTGCATTGAGAGGATGACATTGGTAGTAGTTATGAACAAGCATTAGTTTTGTTGTTTGAAAGGGAGAGCTCAGGAGGTGTGTGTGTGGATTGTGTATTGGACGGCACAGTGGTAGAGCTGCTGCCCTACAGCAGCAGACACCTGGGTTGGATTCTAACCTTGAGTGCTGTGTGTGTGGAATTTGCCTGTGACCGTGTGGGTTCTCTCCAGATGCTCTGGTTTCCTCCCGCGACCCAAAGACGTGTGGGTTTGTAGGTTAATTGGCCTCTGTAAATTGCCCCTAGTGTGTCAGGAGTGGATGCGAAAGTGGGATAACATAGAACTCGTGTGAAGGGGTGATCGATGGTCAACATGAAAGGGCCAGTTTTCATGCTATATTGCTAAATTAAACTAAGCTTTCAATTCTATGGTCTGCTCAGATCAAAGGGCAAGAAGGGCAAAGTATTCCACTTCAAGGTTTGTGGAATGGAACGGTCGTACATATGTGATGGTCTGCACTTCCTTGTAACACTAAAAGTCCTGCAAGTAATGGCTCAGTTTTGCGAAGCCCATACCCTAAAGCAATGTCATCTGACCAAAAGGAAAGGATATAACACAGTTTTTATTAGTGTTCATAACGGATATAATGTAAATCAAGCGAAAACAAAAATATAGAACATGGAATTGTCAAGAGAGTTCAAACTGCTTTCAAAATTTATAGCTTGTGGCTCGAAAAATTGGAGAATGTGCAGAACAATAGAATAATTGTTGAAATAAGTTGAATGGGAATTTATCTTCAGACATCTTTATGTTCTCTAGTTGAATCAATAGTGAATCTCCAGCTGGGCATTGCTGTTCCTGAAACTAGTATCAAATGTTTCTTGCCAACTTTGTTGCAAAATAATTGTGCACGTGTTGCAGAACTTTTACCAGACAACCTGGCTCTAATTTTGGACAGCTACTTGGCAAACCTGTCCATTATTCATCATAAAACAGATTATACAATTAAATGGACCAGGATGGCAAGACTAAAGCAGAAACCCGCTCCCATTCCTCATGGTAATATATGATTCGCTCCAGGATATACTTTTTCATCGGTTCTACAGGGCCAACAGCTAGACCACATCATTAAAACATCTGCAAATTTAGTCATTCTCATGAAGCACATCTGTAATGAAACACATGAAGTACTGCTTGAATACAACATCAACTGAATGAACCCAATGTTCAATTACATGTTAAACTGAAGAAACATAGAAACGTAATACCACTTCTGATTTGTCTTAAAGGAATGGAAGATGCCACCTGTGATAAAACTGAATATTTGACCAACTACTTGTCCAACATTGATGACATAATTTTGTTCCCTGGTTCTCTGGGGCGTATTCGATCCAGATATAGTAACAATCCCAGATGTAAGTACATTTTAGATGTTAATATTTATTTTTGATTTTCAACATTAGGTTCAGCAATTCTAGATTTTCATACTGGTTTTCAAAATGACTCACTAAAATTCTGATGGTTAGCTTATTTGATCAGCTATGCCTATGATTCATTCATCAGTTGTAATTCTTCTCTGCCTCCGTTTGTGGACTGAATGCTCTTATGATGGAAGGAATTAAAACAATAGCTTTCAATGAATCTGGATAATGACAAGATGCAAAGTTTGTCAGTGCAGAACCTCACTTTAAAAAAAATATACTAAAAAATGCAAGAGATCGTTCTGAAACACTTTGCATAAAAAAAGGGAAGGTGTGATTTGAACATTTTTAAATATCGCTTGCCATTGTTGGCTGGACGTTGGATATCTTATTGCTGCTCGCATTATAATACATTAAAATATTGCAAATGCACGAAATCAAGGAACACTGGAAATACACAGCTTGTCGGGTGGTATCAGTGGGAATGGGGCAGAATCAACATTTTGAGTTGATGTCCTACCATCAGAAGCAAGCGACAAATCCTGTCTGGATTAAACTAATTGAGGGATATCCACCTTCGACCCACCGAGTCTGCATCGACCAGCGATCCCCACACATTAACACTATCCTACACACACTAGGGACAATTTATACACATACACCAAGCCAATTAACCTACATACCTGTAAGTCTTTGGACTGTGGGAGGAAACCAAAGATCACGGAGAAAACTCACGCGGTCAAGGGGAGAATGTACAAACTCTGCACCCGTAGTCGGGATCGAACTCGGGTCTCTGTAAGGCACTGTAAGGCAGCAACTCTACCACTGCGCCACCGTGGCTGCCTAGTTTATTTTTTATTATAATTTTCCACACATAAATTCTGACCTACATGATGCAGTACCAAATTAAACAGTTTCACCAACTACATTTAGAGCAATGTGTCAATGAGTGATTTAAAAAGTTATTGTATCTGGAGCAGACCCTGGTTTGTGCTGAGCGCAAGTTATGGTTGTCATTGGAAAAGTTCCTTTTTGGAAGCAATGCCTTGCACCTGGAAGCAATGTTTTTGAATTATTGGAATTGGAACACCCCATGGGTACTTGTGACTGGGAATTTTGTCATTGCCTATCTTGCTCCTTGCTATCCGTGTGGTGCCACAGATGCAAGATGCCTGTGGCAGTTCAGGTGGTTCTGGATGCCTATCTGAGCAAATGTGCATGAAGTTGCCAGTTCTCCTGTACTTTCCAACTTTCTGTGTATCCCCACAGTGTCATTTCTAAAAGGGCAATGGTAAAATTATAGTTATTTATCAAATGCCTTTCTCTTCAGGATTTGGGCAACCAAGCAGGCTCATTTCCACTCTTTAGCAGGTAGTTACACCTGATCTTAATCAGAATCCATCTGTTGCCTGGTGGCGCAGTGGTAGAGTTGCTGACCTACAGCGCCAGAGATCCAGGTTCGATCCTGACTAAGGGTGCTTGTCTGTACAGGGTTTGTACGTTCTTCCCGTGACCTGAGTGGGTTTTCTCTGGGATCTCCCATTTCCTCTCACACTCCAAAGATGCAGATCTTTGTAGGTTAATCGGCTTGGTATAATTGTAAATTGCCCCTCATGTGTAGGATAGTGTAAATGTGCGGGGATCGCTGGTCAGTGCAGACTAGGTGGGCCGAAGGGGCCTGTTTCTGCACTGTATCTCTAAACTAAACAAAAGCCTTCTACCTCTGAAGGCTATCATCGTTGCTTACATACTGCAATAGTTGGTGCAATCTGGTTAGAATATGATATTGTTGTAGAAGCAACCACTTGGTTTCTCAGCTCAGAATATAAGAACGTTTTAAAAATAATATTTATTAAGTAAACTTTTTGCTGCACTTTCATTGTCCTGTCCATTGCTTAAAATGCAATTGCCTTTCTTCACAGATGATCCCAAGGTATTGGTGGCCAACCTTACTGTGAGTATGTAGTAAGAAAATGAATATTTAAATAGAAGGATGGTTAAATGTTATTAAATATTGAAGGTAGTCAAGGTTTTAAAAAACAATTCTGCATTCACAAGCTCATAAATTTCTGTTCTTTGAGGTGAATGAGCAGAAACCAGTCTGGCACACATAGAAACAGAAATACATGTTATCATTACTGATCTAATCACCAAAGGTTTACATATGGAGGATTATAATGTTATTCTCTATTACATATTGCCTCTACAGGAATACTGAATGGTTGATCATAACATATTGGCAGCTACAGACTAACCAATTTTCCAATTATTAAAAATCATTATCTTTACTAATTATGGTAAAATTAATAGCCTTTTGTCTAGAAGCTGAAGTAAATGAAGTAAGTGAATTAATTCAAAAAGAGAATGGGCTTAGGAGGGAGAGATAGATCAGACATGATTGAATGGCGGAGTAGACTTGATGGGCCGAATGACTTGATGGGCCGAATGACCTGATGCTGCTCCTAGCGTATGAACGTATGTTATGATATGCCTGTTCTGCACACTCCCAGTGTTAGGTAACTATGTGCCCATTCTACCATCACATGTTTGCCTTTTTGTGGCAGAATTATGTGCAGACAATTGATTCTGGTTTCAAATGTTGCCCTGGTGCTGCAGAGCTCATTTTGATCTCGTGTGTTTTGTGAAGTTTGCTCTGGGAAGTAATATGCATCATAATGTAATGGTCTACTTATATCAGCTATACTGCGCACCTTAGTTTTGTTCAGGAATGGAAAGCTGCGAGGCCTCTACTAAATTGGCCTTTGCATAGACTAGTTTCCACTGTGTGCATATTATTGCCATAGCTAAAAGCAATTGTTGCTTAGTGCTATACCCTTGCATAATTTGCTTTGGTTTTATTGTTTATAAGTACAGTTTATAGAGATACTGCATAGAGCCAGGCCCTTCGGCCCCCTGAGTCTGCGCCAACCAGCAATCATGCATGCACTAGTTCTACCCTACACACGAGGGACAATTAACCTATAAATCTGCACTTCTTTGGTTTGTGGGAGGAAACCGGAGCACCCGGAAGAAACCCGGGCTTGCACGGGGGAGAATGTGTGAACTCCATATGGCACCCATAGTCGGGATCGAACCCAGGTCTCTGGTGCTGCGAGGTAGCAACTCTACCACTGTCCTGCCTACTTTCTATCAAGTGTTGGTTGTATTATAACATTGGTTCCATTTCATTTGCAATCAGTGCAGAAGACCTGACCAGCACTTTAAGCCCTACATGAAGATGAACCTTCCAAAGCGTTTGCATTATGCTAACAATAGAAGAATTGAAGATATCCATTTAATGGTTGAGCGGAAGTGGCTCGTCGCAAGGTAATTATGCTTTGTTAAATTCAAACCATAGGTTGCTTGCTTTTATTTTAAGATGGCTTTCAGCGCTGCAGAGTCAAGTCAAGTTGAGTTTATTGTCATATGCACAAGCACAGTGAGGTACAGGTACAATAAAATCTTGCTTACAACAGCATCACAGGCACATTGGCTCAGCCAAACACAAAATAAAATGATGTGTCAATTATACATTGCACAAATTCAGTGAAAGAAAATATCTGCAAAAAACAGGACATTAGTGCAAAGCCATATCAGTTAAGTGCAGCTGCATTATGTGGGATTTTTGAGATATAGTAAATATCGTAGTTTCTACTTCATACTCTTGCAAATTGTGACAGTGTCTCTCAATAAGACACTAATGACATTAGGCTTCTGTATAATAACCTTTCTGTAAACTTAGTCATAGAGTCATAGAGTGATACAGTATGGAAACAGGCCCTTCGGCCCAACTCGCCCACACCGGCCAACATGTCCCAGCTACACTAGTCCCACTTGCCTGCGCTTGGTCCATATCCCTCCAAACATGTCCTATCCATGCACCTGTCTAACTGATTCTTAAACGTTGGGATAGTCCCAGCTTCAACTACCTCCTCTGCCAGCTTGTTCCATATACCCACCACCCTTTGTGTAAAAAAGTGACCACTCAGATTCCTATTAAATCTTTTTCCCTTCACCTTGAACCTATGTCCTCTGGTCCTCGATTCCCTTTAATGCATCCATGCAAATCTTTGGATCAAAATGATGAGGTATACCTATTTTGCTAACATCACACAAGTCATTTACTAACAGATATAAATATAGTGTATCTTGCTTCACCGATAAGCCAGAACATGCCCATAAGTATCGAGGCCTAAATTTCCATCATTGTCCAGTCTTTCCAAACACATATTTAGAAATATATAAAAGAAAGATAGACACAAAAAGCTGGAGTAACTCAGCGGATCAGACAGCATATCTGGAGAAAAGGAATAGGTGATGTTTCTGATCGAGACCCTTCTTCAGAAATATATTTTTTAATGGATGGTATTCATTCAAAACACATGAAAGGGTTTTTTAAAAGTTTAAAATGGAATCAATAATTTGTATTAGATGTCACCAATACTTCTCTTTTGGATATCGGGCGTGTCAGATTTCACGGCTCTTTGCGGCTTCTTACTGAGTTGTGTTTCAATCAACAATAAAAGGGAATTACATCCTTACTGTGAACCAATTCCTAGCTATTTCTAAATTTAGAATTAGTTTAAATCTGGACATTAAATAATTAAATATTTCCAATTTACTTCCTTGAACTTGTAAACCCAATGTGAGTGTTTAATTATTTAGAATAAAATGCTTTCAAATAGACACATGAATTGTGTTAAAGTACATTAGCGAGTGAGGTGTTGCACCGAGTATAAGCGAGGAAAGGCAATGCATCTATTTGTGCAAAATGGGATATAAACTCGTAAACTATCTTGCCTCCGTTAAACAATGACATTGATCTACAGTAATAGACCTCCTGGAGAAACGTGCTAGGCTAGAGAAGGTATTTGCAACTCCTTCTGTTCCTATGTGCGCTATATATAAGCAAAAGCAAATTATAAGCAAAAATATAAGCTTTTTGTGTCTATCTTTTATATATTTCTAAATATGTGTTTGGAAAGACTGGACAATGATGGAAATTTAGGCCTCGATACTTATGGGCATGTTCTGGCTTATCGGTGAAGCAAGATACACTATATTTATATCTGTTAGTAAATGACTTGTGTGATGTTAGCAAAATAGGTATACCTCATCATTTTGATCCAAAGATTTGCATGGATCAAATATATAAGCAAACGTACGATGTTTGTACATTATGTTTATGTGAGTACTATGTAAGAAGGTACAAATTAACTTTTCTTTCTACATTTAGAAAACCAATGGAGGGAACCAGAAAACCATCTGGAAAATGTAACTTTCAAGGTGACCATGGTTATGACAATAAAATCAATAGTATGCAGGTAGGATTATATGGTAATACCTTCAATTGCCTGAACGATAGTTTACTAATTTAATTTTGAGAATCTTTCACCTTGGATAGAAATAAAATCCGTAATCAAGTTCACTTTTTGTTATAAATGTTGTATGAATTGTGTTAGTGGAATCGTTTGATAAGTTAATGTCGACAAATTTATTTTGTTTTCTTCTCTAGACTGTTTTTATTGGGTATGGGCCAAGTTTCAAGTTTAAGACAAAAGTGCCACCTTTTGAAAATATTGAATTGTATAATGTTATGTGCGGTAAGTTTCTTTTTAGATTTATATCAAAATGCATGTATTGTTGGAAAAGTATAGCTAACAACAGGTCATTTCAACTGCATTCTGCCACAAAAACATAAGACCAAATTACTTTAGTTATTCAAAGTACATCAAACATTTAGGGACTAAACCTTTCAAAAATAAATTGGGGAGTTTTAAGGTGAAAGATATATCTAAAGATCTTAAGTGTTGAACATATGTTCATTAATATACCGCGATTAATATAATGAATTCCACACTATGAAAAGGCAACCAAATAACAATAGTAAATGCTTTCACTGTTCCCTTGTGTTCTATGGTTTGTAGGAAGGTTTCCGAGCAGTTATTCTGTTAGAAAGTACATTCTGTGCTCCCTTTTACTGGATTGTTGCTTATGACACATTTTTTATTTTGTTATTGCGAGGTATACTTAGGAACAAATAAATTGGAGGTTTGGTAGGAACTGATAGATTATACTGCAATTGTGAACAACTTGGAGTTCTTTTCTCAGGAAAGAAAAAAATATATAGGTTATTTTCTTTTGAAGACAACTTCAGAACTAAAGAAGTCTTTGATAGTGTACAAGTCATGGGAAACCCAAATGTCAGTTACAAAATTACTGACAAATCCAATGAGGAATTTGGGGAAAAAGCTCTTTACTGAGAGGATAGCTACAATCTGGAGTTCACTCTCGTATAGATTGAAACAAATAAAATTTGCCAACGAAAAGATAAGAAATGAAAGCGAAATGAATAGAAGGTTATGTTAATAGTGTGAGTAAAAAGTACGATAATAGCAGACTTGCCCAGGGCATAAAGACAAGCATTCAGCCAAAGGACCCATTTCTGTGATGTAAACACTTTCTGATAATTTGGTCTCTTTGAGATAAATATTCAGAGACACTGTTCCTTATGTAAAATCTTCTCTGGTGATTAATATTAATGGAAAGGGAATCAAGTGCCAAATTCTCTCTCTTTTTTCTGAGTAGATTTTCTTAAAGTTTACAAAATTGATCACTCCAGCAATCGGCTTTAAGCACACAGTGGGAGTGTAATTAGCAGTGTTCGGCTGGTCAGCTTTTCCCATCAGACAAATTATTTTGGCATATAGACAAACAAACAAGGGTTCTAACAGTATACACCTACGCAAGTAACTTCTTGGTATTGATTATTACCTCCATCGTCTGCACAATGGGATGTGGGACTGGAGAGTCATATAAATCTAATTCCATCTGTATGTAACATTGCAAAAGGAAAAGCTATAGATACTAGAATTCTGAAATATAAACAGAAAATTCAGAAAATACTGTGCAGGACAGGCAGCATCTGTAGAGAGAGCACACAGTTACCTTCAGACAGAAGGCAACCCATCCATCTCTTCAGTATGTTGGAATCCCGCCTGACTCGTGCATATCTGGCCCCAAGCTCCTGGTTTGATACAGCAGAATGGACCAGCCCTTTTCATTATTTCTCCACGTGTTCAACTGAATGGGAAACAGTGCCTGGCTCCCTTCTTACCCATTCTGTGGTTGCCAGAGAATCGGCAGCACTAGATAATCTTCCTATTAGCTCCTGAGTCCCCCAAGGATTTATACCTGGCCACTCTGACTGATCATTGGGTCAGGTCAACTGATCATTTCTGGAGTTTTTTAACGTTTTGTGTGATGTTCCAGTTCTTTGCAATTTTATTCACAGAAAATCCAAGGTTACATCAAAAAAACAGCATTCCTTCTCCAATCAGTCCGAACTTCATGATTAGTTGATGTGCCAGTTCTCTGCATAGGTTTCAGTAGCAGACATTTGCTTCAACTTCATTATATATCTTTTTTTTTTGTATGCGCAGGTTTCCCAAAAAAACACAGTGCCATCTCTTGGTTAATAAAAAGCATTTGACAAATTGCTTAATCTTAAGCCTAAACATAATTTAAATCCAAATTCAGGCTAAAAATTGAGGAAAACAGAGTTTCTTTGTGATATCAGAGGAGCATGTTTGATCCTTATCATTACTAATTTGCATTAATAAAGCTCAATGTAAACTCATGCCAAGAAAAGTCGAGAACTTGAATCTGATAAGGTAGCTTGATCTAAAAATTGATTTAATCATTACGTGAAAGATGGAACAAGGGCAAATTGAGTTTGATAAACCAGTATAAAAAGTGCTGGGCAGAAAGAAAACAAAAAGATAACCTAATTGTATCAAAGCAGCTACAGAGAGTTCTGTTCAAACACAGACAATGGGAACATTCAAGTTCTTGGCATAATTCAGGGTTGAGCCACATTGTTTGATCCTTGATATTGGAGGGTTGATGAGGATAGAAATATCGGCTTTCTTGCTGGCTGCCTTGAAAAATATATGCAACATACTGAAAATTGTAGTTAGGGTAGATTAGGAACACTACTAAACACTAAATATTGACCGCAGAACACGTTCAAAGTAATAAAGAAAATTTGGAATCAAAATGACCAGCATTTGGAATAGATGTTCACATTAATGAGATTTTCTCTTAGAAGTTTAGATAGTTAGAATCTTAGACTTTGTTAGATAACAAAATAAGAGCTTTCAGTCTGAAGAAGGGTCTCGACCCGAAACGTCACCCATTCCTTCTCTTCAGAGATGCTGTCTGACCCGCTGAGTTACTCCAGTATTTTGTGTCCACCCAAGAGTTTTCAATAGTCAGCCCGCCAAATAGGTTCAGTTTTATATGTGGAATGGAATATTTAGAGATATAGAAACACAATGTTATGAAAAGCAGGGAAAGGTCAATCTACTTTCTTCTCTATGATGGTTATTCATCTGTTTTAGATTATTGGTTGTAATGAACCAGCTTCATGAACATGTTTAAAACACAAAGCGCTTCAGTCACTCAGCAGTTCAGGCACCATCTGTGGATTGAATCGATAGACAGCGTTTCGGGTCTACAGAAGGATCCCGACCCAAAATGTCACCTTCCTACTCCCTCCGCAGATGCTGCCCGACTGCTGAGTGACTCCGGATCTTTTCATTTTACTCAAGATTCCAGCACCTGCCGATCTTGTGTCACGTTCTGTAATCTGGCTTTCTTCTCATCTTTCTCATAGCCTGGCAAGAAGACTGCTACTTCTATCAAAGGCAAAAAATATATGCTCTGAATGTAAAAACAAAAAAATGCTGGAAACACTCAGCAAGTCAGACTCCATCTGTGCAAACAGAAACAGAGTTAATGTTTCAGGTCATAGACCCTTCATCAGAACCTGGAAGGAAACAAGGTACATTTTATCAGAATGACTTCTTTGTCAATCAACAAGTCAACACTAGTCAGAGAGTGATACAGTGTGGAAAGAGGCCCTTTGGTCCAACTCGCCCACACCAGCCAACATGTCCCAGCTACGCCAGTCCCACTTGCCTGCGCTTGATCCATATCACTCCAAACCTGTTCTATCCATGTACCTGTCTAATTGTTTCTTAAACAATGGGATAGTCCCAGCCTCAACTACCTCCTCTGGCAACTTGTTCCATACCTTTGTGTGAATAAGTTACCCCTCGGATTCCTATTAAATCTTTTCCCCTTCACCTTGAGCCTATATCCTCTGGTCCTTGATTCCCCTACTCTGGGCAAAAGACTCTGTGCATCTACCCGATCTATTCCTCTCATGATTTTGTACACCTCTATAAGATCTTTCCTCACCCTCCTGCACTCCATGGAATAGAGACCCAGCCTACTCAACCTCTCCCTACAGCTCACACTCTCTAGTCCTGGCAACATCCTCGTAAATCTTTTCTGAACCCTTTCAAGCTTGACAATATCTTTCCGATAACATGGTGCCCAGAACTGAGCACAATATTCTAAATGCGGTCACACCAATGTCTTATACAACTGCAACATGACCTTCCAACTTCTACACTCAATACAATGATTGATGAAGGCCAAAGTGCCAAAAGTATTTTTGACCACCTTATCTACCTACGACTTGACCTTCAAGAAACCATGCATCTGTACTCCTAGATCCCTCTGCTCTACAACACTACCCAGAGGCCTACCATTTACTGTGTAGGTCCTGCCCTTGTTCGATGTCCCAAAATGCAACACCTCACACTTTTCTGTATTAAATTCCATCAACCATTCCTCTGCCCACCTGGCCAATCGATCCAGATCCTGCTGCAATTGTTCACAACCATCTTCACTGAAGCATTAATTTTTTTCCTCTATGTAGTCTTTACAAAAGAAATGCGTACAAAGATGAGGAAATATGACTTGTTTGTCTCACTAAGTGCTTCTTCACCAAACCCGAGATGGGGGTTAATGATTTTAATATTTGGCCTAAATGTCCATGCCATTTCTTGCTATGGGTTCAGTTGTTGAAAGTCACATAATGTGACATTTACTTTTCTTTTAATTTTTTATGAATGAGAACATTTTATAATTGATGGTCCACAGAAGATATCAGAGAACATAGATGAGCACAGCACAAGAACAGGTCCATGGGCCCACAATACGTGTTGCAAACATGATGCCAAATTAAAGTAATCCCTTATGCCTGCACATGACCCATATCCCTCCACTCCCTGCATATCCACATGCCTATCTAAAAACCCCCAAAACGCAAGTAATATCTGCCTCTGCGACCTGGCAGTGTGTTCCAGACACTTAGCACTCTGTGTTTTTGAAAAAAGGCTTACACGCAAATCTCCTTTAAACTCTGATATTCAATATTTCGACCCTGCAAAAAGGTTCTGACTGTCTACTCTATCTATGTCAAAGAGTCAGAACTCCAAACAATCCAGGTTTGTTCAATCTCTCATTCTAACTAATAGCCTTTATTCTCGGCAGCATTCTGCTAACCTCTTCTGCACTCTCTCCAAAGCCTCCACATCCTTTCCGTAAGGGGATGGCCAGAACTGCACACAGTACTCAAAATGTGGCCAAACCAAAGTCCTGCAAAGCTGCAATGTGCCATCCCGATTCTTACACCCAAAACTACATCCCTCATGAATCTTTTGACCAGTGTAAAGCTGTGTCCACACGTCCTTGAACTATTAGCTCATGAGAGCAATTCCTTTCAATATGTCTTATTCACTTTAGTCATGATCTTCTATGCCTCTATTAAATCTTTGCTCTCAATAGTCACGTTTCATCATTTTAACCTTGGAGCTGAGCTCACACATCCCTAAAACCATTCAAGAAAATGTTTCTATACCCTTACTATGCCCTTCATATTTTCCTAAAAAGCAGTGACTAGAATTGAATGTGCTTTGTTTATGCATCCCAAGGTCCCCAATAGTTCACTAACAACATGTTTAATGTTACTTCTGCTTTCAAGCACGTACATGTACCCCCAGTCCCTCCATTATTGTACACCCTTTAGAACTGGAACTTCATCCATAATGTCTCTTATTCATTCTTCCACATTGTTTCACTTCACCATTTATAATTTAAATTTAATCTATCTCTCATCCTCCCATCCTAGCAGCCTGCTTTCTGTCCTGCGATCTATTACTATCCTCATCACTGTTTGCCACACTTCCAAGCATTGTATCTTCTTTATATTTGGATGTTTTACCCCCAGGTCTTAGTCATCGATGTATATCAAAAGCAATGGAGGTCCCAGCACTCTACTCTTGGGAACACCATTGTCTAACATCCACCAATCTGCAACACAACCATCTGCCCAGTTGCCAAACACTTTAATTCCCCTTCCCATTCCCACACTGATCTTTCTGTCCTGGGCCTCCTCCATTGTCAGAGTGAGGCCAAATGCAAATTGGAGGAACAGCACCTCATATTTCACTTGGACAGCTTAAATATTGATTCCTCTAACTTCAAGTAACCCTTGCATCCCTTCTCTCTTCATCCCTCCCCTACCCAAGTCATTGGACAAGCTTCAAAGTCGTCTTGTTGATTCACATTGTCTGTAACTCGTTTTCACCTTGCCCACAGCTAACAATGGCCTATTTCCTTTATCATTGTTACTTTTTTGCATTTCTTTCATTCATTTGTTCTATATCTCTCTACATCACTGTCTACATCTCTTGTATCCCTTTCCCCTGACTCTCACTCTGAAGAAGGGTCTTGACCCAAAAGGTCACCTCTTGCTTCTCTCCAGAGTGTTGTCTGACCCACTGAGCTACTCCAGCTTTTTGCGTCTATCTTCCATTTACTTTCACAATCAGCCTTCCCCTGTAAGTTAATTTCCTAGCCTTGTTGCTCATCACAATGTAATTCCATCTGCCTCAACTTTTGCTATCAGGCCGACTATTATCTTATCAAAAGCATTCATAAAATTCCCAACATCAATGCTTTCTGTTACCTCATCGAATAAGTTCAGTCTGTGTTCTCAAGTAAAAACTTTGGCTTGGCCTTTAACAAATGCTGGCCTATCAATACTTTCCTGGAAAAACCTCTCAGGATTGAGATTGAACAGATTGGATTTGAAATATTAGTGAATGCAGATGCTGGAATCTGACGCAAAATATATCTGTTTCCCATGGGGAAAAGAAGCTAGCCTGTACATCATACATCATTCCATTATCGTTTTACAAACTAATATTGGGTTCCAATTTATTTTAGCCAGATCCCTTCTAATTCCACTAAGGTTAGTTGTAATTTAGAAGTTCTGCTTTTGTGTTACTCTTTGCCTCTCATCTAAACCTTATGGTCCAATAATACTGCTCACCTATGTTCTCCAATGGCATGTTCCTACTTTGTCCACCTTATCCCTCAGAACTACTATAGATTCAGCAATGCTCGTTTGGTTTGGAACATAATGATCAACTAAGTCATCAGATCATACAGTACGTGACAGGAGCAGAATTAGGCCATTCGGCCCATCAAGCCTTCAATCATGGCTGCCCTTCATAATTAGCCAAGGCTAAGTCCTCATGATCATATTTAAGAAATTCTTCCCCCTTGTATGCCCTTTAACTAACATTTTTTCCAATCAATATTGGGGTAATCAATATTGCCAATCCACACCCCTTGCACATTTCATTCATTCCCTTGCAGATTTACTCTTCTATCTCCCTCTTTTGTAGCCAGCAGAATACCTCAAGTAAGCTGATAGCTCCCTTCTTGCTTTTCAGTTGAAAATTTATTTCTCAAGCAAATCTCCTGTCTTCATCTCTACAGTGTTCCTTCATTGGCACTGCTACCCAGCCTCTGATATTTTATACCCTTGCCTTTTCTGAATATCTTGCATCTCAGAACATGGGAGTCAGCATGGATTTACGATGGGGAAATCATGCTTGACTAATCTTCTGGAATTTTTTGAGGATGTAACTAGGAAAATGGACAAGGGAGAGCCAGTGGATATAGTGTAGGAAAATAACTGCAGATGCTGGTACAAACCGAAGGTATTTATTCACAAAATGCTGGAGTAACTCAGCAGGTCAGGCAGCATCTCAGGAGAGAAGGAATGGGTGACGTTTCGGGTCGAGACCCTTCTTCAGACCTCAACTCCTCTTGTTATGAAGGCCAATATTCCATTGGCTTTCTTCAAGGCCTGCTGTACCTGCAAGACAGATTATTATCTGAACGGTGTCAAGTTAGGAAATGGGGATGTACGAAGAGATCTGGAGCAACTAGGCTTGTATACGCTGGAATTTAGAAGGATGAGAGGGGATCTTATCGAAACATATAAGATTATATGTTTATTATATTATAAGATTATTATAAGATTATTATATTGTATAACGGCGGCACGGTGGCGCAACGGTAGAGTTGCTGCTTTACAGCGAATGCAGCGCCGGAGACACAGGTTCGATCCTGACTACGGGTGCTGTACTGTAAGGAGTTTGTACGTTCTCCCCGTGACCTGCGTGGGTTTTCTCCGAGATCTTCGGTTTCCTCCCACATTCCAAAGACGTACAGGTATGTAGGTTAATTGACTGGGTAAAAATGTAAAACAAATTGTCCCTAGTGTGTGTAGGATAGTGTTAATGTGCGGGGATCGCTGGGCGGCGCGGACTTGGTGGGCCGAAAAAAGGCCTGTTTCCGCGCTGTATCTGAAATATGAAAAATAAAATAAAATAATATTATTAAGGGATTGGACATGTTAGAGGCAGGAAACATGTTCCCAATGTTGGGGGAGTCCAGAACCATGGACCACAGTTTAAGATTAAGGGGTGGGCCATTTAGAACGGAGATGAGGAAAGACCTTTTCAGCCAGAGAGTTGTAAATCTGTGGAATTCTCTGCCTCAGAAGGCAGTGGAGGCCAATTCTCTGGATGCTTTCAAGAGAGAGCTAGATAGAGCTCTTAAAGATAGCGGAGTCAGGGGGTGTGGGGAGAAGGCAGGAACAGGATACTGATTGTGAATGATCAGCCATGATCACATTGAATGGCATTGCTGACTTGAAGGGCCGAATGGCCTACTCCTGCACCTATTGTCTATTGTCTATTTACTGCTCCGTTATGGCCCCTTTCAGTTTAGTTTAGTTTAAAGATGCAGCACGGAAACAGGCCTTTTGGCCCACCGAGTCCACGCCAACCTGTGATCCCCACACATTAGCACTATCCTACACGTGCTAGGGAAAATTTACACTTATACCAAACCAATTAACCTACAAACCTGTACGTCTTTGGAGTGTGGGAGGAATCCAATGATTTCTGAGAAAACCCACGTGGTCATGGGGAGAACGTGCAAACTCCGTACAGACAGCACCTGTAGTCGGGATTGAACCCGGGTCTCCGGCACTGCAAGCACTGTAAGGCAGCGACTCTACTGCTGCGCCATCATGCCACCATGTTCATAAGTTCCAGGGGCAGAATTAGGCCATTCGGCCCATCAAGTCTACTCCACCATTCAATCATGGTTAGTCTATTTTTCCCTCTCAACCCCATTCTCCGGCCATAACCCCATAACCCCATATTCACCCTATTTTCTACCTTAATACCCTACTTTTTTAGTTTAATAGCAATTGTATTTAGTTTTGAGGTCACCTACCTAACTTCATTTTTTCTCTGTCTGGTCATTATTTACTGACTACATTGTTGTTTGCATGATTGAATTTAGCTGATTTTTGATTTGATATATTGTGGAAGTAAAATGTGATCCCAGAGCAGAGGTGTAATATCTTGCCTTAATATATTACGCATAAATATGAAGACTTGATTTTGGGATCAGAAAGATGATTTCATCTTGCCAGGAAAGCTTGCCTCTCTCGGGATGTCCGGCTGAATTATGTGCAATAGACAATAGACAATAGGTGCAGGAGTAGGCCATTCGGCCCTTCGAGCCAGCACCACCATTCAATGTGATCATGGCTGATCATTCTCAATCAGTACCCCGTTCCTGCCTTCTCCCCATACCCCCTGACTCCGCTATCCTTAAGAGCTCTATCTAGCTCTGTCTTGAAAGCATTCAAAGAATTGGCCCCCACTGCCTTCTGAGGCAGAGAATTCCACAGATTTACAACTCTCTAACTGAAAAAGTTTTTCATTTTCTCCGTTCTAAATGGCCTACCCATTATTCTTAAACTGTGGCCCCTGGTTCTGGACTCCCCTAACATTGGGAACATGTTTCCTGCCTCTAACGTGTCCAACCATGTAATAATCTTATATGTGTCAATAAGATTCCCTCTCATCTTTATAAATTCCATTGGGCCCAAACCACTCCTGCATTGGTGCAGCACCCTCTCCTCCCCCTCTCCCCCCTACTCTCTCCCCCCACTCGCTCTCCCCCTCCCTCCCTCCCCCCTCACCCCATCCCCCTCTCCCCCTCCCTCCCTCTCCCCCACTCCCCCCACCCCCCCATTAAACTTTAAAATGTGAATAACTTTAAAAATATGACACCGATTTCAATTAAACTTCTTCCATAGGACCACAGGACGACGGTGAGTAAGTTGGGCCTAAAATTGCCATGCTATCATGTACCATTTTGGCTGGAGTTCAGGAACAAGCTAACAAATGCGAGTTCGAGTGTATGGATGTTGTGCAGTGCCTTTGTTAAAAAGTCACAGCAGTCAATGTTTCTCACCAACAGATCTTCTTGGACTGAATCCAGCTCCTAACAATGGAACCCATGGCAGTATGAACCACCTTTTGCGGAATCCCCCATTCAGGCCGTCCATACCAGATGAATTGTCCAAACCAGCTCATGTGGTAGCTGCCTCAGGCGTTCTTGATGAGCTGGGTTGCACATGTGATGAGAGGGTCAGCAAATAATCACATTCTCCTATCAGTTGCATATATGGTTTGGTCAACTATCTGGATGTAAAAGTGTTCTTAAGCAGCTTTGCTTTTGACTGGACTAACAGGCAAAATCTCCATTTGTTTATTTATTCTTAACTTTATTTATTCATAACTTACTTTATTTTACATTATTCTGAATGGAAACCTTCTCTTTAGTTTGTCAGTCTAGAGATACAACGCAGAAACAGACCCTTCGGCTCACCGAGTCCGCGCCGACCAGCAATCCCCGCACACTAACACTATCCCACACACAATTACAATTTTACCAAGCCAATTAACCTATAAACCTATAAATCGAGAAGGGTCTCGACCCGAAACGTCACCCATTCCTTCTCTCCAGTGATGCTGCCTGACCTGCTGAGTTACTCCAGCATTGTGTGAATAAATACCTTCGATTTGTACCAGCATCTGCAGTTATTTTCTTATACAACCTATAAACTTATATGTCTTTGGAATGTGTGGAGAAAATCCACTGAGAGACCGTACAAACTCCGTACAAACTCCGTACAGACAACACCTCGTGGTCAAGATCGAACTCGGGTCTCTGGCGCTGTAAGGCAGCAACTCTACCTCTGCGCCACCGTGCCACACCTGTGCCTGGCAGAATGGTGGCTGTAAGGGGTGAAGTAGGGGAATGACACTATTCACTGCAATCTCCGGTCATTGTAATTGGTACTGAGTGTAGGTATCAACCTTGTTCAGACTGAAATGTTATGCCCCTTGATGATTGCCTGAATCTGGCATGATTTTAATTTTGAATTGGAGCTGTGACAATCAATAAAGGAACTATGACCAGATTAAATTCAGGAAGGTTGGCCAAAAAATGTGGTTTTATTATTTTCCTTGTGGCACACAAGGTGATGGAGTGCTTTCCTCAGAAACCAGAGTTCCCAGCTGCTTCAGCTCTCTGATGGGTATAGTTATTTCAGAAGCTTTGTTCTCAGCCATCTTTACACCTACCCACCAAACATTGACAGTGTGCTTGGGAAATACAGTTTTTGATCTCCTTTGCAGTCTTGTACCATCCACAACTCCACCCCATTTCACCAGCCTCCTATACACTCCCATCAGGTATGTTGTAGTCTTCATTCCCATGTTTCTGGAGTTTATGCTGGAATCACCATGGTTACTCCCCTGGACTTGCACACCATAAGTCAATGTATCAAGGCTGCATCAATGTGTTGTAAAGAACTGCAGATGCTGGTTTAAATCGAAGATAGACACAAAATGCTGGAGTAAATCAGTGGGACAGGCAGCATCTCTGGAGAGAAGGAATTGGTGACGTTTCGGGTCGAGACCCTTCTTCAGACTGATGTCAGGGGAGTGGGCGGGACAGAGATAAAATGTAGTTGGAGACAGTCAGACTGGTGGGAGAACTGGGAAGGGGGAGGGGATGGAGAGAGAGGGAGAAAGCCCTTGAGAGAGTGTCTCTACCTCTCCCTCTCCCCTGACTCTCAGTCTGAAGAAGGGTCTCGACCCAAAACGTCACCCATTCCTTCTCTCCGGAGATGCTGCCTGACCCGCTGAGTTATTCCAGCATTTTGTGTCTATCTAACGCTGTATCAATGTAGATTTAGTGTTTTAGTTTGAGAGATACAGCGCAGAAACAGGCCCTTCGGCCCACCGAGCCCGTATCGACCAGCGATTCCCATACACCAACACTATCCTACACACGCTGGGGACAATTTACAATTATACCAAAACAATTATCCTACAAATCTGTACATTTTTGAAGTGTGGGAGGAAACTGGAGATCCCAGAGAAGACCCACGAGGTCATGGGGAGAACGTACAAACTTGGTAAAGAAAGCACCCGTAGTCAGCCTAGAGTCCGAGTCTCCAGTGCTGTTAAAGCAGCAACTCTACTGCTGCGCCACCAATCTTTGATTCCTTATGCAAATAAACTAATTACAGCTGTATGTTCATCCTAACTCTCTGAATTGAAAGTCTACCTTATAAACAGATTTGCTGATTATATTAAAGTCAATGGTTTAATTGACTTTTTACATTTATGTTAATTATTTTAGAACAGAGGAGATGAACTGAATAAGCGTCTGCAGCATTGGGGAACGGAAGGTAAGTCTTTTAGGGCTGTCGGCATATTCACTTTCAATTCTATTTTTAAATGATACTGATAATAAGAGTGTGTTTAGGAAGCTAACATCATTATTCGTGAAAGTGATTACACATTTCTGCTTTAATATTTTAATTTGAGATATTGGATTTTGTTGTATGTGGTTGCAAAAACCCTGTTGGCAAATTCTTCCTTTACTGGAAGTGTCAATGTCTTTATTCCTTAGCACAAAACTGGTTCAGTTGTCTTCATCTCTCTGAGATTCTATCATTCCCTTTTTCTTTGAATAAGAAAAGAAGTTTAATGCTATTTAGCTGTTACAAATGAAGATTTAAGGCTATAGAAATGATTACAGATGCCCTTAAGATCTGTGTAGGAAGGAACTGCAGATTCTGATTTACACTGAAGATAGACACAAAATGCTGGAGTAACTCAGAGGGACAGGCAGTATCTCTGGAGAGAAGGAATGGGCAACTCTGCGGGACAGGCAGCATCTCTGGAGAGAAGGAATGGGTGACTTTTCGGGTCAAGACCCTTCTTTTCGACCTGAAACGTCACCCATTCCTTCTCTCCAGAGATGCTGCCTGTCCTGCTGAGTTACTCCAGCATTTTGTGTTTGTAAGATCTATTGAGCACTTAAAAGTAAACCTTTGTTTTCTTTTTGAGTGGCAGTGCAGTTTACCCAACCAACACAAAAGCCTGCCTGATTCAGCAGGATCACAATCACATGGACAAAACTTGGCCTTCAACATGGCTCAACTGTTTCTGGATTCTTTGACTTTCTTTGCTGTTGGAGAAATTTTAGCCCTTTTGGTTATCTAGCCTGATGAAAAATGCATCAATGTGTAACTTGCTTAAATCTGCTCGTCCGCAAATATTACAAATCTTTAATATATTCTTCCGAGAGAGCTCCAATGTCAATTTTCTCGAGCATTGTTGATTGGCATCCAAATATAACCAAAGACCAAAAAGTCCTGCGAGTGCTTCACTTAGATTGTGTGCAAACGGAAAAAAGAACAAAGTATACACTGATGAGCCAAAACATAGAAACATAGAAACATAGAAAATAGGTGCAGGAGTAGGCCATTCGGCCCTTCGAGCCTGCACCGCCATTCAATATGATCATGGCTGATCATCCAGCTCAGTAACCTGTACCTGCCTTCTCTCCATACCCCCTGATCCCTTTAGCCACAAGGGCCACATCTAACTCCCTCTTAAATATAGCCAATGAACTGGCCTCAACTACCTTCTGTGGCAGAGAATTCCACAGACTCACCACTCTCTGTGTGAAGAAATGTTTTCTCATCTCGGTCCTAAAAGACTTCCCCCTTATCCTTAAGCTGTGACCCCTGGTTCTGGATTTCCCCAACATCGGGAACAATCTTCCCGCATCTAGCCTCTCCAACCCCTTAAGAATTTTATATGTTTCTATAAGATCCCCCCTCAGTCTTCTAAATTCCAGCGAGTACAAGCCGAGTCTATCCAGTCTTTCTTCATATGAAAGTCCTGCCATCCCAGGGTCAATCTGGGACCACCCGCCTAATATGCTGCTGATCCTCCGTGTGCCGCAAATGCAGCGCCGACCCGCCGAGGCATGGACTCTACAAGACCCCTGAAGGTGTCCTGTGGTATCTGGCACCAAAACGTTAGCAGCAGATCCTTTAGCAGCTGCCCACAAGCCTTGCCGTTCCACAGATGCTCTGATCCAGTCGTCTGGCCATAACAATTTGGCCCTTGTCAAAGTCTTTACTCCTGCCCATTTCTCCTGCATCTAACACATCAACTTCAAGAACTGACTGTTAACTTGCTGCCTAATATATCCCACCCCTTGACAGGTGCCATTGTAACAAGATAATCAATATTATTCACTTCACCTGTCAGTGGTCATAATGTTTTGGCTCATTGGTGTATGCTTAAAATCTGTTTCGATTCACCTTAATCTCATCTGCCCTCCTCATTTCCTCACGTGTGCTCTTCAACCCCCTATATTGCTGCAGGGATACACTTGACCTCAGTTGCCTATACCTGACCCATGCCTCCTACTTGTACCAGAGCCTCAATTTCTCTTGTCATCCAGAGTCTCCTCCTCTCACTCGCCTTGCCCTTTATTATGAAAGAAACATGCATACCATTGCACTTTCTCAATCACACTACTAATGCCCTTACTTTACGGACGTCCCTTCACCTCCAAACAACCTACTCCGATTAACTCTTCCGAGTTCCTGTCTAATACCATCAAAGTTGGCCTTGCCAAAGAACTATTTTAAAGCTGATTGGCCCATGGTGGCTGGTCCTACAAGGCTCACCCACTGCCCCATCTCCCTTGTGGGGCTCTCTACATATTGCCTGAGCAAATGTTCCTGAACACGTTTGAGATATTGCACCCCATCTAAGCCATGGCAGTTCCAGTCTATATTGGGAAAGTTAAAATAGTGTGACAATCCTATTAGACCTGCAAATGCCTGCAATATCCTGGCCTATTTGTTCCAATAATTCCAGGTAGGCCCTCTGGACGATTCTGCAGGTATGTCATCTCAAATGGTAGCCTTGCTATGTTAGGCCACAGCACAAATGACCATTTCAATTTTATCTCCAAGAATTTTCCCTCAACCTCGCCCCACCTGAAACAGAAGAATGCTGTATTCTGTAGAAACTTTCTGTTTATTCAATCTTGAATGAATAATGTTTAATTGATTCTTTCTGAGTTCATGTAGTCTAACACAAACACTTGGCTTCCCCCCCTTCAGATAACAAGCATCTACTGTATGGTCGCCCTGGTGTCCTTTATCGTACCAAGTACCATATTCTGCATCACCAAGGTTACATAAGTGGTTATAGTGAAACCTTTTCAATGCCACTCTGGACTTCATACACTGTGCCCAAACAGGTTAGTGCCAATGGTTCAGAAAGTGCTTGGTAAATGCAGCAAATTGCAGGTAGTTTGGCTGCTGCAGGCCTAAGCTAGAACAGCACATCGTTTGCCGTCATAGATTTAGATTTTTAGATTTAGATTTAGAGATACAGCGCGAAACAGGCCCTTCGGCCCACCGAGTCCGCGCCACACATTAACACTATCCTACACACACTAGGGACAATTTTTACATTTACCCAGTCAATTAACCTACATACCTGTACGTCTTTGGAGTGTGGGAGGAAGCCGAAGATCTCGGAGAAAACCCACGCAGGTCACGGTGAGAACGTACAAACTGCGTACAGACAGCACCCGTAGTCGGGATCGAACCTGAGTCTCCGGCGCTGCATTCGGTGTAAGGCAGCAACTCTACTGCTGTGCCACCGTGCCGTGCCACCGTGCCGTGCCACCGTGCCGTGCCACCGTGCCGTGCCACCGTGCCGTGCATATAAATGTTAGGGGTTGGAAAATCGAAGTGCTGCAAATTATTTGTAGAAACATATTCTGAGCAGATTTTGATTCCAGAGGTTCAAATGTGTGAGTATTGCAATGTTTTTGCAAGAACAGCCAGTATTGCAATTATATAATAAAAAGCTTTAAATATTTTAGTTGAGGACGCTGAAAATCTACTGCCTGAATATCTTTGGTTGTGCCCTTGCTTATTTCTGGCACTGACCTGCACAAAATGTAAATGATCAGAGATTTCTAATTTCAATGTGGTTCTGGGGAGATGGGTGGACAGGTCACCTCTCCTCCAGGGACTTGCATTAGATATCAGCCTGATTGAGAAGGCTAGGTTCTGGTGTGAGGTGCCTGATCTGTGATGAATGTGGATACGTGAAGACAGTCATCTCACAGAATCTACTGCACAAAACAGCAGCAGCCCGCACGCAGCAAGGCATTTATTCCATGACCTGAAGGCTGGTTTTATTCTGTACATCCAGCAGGCCAGCTGTGGGTAGCACTACGATTGGGAATCTCTTCCTCTGATCACCCTGTGCAAGCAATGTTCACGTTGGACTGATTCATTGCGAAACGGAATTGTGAGGAAATCTAACCCAGCATGTGCCTATTTCAGCAGTCAAGCGGCAAGAGTGTTTTATTGTCATACTAGACCAAGTGGACCCGTTGGGCCCTCCCTTCTCCCCCCCTCCCCCTCCCCTCTCCCTCCCTCCTCCCCTCCCCCTCCCCTCTCTCCCTCCCCCTTCCCCTCCCCTCTCCCCCCCTCCCTCCCTGCCCTCCTCCCCATCCCCTCTCCCCCTCCCCCTCCCCTCCCTCCTCCCCCTCCCCTCTCCCCCCACCACTCTCCCTCCCCCCCTCTACTCCCTCCCCTCCCTCCCCACTTCCCCCCCACTCCATCCCCCTTAACCCTCCTTATCCTCCCCATCCCCTCTCCCCTCTCCCCCTCCCCTCCTCCCCTCCCCCTCCCCTCTCCCCCCACCACTCTCCCTCCCCCCCTCTCTCCACCCCTCCCTCCCTAGGAGATAGATTTAAACTTTAAAATGTGAATAACTTAAAAAATATTACAACGATTTCAATGAAACTTCTTCCATAGGGACGACGGTGAGTAAAGTGGGCCTAAAATTGTCACGCTATCGTGTACCGTTTTGGAACAAACAAACAAACAAACAAACGAGAGATTTAGTATATAGATGTCCCAGATAGAACAATGAAATTCTTACTTGCAGCAGCACAACAGAATATGTAAACACAGTACACTGTAAACAATATAATAAACGAGAAAAAAAGTTCAGTTGTGTATATAGTCGATATAGTATAATTCCAACGATCTGTTACTAATGCCAGATAATCATATTAACATGCTATAAGTTTTCTATTCTTAAATGCTTATTTTTACCAGGTTAATAATGCTTGAAATTACTTTGCAACTGTGAAGGTTCATTGAGCTATTTTCACAGAGTCTTTTACATCACATGTAGGTGGAGCTTTTTAATGTTCCGGACTTTCTGAATAATTGCGTGAGACCTGACATTCGCATCTCTGCAAGCCACAGTCAAAGATGTACGGCCTATCGGGCGGACCGACAAATTTCATATGCGTTTCTTTATCCTCCCAGTAAGTTCATTTACTTTGAATAACCTTTGCAAAACTGAATTGGTAGATTTGAACAATATCAAAAACAATTTACTTCATTTAAGTTGAAAGGTTGAATATTTTCATTCACATTCAGATCCATTTCAAACTGAAGGGTACCATAATCATTTTGACAGAATTAAAGTTTTATCGAATGTTTAAAATATTATCAGTTTTTAATTGAATTGGGGAAAGCACTGGTTCTTCAGAGAAGAAGGCTGCAGGTTAGTTTATCAAACCAGTGTTGTGTTTCAAATTCACTTTCCATTCTGTGAAACACTTTGGATTATCTTTCGAATGTGAAAGGCGTTAATCACTTGAGATCCTCCCTTTGTTTTGAATCAAAAATTGAGGCGAGTGGTTTTATTACAACCGGTTTGTTCTGCGACCATTTCTTATGAAGTTGACATGAACACATTTTTGAACACTAGCCTTTGTTTGACTAGCTTGAGAATCGATAATCAAAATGAATAGATGCTTTACGCTGAGGTAGACAAAAAATGCTGGAGTAACTCAGCGGGTCAGGCAGCATCTCTGGAGAGAAGGAATGGGTGACGTTTCGAGTTGAGACCCTTCTTCAGACTGATGTCAGGGGAGGAGGTGGGACAAAGGTAGGATGTAGTAGGAGACAGGAAGACAGTGGGAGAACTGGGAAGGGGGAGGGGATAGAGAGGGAAAGAGGAACTATCTGAAGTTAGAGAAGTCAATGTTCATACTGCTGCGGTGTAAATTGCCCAAGCAAAATATGAGGTGCTGTTCCTCCAATTTGCGCTGGATCTCACTCACTCTGACAATGGAGGTCAGAATGGGAGGGGATAGTTGAAGTGCTTTAAGCTAAGTATCAACATAAAAATTCAATAAACCTAAATAATTATATTAAAATCCCAGCAACTCCTTTGTGTTTTTAAAGATGATCTTTGCAACTCATCAGCATCCACTCAGCAAAATACAAGGCACCATATTAAAGAAAGCATTCTCTTCACAGATTATTTGTGAGATAGATATGAAAATGTTATCCGATTATTTTGTGCAACATTTTGTAACAATTTTAGTCTTGATTTTAATTTGATGCATCATTCAGTTGGGCCACTGCTAACTTTTGTAAATAATGTTTTATGCAGTATTTAATTTGTAAAGCTGGAAACCAATTTTCCAAACACATTTTGGAATTATGAAATAACAGAAAATGCTACAACTACCCCGCAGATCTGACAGCATCTGATGAAGGAGAAGCAAAGTCATCATTGCAGGGTAATGGCCTTTCATTAGAACAGATAAAAGTTCTGATAAAAGGTCACCAACAGGAGAAATCATTTGATTCAACATTGTACATTCTGACGTGAAAAAAAGCAAGGTCCTGCCATGCTCCATTACCACCTCCTTAAATGGTTCCAATGTGTGTTTTCCTTTGCCTTCACTTGGTCTCTTATGCATAGAAAACCAAGGTGGTTTCAAAATGCCATCTGAACATACACGTGGTTAACTCGAGATTAATCCCTGGGATGGCGGGACTGTCATGTGAAGAAAGATTGGAAAGAGTGGGCTTTTATTTACTGGAGTTTAGAAGGATGAGAGGGGATCTGATAGAGACGTATAAAATTATAAAAGGACTGGAGAAGCTAGATGCAGGAAAAATTTTCCCAATGTTGGGCGAGTCCAGAACCAGGGGCCACATTTTAAGAATAAAGGGGAGGCCATTTAAAACTGAGGTGAAAAGGAACTTTTTCACCCAGAGAGTTGTGAATTTGTGGAATTCTCTACCACAGAGGGCAGTGGAGAACAATTCACTGGATGGATTTAAAAGAGAGTTAGATAGAGCTCTAGGGGCTAGTAGAATCAAGGTTTATGGGGAGAAGGCAGGCACATTGTGGATGATCAGCCATGATCACATTGAATGGCAGTACTGGCACGAAGGGCCAAATGGCCTCTCCTGCATCTATTTTCTATGTTTCTAGGCTGTCATCACCGTTTCACTGATGCTAGATTGACTTTTCCAAATAGCTCACGAGCTTACATGCTTAAAAAGCCTCTCTTAGTCATCCCTTTTCAGGGCCAAAGAATCTAAGTTTCTACAGTTGTTCCACATAATCAAGGCTTCTGACAATGCTGCAAGGAAAAATACATTTCTTATGCAGGTAATCCAACCCAGGCTTTCACAGCTAGGGATTAGATGATTGTTAGACCAGAATTGAAATTCAGATTAAGTATGTTTGTCTTATTTCTTTAGTAAGTATACACACTCGTGATTTGTGCCCTTGCAGAGAGTGAGAATGGGTTTGAGGACTCAAGTAGTGAGTCCCCTGCTGCAGGATACCCGGCCTCTGCCTGCGATCTGACAACAGTAATTATAACTATCAGAAAGCATGGCAATTAGATCTCCAGTCATTGTGTAGCATATGTGCAGTATTTATCATTGAAATTTTAAATGACCGTGTAAGTACTGACTTGTGGCAATACTAAATCAGGTGTACAGAATTTGTTTTATTTTGAAAATATATCTTTCATTGTAATTCCCAACTGCCCAATTTACGTTTTCCTAATTTTACAGCCCTTGGATCCTCCCTTGACGCTAAATATGATGCTCTTCTAATTTCCAACATAGTTCCAATGTATCCTGCTTTTAAAAGTGAGTACTTGGAAAATCAGAAAGGAAAAGTGGGCAACTAGTAGAATTTGTTTTCCTCATTGTACTAAGATTTAAAGTTATTTTTTGCAGTTGTGATTCCTGAGGATATTGATGTGGAAGGATTCACAAGATCACAAAATAAGGAGAGGGAAGAGTTAACTTAGCCCGTCAAACCTGACTCACCATTGAGCACAATGGCTGATCTGCCCCAGGCCTATTTTTCATCCATCTTTCAAAAATATCATAATCACAATCATAATCATACTTTATTAGCCAAGTATGTTTTGCAACATACGAGGAATTTCATTTGCCAACAGTCATAACAATAAAAAGCAGCAGGACACACAAAATACATTTTAACATGAACATCCACCACAGTGACTCCTCCGCATTCTTCACTGTGATGGAAGGCGAAAGAAAGTTCAATCTCTTCCCTTCTTTGTCCTCCAGCGGTCGGGGGCCTCTAACCTTCCGTTGACGGGATGATCTTGACTCCTGTAGCCAGCGATCATGCCTTCCTCAATGGGGTGATCAAGCTCCTGCATCGGGGGGGAATCTCAGCTCCCCCACGCCAGGCGATCTAACCCCGGGTTGGGACGATCGAACTTTGTGCGGCTTCGGAGCTTCCCGACATCGGTCTCAACCCGAGACAGCGAACTCCTCAATGTTAAAGTTATCCCTTTAAATCCTTCTAAATGATCCAGCTCCTGAGCTAAACAATCCAAAGTGGTGGTGTAATTGAATGAAAAAGAAGATGGCTCCACGCTTCTTTCACAAAGTCATGAATTTTACTGGACAGTCACCAGCCCAAGTCTTTCCATCTGGTTGGAAGGTTTAGGTTGCAACATATTGTCATCAGTGACCGTACAACTCTTTTTGTATTCTTTTTCAAAATGACGAGTAAACAGTCCCAGTCCATTAATTTTCCTGGAGCAATAATTTACAGAAGAGAAGAAAGTATTTTTTGAAATACGCGTCAGTGCCCTCCAAGTTAACAACTTGAGATTGTGCATGGTTATTAATTTTCCTCTTGATTACAATGTTTTATAAGTGCAGCTGAACTGCCAGGGATGTGAATCTTGAGCATGGATCACAATAGTCAAGGGCCAAGTATTTTACAGCTTTATCAATATTAATATTAACCTGTAAATTTCAGTCAACGTGTAAAACCATCACTTAACTGGCTGCTGTCAAGTCAAGTCAAATTTATTTGTCACATACACATACTCGATGTGCAGTGAAATGAAAGTGGCAATGCCTGCGGGTTGTGCACAAAAGTACAATGGTACAATAGATTTGGCAGTACTATGATGCATACAATAATCCATCTCTTTGCGTTACCATCCCGATAACGTCCAAGAATGTTGTTTTATGTGTTGGTGAGGCATCTGTTGAAGGCGGGTCAACAGATTACTTATTCCAAGTAATATCAGTTGCATCGTAATCTTGTGTTTGTTAACCATTGTGTTGCCTTCATTTGCTGTTTTTCTCTTCCTGTTCTGGTTGTTGCTGAGTAGAAGTGTGGAACCATTTTCACAAGGTAATGGTCAAGCGACTGGCAACAGAGCGGAATGGAATCAATGTGCTAAGTGGACCTGTGTTTGATTATGACTACGATGGTCTTTATGACACGCTTGATAAAGTTAAACGGTAAGTCTAGATTTTTCTTTCATCTGGTTATGCATTTTCTTTACATTTTGATGGTTTATTTCTTGAGATTGGCCAGGTACTGAACCCGTGCTATTATTTCTAGTAGGAAAGGAACGTGGAATCCAGCTAGCATTTATTCCTCAATATTACAAAGCCAACCACAGTTATATTTGTGGGAAGCTGGTGTTTGCTGATTAGCTGTTGTCTTCAATGTTTTGTGTGGTGGTGATACTTCAGAAAGAACCAATTGGCTATAAACTGTTTTTACAACAGAAATTACAACAGGAATATTTATGCATATAAATATTCCTACATTGGTCAGACCTTCATGTAACTTTTCATTTAGTAGCAGAGCAAAACAAATAGCTATAGTACTTTTCAAAAACTCCAGATCCAAACATAATCTCATTAGATAGACACAAAATGCTGGAGTAACTCAGTGGGACAGGCAGCAAGAAGGAATGGGTGACGTTTCGGGTCGAGACCCTTCTTCAGATAGGCAGTGTCTATTTTTACCCATTAAGATGCTTTAGTTACAAGTTTACAAGTTATAGGAATAGAATTAGGCCATTCGGCCATCGAGTCTACTCATGGCTGGTCTCATTTTCCTGCTTTCTCCCCATAACCCTTGACACCTGTTCTAATCAAGAATTTGTCTATCTCTGCCTTAAAAATATCCACTGACTTGGCCTCCACAGCCCTCTGTGGCAATGAGTTCCACAGATTCACCACCCTCTGACTAAAGAAGTTCCTCCTCACCTCCTTTCTAAAAAAGCGCCCTTTAATTCTCTGTTAATTCTGCTTTAGCGAAGCAAACTATTTTAGCTTCAAAATCCCTTATCATCCATTCATTTGCAGTATATATCTGTATCCACCAAGGGGAAGTACGTGGAGGACAGTGAGATCAGTGTAGAGAATACTCAAGATTTCAAGATCAATTTATTGTCACATGTACCAATTAAGGTACAGTGAAATTTGAGTTACCATACAGCCATACTAAGTGAAAAGCAACAAGACACACAGCCACATAAAATAAAATTTAACATAAACATCCACCACAGCGGATTCCACATTCCTCACTGTTAAGGCAGTTTAAGATTAGAAAGGAGTGTATTGGGGCTCTTGAAGAGCAGTAGGGTGGACAAATCCCCAAGACCTGTCCCAAGTTCTTGAGAGAGGCAAATACCTTGATGAATCTTTACATCTTTAGCCACAGGTGAGGGTCCCGTAGGACTGCAGAGAAGCCAATGTTGATCCTTTGTTTAAGAAGAGATAATCCAATAAATTAAAGACTTACATGTGAGCCTTACATCAGTGGTAGGGAAGCTATTGGAAATAATTCTACAAGAAAGGGGATTTACTTGCATTTGGAAGAGAATGGGCTGATTATGGAGCGTCAGCATGGGTTTGTCTGCAGCAGGAATGTCTTACGACCTTGACTCAGGTTTGTGAGGAGGTAACGAAGATGATCGATGAGGGTGGACCAGTAGATGGTATCTACATGGATTTTAGAAAGGCATTTGACAAAATCCCTCCTGGTAGGCTGATTGAGAAGATTAAGATGCATAGGCTTCACGGTGACTTGGTTGCTTGGATTTAGAATTGGCTTACACGCAGAAAAGAAAAGGTTTGATGCAAGGGTGTCATTCTGGCTGGAGGCGTGTGACCAGTGGAGGCGTGTGACCAGTGGAGGCGTGTGACCAGTGGAGGCGTGTGACCAGTGGAGGTCTGTGACCAGTGGAGGCTTGTGATCAGTGGAGGCGTGTGACCAGTGGAGGCGTGTGACCAGTGCAGGCGTGTGACCAGCTGAGGCGTGTGACCAGTGGAGGCGTGTGACCAGTGCAGGCGTGTGACCAGTGGAGGCGTGTGACCAGTGCAGGCTTGTGACCAGTGGAATTTCACAGGATTTGTGCTGGGACCTCTGTTGTTATATATAAATGACTTGGACGTGAATCTGGGTGGGTTGGTTAGTAAGATTGCAGATGACACCAAAATTGGTGGAGTTGCAGATAGTGCGGAAGATGGTCAAAGTACATAGTGGTATATGAATCAGCTGGAGGAAAAGCAGATGGAATTTAATCTGCACAAGTGTGAGGTGTTGCACTTTGGGAAGTTGAATGTAAGGGGCAAGTAATGTAAGGGGCTCCATGGGGAGTGTCCTGACACATGGGGTGGTATGGGCAACAGCTCTGTGGCTGACAAGAAGGCTCTGCAGAGAGTCATCAACATAGCCCAGATCACCAACACACGTCTGCCTGGCCTGGAAGACATCTGTAGCTCCCGTTGCCTGTGGAAGGCATCCTGCATCCTAAAGGACCCATCTCACCCCGCCCATCACTTGTTTGCCCTTCTGCCCTCAGGAAAGCGCTACAGGTCCATCAAAGCACACACCACAAAATGAACAAACAGTTTCTACCCTAAGGCCGACACCACACTGAACTCTGCACTGAAAGCACACCCCCCCCATAAACAATATTTATACTGTACAATACCTACCTCTGTGCAATACTAATATATTCATTTAGAATATCTATTTTTATAAGACTATTCTGCGCAATATCTTATATTCTGACAATGACCTTCTGCGTGCAGTATCTTATATTCTGATAAGGGTGCATACGTAGGCATAATGTGTATGCGTGTGTGAATCTGTCAGTGTGTCACAGTGTGTCACAGTGTGTGCACGTGAGTGTATGAACTATTTTTATTTGTCTCACTCTTTTACTGTTATTTTGTTATTTTATATCTTGTACATTTGAGCTCCGCTCAGGCAGTGCGCCTGAATTTCATTGTATGCATCACTGCAATGACAATAAAGTAATAATAATAATAAGTATAAAGTAAATGGCAAGACCCTTAACAGTGTTGATACATAGAGGTATCTATCGAAGGCTACAGCTCGCTAAAAATGGCAACACAAGTAGAGTGTAATGAAAGCATATAGAATACTTGCCTTGTGTAGGAAAATAACTGCAGATGCTGGTTCAAATTGAAGGTAGACACAAAATGCTGGAGTAACTCAGCAGGTCAGGCAGCATCTCGGGAGAATCTCAGGAGACTTGCCTTTATCGTTTGGGCATTGAGTACAAGAGTCATATTGCAGCTTCATCGGACTTTTGTTTGGCTGCACTTGGAGTGTTGTGTAGAGTTCTGGTCACCTCATTACAGGAAGAGTGTGGAGATTGTTGGTGACAGTGCAGATGAGGTTTACCCAAATGCTGCCTGGATTAGAGAGTATTAGCTTTCAGGAGAGCTTGGACCAACTTGCCTTGTTTTCTCTGGAAAGTCGGAGGTTGAGGGGAGACCTGATAGAGGTATGCGCAATGATGAGTAGGGGAGACAGTCCGAACCTTTAGTTAGGAATGTCAAAGTCTAGAAGGCATGGCTTTCAGGTTAGTTTAACTTGGTATCATGTTCGGCACAGACATTGTGGACCGAAGCCGAAGGGCCTGTTCCTGTGCTGTACCTTTTTACCGTAAAATTAAGAGGGAAAAAGTTAGAGTAGAATTACTACTTTTCATTTTAAGTTTGATAAACAGATCTTTACTGCATGATTAAAGGACACAAAGTGCTGGAGTAACTCAACTGGGCAGCTTTTCTGGAGAACATGGATGAGTGACGTTTTTGGTGGGAGCTTTGGTGCCTCACTCTCCGCCATGGACCGCCACCTGCAAGCCCTGCCCTGTTCTCAATTTTACTGCGTGATTGTTGTTTGTGGTCAGCCTGCTGTATAATTTACCCAGTTTAAGCCGATATTTTGACATCTCCCTTTCACGAAGGAAACGGAACATGTTGTACCTATAGATGTGCCTGGTTAATATTTGAAATTATAGGTCATGACTGAGTGGAAAAACAACATTTGAAGTTTTCCATCCCAAAAAATCAATTCTGGGTCGTGGAAACAAAACAAAATATGTCAAGACTTTTTAAAAAAGAAAACTGGGAGAGGATCTCGAAGTGTTTTAAAAACAAACTTGTGAATATTAAGTAACTTGATAATTAAAGAGCTTTATTAATGTAACATTATTCAAGCTTTTGGAATCGCAGCAAGTGAGCTGAAATCAATATTTATATGTTGCTGGAAGCCTTAGCAGTTATATACCTGGATCTGCTGAAACTGAAGATTCAATTATATAATTTATAAATGCATGTTTACCATTAATTGATTAGTACTTCACTGCACAAACACATTTAACTTCATAATATTTAATGGGGTGCCACAACCAAATATTTACATATTTAAACTACGATTTAAATGTTCCAGCATTCAGGAAAAAAAGAGGAAAGGCTATTGTTCAGTATTGTGTCGGAGTTGTTTTTTCATGACCTTCTTTGTCATTTTGAGTTCTTCTGTGCTTTTGGAAAGTTCCATTCAGCAAAATGAATGAAAGCAACCTGGATGGCTACTCGCTTGCAGCTATCTGAGGAACCTGATGCTTGTGAACGCTGGTGTGCACTGTCAAATATTTACAGACAAATAGTCAGCAAAGCCAATGACTCAACTCTAGTATTTGCCAGTCAATTCTGGTGAGCATATTAGCAGCCCTGCTACATAATGTTGAACTCATTGTATCCTTGATGAGAGAATCCCTTTCCACCAAGTATTAAAAGGGGCATTGCAATCAAACTATGAAAACTCTGAAGAGAATCCAAGTGCACCGTGGGGACTTGAGCAGCATGATACAACACTGGTGTAGTATGTAGTAAACTCTAACCAGTGAAGCCTCCTGGAGCCAATGGCACCACATTGATTTGAGTGTATTCGGCCAGATTATCACTCTGGCCAGCAGTCAGAGAAAGTACAGGTTCATCAGCCTTTATTTGAAAGATTACACAACAATTGATAAAGCACGATGGAGCAATTTCATCATGATTTATTAAATTCTGAAACATTTTGATGGACTGTGGAGCCAGTGATGAGAATCATCTACTTGAAATAGTTATTTTGGAGAGTGTTTGCTGATGCACTCTGTGCCCCGGGAGTGCAGAATTATCTTCCTCGCCCTTGGCAGAGAGCAGTGGCCTGACTGAACACACTGATTCAGCAAGCAACATTGCAAAGAAAAAGTAGCCGATGATGCTTGGAGTGGGATAAATGCAGCAGTATTCATAGAAAGACAAATCTATATATTTTCTTACCTGAAAAAATAAACTGTGACCTGGCTTAAAAAACCCCCAAAAGGATTGATGCAAACAAATCCCTAAAAGCTGATGCACAAGTCCAGAAAGCAATCCAAAAAGGCCAATAGTACAGTGCCCTCCACAATGTTTGGGACAAAGACAATCATTTATTTATTTGCTTCTGTACTCCACAATTTGAGATTTGTAACAGAACAAAATCACGTGGCTAAAGTGCACATTGTCAGATTTTAATAAAGGCCATTTTTATGCATTTTGGTTTCACCATGTAGAAATTACAGCAATATTTATACATAGTCCCCCCCATTTCAGGATATCATAATGTTTGGGACACAGCAATGTCATGTAAATGAAAGTAGTCATATTTAGTATTTTGATGCATATCCTTTGCATGCAATGACTGCTTGAAGTCTGTGATTCATGGACATCACCAGTTGCTGGGTGTCTTCTCTGGAGATGCTCTGCCAGGCCTGTATTGCAGCCATCTTTAGCTTATGTTTGTTTTGGGGGCTAGTCCCCTTCAGCTTTCTCTTCAGCATATAAAAGGCATGCTCAATTGGGTTCAGATTGGGTGATTGACTTGGCCACTCAAGAATTTACCATTTTTTAGCTTTGAAAAACTCCTTTGTTGCTTTAACAGTATGTTTGGGATAAAATGAACCGCCGGCCAATTAGTTCAGAATTCATTATGCTACTACCATCAACAATTGCATCATTAATGAAGACAAGTGAGCCAGTACCTTCAACAGCCATAAATGCCCAGGCCATAACACCCCCATCACCGTGTTTCACAGATCAGGTGGTATGTTTTGGATCTTGGGCAGTTCCTTCTCTCCTCCATACTCTTGCCATAAGTTAATCTTCGTCTCATCTATCCCCAAGACCTTTTTCCAGAACTGTGGTTGCTCTTTTAAGTACTTCTTGGCAAACTGTAACCTGGCCATCCTGTTTTTGCGGCTAACCAGGGGTTTCCATCTTGCAGTGTAGCCTCTGTATTTCTGTTCATGCAGTCTTCTGTGGACAGTGGTCATTGACAAATCCACTCCTGAAGAGTGTTTCTGATCTGTCAGACAGGTGTTTGGGGATTTTTCTTTATTCTAGAGAGAATTCTTCTCTCATCAGCTGTGGAGATCTTCCTTGGCCTGCCAGTCCCTTTGCGATTAGTAAGCTCACCAGTGCTCTCTTTCTTCTTAATGATGTTCCAAACAGTTGATTTTGGTAAGCCTAAGGTTTGGCTGATGTCTCCAACAGTTTTATTCTTGTTTCTCAGTCTCATAATGGCTTCTTTGACTTTCATTGGCACAACTTTGGTCCTCATGTTGAAAAACAGCAATAAAAGTTTACAAAGGTGATGGAAAGACTGGAGGAAAGACTATGTGCTGAGAGCTCTCTTATACCTGCATTAAGGAGGCAATTAAACACACCTGAGAAATTACAAACACCTGTGAAGCCATGTGTCCCAAACATTATGGTGCCCTGAAATGGGGGGACTATGTATAAACACAGCTGTAATTTCTACATGGTGAAACCAAAATGTATAAAAATACTCTTTAATAAAATCTGACAATGTGCACTTTAACCACATGTGATTTTTTCTATTACAAATCTCAAATTGTGGAGTACAGGCAAATAAATAAATGATGAGTCTTTGTCCCAAACATTATGGAGGGCACTGTATGTCCTTTATCTCCACAGGGCTGTAATTCAAAAGTAACGCTGTATGTTTCAGGCAACTGAGACCTGGTCAGATCTTATCTGGGCACCAGCCAGAGTAAGTTCTGGTTCATCAGCCTTGGTTTCAAGGATTACATAACAAATATAACTGCATTACCTAAAACAATAACCCGGTTAAATTGACCAGCTATATTGTAGGAATATAAGGGGAAATGTTGCTGTTACTGAGATATGTCTTCACAAAATTCAATCTGAAATGCCTAAAGATGATGAATTTGTAGCTCCTCTTAAAGAATGCACACTGGTATGGGAAAAAACAATTGTGTATTTCAGTTTTGGTGCCATTTTAATGTTGCTGTTTCTTTTAGACACGTTGATGCATCGATCCCAGTTCCAACCCATTACTACAGCATTATCACCAGCTGCCTGGATAGTACCCAGCCTGTGGACAAGTGTGATGGGCCACTCACTGCCACATCATTCATTCTGCCGCATCGATCTGATAATGAAGAGAGTTGTAACGTAAGTACTGTGTAAATAGCAGTGTTTCAGTGCGACTCTGCCTGTAAGGGTATGGCATTTCTTACATCTCTCTAAAACAGATCGTTGAAGTGCTTTCCTCGTTTCACTTTGCCTTAATATCCCAGGAGCCATCACTGCCTAAAGGACTAAACCAGAAGCAGCCTATGTGCTGATACAGTCCTATTGATGGCCCATTGCACCCCGTAGAGCCTTAAATAAGTTATTTCTGGGAATGGGTAATGTGTTGTATGCTGTCCATGTGGAGCCACTGTATATTCTTCTGTTGAGTGAAAGGATGAGAATGCTGACTGCACAGAGACCAGTCGTTGTACATATTCATAAAGATAAAGAAATCAACCAGGTCAGTAAACACAAGGACATATGTAATAGGAGCAGAATTAGGCCATTTGGCCCATCAAGTCTACTCCACCATTCAATCATGGCTGATCTATCTCTCCCTCCTAACCCCATTCTCCTGCCTTCTCCCCATAACCCCTGACACCCGTACTAATCACGAATCTATCTCTCTCTGCCTGAAAAATGTCCATTGACCTGGCCTCCACAGCCTTCTGTGGCAATGAGTTCCACAGATTCACCACCCTCTGGCTAAAGAAATTCCTCCTCATCTCCTTCCAAAAGTAGCGTCAGTTATTTTTGAGGTTATGCCCTCTGGTCCCAGACTCTCCAACTAATGGAAACGTCCTCTCCACATCCACTCTATCCAAGCCTTTCACAAGAAACACCATCACTTGCTGGTCTGTCAGGTCTTCATCCGAGGTAATTTGTTTAGTTAATTTATTGACAAGTGTACGGAGATACAATGAAATGCTTGCTCTCCACGCTGCTTAGTCAAATTATTATATACATGAGTACAATAGATCTATTCTGGATCAGCACGTGGAGACCTATGTTCTGGCACCTAGCGGCTTCCAAATCTCTGAAAAGTCTGATCTTGCTCAAGGTGATTTGTAATTTTTGTTCTTCTCACCTTAAGGAACAATGTCTTGGCATTGCCCAGTTCGATGTTGACTCCTTCTGCTTCTACGGACTGCATTTGATCCACTCGGTCACCCGCCTGCTGTAGGAACCCCCTGCGGCCATTTAGTTTAGTTTAGAGATACAGCGTGGAAACAGGCTCTTCAGCCTACCGAGTCCGCACCGACCAGTGATCCCCGCACACTAACACTATCTTACACACACTAGGGACACTTTTACATTTATACATTTATACCAAGCCAATTAACCTACAAACCTGTACATCTTGGAGTGTGGGAGGAAACCGACGATCTTGGAGAAAACCCACGCTGGTCAAGGGGAGAACGTACAAACTCCGTACAGACAAGCACCCGTAGTCAGGATCGAATCCGGGTCTTTGGCGCTGTAAGGCAGTAGTTCTACCGCTGCGCCAACACTATGACCCACGACCATGACAAATGCCCCATTCCCTTCTGTGCACAGAGGTTAAAATGTTCCCCTTCCTAAGCCGGCCACAGAACCTATAGCGAGCTTTCCAAGTGAGTTTGTGGCCCGTTTACAGCATGCATGGGAAAATGCCTAAAATATTGAATCCAACTCCCTTTCAACTCCAAAATAACGAGTATCAGAATCCAAATGATTTTCATCACTATTATCTACTTTTTCAGTTTTGTTAATTCATTGCAGTTTGAGAACAACGGTCTTGCATTTGAAAACCCAACAGCACTTGTAGACATGCAACCAGCTCACCCAGAAAGCACAGGTCCATTGTAGGCATGCAACCAGCTCACCCAGAAAACACAGACCATTGTAGGCATGCAACCAGCTCACCCAGAAAGCACAGGTCCATTGTAGGTATGCAACTAGCTCACCCAGACAGCACAGACCATTGTAGGCATGCAACCAGCTCACCCAGAAAGCACAGACCACTGTAGGCATGCAACCAGCTCACCCAGAAAACACAGATCCACTGGCTGGAGCTGTCAGCAGATGGTGAGAGAGGGAAACGGGATTTCATTGCAGAACCTGTAGTCTTGAGCAAGACTCACACTGCTAGAACTCAGTGGGTAAAGCAGCATCTGGAGAGGGACTGGACCGGCAACATTTTGGGTTGGAACCCTTCTTCAAATTCTAGTCTGAAGAAGAGTCCCTATTCAGAATGTCACTTGTCCAATCTTTCACCAGATACTGCCTGACCCGCTGAGTTCCTCCAACACTTTGTGTTCTGGTGAGAAAGGGGCTGCGGTTGTACATCCGGATTAGCAAGTTGCAGTGAGAAATATGAGCGGCTCACGATGGAAGAGCAATCACAGTGAAACTTGGAAGAGATTTTCAAGAGCTGGCACAGCAGAAAGAGAAGTGGCAATAATTAAAATAATGCAATAAAAAGGGAGAAACTGCAGATCTGAGGGAAGAGACTGGAAAAACACAGCAGGGCGATCAGTGCCAGTAACAAGATGAGGCAGCCAATGTTTTGATTTTGAACCTATAAGTGGTTTGAAATAAATGCAAATGAGCAAATCAATAAGGTTAGAAAAAATGGAGAAACACAAACATAGATAGCAGCAAGATGAGTGATGTTTTGGCCTTGGAGCTCACATTAAATGCAGGTCGAAATGCTTTTTTTTCACCTCCTGCCCACGATGGACATGGGAAAGGGCAAAAGTGGCTGAGGTTCAACAATGCTCGTTGTATCATCTGTGTGGAATACCACCTGTAGTGCTGATTCAAGAATGGTCAAGGCTGATTCATTGTCATGGGACTATGGAATTCCTACTTGCTGCAGACTTACAGGCACATTATATGTAACTCCATAACAAATATAGACATCCGAGACGTTCAGATTTTCCCCATGTTATTGAGGGCTTTCCATGAAAAAATCTCAAACTGAGATTCTTCCATGCAACTGTAGAGACAATATTACTGTACGAGTGTGAGGCATGGTCTCTCACTGGAGCACTGTCCAAGTCACTTGATGGTATCTACACCCGAATGCTCAGAAAAGTTCCAAATGTCAGTTGGAGGGACCACACCACCAACGCCCAGCTCTACGGGGAGATTTCACATCTGACGGAGAAGATCAGGTGGAGAAGGATGAGGCTCGCTGGTCATTGCCACCGCCACCCAGAAACACCAGCAAACAAGGTTGTGCTGTGGGAACCCACCCATGGAAGACGGAACCCGGGACCACCAAACAAGACCATGCTGAAGACGTTGATGGAAGACGCATATGTAGAGACAACAGAGGAGCTGGCCAGCTGTATGGAGGACAGAGATGTGTGGGGCGTCCATCACCGTGCCCGTCGCAAACCAGCATTACTGCGTCGCTAATGTTCTCAACGATTTTAATTAAATTTTAAATTAATTAATTAAATAACAAATATGTATACAACAAATTGTCAGTTATATTCAGTAAATCAGATTGTAATATTGCAAGCTAAAGTCTGCAGTGCACCCCAATACAATGTATGCAGTAGTTCGGTGCTGAGGTAGCTGTGACATGGGAGCAAGGCCTGGGTGGTATGGATTGTTGATGTTACCTGCCTTCTTGAGGCAGCACTTCCAATAGATCCCTTCACTGGTGGGAAGGTCAATACCGTAATGGACCAAGTATCATTCACCACTTTCTGCAGCCTCATTCATTCTTGGGCATTCAAATTTCCAAACCAAGCTGTGATGCAACCAGTTTGCTCTCCACTGTACACTTGTAGAAGTTCGATCAACTGTTTGGCAACATGCTAAATCTCCTCTAACCTTTTGAGGACGTCGAGGCATTGGTGACCTTTCCTTGTGATTGCATTGATGTGTTGGGCCCAGGGCAGAACATGAGAGATGTCCGCTCCCCGGAACCTGGAGCTGTTGAATTTACCATGAACAGAAAATATATTCAGAATGTAAGCAAGTATACCAAACATGACATGTCCTTTTTTCCCCAGAGTAACGAGGAAGATCCAAAATGGATTGAGGACCTCATGAAATTACACACAGGACGTGTGCGTGATATTGAGCTCCTGACTGGTTTAAATTTCTACCGCAAGACCAGCAGAGCTTGTCCTGAAATCCTTTCTTTAAAGACATTTTTACAGACATTTGAAAGTGAAATCTAAATCTCTTTATTTGTCTTGCAATACATCTTTTATTTACAGGTGTATATTTTTGATACTGTTTGTTTTTTGTATTTATTAATTCAAAACCAGAATATTTTAAAACTGATTCTTTAAAGCTTTAAAATAATAAGCATGTGCCTCTTTTTCCTCCTCTTTTGTCATTATTTAGTTATTTGTCATTTGTGTTGTGCTATTGCAACATTTATCTTTGACTAATACTAGGACTAGGCTGCGAGAATTTATAAACTTACATTGAAGAAAATCCAAGATTACTCAGTACGTTGTTCTATAATTTCTATCTTGCATATCAAAGGTGCGATATGTAAATTATATATTACCGTGATGTAAACTTGTATTTATAATTTACTCAACATGCAAAACATATAATAAATTGCAACAATTGTGAGTGAAAAAAGAAATTGCTGACTCAGCTAGTCAGGCAGCATCTGTGGAGGGGAGTGGATAAATGATGTTTGGGTCGGGACCCTTCACGTTGATGGAGTAGAGGAGAAATATTTGGTCAAAACAGCTGAGAGGTGAGGGTGAGGCAAGTGCTGTCAAGTGATGCGTACAAGGAGGGGGTTCAATGATAGATAGGTAGGTGGCAGAGGGAAGGGTACCCATGGTAACCGCGGTGGAGGTGGAGGAGATAAAAGGGTGCAAATGGTGGAGTTTGATAAGAAAGGATGGTGGGACTGAGATATTGAACCAGTGAGAGGGATGGTGAATAGAAGGGACAAAGGGGGAAGAAAAATGGGTGATTGAGGGTCAGGTGGGTGTGGGTGAAGATTAAGTGGAGGAGCTGGGTGATGGGACGGGGAAAGAAAGATCTGCATGGGGTGATCTGGATAATTGAGGAGGAGACCTACATGACATTAGAGAATTCAACATTCATGCCATTTGGTTGTCAGCCACCCATGTGTGGAATATGAAGTGCTATTCCTCCAGTTTGTGTGTGGTCTCCGCCTGTCTATGGAGGAGACCAAGGACAGCCTCCTGGGTTTGGGGATGGGAAGGGTTGCATTGAAGTGGCTGGCAATCGCAAGCTTCACCTGTCTGTAATGGATAAGGTACAAGTATTTGGCGAAACAGTCATCTAGTCCAAGCCTGGTCTCACCGATGTAGAGGAGGTGACATCCTTAGCATTGGCTGAAGAGGTGCATGTAATGTCAGATAGAAATGTGTTTGGGACCATGAGTGGAGGTGAGGGAAGAGGTGCAGTGACTGGTTTTACACCACTTGCCATTGGAGGGAAAATTGCTTGGGGAGGGAGAAGAGTGGGTGGGAAGGGTGTCATGGAAAGACCAATCTCTAATGAAAGAAGGAAGAGGTGGAGTTGGGAAGAAATTTCTGGTGGTGGGATTGATTTAAAGCTGGTGGAAGTGTTGGGGAATGATGTGTAGGAAGCAGAGGCTGGTGGTCTGAAAGTTAAGGACCAGAGGACTTCATCCCTGTTTGGGAGCAGGGCAGTGAGGGCAGATCTGCAGGACGCAGAAGAGACTGCATCGGTGGGAGTGAGGCAGGTGTCTTGAAGTGGGACATAGAGAAAGCCACATCTGCAGAGGAGGCATAGAAACCACAGGAAAGGGATAGTCTCCACAAGCGATAGGGAGAGCGGAGGTGCGGTCTGGGCAGCTGTGGGAGTTGGTGAGTTTGTGGTAAATGTCTGTAGAGAGTCTGTCCTCTGTGACGGAGGTAAAGACATTGAGAAAGGGGAGAGTGGTGACAGAGATGGTCCAGGTGAATTTGAGGGCAAGGTGGAATTTCAAGGTGAAGTTGATGAAATCAAGTTGTGAACGAGTGCAGAGGCAGGTCTCGTGTGGTCATCGATGTTGCAGAGCAAGAGGTCAGGAGTGGTGCCAGGCTCTGGAGCAAAGCGTTCAAGCAGCCAACGAGAAAGACAGGCATGGCTGGGGCTCAAGTAAGGGCCCACAAGGCTGCACTGCTGCTTTGAAAAAAAAAGAGAGGATTGGAAAGAAAAGTTGTTGAGAGTGAGGACATGTTCTGTCAGGAGGAGGAGTGTTAGTTGAGGGAAACTGGTTGGGAGTGTCTTCACGGAAGTGGCAGGGAACCCTGAGATCTTCCTGATGGGGAATGGACATTCATGGCAAAGATGAGGCCAAAGTTGTTAAAGTGGTGGAGAGCATGCGAGGTGTCTGGATGCTGGTGGAAGAGACTGGACAAGGGAGACAGATAGACACGATGTAATAAATGTGCTCAGTGGGCATAAGTGGGAAGAAACAATGGGCCTCCAGTGCAGTCATGTTTGTGGACGTTGGGTAGGAGGTAGAAGCATGCAGTGTGGAGTGATGCAACTATCCGGTCGGAGTTTATGGTGGGGAGTCGTGATAAGATCTGTGATCATTTGAGAGTTAGTGGCCTGGTGTTTGTTGGTGGGGTCATGGTCACGGACAAGATATGATGAGCTGTGTGCTTTGATTTGTGGAAAATTGATTTACCTGCTGTAAAATATACTAAATGCAATGTAAACAAGCTTCTACTTACACTTTCATTGCTCATTACAGAGACGCTCTAGGCTGAAATGATGTACGTGATCTGAGAGCAAATGAAATGGAAGAAAATGGTGCTGTGGCTGCTTTTATTTTCTGGGATGAGGGGGATGTGGGGGGAGGGGGTGGATGCCTGTCTATTTTCTTTGATATTTGATAACCTGTTATTGGAAATATTATGTGTGCAGGGAATGCGTAGATATGGCGCATTTGTTGGCAAAAGGGATTACTTTAAGTAGGTATCATATTTGGCAGAGAAATTGTGGGCTGAAGGGCCTGTTCCTGTGCTGTACTCTTCTATGTTCTAAGGTCTGAAATACGATACAATATGATAAAACTTTATTCATCCTCGGAGGGAAATTGGTCTGCCGAATAATTTGTGATTATACTTGAAATGTTCATTTTCCAAAGAAGCTTTTTGGCATTGCAGTAATCATGAGTTTTTTTGCAGTTTATGTGTTGATCCACTTTAAATGGTTCCGGCCTGAAGCAATGGCCAGTTTAGTGTACACCATCCAAGTCCACCACAACCTAAATTCACCTACCAGTTACAGAAATGGCATGGAAAGAGAGGAAAAATAGGCCTAAATTAAATGTAGTCACAACATTCACTGTATGACACCATTAAGATTGTAACAAATTTCTGTCTTGCTTTTAAACAAATGGCAAAGATTTACTTGTTAATTTTGTACACATAATTAAATAACTCTTGTTAATTTTGAAAATGTAACATCAGTCTTGTTTTCTGTAGTCCAATCAGACGAATCAAGTGCAAAAAGCAATGTTTTTGTGCATCTCAACGTACCTCGTCTTTAGGAGCCAAGAGATTGTTTGATCAATGAAAAAAAATGTTTTAATCAAGATATTCATTTTCATTCTGCAGTTGAGAGGTAAGCTTTGATAAGACATCACTGTTTTCCTCCGATACAGAGAAGGAAGTTTGCTAATGGTCCTCCTCAAAGTTGTGCCCCATAACATAGAGGTGATGTCACAGCAGTGACATCAGCTGATTGTTCAGAATCCCAATTCTTCTGCTCAAATTGAGAGGGAAGGTGAGGGGCCTCTCAGGATTCTGCCCTAATACGTTTGGCATTGAGACTGAACCTATAATGATAATACTTTAACAAAAAAAGCCAGAAGTGCAGAATATGATAAAGTTAACTAAATGAATGTGTTGAAGTCTTGGCCGACACGAAATGCTGGGCAGAGCAGCATCTATGGAGAGCAGGGCAGGCAGCATCTCTGGAGAGAAGGGATGGGTGACGCTTTGGATCGAGAAGGGTCTCAACCCGAAGCAAAGAGTCTGAAGAAGAGTCTCGACCCGAAGCGTCACCCATTCCTTCTCTCCAGAGATGCTGCCTGTCCTGCTGAGTTTTACCAGCATTTTGTGTCTATCTTCGATTTAAACCAGCATCTGTAGTTCTGTCTGACACGTGTTGGAAGTGTTGTCTGTCTTTGTAGTCCTGAGAAATGTTTCTGAGTTTAAAGAATTGCCATAAATCTGGGAAGATGTGTGGAGTGAATTATCTTGTGTGTGAAAAGTCTGTTTCCTTTTCCTGATAGCTTGCCTCTCACATCCAAATCTGTTCCAATTAAGTATGCGTGAATTCCAGAGGAGAAATTATCATTTAAAATTCTTGCTGGATAATGTAGACTATACATTCACAATAAGCTGGCAAACGTGTTTTAGAACGGAGATGAGGAAGAACTTTTTCAGTCAGAGAGTGGTGAAGGTGTGGAATTCTCTGCCTCAGAAGGCAGTGGAGGCCAGTTCGTTGGATGCTTTCAAGAGAGAGCTGGATAGAGCTCTTAAGGATAGCGGAGTGAGGGGGTATGGGGAGAAGGCAGGAACGGGGTACTGATTGAGAGTGATCAGCCATGATCGCATTGAATGGCGGTGCTGGCTACTCCTGCACCTATTGTCTATTGTCTATTGTCTATTGTAACTTTGTACTGCTTCCTCCATATCCTTCATTGAAGTAATTGATGGTGACCCGGCAGAAATGTTGGTACAAAATGTACATGTAGTTGAATTGTCCTGGCACTATCGGTCATTTCTGTGTACTGGGTCAACGATACAATGGGAACAAATAAATATTATGGAAAAAAAACCTCTTGATGATTGTATTGTGATAGTATTCAGAACTGTCAAAGTGCAGTTAAAGTACATCATTGGGTTGTGCTGAAGCAGATGACCCCGATTCATGTTTTTTTCATTGAAGTCGTGGCCTGCGGATGAGTGATGAGACCATTTCACATTATTTCGCCACTTCCCCCCACCTCTTTTGAGTGGAAAAGCGGTGCTGCTGATTATGTGAACCTTCTGATACTCTCTCTGGCTGAGCACAATCAGATGATCAGATCTGTGCAACCCCCGGACTCAATCGCAACCTTGCACAGTGGGCGATTGACCTGTCGTTTGATTACTGTCCTTCAAAGGATTGAGGATTAATATCCCTCTCCTAATTTGTGATGTGGGCTTCCGCCATCACTTTCACTAACCCATGATTGTGATTGTTGACGTGTAATGGAAATTCATCCCTGTAACTGAGAAACCCGAGTTGAACACTGAGAGAAGCAAGATATGTAATCTTTGAAATCTGCCCCTTCATTCATCCTGTCATTGGGGCTATTTGCTTTACAAGGCAGTAACACCCACTCACTCACTCACTCACTCACACACTCCACCAGGGTTCATGCTGATGATGCTGCACTTTTTTTCAGTCACGTCAAAGAAGAGCTGGCGGGTGAAAAAACGCTTCTCCTGTCAGTGACATTTTCATTACTGCAGCAGAAGGATCTTTCTTCTTCATCCTGAGGCCGTAGTTATTTTAAATACAAAGTTGTTTGAGAGATTCTGGCAGCCTCATCCCTTCCTCAATTTCAGGGCAAAAGGTCAGTGATGTAATTAATGAGTGAAGAGCCAAGAGTTGCAATAACACTGACACTGAGTTAAAGTAACAGTGCTTTTGATCTATCGCCTGTCAACAAACATTATGTGGCACATGAATAGTATGTGGTATAAGCAAATAAGCCAAGCACGGTTGACGGTGACTTTGAAAGCCTGTTGCTTGCCTTTCCCTCATGGAGAAGAGTGTTGACGGTGGAGGGTTTTTGAATTAAATGTGCATTCATTTGGAATTAAAGGTGCTTTTTTTCTGTGATATGCAAAGCAAGAGGGCAAGCCAAGCAAAGTTCATTTATCACCAGGACGATCAAAGGGTGACCTAAAATGTCAATGCATCTGGTCACACAGCAAATGTTTAGGAGTTGTGGGAAGGAAATGGACAACTTCCTGGCATTTGAAAGAAGTCTTTGTTGTTGTTGATAAATGAACAGCGATTCTATGTGGTTGCTCCTGTGTCGGTGCATCAGAGGGGGCTGCAGTGAAACCTACTGGGGGAAGGTCATTAAAGGACATTTATGAAAGACCTGTTTCACAGACTATAACTTTTTTTTGCTGGTTTCCTGAATACAATTTAAAAAAATCTTTATCTGGCAAACCTGGGCAAATAAAACATAGGTGCAAGAAGTAATGTTAGTGGAGAAACTGGAGAAGTAATGTTAGTGGAGAAGTTGGAGGAGTAATGTTAGTGGAGGAGTAATGTTAGTGGAGAAGTAATGTTAGTGGAGAAGTAATGTTAGTGGAGAAGCTGGAGGAGTAATGTTAGTGGAGGAGTAATGTTAGTGGAGGAGTAATGTTAGTGGAGAAGTAATGTTAGTGGAGAAGTAATGTTAGTGGAAAGCTAGAGGAGTAATGTTAGTGGAGAAGCTAGAGGAGTAATGTTAGTGGAGGAGCTGGATCAGTAATGTTAGTGGAGGAGCTGGAGCAGTAATGTTAGTGGAGAAGCTAGAGGAGTAATGTTAGTGGAGAAGCTAGAGGAGTAATGTTAGTGGAGGAGCTGGAGCAGTAATGTTAGTGGAGAAGCTGGAGCAGTAATGTTAGTGGAGGAGTAATGTTAGTGGAGGAGTAATGTTAGTGGAGAAGTAATGTTAGTGGAGAAGCTAGAGGAGTAATGTTAGTGGAGAAGCTAGAGGAGTAATGTTAGTGGAGGAACTGGAGCAGTAATGTTAGTGGAAGAGTTGGAGGAGTAATGTTAGTGGAGGAGCTGGAGCAGTAATGTTAGTGGAGGAGCTGGAGCAGTAATGTTAGTGGAGAAGCTAGAGGAGTAATGTTAGTGGAGAAGCTAGAGGAGTAATGTTAGTGGAGGAGCTGGAGCAGTAATGTTAGTGGAGAAGCTGGCTTATGATGGGAAAGGGAGATTGGTAGTTCCAGATCATGTGGCAGAATAATTGTGTACCATATAGGATGGGACGGGATAATCAATTGCTGGTCAGCTTGGGGCTTAAAGTGGATCTGCAAGTGTGGGGGTGACTGAGAGGCAGGCAGGGGATGTCACGTGAAGAATGAACAACAAAGGTTCTCCAAACGGAAATCCTTTCCTCCTCTCTTGTGAGAAATACTACAGGGAAGGGTCAACTTATGTGCCATTTTGAAGTTGTTATACAAAGGACACATTTGATTTGCACTACAAACCCATGTTTTAGTCTTTGGCTTTGTGCTGCTGGATTCAAATGTACAGACACCAGTCTTCACACACTCTGTCAATGGCTACCTTACTGCCAGCCACCACTTATATAAATGAACTTATGTTTTGTCATCTTCCTGTTTTATTTTTCCCCTCCACTGCCAGTGTGCATTATCTGGGAGATTTAGTTTAGTTTACAGATACCGCGCGGAAACAGGCTCTTCAGCCCACCGAGTCTGCGCTGACCAGCGAACCCTGCACACGCACACACACACTAAGAACAATTTACAATTATACCAAGCCAATTAACCTACAAATCTGTACGTCTTTGGAGTGTGGGTTGAAACCGGAGAAAACCCACACATGTCCCTGGGAGAATGTATAAACTTCTTACAGATAGCACCCGTAGTCGGGAGCAAACCCGGGTCTCAGGCGCTGTAAGGCAGCAACTCTACCTCCGCACCACGGTGAGCTGTGGACCAAAATCTGCTCTGAGATGGTCGTTGATGTGTACACGTACATTATGCTGGGCAACATATTGGTGAACGTTTTAGCGCGTGGGGAGCAGGTCTGGGAGGAGGCATGTGGAAGCTCAGGCTTGCTCCACCATTCAACAAGACAATGTCATCTTATCATGACCTTGGCTCCATTTCTCTGGTGCTCTCCATGACCATTGATACCCATCCTCCACGATAAAACAAAAAGTCTTTCTCTGTCATGACTATAGTGGCCCCAACACTGACCCCTGCGGAACACCATTAGTCACAGGCAGCCAAGCAGAAAAGGTCCTCATTTATTCCCACTCTTTGCCTTCTGCCAGTCAGCCAGTCTTCTATCCCTAGATAACTACATTCATTGACTCTCCTTTGTCTATTCTACTAGTTACATCCTCAAAGAATTCCAATAGATTTGTCACGAAAGATCTCCCCTTGACAACATCATACTGACTTTGACCTATTTTATCATGCGCTTCCAAGTATCTTTAATAATGGATTTTAAAATCTTACCACCCATTGAGGTCGGGCTCACCAGCACATCATTTCCTTCCTTTTGCCTCACTCCCTTCTTAAGCAGTGGAGTTACATTTGCAATTTTTCAGTTCTCTGGAACCATTCCTGACCCATGTCTTTCTTGAAAAATCACCACTCTTGCCTCCACAATCTCTGCAGCCACCTCTTTCAGAACCCCATCGTCCAACTGGTCCAGGTGACATCCAGCTTCAGGCCTTTCATCTTCCCAGGCACCTTCTTCTTAGAAATACTGAGGGCACTCCTCTTGAATTTCGGGCATCTTGCTTGTGGCTCAGGTGGCAATCCAGAGTTGATTTCATTTTTGGTCCTGCTTTTTAAATTTAGTCCTTAATGCTCAAATTCCGTCAACAGAACCTCTTTCCTTATTTTACCGACATCGTTGGTACCCATATGGAGCACGATGACCGGATGTTTCCCCTCCCACTCCAAATTCCTCTGCAGATCAGATGAGATGCCCCAATCCTAGGCAGCAGGCAGGCAACACATCTTCTGGGACTTTTGATCCTTGCTGCAGAGTCGTATCTATTCCCCTCATTATACTTTCCCCAATTACAACTGTGTGTCTCTTCTCCCACCCAGTGTTGCAGTGTTAATGTTTTAGGTGCCGGAGCTGTCATTGGTGCTGGAGTGGCCGCCCGGTGAGCTCCCCCCCTTCCCCCCTTCCCCAACACACATCTTGAATGGCTCCCCAGTTCACTGTGCCATGTCCATGTTGCATATCTTTTCTACAGTGGATGATCACTCATGATCACAATGAAACCCACTCGTTTGCCAGCTCAGCACTCTGCACACCTTTGGGGCACGACTTTTTATGTTGCGGTCTCATTTTTGTTTTCCTATTTGCATGCTATATCCGTTCCTTACTTTGTGTTCCATGTACAAATCTACCCAGATCCCACTGGAGAGCAACATTCTGTGGTCACGTTTCATTCAAGCAATATTCTATTTTTCGATTATGCTTATCAAACTGGTTAACCAGCAATGTTCCCATGTTGTACCTCATCTGCATTTCTGCTTGCTTAACTTATCTATATCCCTTTGGAGATTCTGCCCCCTCTTCAAACCTTGCTTTCTTACTTGTCTTTAAGTCATCAGCTAATTTAAGCACAATGCTCTCCAAAAACGTACAGGTATGTAGGTAAATTGGCTTGGTAAATGTAAACCAAATTGTCCCTCATGTGTGTAGGATAATGTTAATATGCAGGGATTGCTGGTTGGCCTGGACTCAGTGGGCCGCAGGGCCTGTTTCTGCACTGTGTCTCTAAACTAAACTAAACTCTCCTTCCCTTATTGTAAATCATTAATATAGATTGAAAAAAGTTAGCCCCCCAGCACTGATTCCTCTGGCACCCTGCTAGTTACACCTTCATCAAGCTGAAAGTGACCCATGTGTTGTAATATATAAGACAAGGGGGATGTTGTGATATTGCTGGGACTACTTTGTGTATCCAAGAACTACTTTGTATGGCTGTGTATATAAGTGATGGGTGTGATTAGGCGGTCACTCTGGATCCAGGCGGCCTTGGAATAAACAGCCTGGAGTACAAGCTGCACCATGATAACATTTTAAACATGTGCACTCGTGGTCCGTCCAGAGTCACAATAAAGGTACAACAGGTACCGGACCACGAAGAACAACATGGTGGCAGCGGCTTGGTGTTTCGCCTAGGGAGGGAATGAAGCATGCTGCCCGAGCAGAAAAGGTTAAAAAGAAGAAAAAAAAGAAGGAAAAAAAAGCACTGAAGGGAAACAAAACAAAAGAAAAGTTTCCAGCTCGGTACGGGACGTTTGGAGTGCATCCCGACAGAGCCAGTGTGAGTTGGTATAGGTACCTGCTCAGTAGTCGGCGCCGAGTTGCCGACGTGACGCAGCAGGCTGCTGGGGGAGGTGCGTGTAGGCTCACGTCGCGCCCCAGCACCTGTGTAGGCCCGAGATTAGAAGCCTGCGACTGCTTCGCGGGGGAGAGACCGGGAGACCCGACACCCACGGAGATGTGCGGTGACCGGGGAAGACCGACACACCCACGGAGGTGTGCGGCGACCGGGGAAGACCGACACCCATGGAGGTGTGCGGCGACCGGGAGAGCCCCGGGGGAGGCTGACACCCACGGAGGTGTGCGGCGACCGGAAAGACCGGGAGACCCGACACCCACGGAGGTGTGCGGCGACCGGGGGAGGCTGACACCCACGGAGGTGTGCGGTGACCGGGGAAGACCGACACCCATGGACGTGTTCGGACGTGTACAGTTAGCAATTAAGAATAAAACATAAACACATCAAAACAATAAGGATACACCATCACGGTCTAAACATGTGGATGAAAATAAACCAGAGCAAAAAAGAGACTGCAGACTTTGGTTATTGAGTAGAACTATCACTCGTGGAAAAAAGCTGTTTTTATGTCTGGCTGTGGCTGCTTTGACAGTCCGGAGTTGCCTTCCAGAGGGAAGTGCTTCAAAGAGTTTGTGGCCAGGGTGAGAGGGGTCAGAGATGATCTTGCCCGCTCGCTTCCTGGCCCTTGCAGTGTACAGTTCGTCAATGGGGGGAAGGTTGCAGCCAACAACCTTCTCAGTTGTGTGAACATTTCGTTGCAGCCTCCAGATGTCGTGCTTGGTGGCTGAGCCAAACCAGACCATGATGGAGAATACCTGTATGGTAGAATAGCTTCCAGTGTTGCAGTCCCTCAGCACATGAGAAACCCAGCATCTTCACTTCAGCTGCTGTCTCGCTGCCAGCCAGCAGACATCAGGTGAATGAAGTCTCCAGCACCTGATGTTGTGCTCAAGATTTCAACATTTGCCCTTCCGTGTGTCTCTGGGAAAATGAGGTTGGTGAGCTGCCTTCACCAGACTCCAGGGTACATGTTATTCCTGTTTCAAGAGCCCAGTGGCCATCTTCAAGCATTATCCAATTGATCTCTTTGGTTTTGGAAACTCCCACTAAACTAATCTGAAATTTCACGGTGAACATCTATTACTGCTGATGCACAGAATGGAGAACTCTGTGAGCAGTGATTCAAATACACAAAGTGATACTAGATAAATTAATTTGCTAAACCGTGTAACATTTCGTAGAAACCTAAGTGAATATTTAAAATGATAGCTGAAATAGCTACAAAATTCCAAAAGAATGAGTTGAGCAGAAAATAACTGATCCACATTGCCACCTGGTGGTTTGAGCCAAAATTGCACGAATCAAGAGTGGTTCACCCAGAGCAACACCTTGTCCAGTCTTAGCTTCTTGACCCCTCTGGTGAAAAAAAGATAGAAACTATAGAAAATAGCACAGCTGGGATTCAAAAGTGTGGTGTGGTCCATCTGCTCAGGAAGATATTGTCTTTGATTCTCATCCCCTTGAGCCTGGCTGGGATGCTCGCAGAGCTTTCCAACTGCCCATCTCCTTTTGAGCACTTTATCTCACATGTCTGATAGTAAACTGAATTGCTCTTCCTGCAAAACTAGTTTTTTTATGGAGATACAGGGTGGAGTGATAAGCGATCCCTGCACAATAACACTATCCTATACCCACTAGGGACAATTTACATTTATACCAAGCCAATTAACCTACAAACCTGTACATCTTTGGAGTGTGGGAGGAAACCAAAGATCTCGGACAAAACCCACGCGGTCACGGGGAGAACGTACAAACTCCGTACAGACAGCACCCGTAGTCGGGATGGAACCCGGGTCTCTGGCGCTGCATTCGCTGTAAGGCAACAACTCTACCGCTGCGCCACCGGGCCGCCCATGCCCAATGTTTTTCAATTGAAATAAATTATATTTATATACACAATATATATTACACACATATGCACACACAATACACATATAAACATGCAATATATATTACAGACATATGCACACACAATACACATATAAACATGCAATATATATTACACACATATACACACACAATATGCATATACATATACAATATATATTACACACAAATACACACAATACACACATACATACAATATACATTACACACATATACACACACAATACGCATATATGTATACAATATATATTACGCACATATACACACACAATACACATATAAACATACAATATATATTACACACATATACACACACAATACGCATATACATATACAATATATATTACACACATATACACACACAGTACACATATAAACATACAATATATATAACACACAATACACATATACAATACACATTGCACACACAATACACATATACATACACAATATACATTACACACATATACAATACACATATACGCATACAATACGCATATATAAATATACAATATATATTACACACACATATATATATACTATATATTACACACATATATTCATACTCACTTGTGAAACATAGAGAAGTAGGTGCAGGGGTAGGCCATTCAGCCCTTTGAGCCGCCATTCAATATGATCATGGCTGATCATTTCAAATCAGTACCCTGTTCCTGCTTTTTCCCCATATCCCTTGATTCCCTTAGCCCTAAGAGCTAAGAGCAATTACAAATGCATTCACATACATATCCATGCTATTGCATATGGATTTGCCCATGTACATGCACACACGTCAGCCGTCTATATCCCACCGCATGCGGACACCGATGTGGCACCGATGTGTTGTGTCGACACCAAAACAAGAACCCCGATGCGGCTGTGCTGGTGGCTGGAGATTTCAATAGGGGAAATCTCAAAAAGGTCATGCCCAACTTCTACCAACACATCACGTGTGTCACCAGGGGGGATAGAACTTTGGACCACTGCTACACGCCGTTCAGGAAAGGCTACAAGGCCATTTCTCTCCCTCCTTTTGGAAAATCTGACCATGCTGCCATTTTCCTGCTGCCGGAGTATAAACAACTGATAGTACGGGAAGCGACAGTGACAAGGGATGTAAAGCAGTGGGCTGACCATTCAGAGGCCATGCTGCAAGATGCACTGAGCGATGTCGACTGGAATATGTTCCAAGCAAGTTCCAGAGACGTCAATGAGTTTGCGGAAGCGGTTACGGACTTCATTGCCACAATAGCCGATACCATCATCCCCACGGTAAGGGTCGGTATCTTCCCTAACCAAAAACCCTGGGTGGACAGGTCTATTGGTGTGGCCTTGAATGCTCGCACCGCTGCTTACAACTCTGGCCTGGCATCCGGCAACATGGACGACTACAAGGGAGAGTCCTACCGACTGCGAAGGGCAGTGAAGGATGCAAAAAGGAGATACCTGGACAAGATGGAGTCACAGATGGAGCAGCAGGACACCAGGCACCTTTGGCAGGGGCTACGGACTATAACTAGCTACAGGTCCAGCACCCCCTCAACCGGAAGTGCCGGCTCCTCCTTAGCTGATGACCTGAACTCTTTTTATGCACGGTTTGAGACGGGTAACACCACCAGCTCGCCGTCTAAAAACAGCACCGAGGGGGCGCTGGCTAGCGAGGCTGGAGGGGGATCCACCGCCGGGGATGTGCACACATTCTCGGTGTCCGAGCATGAGGTGAGGTGGGCTCTGACGCGTGTGAACACGAGGAAAGCTGGAGGCCCAGATGGTATATCTGGGCGAGTACTAAAGTCTTGTACTACTCAGCTTGCTCCAGTGTTCACCACAATATTCAACCTCTCCTTGGCCAAGTCCGTGGTCCCTGCATGCTTCAAAAGATCCATCATTGTACCGGTGCCAAAGAATGCCTCTCCAGCGTGTTTAAATGACTACCGACCGGTGGCCCTCACCTCGGTTGTCATGAAATGCTTCGAGAGGCTAATCAAGAAGCATATCTGTGCCCTCCTTCCTCGCAACATGGACCCACTACAGTTCGCATACCGTCCGAACAGGTCCACGGATGATGCGGTCTCCCAGGTTCTGCACACCGCTCTCTCTCATCTGGACAGCCAGGGGGGCTATGTGAGGATGCTCATTGACTTTAGTTCAGCATTCAACACAATAGTCCCCAGCAGACTGGTTGAGAAGCTGCTGGAACTGGGGCTTAGCACCCCTCTGTGTGCCTGGGTCCTGGACTTTCTCACCGCCAGGCCCCAAGTGGTCAGGATGGGAGAACACACATCTAGCTCCCTCACCCTGAACATAGGATCCCCCCAGGGTTGCGTCCTTAGCCCCTACTGTACTCCCTGTACACACATGACTGTGGGGCCAGGTTCAGCTCAAACTCCATCATCAAGTTTGCTGATGACACTGTGGTGGTGGGCCGGATCTCCAACAACGATGAGAAGGCCTACCGGGAGGAGGTGGCTGATCTGGCACTCTGGTGTCAGGACAATAGCCTCCTCTTGAATGTTACTAAAACGAAGGAGCTGATTGTGGACTTCAGAAGGGCTAAACATCCAAGGATGTACACGCCACTGGAGATAAATGGGTCTACTGTGGATAGGGTGAGCAGTTTTAAATACTTGGGAGTCCGCATCACAGAGGATCTGACATGGGCAACACACATTGCCGCGCTGGTGGGTACTGGTGGGTAAGGCAAAGCAGCGCCTTTACCACCTTAGACAGCTGAGGAAATTCAGAGTGTCTCTGAGGATCCTTCATTGCTTCTACTCTGGAGCTGTAGAGAGCATCCTGTCCGGCAACATCTGTCTGAAGAGGGGTCTCGACCCGAAACGTCACCCATTCCTTCTCTCCCGAGATGCTGCCTGACCTGCTGAGTTACTCCAACATTTTGTGAATAAATCGATTTGTACCAGCATCTGCAGTTATTTTCTTATACTATATATTCGGCAACATTACAGTCTGGTTTGGGAACAGCTCTGCCCAGGACAGGATGGCCCTGCAGAGAGTATTGCGTTCGGCAGAACGCACCATGGGAACTACACTCGTCCCCCTGCAGGACCTATACATCAGGAGGTGCAGATCCAGAGCAAGCAAGATCATGAGGGACCCCTGCCACCCCAGTAACGGACTGTTCCAGATGCTACGTTCAGGCAAACGCCTCCGCTGTCACGCTGTGAAAACGGAGAGGATGAGACGGAGTTTCTTCCCACAGGCCATCAGGACTGTCAACTTTTATAACTCCAGAGACTAAATTTTTGTCTACACTATAGTAACTTATTAACTTTAACTGTAACTGTAATTCTTATTTGTGCACAACCCGCAGGCATTGCCACTTTCATTTCACTGCACATCGTGTATGTGTATGTGACAAATAAACTTGACTTGACTTGATGTACAGACTTGTGTGCCTTTTCTTCCACATTTATCCACACACAGAATCTCACACACATACATACATGATCACACACATAATTGATCACAGCACACACAAATGTATTCACACACATAGGCTCTCCTAAATACATGCTCACACGCACACACACACACACACACACACACACACACACACACACACCCACACACACACACACACACAAGAACACACACACACACACACCCACACACACACACACCCAGACACACACACACGCACATGCACATGCGCGCACACACACACACACACACACACACACACACACACACACACACACACACACAAGAACACACACACACACACACACCCATACACACACACCCAGACACACACACACGCACATGCACATGCGCGCACACACACACACACACACACACACACACACACAACACAAACACACACACACACACACACACACACACATACACACACACACGAACACACGAACACACACTCAGACAGACACACACAGACTGACACACAGACACACACACAGACATACATACAAACACACACACACACACATACACACACAGACTGACACACAGACATATACACACACACACACACACACACACATACACACATACACACACACAACTATGTACGCACGCATAGATAACGCACACAACTTTGTGCACTTTCGCAAGTTTACTACACACATACACACACAAAATTACTTTACTCTGAATAGTAAGAATGTGTAACTTTTCATCGCCAGGAAAAATTGAGACCAATAGTCTGAGATGCATTTAAGAGGAAGCTGGATGAATGTGGCTGGTGAGTGTGAGGTTTTGAATGAAGAGGATGACCTGATAAGTTGAAATAAGGTGTGGGCAAGTTGTGTGGGCCTTTTCCTGCACTGTATATACAATGTGATCCTACACATTACAGATATCTCTTATGCCATCTCCTGGAAGCACAACATTTTAGTTCCCGACACTAATTTGCTCTGATCTAATAATTTTGATTAATCAAAAAGCAGCTATGTGCACATTATCTGCACAGGTTAAGGTTCAGTTAAGGTCACAGCAGAATAACATTTTTCTGGAGTTGCTTCCAACATAACTAATTATTAGACAGAAGAAATGATTTTAAACCTTAGACACGAGGAACTGCAGATGCCGTTTAAAATAAAAGGCACAAAGTGCTGGAGTGACTCAGCGGGTCAGGCAGCATTTCTGGAGAAGATGGATAAGTGATGTTCTTCAAACCCCTGGTTTTTAATTTCACACCATAGAGGTGAGAGTGAAGAGGTCTTGTACGTGTCCAGTAGATAATGATGCTGGAAGCAATTCTAAAGTTCACCACTTGGGGTGCTGCAGTTCAATACTATGAAAACATTTCAGAATTTAGTTTCGTTTCGTTTTGTTTAGTTTAGAGATACAGCACGGAAACAGGCCCTTTGGCCCACCGGGTCCACACCGACCAACGACCCCTGCACATTAACACTACCCTAGTGACAATTTTACACTTGTAACCAAGCCAAATAGCCTACAAACCTGTACGTCTTTAGAGTGTGGGAGGAAACCAAAGATTACGGATAAAAACCCACGCAGGTCGCGGGTAGAATGTACAAACTATGTACAGACAAGCACCCGTCAGAATCGAACTCGGGTCTCTAGCGCTGTAAGACAGTAGCGCTGTAAGACAGTAGCTTTACCACAATGCCACTGTGCCGCCCCTCAGGCAACATCTGTGGAGGGAAATGGACAGTCACCTTCCCATTTTCTTCCACATTTGCTGCCTGGCCCATTGAGTTCCTCCAGTAGTTTGTTCCTTTTTACTCAAGATTCCAGCATCTGCAGTCTCTCGTGTCTCCAAACTCTGAGCACCATTTGTACCCCTAGTACAGTAATATCAAGATGTACCTCCTTGTGAAAACGTTTAAGGATAAAACCGGCTAAAGGTTATTTGTACCATGAGTAACCGGCAGGTGCAAGCTGTAAGAGGAACAATGAGTTCCCTGTCTGCACAGACACCAATCCCATTGCTAAAATAATGGAAAATAGGCGCAAAAAGCGGGTCAGACATCATCTCTGGTGAAAAGGAAAAGGAACAGCTGACGTTTCGGTTCAAGACCCTTCTTCAGATTGTCGGAGAGCAGGAGGAATCAGAGAGGGGGAGCAGCAAGGGAGGGCATTGCAGGTCTCACCGGAGAGAGGAGGACCACTTCTTCAAAGTAGACATAGCTTGAGCAGACTTCGCAGTGGAGCAGACGAAATGTGTAGGAAGGAACTGCAGATGCTGATTTAAACCGAAGATAGACACAAAAAGCTGGAATAACTGAGTGGGTCAGACAGCATCTTTGGAGAAAAGGAATAGCTGACGTTTCGGGTCGAGACCCTTCTTCAGACTCATTAAATAATGGAGCCCTCTTGTTAGATATTCCGCACAGATAGCTAACACAGCCATGGAGCTCCTTGCATTTGGTATTGAGGGTTTATAATGCCTGCCGAAGGACTCATCACCCTTTTCTTCTCTCCAGAGTTGCTGCCTGACCTGCTGAGTTACTCCAGCTTTAAGCGTCTCTCTTCGACTCCTCTTCAAAGTTGGTCAGTACCATACAGGTCAGCCCACCAAGATGTTTCAGCAACCCCTGGCTGACAGTTACAATGCAATGTGAATATTTGATGGCATAAAGAATATGGGCAGCACAGTGGCAAGCAGGTAATGAGATGCCTCACATCTCCAGTGATCCCCAGGTCAATCCTCACCTCCAGTGTTGCCTCTATGGAAGCTACATGTTCTCTCTGTATCCAAATGGCTGTTCCCATGTGCCCTAGTATCCACCTCCATCCCACTATGATATGCTTTTTGAGTTTAGTTTATTGTCACATGTACTGATGTACAACAAAAAGCTTTTTGTTCCGTGCCAACCAGTCAGCAGAAAGACGATACATGATTACAATCGAGCCATCCACTGTGTACAGATACATGATAAAGGCAATATCGTGAATAACAATTAGTGCAACAAAAAGCCAGTAAAGTCCCATCAAAGATAGTCCGAGGGTCTCCAATGAGGTAGATAGTAGTTCAGCACTGCTCTCTGGTTGTGGTAGGGTGGTTCAGTTGCCTGATAACAGTTGGGAAGAAATTGTCCCTGAATCTGGAGGTGTGAGTTATTACACTTCTATACCTTTTGCCTGATGGGAGAGGGGAGAAGATGGAGTGGCCAGGGTGCGACTCATCCTCGATTATGTTACTGGCCTTGCTGAGGCAGCGTGAGGTGTCAATGGAGTCAATGGAAGGGAGGTTGGTTTGTGTGATGGTCTGCGTCCACAATTCACTGCAATTTTGTGTGGTCCTAGATGGATTGTTCCCAAATCATGCTGATGCATCCCTGAATGCTTTCAAAAGTTCAAAGGTCTTTTATTGTCACCTGCACCAATTAAGCTACAATGATATTCGTATTATCGTACAGCCATACTAATAAAAGCATCAAGGCACACAACTACATAAAAGTTAACATAAACATCCACCACAGCAGATTCCCCACATTCCTCACTGTGATGGAAGGCAATAAATTCTAATCTCCTTCCTCTTTATTCTCCCACAGTCGGGGTAGTCGAAGCTCCCGTGTCGGGGCGATCAAGCCCCCGTGTCGGGGCGGTGAAGCTCAGTGTCGGGGCGGTGAAGTTACCGTGTCGGGGCGGTGAAGCTCAGTGTCGGGGCGGTGAAGCTCAGTGTCGGGGCGGTTGGAGTTCCCGTGTCGGGGCGGTGAAGTTACCGTGTCGGGGCGGTGAAATTACCGTGTCGGGGCGGTGAAGCTCAGTGTCGGGGCGGTGAAGCTCAGTGTCGGGGCGGTGAAGTTCCCGTGTCGGGGCGGTGAAGCTCAGTGTCGGGGCGGTGAAGTCCCCATGTTGGGGCGGTGAAGTTCCCGTGTGGGGGCGGTCAAAGCTCCTGCGGCTTGGTTTTCCCGAAGTCGGTCTCTAACCAGGGATCGCCAGCTCCACGATGTTAAAGTCCGCAGGCACCCGCGGTTGGAGCCCCTAAGTCGACACCAAACAGGGATCGCGGGCTCCGTGATGTTAAAGTTCGCAGCCTCCCACGGTGGAGCTCTCGAAGTCGGTCTCCAGCAAAGGCCACCAATTCCTCAATGTTAGGCCGCAGTGCAGATGGAGATACGATAGCTAATTTCATATTATTATTTATTTCATATTTCAGATACAGCGCGGAAACAGGCCTTTTCGGCCCACCAAGTCCGCGCCGCCCAGCGATCCCCGCACATTAACACTATCCTACACACACTAGGGACAATTTTTACATTTACCCAGTCAAATTAACCTACATACCTGTACGTCTTTGGAGTGTGGGAGGAAACCGAAGATCTCGGAGAAAACCCACGCAGGTCACGGGGAGAACGTACAAACTCCTTACAGTGCAGCACCCGTAGTCAGGATCGAACCTGAGTCTCCGGCGCTGCATTCACTGTAAGGCAGCAACTCTACCGTTGCGCCACCGTGCCACTTTTCAACAAAGGAGCGAGAGAGAAAATGGGGAATTACAGACCAGTTAGCCTGACATCGGTGGTGGGAAAGATGCTGGAGTCAATTATTAAAGAGGTAATAACGGTGCATTTGGATAGCAGTAAAAGGATAAGTCCAAGTCAGCATGGATTTATGAAAGGGAAATCTTGCTTGACTAATCTGGAAGTAAAATGGATGAAGGGGAGCCAGTGGATGTAGTGTATCTAGACTTTCAGAAAGCCTTTGATAAGGTCCCACACGGGAGATTGGTGAGCAAAATTAGAGCACATGGTATGGGGATAGAGTGTTGACATGGATAGAGAATTGGTTGGCAGATAGGAAGCAAAGAGTAGGAGTAAACCGGTCCTTTTCAGAATGGTAGGCAGTGGTGAGTGGAGTGCCGCAAGGCTCAGTGTTGGGGCCGCAACTATTTACCATATATATTAATGATTTGGATGAAGGAATTAGAAGTAACAATAGCAAGTTTGCAGATGACACAAAGCTGGGTGGCAGTGTGAACTGCAAAGAGGATGTTAGGAGGTTGCAGGGTGACCTGGACAGGTTGAGTGAGTGGGCAGATGCATGGCAGATGCAGTATAATGTAGATAAATGTGAGGTTACCCACTTAGGCGGCAAAAACAAGGAGGCAGATTATTATCTCAATGGTGTCAGGTTAGGTAAGGGGGAAGTGCAGCGAGACCTGGGTGTCGTTGTACACCAGTCACTGAAAGTTGGGGTGCAGGTACAGCAGGCAGTGAAGAAAGCTAATGGCATGTGGGCCTTCATAACGAGAGGATTTCAGTATAGGAGTAAAGAGGTTCTTCTGCAGTTGTATAGGGCCCTGGTAAGACCACATCTGCAGTATTGTGTACAATTTTGGTCTCCTAATTTGAGGAATAACATCCCTGTAATTGAGGCAGTGCAGCATAAGTTCACGAGATTGATCCCATGGATGGCGGGACTGTCATATGAGGAAAGATTGAAAAGACCAGGCTTATATTCACTAGAGTTTAGAAGGATGAGAGGGGATTTATAGAGACATATAAAATTATAAAAGGACTGGACAAGCTAGATACAGGAAAAATGTTCCCAATGTTGGGGGAGTCCAGAACCAGGGGCCAGAGTCTTAAAATAAAGGGGAGGCCATTTAAAACTGAGGTGAGAAGGAACTTTTTCACCCAGAGGGTTGTGAATTTGTGGAATTCTCTCTCACAGAGGGCAGAGGAAGCCAAATCACTGGATGGATTTAAGAGAGAGTTGGATAGAGCTCTAGGGACTAGTGGAATCAAGGGATATGGGGAGAAGTTGAGCAGAGGTTACTGATTGTGGATGATCAGCCATGATCACAATGAATGGCGGTGCTGGCTCGAAGGGCCGAATGGCCTCCTCCTGCACCTATTTTCTATGTTTTTATGTTTCTATGATCGCATCTCCGCCGAGGTAAGAGATGAGAAAAGGTTTCCCCCAACTCCCCCCCTCCCACCCACCCCCACCCCCCACATAAAACAAGCTAAAGAACACTAAAAACATACATTTAACACCTACTATTAAAACAACAAAGAAGAAAGGGACAGACAGACTGATGGTCACTGTGGTTTTCTACAGTGTTTCTATAGAAGTTGGTGAGAGGACTTGCAAACTTGGTGGGTTAATTGAGCCAATGCATAGGTTAGTGGAAAGATGATTGGGTTGATGGGTATATTACAGGGAAGTTGGTGGGTGAATGGGGTTAAGCAGATTGCAATGACCTAATGGTCTCCTTCTATGTTGTAAGGTAGTTTAAGAATGAGGACTGGAAGAGGAGTGGGCCATGGGACCATTTGTGCTGCTTTAATTAGCCATTTAATAAGATCATGACTATTCTTTTAACTCAGCGCCAGTGTCCAAACTTTGGAACCCAGAGGATTAAAGGCTCAACATGTGGCTGAAGTGGTGTATTGCACCTTGCAAATGAACCACTGCATCTTTGGATATGCATGAACTATAGACTAACACCTTTGTGAAATGATACAAGTTGGTGGCGAGGGTGGTAGCTTCTCCTCTGGAATGCTGAGTGACATAGATGACTCTCTTTGGCAAGTTTTAGCTAAATCTGCACGGTGGCGTAGCGGTAGAGCTACTATCTTACAGCGCCAGAGATCCCGACTACGGATGCTGTCTGTACAGAGTTTGTACGTTCTCCCCGTGACCTGCTGTGTTTTTCTCCAGGTGCTCCGGTTTCCTCCCACACTCCAAAGACGTACAGGTTTGTAGGATTATTGGCTTGGTAAAAATGTAAATTGTCCCTCGTGTGTGTAGGATAGTGTTAATGTGCGGGTTCGCTGGTCGGCGCGGACTTGGTGGACCGAAGGGCCTGTTTCTGTGCTGTATCTCTAAACTAAACAATGAGGCCAAAATGTGTGATTTTGGTGCTTCCCTGCGATTACTCTCATGGGTTCTATATTTACTGTCATGAGACTGCAGAGCACAGCAGATCAAGGTTGCAAGGGACAGGGATGTTGACTTATCACTGGACTATGCAAGCACCAAATTTAGCCTTGTTCCTGGTACTGGGAACTTAGTCCTCACCTTTCACCATTTTGTAAAGTGATCCTGTTTCTCTATTCACAGCTACTATGCTAACCTGCACCACCTTTCTCGCATTTTTTGCTCTCATTTCAGATTTCTGTTATTTGCAGGTTTTTATTTTGCTTTTCACGGTGAACTGGTGATCTGAGATTGCAATCATGAAAGGATCTGTGAACAGACGTTGACAGGGTAAGAGAAGCTGATAGTATGTGGATGAGGATGTTCACTCAGGACTTTCTAGGAAAATAGAAAAACTATATCAAGTTTTCATTAGTAAGGTTGGTGGTTATAGTACCTAAGTAATGGGTTGCTTAGATATACAAGAAGGGATTCTATGCCCATGGTCATGTGTGAACATCATCTAGATGAAGTCCAATTGATACAAACTTGAGGTGTACCCAATGTTGAAATAGCTCATGAGGATGTTATGGAACATAGAAACATAGAAAATAGGTGCAGGAGGAGGCCATTCGGCCCTTTGAGCTTGGCCCTTGTGATCATGGCTGATCATCCACAATCAGTAACCTGTGCCTGCATTCTCATATCGCTTGATTCCACTAGCCCCTAGAGCTCTATCTGACTCTCTTTTAAATTCATCCAGTGGAATTGGCCTCCACTGCTTTTTGTGGCAGAGAATTCCACAAATTTAAAACTCTCTGGGTGAAAATGTAGATCATGTAGCATCAATAGAAAGAGAAACAGTTATTGTTTCAGATTAATGATATTTCTGTAGTTTTTCCAGCAATTTTTGTCTTTATTTTAGATATTCAACATCTGTATTTTTTTGGTTTTAATATTGTAAAATGTGAATCATTATCCTTCAAACATTTCTATGTTCTCACTTCTTTCCATCCCATCACATAATATTTGGGGCTGAAGTTTATCTTTGTCATGAAAATAACAGCTCTGTGTATATCTTTGTATTTAAATATGCATTTTTTCAGTCAATGGAAATCTTCGCCACCTGGGGGCGCCGCACGATGGCTGCCTTGCCTACAATCTGTCTGTCCTTTTCAAACTCTTTTTGATATTTTTGGTAAGTTTTAAAAGTTTGTGTTAATGTTCTCTGGTTTGCTTTATGTGGGGGTGGGGGAGGGGGTCAGGGGAAACATTTTTTCAATCTCTTACCTTGCCGGAGATGCGATTGTTTTCTGGATCATATCTCCGGTCGCTCTGCGGCCTAACATCATGGAGCTGGAGGCCTTTCTCGGGACTGACCTTGAGCCTCATCGCGGGGCGTGGACTTACCATCTGCCCTTGCGATCCCTTGCCTGGATCGACGCTCCAACGCGGTCTGCGGACTTTATCAACAAGGAGCTCGCAGCCTCGGGTTGAGACCAGTCGGGAGCTCCAAGCTGCACGAGGTTCGACAAGCCCCGACCCGGGGTAGATCACCGGGCGCGGGGAAGCAGAGATCCCCCCCAATGCAGGAGCTTGATCGCCTCGATGAGGGAGGCCCGATTGCCGGCTACAGGAGTCAAGATCGTCCCGTCAACGGAAGGTTAGAGGCCCCCGACCGCTGGAGGGCAAAGAAAATAATTCTGCCTGCAATATTAGTAACTCGTGCTGGTACTAACATTTAAATTTACCTGTAAATAACAACTCTCCGACCCATTTCATCCCATTTGTCATAGAAATGCCAGTCACAATCTGCTTCCCAAACATGGAGAAACCCAACTCTATCAGGGATATGATAACAGGGCAGATACAAAATGCGGGAGTAACTCAGTGGGACAGGCAGCATCTCGGGACCGGAGGAATGGGTGACATTTCAGTTCGAGACCCTTCTTCAGACTGAGTCCAGGCGAGAGGGAGTTACAGAGATAAAGAAGTGTAAGGTGTGAAAACAGGACAAAGGGAATGGAGATCAAGGAAAATGTAGAATAGATCATTGTTAGCTGGGAGAAGGTAACAACAAAGCAAACAGAGATAAACTGTAGTCAGAGACAGTAAGATTGGTCGGAGAACTGGGAAGGGGGAGGGATAGAGAGGGAGGGAAAGCAAAGTTTACTTGAGGTTAGAGAAGTCAATGTTCATACCACTGGGGTGTAAGCTGCTCAAGCGAAATATGAGGTGCTGTTCCTCCAATTTGCGTTGGGCCTCAGTGTGGAAATGGGAGGGGGTTTAAAGTGCTGAGCAACTGGTATATCAAGTAGGTTTAGGCGGACAGAGCGGAGGTTTTCAACAAAATGATCGCCGAGCCTGCGTTTGGACGTGCCGATATATAGCAGTCCTCACCTGGAACAATGGATACAGTAGATGAGGTTGGAGGAGGTGCAAGTGAATCTCTGCCTCACCTGAAAGGACTCCTTGGATGGAGACAAGGGGGGAGGTATAGGGGCAGGTGTTGCATCTCCTGCGGTTGCAGGGGAAAGTACCAGGGGAGGGGGTGGTTTGGGTGGGAAGGGACGAGTTGACCAAGGGGGTTACGGAGGGAATTGTCTCTGCGGAATATGGAAAGGGGTGGAGATGGGAAGATGTGGCTAGTAGTGGGATCCTGCTGGAGGTGGCGATGGGATGTTCTGCTCGGCCACTGATCCTGTTTTTCACTGTTTCCAGATTGCAAAGTTGTTACTTTATCAGCGAGGGCAAGCAATGCCTGGATGTTCCTAGAGATAGATAGTTGTGCTATAACATGGTAGTTTTGTTTTTTATGAAACTTTGCATTATAGAAAATTACATGATGAAAACTGTTGTGTCAGTGAGAGAAGGTGGTGGGGACTAGAGAGTTTTGCCCCCACAGGATTTTCAATATAGGTCTTTTTAATAGCTGTATTTAATTTTGTTACTGCAAGCTAAATATAGCAAAGGCTGTATGTTATATTGTATGATAGTGTAATTGTACAGATGTCAATGCAGGTTATTGCTTGTCAATTTGAATGGCCACTTGCAGTGAAACTGACACACTGTGTTCTTAATGAACATTCATGCCTGATTACTATGTGGAGGTCACATGGATGTAAAGGAAGGAACTGCAGATGCTGGTTTAAACCGACGATACACTAAAAGCTGGAGTAACTCAGCGGGTTAGACAGCATCTTTGGTGAAAATGAATAGTTGACGTTTCGGGTCAAGGCCGTTCTTCAGACTGGAGGTTGCATGGAAACAGTTTTTTTTCTCTAGACTTTTTTTTTTTCTAAGACAGCATTTTGTTCTGCTAATCAATTTTCAATGTAACTTTTAGTGTTTCTTTGCTCCTGATCAATATGTGTTATAATCAACACAGCACATGTATTGCAAATTGTGTTCCCTAATTTATTCATTGTTATATTCAATTTGTATTATGAAAACACTTGTCATCTCAGAACTCCCTGTACTGTGATTTCACAGGAGGAAACATGCCAGGATGGGTAAAAGACAGTCACAAACTGCTGGAGTAACTCAGCAGGACAGGCAGCATCTCTGGAGAGGATTGGGTGACGTTTCAGGTTGAGACCCTTTTTCAGACTGAGAGTCAGGGGAGAGGGAGACATGGAAGGTAAGGTGTGTAAACGAGAGATCTAAGGGGATGAAAATCAAGGAAAATGTAGAATAGATCATTGTTGACAACGAGACCTGCATTCAGTAAAATGTAATCAGGAGGACAGTCAAACTAGTCGGAGAACACGAATGGAGGAGGGATGGAGAGAGAGGGAAAGCAAGAGTTATTTGAAGTTAAAACTGAGGTGAGAAAAAACTTTTTCACCCAGAGTGTTGTGAATTTGTGGAATTCTCTGCCACAGAGGGCAGTGGAAGCCAAATCACTGGATGGATTTAAGAGAGAGTTAGATAGAGCTCTAGGGGCTAGTGGAATCAAGGGATATGGGGAGAAGGCAGGCACGGGTTATTGATTGGGGACGATCAGCCATGATCACAATGAATGGCGGTGCTGGCTAAAAGGGCCGAATGGCCTCCTCCTGCATCTATTTTCAATGTTTCTATGTTTCTATTAAGTTAGAGAAGTCGATATTCATACCGCTGGGTTGTAAGCGAAATATGTCGAAGATGGTGGCTTCATCTCAAATTAGACTGTTTAGCAAAATATCAATATCTATTAACATGGAAAATGAAGACATTTGTAATGTTTATATAAAAATATACTTTAATAGCATTAACAGGACCTGTACAGACATAATTCTCAATGTAATAATGCTAGATCAGTTTACAATTTACAGTATGTGAGAAGAAAACTATTTCACAAACAAACTCCAATTCAATGTGTTTAAAGATTATTTAGACAAATGTAAAAAAAAGCAATGTTCCAATAACCAGCTATGAAAATGCAAGGCAAATATTCAAGGCCTTGATAATTGTTCCATTTGGAGAGCAGTGTTGTCTTGGGCGCAGTTATAATGGCAGACACATGTGGTAATGATCATCATCTGTTGTTTAATAATTGCTCCTCTTGCACATTTGAAGTCCAGCTGAGATGTTCTGGTGCTGCGGGGCGTACAGCATCGTCTGTCAGTGCAGACTCCACAGTATTTAGGTTTAAAGTACTGTATGCTAGAGCAGTCATTATATACTAAACGAGTTGGTTTCATTGCTTTTGATGTGCGGATGCACTTCTTTCCTTTCTAAGAATAAAAAAGAGTAAAACAAGAAAAGATATACAGTTGGAAATAAGGAACAAAGTTGGAACTGCAACTCTTCATAGATGTTTTTCTTCTTATCATGTGGTGTACATTGTGACCATCCATTTTACATGTCTGCTGAATCTGAGTTTCACCCTCTCCACATTCTCCCTCAAACTAGCAGATCCATTTATGCATCCATTCATAAGTGGAGGAGCAGAATTAGACCATTCGGCCCATCAAGTCTACTCCACCATTCAATCATGGCTGATCTATCTCTCCCCCCTAACCCCATTCTCCTGCCTTCTCCCCATAACCCCTGACATCCATATTAATCAAGAATCTATCTACAGTATCGGGCGGCACGGTAGCGCAGCGGTAGAGTTGCTGCTTTACAGCGAATGCAGCGCCGGAGACTCAGGTTCGATCCTGACTACGGGTGCTGCACTGTAAGGAGTTTGTACGTTCTCCCCGTGACCTGCGTGGGTTTTCTCCGAGATCTTCGGTTTCCTCCCACACTCCAAAGACGTACAGGTATGTAGGTTAATTGGCTGGGTAAATGTAAAAATTGTCCCTAGTGGGTGTAGGATGGTGTTAATGTACGGGGATCGCTGGGCGGCACGGACTTGGTGGGCCGAAAAGGCCTGTTTCCGGCTGTATATATATGATATGATATGATGATATGATAGTATCTCTGCCTTAAAAATATCCATTGACGGCCTCCACAGCCTTCTGTGGCAGTGAATTCCACAGATTCACCACCCTCTGACTAAAGAAATCCCTCCTCATCTCCTTCCTAGAGGAATGCCCTTTAATTCTGAGGCTATGACCTCTAGTCCTAGACTTTCCAACTAGTGGAAACATCCACTCTATCCAAGCCTTTCACTGTCCGCATATGCAGAAGTGAATGAGGCATGATTTTGAGGTCACCAAGATAGATAATGACAAAGAGACCCATTTCCATTCACTAATAATGACAGTCTTGTTGGTGGAGTAAAGAGGCCATGGTCACAGTGCAATTGTTGAATGATATAATGAATAGATATCAAGCAAAGCAATATCCTTGGGATAAATTAAACTTGAAAAATTCCAAATTAGTAACAAGGATTCCTATTTTATGATAATCAGCTAACAAAATAATTATCACTTCACATTTACACAAGTATATCAATTGATAGCACTCCTGTGAAGATCCTTGGAATACTAGACCACAAGACGTGCTAGCAGAATTAGGCTATTCAGCCCATTGAATCTGCTCTGCCTTCAATCATGGCTGATCTATCTTTCCCTCTCAACCCCACTCTCCTGCCTTCTTCCCGTAACCTTTGACACCCTGAATAATCAAGAACCTATCAACCTCCATTTTTAAAATACCCAATGACTTAGCCGCCACAGCCACCTGTGGCAATGAATTCCACAGATTCACAACCCTCTGGCTAAAGAAATTCCTCTTTGCCTCCATTATAAAAGTGAATACTTTTATTCTGAGGCTGTGCCCTCTGGTCCTCGACTCTCCCACTACTGGAAATATCCACTCCACATCCTTTTTATCTGGGCCTTTCATTATTCGGTAGGTTAAATACACTCAATCTCACACTCAATTTAATCCTATAATGTACTTCCACCATGTATCCTCTCCATCACAAAAGGCCTGGAACCTTTACAGTATATGTTCCAGTCCTCATTTATGGATGAAACACATCTATAGCTTTTGGCCTCTCCACATGCAAGGGGGTTTGGGTGATGTGGATGAAAGCGTTGTTCAGTGTTGTTCATTTTACAACGTTGCCAAAGATCAAACCAATCCAGTGCTCTCCCAATCAACCTCCCAAACTGCATTCACTGAACTCATCCTCAATTTTGCTATCCTGTACCAAGTCTCACTCATACATATTAATTATTGCTAATCCAGATAGACACAAAAAGCTGGAGTAACTCAGCAGGTCAGACAGCATCTCTGGAGAAAAGGAATAGGTGATGTTTCGGGACGAGACCTTTCTTCAGACTGAGAGGCAGGGGAAAGGGAAACCTTCACATTTTGTCTGACTGTCACAGATGCTGCCAGCTCTGTTGAGATTTTCCAGCATTTTATGACATTTTGTTTCAAATTTCCAGCAAGTGCAGAATGTTAATTCTCAAGTTTTTAAAGTTTATCGCAGAGTTTTATCTGCAATAAAAAAAAAGTAAAGTCTGCTTTATAACCGACCTTCCATCCATCTTAGTTAAGTTCTCTAATTCCTGGGCCTTCCTCATGACCGTTTCCTCAAGCATCTGGCCATGCTTACCCTTGAGTCTCTACTCCAAAACCACCTTCACGAGCTGCCTTCATATTGCTTTGACACTGAGATATTTCACTGTGCTTTTGACTCAGCATCCATCTTGGTCCAGTTGGATTTTGTGAAGTACTTTGCACCGTTTCCCGCTATCAAATCCATGAGGGAATTACCGTTTCCTCTTTATGCCAACATCGCATTGACGGGCAAAAAGGAACATAACTGAATTACAACCCACCCGCATTGGTCATTTATACTCACTCTGGCTGTGACTTTATAATCACCGCATGGACGAACCTCACAAAGTCGCAGCTCCTTCACCATATCGCAATGGTGGTTTTTATTAGTAAGACGGGTGGAGATGCCCATGCCACAGGTAGTGGAGCAGGCAGTCCACTGCGTTGTCTGCTGTATACAATTCACACCAGGATTGTGCAGATCCAATTCATGGGTCACCTCCTGCCTGTAAGCTGGAAGGAACAATGCTATTCACTTAGACAAAGCCGTATACAGAAGCATGGCGATGGTAGCAGGACCTTCTTCTGCAAATGGGAAGTTATTTTGTATATGCCATGACCGCATTGAATGGCGGTGCTGGCTCGAAGGGCTGAATGGCCTACTCCTGCACCTATTGTCTATTGTCTAAATCTCACCTAGTTTTTCAAAACCCGAGTTAATTTACTAACCGACTAATTTGCATTTTTGGGTGCATTGGAAAATATGCGGCGTTTCTTCTTGTATCTGTTCTTTTATCATCAGTAGAGCTATTTGTATGCAGGTGTGTCTTCAAGATAAAACTTTCATACTTGTTTAGCAATGTGGCTTGGAAGCTTTTTTGCATTGTTCCACACGACCAAGAACTGAAGAGGCATTCGAGTTGGTAGGAAAGAAAACTGCAGTGGCTGGTTTAAATCGAAGGTAGGCACAAAATGCTGGAGTAATTCAGCGAGTCAGGCAGCATCTCTGGAGAGAAGAAAGAGAGGAGAACTTCTTCAAAGTAGACATACCTTGAGGAGAAGAGTCTTCCTGTCTCCCACTACCTATCTTTATCCCGCCCCCTCCCCTGACATCAGTCTGAAGAAGAGTTTCGACCTGAAACATCACCCATTCCTTCTCTGCCGAGATGCTGCCTGACCCGCTGAGTTACTCCAGCATTTTGTGTCAACCAGGCATTAGAGATAAATCATCATACTTTGGAAATGATCAAGATTTGCAATATTAAAAGTATTTTGCATCAAGGGACATTTCCAGATTTCTGCCAACATTCATGCAAATGTAATTACAAGTCATCTCACTCAGTCAGTGTGTTCTAGTTTAACATTAACGTTTAAGAAGTGTGGACTTTTTATTATTTTTTATTATTGTTATTTATATATCCATTCCACTTTGTCCCTTTTACCTAGTCCTCTCCTTTTGCCAAGTTCTATGAAATTACCTTTATCATCCACCCGAGGCATTATTCTGACCATGGTGTTAGGATATTGATACTGATCTCCGCAATGTGATCAAAAATCTTGTAAAAAATGTAGATTGTAAGGAGCATCGTAAAGAATGAAATATACACCGATCAGCCAAAACATTATGACCACTGACAGATGAAGTGAATAACATTGATTATCTTGTTACAATGGCACCTGTCAAGGAGTGGGATATATTAGGCAGCAAGTGAACAGTCAGTTCTTGAAGTTGATGTGTTGGATGCAGGAGAAATGGGCAGGAGTAAAGACCTGAGCGACTTTGACAAGGGCCAAATTGTTATGGCTAGCCGACTGGGTCAGAGCATCTCTGAAATGGCAAGGCTTGTGGGGTGCTCCCAGTCAGCAGTGGTGAGTACCTACCGACAGTGGTCCGAGGAGGGACAAACCACAAACCGGCGACAGGGTGTTGGGCGCCCAAGGCTCATCGATGCACGAGGGCAATGAAGGTTATCCCGTCTGGTCCAAATCGACAGAAGATCTACTGTGGCACAAGTCACAGAAAATTTTAATAGTGGTCACGGGAGGAATGTGTCACAATACACAGTGCATCACACCCTGCTGCGTATGGGGCTGCACACGGAGGACCAACAGCATGTTAGGCAGGTGGTCATAATGTTTTGGCTCACCAGGTCATAATGTTTTGGCTGATCGATGTAGGTAGAGTTTTAGTCCACAGGTGAAACTGTCAACAATAGCACAATTTTATTTGTGAATGGGCAACTGGTCAGAAATATTTCTGTAGTGAATGTGGGGCTAAAGTCGATTACAAATGGAGACAGGCAAGGCACTGGGGGGGGTTGTAAAGCAAGGCACTGGGGGGGGGTTGTAAAGCAAGGCACTGGGGGGGTTGTAAAGCAAGGCACTGGGGGGGGTTGTAAAGCAAGGCACTGGGGGGGGTTGTAAAGCAAGGCACTGGGGGGGTTGTAAAGCAAGGCACTGGGGGGGGTTGTAAAGCAAGGCACTGGGGGGGGTTGTAAAGCAAGGCACTGGGGGGGTTGTAAAGCAAGGCACTGGGGGGGGGTTGTAAAGCAAGGCACTGGGGGGGGTTGTAAAGGAAGGCACTGGGGGGGATTGTAAAGCAAGGCACTGGGGGGGGTTGTAAAGCAAGGCACTGGGGGGGGTTGTAAAACAAAGCACTGGGGGGGATTGTAAAGCAAGGCACTGGGGGGGATTGTAAAGCAAGGCACTGGGGGGGTTGTAAAGCAAGGCACTGGGGGGGGATTGTAAAGCAAGGCACTGGGGGGGGGTTGTAAAGCAAGGCACTGGGGGGGGGGTTGTAAAGCAAGGCACTGGGGGGATTGTAAAACAAGGCACTGGGGGGATTGTAAAGCAAGGCACTGGGGGGATTGTAAAACAAGGCACTGGGGGGGATTGTAAAGCAAGGCACTGGGGGGGGTTGTAAAGCAAGGCACTGGGGGGGTTGTAAAGCAAGGCACTGGGGGGGATTGTAAAGCAAGGCACTGGGGGGGGTTGTAAAGCAAGGCACTGGGGGGGTTGTAAAGCAAGGCACTGGGGGGGGTTGTAAAGCAAGGCACTGGGGGGGATTGTAAAGCAAGGCACTGGGGGGGGTTGTAAAGCAAGGCACTGGGGGGGGTTGTAAAGCAAGGCACTGGGGGGATTGTAAAGCAAGGCACTGGGGGGGGTTGTAAAGCAAGGCACTGGGGGGGGTTGTAAAGCAAGGCCCTGGGGGGGGGGGGGATTGTAAAGTTTGAATATATTTTCCCAACTCTCACATTGGTGGAGCTAGCTGTTAATATAGGTAATTGTAGATTCCCAATGATTAAAATCATGTCCATCTCTTTTTAAATATCTCTGATTTTAGTGTCAAAGGCCTTCAGCGAGGTGAAGTCTCAGGATGTTTGCCATTTTTCACCTACTTCATGAGTGGGACAGTGGTGGAACTGACGGAGGTCCAAGATGATGGAGGCACAATGATTGGTGCAGCAAATGGGCAAATACTGTTGGCAAGGGCGGCGCAGTGGTGCAGATGGTAGTGCTGCTGCCTCACAGCGCTAGCGACCCAGGTTGCATCCTGACCTCAGTTGCTGGCCGTGTGGAGTTTGCACGTTCTCCCTGTGACTGTGTGGGTTTCCTCCGTGTAATCCGGTTTCATCCCACACCCCAAAGTAATGCGGATTGTTCGTTAATTGGCCTGCATTAATGTGGGATGCGAAAATGGGATAAGATGGAAATAGTGTGAATGGATAATTAATGATCAGCGTGGACCAAGGACCATTTCCATGCTGTATCTTTCAAGCAATCAGTCAATCCATTGTGATGATCTGATTCAATCCTGAACGTTGACCCTTACCTTCCAGAGCAAGTTGTTCAAGAGGACTGTCCTGTTTGTGGTCACACACCCATTGTTCACAGCACTCTCCTGGCATCTGCACTTGTTTGGGAAATGGACAGTCTGGGCCAGGGAGGAGGATATCCAAGTTACAGCGGGGCACACAACCAATTAACCCATCTCTGCACGAACACTGATACTTGCAGCTTGGTTGGAAGGTCTCTCCATTCCGATAGATGACACCATCATACATGCAGATATTACCTTCATGTGCTGGGTTTCAAAGATAAAAGTTTAGATCATTCTTTGTAATTGCTTTCACTAAGAAAATCTTGTACACATAAAGTTCTGCTATAATGCTATGTTTGCATTCTTGGACATCCCTGACTTTCTCCGGGTTAAAGGTGTAGCCACGCGTGGGCCCTAGCTATGCCTGCCTTATTGTTGGTGACATTGAACAGTCCTTCTTCCAGGTGTACTCTGGCCCTATTCCCCCAAATCTTTCTTTACTACTTCGTCAACTGGATCAGGGCTGCCTCCTGCACCCGTGTAGAACTCGTGGACTTCCAGGTGAGGCAAAGGTTCTCGTGCCCCTCCTCTAACCTCATCTACTGCATCTGGTGTTCCCGATGTGGGCTCCTGTACATTGGTGAAACAATGCATAGACTGTTTAGCTGAACCATTATGTTCTGTCCACCAAGCAGTCCCAGTTGCTAACCAGTTTAACTTCCCTTCCCACACTAACCTTCCTGTCCTGGGCATCTTCTATTGCCAGAGTGAGGCCGTGCACAAATTAAACGAACGGCACCTCATATTTTGCTTGGGCAGCTTACTACTCAGCAGTATGAGTGTTGAATTTTCTAATTTTAGGTAACTTCCACAAACATTTCCCCCCCTTCCCCCACCCCCCTCTCCCATCTCCACTAAAGGTCAGTTGACCAGAACCCCAGTTCACAATGATGTAGCCCTCCTTAGCCAACAAAGGTCAGGGAACATCCCTGCCTGAGGTCATCTGTTGCTGACCCTGATTTTCTAGTTTGCAGTTCCTCACTCCCCCTCCTTGCAATCAATCTGAAGGGTCCCAACCAGAAATGTCACCATCCACTTTTTCCAGAGATGCTGCCTGACCTGCTGAGGTACTCTACCATTTTGTGTCGATCTTTGGTATAAAGCATCATCTACAATTCCTTTTCACTACTATATCTGCATTCTTCACAAACCTAGAGTTTGTGCAACATTGCAACATAAAAACAAACAACAATGTGGAAAAGCCATTCGGGGTTAAAGAGTTTCAGATTTTCAATAACAACATTTATTTTTCCTGAAAGATTTTCAAAAATAAAGGTCTTTTTTAATGTGTAAGCTTATTTTTGGTACTACATGCTAAAAAATAGCAAGGATGTATTTTGAATTGTTCAATAGTGTATTATTGCATAAATGCAATTGCTTGTCAATGTTAAGTGGTTTCCCAAGGTGGAAACAACAACAAGATTCTTAAGGGAAAAAAAGGTGTCTGATTGCTGCAGGAAGGTTACGTGGCAACCGTTTTTTATCTGTCAATTTCCAAAGTAACTTTTAAGTGGTTCTCTCTTTCCCGATCAGAAATCACATTGTAATAAATTAGACTCTCGCAGTACAAATGGTATTTAAAAATTAATCAATTGCATTACATCTAATTTGTATCATGGAAACACACGTTATGGCAGAACCACCTGTAATAATAATACATCTTCCAATAGATCTGAGGGAATAGATAAATGTTTGAGAATCAGAATTGTTAGATGTAGGAAGAAACTACAAATGATGGTTTACACTGAATTATAGACACAAAATGCTGGAGTAACTCAGCGAGACAGGCAGGCATCTCTGGAGAGAAGGAATGGGTAATGTTTCAGGTCGAGACCCTTCTTCAGACTCTTAGCAGATTGTCAGTAGAATAATCTACTTTGTTAATAAATGACATTTGAAAAATCTTGTAAATGTTGAGAATCTTTATTTTTTAATTTTTTAACAGATTCTTACTTCAGAAAGATTTATACAAGTTGAATGTTGTGCAATGATGTAACATCTTAAACATGCATCCCAAACTACAAACCACTTTATCCACCAGGGGGAGCATTAATGGGGAAGTCTGGGGAAGTTGGTTACTACAGTATATGTAGGAAGGAACTGCAAATGCTGGTTTAAACCAAAGATAGACACAAAATACTGGAGTAACTCTGCAGGATCTCTGGAGGGAAAGAATGGGTGACGTTTCGGGTCGAGAGTCTGAAGAAGGGTCTCGCTCGGCCCATTCCTTCTCTCCAGAGATGCTGCCTGTCCCACTGAATTACTCCAGCATTTTGTGTCTATCTTCGGTAGGTTACAATGTTCAGCTCAGTATTTTTCAGGTTATGGAAATTCTTGATGGAGAATCATAGGTATTTAAAAAAATAACCTGGAGCTATTTTTTAAATAAATTCTTCATTTACCACAAAGATTAATGTGGTAAACCAAGTAATATGAATGCTATTGTTTACCTAATATGTCTGAGCTGTATCCACTTGTTGATATTTTCAAACTTTTTTATAAGGTAATCCAGTCATGGCAGAAGGCAAAGAGTGTGAATAAAGGGTTTGTGGTTGACTACCAGTGACAGGTGATGTTCCGCAGGGATTGAAGTTGTCTCTGTTACTTTTCACGTTATATATTAATGATTTGGATGATGAAAATTATGGCTTTGTGGCCAGGTTTGCAGGTGATATGAAGAGAGGTGGAAGGGCAGGTAGGGTAGAGGAGGCAGATAGTCTACAGAAGGACTTGGACAGGTTGGGAGAGTGGGCAAATGGAATGAAAATGGCAGATGGAATGCAGCGTAGCAAAGTGTGCGGTCATGCACTTTGGTAGTAGGAATAAAGGCGTAGACTATTTTCTAAATGGGGAGAGGATTCCAAAATCGGTGCAAAGGGACTTGGAAGTGCTGTTGCACGATTCCCACAAGGTTAATTTGCAGTTCGAATGGCCTAATTCGCTCCAATCTATCTATATACTAAAACTCTCGTTTGTTTGTTTGGTAGCAAGGAAGGCAAATGCATGTTAGTATTCATTTTGAGAAGATTAGAATATATATATTAGCAGAGATGTAATGCTCCTTATAGCGCATGGGTCAGGGCACATTTAGAGCATTGTGAGCACTTTTGGGCCCCGTATCTGAGGAGGGATGTGCTGATGTTAGATGGGGTGCAGAGGAGGTTTATGAAAATGATCCAAGGGATGATTGGGTTAATGTTTGGTGAGCGTTTGATGGCCTTGGGCCTGTCGGTACTTGCTGGAGTATAGAATGATAAGCGGGGATCTCATTGAAACTTACTGAATAATAAAAGGCCTAAACAGAGTGGATGTGGAGAGGATGTTTCCACTAGTGGAAGAGTAAGACTGGAGGGAACAACCTCAGAGTAAACGGACATGCTTTTAGAAAGGTGTTGAGGAGGAAACTCTTTAGACAGAGCTGTAGAGGCCAAATCTTTGGGTGTTTTTAAAGCGGAGATTGATAGGTTCTTGATTAGCGAGGGTGTCAAAGGTTATGGGGAAAAGGCAGGAGAATGGGGTTGAGAGGGGAAGGTAGATCAGCCATGATTGAATGGTGGAGCAGACTTGATCTGGCAGCAGGTCGAATGGCCTAATTCTCACCGTCGTCCCTTTGGTGCTAATGGAAGAAGTTTCATTGAAATCGGTGTGAAAGTTATTCACATTTTAAAGTTTAAATCTATCTCCTAGGGAGATAGGGAGGGGGCGGGGCGGGAGGGAGGGGGAGGATAAGGGGGGTTGAGGGGGATGGAGTGTGGGGGAGGGGAAGGGGGGAGAGGGAGAGGAGTGGATGGGGGGTGAGGGGGAGGGAGGGAGTGGCAGAGGGGGAGGGGAGGAGGGGGAGAGCGGTGGGGAGGTGGGAGGGGGAGGAGAGGGTGCTGCACCAATACAGGAGAGTTTTGGGCCCAACAGGTCCACTTGGTCTGATATATATCACTAAAACTCTCATCTTGTATATTCGTATATTTGTTTGTTTGTTCCCGAAATACAGGCAAAACGGTACACGATAGCGCAACAATTTTAGGCCCACCTTACTCACCATTGGCCTGCGGTTCAAATGGTTGTTATATTTTAAAAGTTATTCATTTTTTAAACTTTAAAGATCACTTTTTAAACTTTAATAATTCCCTTTTCCACTTGCCCTGCTCGTCAGCCGCGCCCGCGAAGTAATACCTCCGTGTTCGACGTCACAATGGGAATCCAACATGTCCGCGCCTGCGCAGTTGGAGCCCGTTGATCTAATACTTGTATAAGATGGCCACCGGATCCACGTGTGCGCTCAAAGCGCGCTGGTTGCCCGCCGGGGCCTCCTACTGCTCAAAGCAACGGCCGTCGCCGTCGAGCTGCTGCTGTATGAGAGGTTTGCACCCAACGGGTCCACGGGTCGCTGTGGACGCCGCGATGGCCGCCCGGGGCCAGGGTGAGTGGCTCCCTCTCCCCTTTCCTCTCCCCCTTCGCCCGGACCCGGCCCCGGGGGAGACTCTCCGGCCGGCGCAGGAGAGGTTTGGACAGGGGGTTGCCTGGATCGCAGGATAGGTTTAGACCCAATGGGTCCATGCCCATTGGGCCCAAACCTCTCCTGCATTGGTGCAGCACCCTCTCCTCCCCGCCTCCCTCCCCCTCCCCTCAGTCCCCCTTTCCCCTACCCCATTCCATCCACTTCAAACCCCCTTTTCCTCCCTCCTCCCCCCCTCGCTACCTCCCTCCCTAGGAGATAGATTTAAACTTTAAAATGTGAATAACTTTAAAAATATAACACCGATTTTGATATAACACCGATAAATTGAAATATAACACCTATTTCAATGAAACTTCTTTCATTAGCACCAAAGGGATGACGGTGAGTAAGGTGGGCCTACAATTGTCACGCTATCATGTACCATTTTGGCTGTAGTTCAGGAACAAACAAACAAACAAGAGTTTTAGTAAATAGATGTTATTCAGACCACATATTCCAAAATTGTTCAGAGATAGTTTGTTTGCAGAGAAAGTTATTCTTGCACTATGTGTGTTTTATGTTTCACCAAACATATAGAAAGGCCTTTGTTTTTATGAGAGTTAGCAATGCTTCAACAAAGAAGGTCTTTGCCAGACGTACACTGGCCCCATCCCCGAACTCTACCTCCGCTACATCGATGACTGCATTGGTGCTACCTCTTGCACCCATGCAGAACTCACTGACTTCATACACTTCACCTCCAATTTCCATCCTGCCCTTAAATATACCTGGACTATCTCCGACATCTCCGTCCCGTTTCTGGACCTCACCATCTCCATCACAGGAGACAGACTAGTGACGGACATTTACTATAAACCCACTGACTCGCACAGCTATCTGGACTACACTTCTTCCCATCCGGTCCCCTGCAAAAAGTCTATCCCCTACTCCCAATTCCTCCGTCTACGCCGCATCTGCGCCCGGGATGAGGTGTTTCACACTAGGGCTTCCGAGATGTCCTCTTTCTTCAGGAAACGGGGCTTCCCCTAATCCATTATAGATGAGGCTCTCGCTAGGGTCTCTTCTACATCCCGCAGCTCCGCTCTTGCTCCCCCTCCCCCCACTCGCAACAAGGACAGGATCCCCCTCGTTCTCACCTTCCACCCCACCAGCCAGCGGATCCAACATATCATCCACCAACATTTCCGTCACCTACAATGGGACCCCACCACTGGCCATATCTTCCCATCCCCTCCCCTCTCTGCGTTCCGCAGAGACCGTTCCCTCTGTAACTCCCTGGTCCACTCGTCCCTTCCTACCCAAACCACCCCAACCCCGGGCACTTTCCCCTGCAACCGCACGAGATGCAACACCTGTCCCTTTACCTCCCCCCCCTCAACTCCATCCAAGGACCCAAACAGTCTTTCCAGGTGAGACAAAGGTTCACCTGCACCTCCTCCAACCTCATCTATTGCATCCGCTGCTCTAGATGTCAACTTATTTACATCGGCGAAACCAAGCGCAGGCTCGGCGATCGCTTCGCTGAACACCTGCGCTCGGTCCGCATTAACCAAACTGATCTCCCGGTGGCCGAGCACTTCAACTCCCCCTCCCATTCCCAGTCTGACCTTTCTGTCATGGGCCTCCTCCAGTGCCATAGTGAGGCCCACCGGAAATTGGGGGAACAGCACCTCATATTTCGCCTGGGCAGTTTGCAGCCCAGTGGTATGAACGTCGACTTCTCCAACTTTAGATAGTCCCTCTGTCCCTCCCTTCCCCTACCCAGGTCTCCCTCTATCTTCCTGTCTCCACCTATATCCTTCCTTTGTCCCACCCCCCTGACATCAGTCTGAAGAAGGGTCTCGACCCGAAACGTCACCCATTCCTTCTCTCCCGAGATGCTGCCTGACCTGCTGAGTTACTCCAGCATTTTGTGAATAAATCTATTTGCTTCTAGCTGAATATGTTCTTGTCTCTCTGCCTAAGCAAGTTAGGAATAATTTTCATGTTTGAAAATTACTTCCTTCATTTTTATGTTCAAATTACTGATGCACACGGCAAATATCAACCCAGGAGGAATCCTGCTGGGCATCACCACACACTTCCAAATGCAGAAAGGAAACACTTGATAAGTTCAACAATTAAGGCGGCACGGTGGTGCAGAGGTAGCGTGGCAGCCTTACATCGCCAGAGACCTAGGTTCGACCCTGACTACGGGTGTTGTCTGTACGGAGTTTGTATGTTCTTCTCGTGACCGCTTGGGTTTCCTCTGGGAGCTCCGGTTTCCTCCCACACTCCAAAAATACAACATACAGGTTAATTGGCTTGGTAAAATTGTCCATTGTCCCTAGTGTGTGTAGGTTAGTGTTAGTGTGTGGGGATCGCTGGTCAGTGTGGACTCGTTGGGCCGATGGGCCTGATTCCGCACTGCATCTCTAAACTAAACTAAACTAGTGTGAACGGGTGATTGATTTCCCTTCATACAGTTTATTAATTGATACAATTTAATATCCCTTATGAATTCCACAAATCCTTCCATCCTCCCCCCCCCCCCCCCATCTTACACAATCCCAATCACCAAGTCCGCTCCAAGATATATATGTTAAGCATAATCTTATATTCTGAAATATAAAGATGAATACTAAATGTTTAAATAACAAAACCACAAGCCTATCGCTAATCAAAAGATATTATTTTCCCCCAGATAGACACAAAATGCTGGAGTAACTCAGCGGGACAGGCAGGCACAGGGTGGACTCTTATAAGTACCTGGGTGTTTACCTCAACAATAAACTTGACTGGACTGAAAACATCAATGCACTGTACAAAAAGGGCCAGAGCAGACTTGACCTGCAGGGGACACTCCTAAGGACCTTCTACAACACGGTGGTTGCATCGGCCATTTTCTATGGAGTGGTCTGCTGGAGCAGCAGCATCTCAGCGACAGAACCTAGCAATTATAGACCTGTTAGTTTGACGTCTGTGGTGGGAAAATTAATGGAAAAGATACTTAGTGACAATATATATAATTATTTGGATAATCAAGGCCTGATTAGAAACAGTCAACATGGATTTGTGCCTGGAAGGTCATGTTTGACTAATCTTCTTGAATTTTTTGAAGAGGTTACCAGGGAAATTGATAAGGGCAAGGCTGTGGATGTTGTCTATATGGACTTCAGTAAGGCATTTGACAAGGTTCCACATGGAAGGTTGATTAAGAAGGTTATTAATAGTGAGGTTGCAAGATGGATTCAACAATGGCTGAATGGGAGATACCAGAGGGTAATGGTTGACAATTGTATGTCAGGTTGGAGGCCAGTGTCTAGTGGAGTACCCCAAGGATCTGTGTTGGGTCCACTGTTGTTTGTCATTTACATTAATGATCTGGATGATGGTGTGGCAAATTGGATTAGTAAATATGCAGATGATACTAAGATAGGTGGTGTAGTTAATAATAAAGTAGAGTTTCAAAGTCTACAGAGAGACTTGGGCCTTTTGGAAGGGTGGGCTGAAAGATGGCAGATGGAGTTTAATGCTGATAAGTGTGAGGTGCTGCATTTTGGTAGGACAAATCAAAATAGGACGTACAGGGTAAATGGTAGGGAATTGAGGAATGCAGTGGAACAGAGGGATCTGGGAATAACTGTGCATTGTTCCCTGAAGGCGGAATCTCATGTGGATAGGGTGGTGAAGAAGGCGTTTGGTATGCTTGCCTTTATAAATCAGAGCATCGAGTATAGAAGCTGGGATGTAATGTTAAAATTGTACAGGGCATTGGTGAGGCCGAATCTGGAGTATGGTGTGCAGTTCTGGTCGCCAAATTATAGGAAGGATGTCGACAAAATGGAGAGGGTACAGAGGAGATTTACTAGAATGTTGCCTGGGTTTCAGCACTTAGGCTACAGAGAGAGGTTGAACAGGTTGGGTCTTTATTCTTTGGAGCGTAGAAGGTTGAGGGGGGACTTGATAGAGGTTTTTAAAATTTTGAGAGGGACGGACAGAGTTGACGTGGGTAGGCTTTTCCCTTTGAGAGTGGGGAAGATTCCAACAAGGGGACATAGCTTCAGAATTGAGGGACAAAAGTTTAGGGGTAACATGAGGGGTAACTTCTTTACTCAGAGGGTGGTGGCTGTATGGAATGGGCTTCCGGTGGAAGTGGTGGAGGCTGGCTCGATTTTATTATTTAAGAGTAAATTGGATAGGTATATGGATAGGAGGGGATTAGAGGGTTATGGTCTGAGTGCAGGTAGATGAGACTAGGTCAGGGAGAGTGGTCGGCGTGGACTGGTAGGGCCGGACAGGCCTGTTTCCATGCTGTAGTTGTTATTATGGTTAAGGGAAGAGACTCGACAAGCTGGTCAGGAAGGCCGGCTCTGTCTTGGGTGGCCCCCTCGACTCAGTGCAGGTGGTGGGAGAGGAGGATGATGGCAAAGCTAACATCGCTGCTGGACAACGACTCCCACCCCATGCAGGACACTGTCACTGCACTGAGTAGCTCCTTCAGTGACAGACTCCTTCACCCCAAGTGCGTGAAGGAGAGATATCGGAGGTCCTTCCTTCCCGCTGCTGTGAGACTGCACAACCAGCACTGTTCCCAGCACACCAGTCAACAGTAACAGTTAAAGGAATACACAGTAAACTGATGACAATTTATCCTTGTCTTTTCTTTTATTTATAATAAATGATCTCTTGCTATCCACTTTGCTGCTGTAACATTGTAAATTTCCCCGGTGTGGGACAAATAAAGGAATATATTATATTATATTTTATATTTATTTCCACGGGCTCCTGAAAGCACGTCGCAGGGTCCCAGCTGATATCGGCCAAGCCGGATGGCTCCATATCAATATTAAATTGGTATAGCACAGATGAACATTTACACGTTCATTTTAATAACATTTTAAGCAATGTCATTATCGTAGCCTGTATCGCTCATGCTAATATCACGGCAGGTTCATGTTCGACAAAATAGGCACATCTTACTAGTTTGGTTTAGTTTAGAGATACAGCACGGGAACAGGCCATTCGGCCCGCACCGACCAGCGATCCCCTATACTAACGCTATCCAACACACACCAAGGGCAATTTACAATTCTCGCCGAAGCAAATCAACCTACAAACCTGCACGGCTTTGGAGTGTGGGAGGAAACCGGAGCACCCGGAGAAAACCCGCGCAGGTCATGGGGAGAACATACAAACTCCGGACAGACAGCACCCGAGGTTAGAATCGAACCAGGGTCCCTGGCGCGGTCAGGCAGCAACTCCATCGTTGCGCCACTCACTATCCGTATTAGTTCTGCTGGACATTAGTGAAGAGGACGAGGGGCGGGTTGGCTCACACACAGTGAGAGGCTCACACTCACCGATGCAGACGCCGAGGCGGTGCGGGCTGGCAGCGTCTAGCCTGTGGTCGCAGTGCAGCCCCTGGTCGTGGTCGCAGCGGTGGTTGTCGGAGCACGGCTCGCCCGCCTGCCTGGCGCAAACACCGCAGCAGCCGCACCGGTCCAGTGCCGGCCTCACCCCCGCTGGGCAACGCGGTGCCTCCTCGGGGCATTCACACGGGGAAGGGCAAAGCCGGCCGCCGGCCCACTGTGTAGAGCAAAGTCAAACAGACAACTGCAAATGAACTGGCCCAGTGACAGTGCACACACACACACACACACACACACACACAACTGCAATGAACTGGCCCAGTGACAGTGCACACACACACACACACACACACACACACACACAACTGCAATGAACTGGCCCAGTGACAGTGCACACAGACACTTGCAATGAACTGGCCCAGTGACAGTGCGCACACACACACACAACTGCAATGAACTGGCCCAGTGACAGTGCACACACACACACACACACAACTGCAATGAACTGGCCCAGTGACAGTGCACACAGACACTTGCAATGAACTGGCCCAGTGACAGTGCACACACACACACACAACTGCAATGAACTGGCCCAGTGACAGTGCACACACACACAACTGCAATGAACTGGCCCAGTGACAGTGTACACACACAACTGCAATGAACTGGCCCAGTGACAGTGCACACAGACACTTGCAATGAACTGGCCCAGTGTGCACACACACACAGCTGCAATGAACTGGCCCAGTGACAGTGCACACACACACACAGCTGCAATGAACTGGCCCAGTGACAGTGCACACAGACACACAGCTGCAATGAACTGGCCCAGTGACAGTGCACACACACAGACAACTGCAATGAACTGGCCCAGTGTACGCACACACACAGACAGCTGCAATGAACTGGCCCAGTGACAGTGCACACACACAGACAACTGCAATGAACTGGCCCAGTGTACACACACACACACACAGACAGCTGCAATGAACTGGCCCAGTGACAGTGTACACACACAACTGCAATGAACTGGCCCAGTGACAGTGCACACACACAGACAACTGCAATGAACTGGCCCAGTGACAGTGCACACACACAGACAACTGCAATGAACTGGCCCAGTGTACACACACACACAGACAGCTGCAATGAACTGGCCCAGTGACAGTGCACACACACAACTGCAATGAACTGGCCCAGTGACAGTGCACACACACAGACAACTGCAATGAACTGGCCCAGTGACAGTGCACACACACAACTGCAATGAACTGGCCCAGTGTACACACACACACAGACAGCTGCAATGAACTGGCCCAGTGACAGTGCACACACAGCTGCAATGAACTGGCCCAGTGACAGTGCACACACAACTGCAATGAACTGGCCCAGTGACAGTGCACACACAACTGCAATGAACTGGCCCAGTGTGCACACACACACACACAGCTGCAATGAACAATAAGAACAAAGCAAAAAACATGAAAACATTACGGTTTAAACATGCGAGTGAAATAAACCAGAGCCAAAGGAGGCGACAGAAGATAGACCCACAATGAAATATTGAACTGACTGAGATCCACTAAGGTCATAAGTGACAGGAGTAGAATTAGGCCATTCGGCCCATCGTCTACTCCACCATCCACCCCTCACCTGCCTGCTCCCCATTACCTCGAACACCCGCATGTTCCCACTATTTAAAAAAAACAACGTTTGAAGTAAAACGTCGCTGTGTTACAAGGTGGTAATGTTCCGGTCTTCGTCACTCATATTTACAGGCTTATACCTCAACATTTCCTCATTGTACAATCCCCTTCAGCTCTCTCACCCCAGCTTCCCATTCGTGCCCCCCACCCACCCACCTGCACACTTGTTTAAAAGCCGGTAACCTTTGTATCACTTGCTGGCAGATGAGCGACTTTCACTTTAATTTCTGTCAGACCAACTCTGCCCATTCTTTTTGTTTACGTTTGAGACAAAAATACTTTAGACAGAATGCGCGAGGGTTTTATTATAGTAATCAATTGCATCTCCATTGCGCTGTTAAATCTGTTCACCTGGGTTAAAAATAGCAGTAGAGTGAGGAGTGCCGCGGCGAGGTGCTCCATGCTGCTACTGACTTGATTAAACACGACTGGAGGCTGCTCGGCGCTGGGCTGGGCTAGGCTGCGCTGGGCTGCGCCTGGGCTGGGCTAGGCTGCGCTGGGCTGCTCGGCGCTGGGCGCTGGGCTGGGCTGCGCTAGGCTGGGCTGCGCCCCGTCTGCATTTTTATTCCGCCGCCCTTCGCTGGAGTTGTTGAAGGCGCCGAAAATCACGTCGTGGATTGGATACAAATATAGGTAGGAACTGCAGATGCTGGTTATATACACCGAAGACAGACACACAATGCTGGAGTAACTCAACGGGTCAGACAGCATCTCTGGAGAGAAGGAATGGGTGACGCGGTGAAACTGGCCCCTTGTGTTCTTAATGAACAACAGTGTCTGGCTACAAAATAGACTTTTTTTTATCTCTAGACTTGTATTCTGTCCAAGACAGTTTTCTTCCTGCTTGTCAATTTTCAGTGTAACTTTTAAGTGGTTCTCAGCTCCTGATCAATATGAGTTTTTTTAACCAGTAGTACAAATTGTGTTCCCTAATTAATTGTGTTATATTCAATTCGCATTATGGAACACTTGTCACGGCAGAACTCCCCGCACCGTGATTTCACGGGAGGTAAAAGTCACAGTGCTGGAGTAACTCAGCGGGTCAGACAACATCTTTCCTATAACATGGTCTCAGCAACTGGACACATCTGAACCCTTCTGCAGTGAGAGTGAGGGGACATGGAGACACAGAGACATAGAGATATGGGAGGGAAAGGTGTGAAAACGACAGATAAAAGGCAGAGGTAGACACAAAATGCTGGAGTAACTCAGTGGGCCAGGCAGCATCTCTGAAGAGAAGGAATGGGTGACGTTTTTGGTCGAGACCCTTCTTCAGACTGAGAGTGGAGAAGGGGACAAGGGATATGGAAAGGTAAAGTGTGAAAACAACAGATCAAAGCAGGTGATGATCAATGATAAAAGAATGGTTCACTGTAAATTGAGTTGCACCATCCTGACTAATTGTATTGATTGTATGTCTCATTGTCACATTCCCCTCAGCTTACAATGAACCAGTCTGAAGAAGGGTCTCGACCCGAAATGTCCCCCATTCCTTCTCTCCAGAGGTGCTGCCTGTCCCGCTGAGTTACTCCAGCATTTTGTGTCGATCTTTGAACCATTTTACATTTCCTCGATCAATGTCTGCTTTGATCTGTAGTTTTCACACCTTTCCCTTTACCCTGCGTCTCTGTGTCTCCATGTCCCCTCATTCTCACTGAAGAAGGGTTCAGAAGTGTTCAGTTCCTGAGACCATGTTATAGGAAAGATGCTGTCAAGCTGGAAAGGGTACAGAGAAGATTTACGAGGATGTTGCCAGGACCAGAGCATCTGAGTTATAGGGAGAGGTTGAGTAGGCTGGGACTATTCATTGGGTGCAGGAGGATGAGGGGTGATCTTATTGAGGTGAATAAAATCATGAGAGGAACAGATCGTTAGATGCAAAAAAGTCTCTTTCCCAGAGTAAGTGCATTGAGGACAAGAAGACAAGGACATAGGTTTAAGGTGAAGGGGGAAAGATTTAATGGGAATCTAAGGGGTAACTTTTTCACACAAAGGGTGGTGGGTGTATGGAACGAGCTGCCAGAGGAGGTAGTTGAGGCAATGCACATGAGGTCATTAAACCTGGTATTTCATTTGTCTTTCTTGGGCTTCTCTCCTGACAATGACTTAGCACATGATGGCATTTAAAGTTCCACCTGAAATTTGGGGTTGTTACTCTTATCTGTGCTTTGCCTTGGTTTCCTCCAAGCTTGTGGAATGACTTCTGACACTGGTCATAGTCAGGTAGACCTTCGCTTTGTGTAGGAGGCAACCGCAGATGCTGGTTTACACCGAAGATAGACACAAAATGCTGGAGCAACTCAGCGGGACAGGAAGCATCTCTGGAGAGAAGTAATAGTTTTGTGTCGAGACCCTTCTTCAGGGAACCTTCCCTTTAACAGTTTAGTTTAGAGGAGCAGTATAGAAACAGGGACTTCACCCATCATCGATCATTGATCACCCATTTGCACTACAGTTCTATGTTCCCCCACTTTGGCATGCACATGCTGGGGAAAATCCTGGTAATTATAAGAAAATTGGACAGGTTTGTAGTATATTTAACCCGAGGGCTTACATACTGGAGAAGCATGAATGGAAAAGAGCTCAACATAGCAATTAAAGGTCATGTTAGGAGAGGCAATAAATTGATTTAAGTGTTTAGATTAGGCATAGATTCGAGTTTAGAGTTTATTTTATTGTTACGTGTACCGAGGTACAGTGAAAAGCTTTTTGTTGCGTGCTATCCAGTCAGCGCAAAGACAATACATGATTGCAATCAAACCATCTACAGTGTACAGATTCAGGATAAAGGGAATAACATACAGTGCAAGATAAAGCCCAATAAAGTCCGATTAAAGATGTTTTGATGGTCTCCCAATGAGGTAGATGATCGGTCAGGATCGCTCTCCAGTTGGTGATAGAATGGTTCAGATGTCTGATAACAGCTGATTAAGAAACTGTCCCTGAATCTGGAGGTGTGCGTTTCCAAACCTCTGTTGCCATGCCCGATGGGAGAGGGGAGAAGAGGGTGTGCCCGGGGTGAGACTGGTCCTTGATTATGCTGGTGGCCTTGCTGAGGTAGCGTGAAGTGTAGAAGGAGTCAATGGAAGGGAGGTTGGATTGTGCGATGGTCTGGGCTGCTGGCCTTGCCGAGGCAGCGTGAGGTGTAGATGGAGTCAATGGAAGAGAGAGGTTGGTTTGTGCGATGGTCTGGGCTGCTGGCCTTGCCGAGGCAGCGTGAGGTGTAGAAGGAGTCAATGGAAGAGAGGTTGGTCTGGGCTGCTGGCCTTGCCGAGGCAGCGCGAGGTGTAGATGGAGTCAATGGAAGAGAGGTTGGTCTGGGCTAGGCGCACAATGCTTTGCAATTTCTTGCAGTCTTTGATGTAAATTGTTCCCAAACCATGCTGTGAAGTATCCCAATAATTTCACCAGCTTTCACCAGCGCATCACAATCTCCTTTGTTTTGCTGACATTGAGGGAAAGATTGTTGTTTGGGCCTCGAGCCTTCCGTTGACGGGACAATCTAGACTCCCGTGGGCGTGACAATAAACAAAACTAACTAACCAACTTCCCTGCTGCTCCACTTTACCCGTCCCCATTATGTACCTGGTTGTGTAAGCACGGAGCTGGAGTGGATGGAGAATGAACTTGCTATTGGTAAAGATTTATTATTGTCATGTGCACACAGATACATTGACAACATTTGTTTACATCCTATCCAGTCAAATCATGCTGTGCATGAATACAATCAAGCCATACACAATACAACAGGTAAAGAGTAAAATACCAGAGTGCAGAATATAATGCTACAGAATACACCGATCAGCCAAAACATTATGACCTGATGAGCCAAAACATTATGCCCACCTGCCTAATATGCTGTTGGTCCTCCGTGTGCAGCCCCATACGCAGCAGGGTGCGATGCACTGTGTATTGTGACACATTCCTCCCATGATCACCATTAAAATTTTCTGTGACTTGTGCCACAGTAGATCTTCTGTCGGTTCGGACCAGACGGGATAGCCTTCGTTGCCCTCGCGCATCGATGAGCCTTGGGCGCCCAACACCCTGTCGCCGGTTTGTGGTTTGTCCCTCCTCGGACCACTGTCGGTAGGTACTCACCACTGCTGACTGGGAGCACCCCACAAGCCTTGCCGTTTCAGAGATGCTCTGACCCAGTCGTCTGGTCATAACAATTTGGCCCTTGTCAAAGTCGCTCAGGTCTTTACTCCTGCCCATTTCTCCTGCATCCAACACATCAACTTCAAGAACTGACTGTTCACTTGCTGCCTAATATATCCCACCCCTTGACAGGTGCCATTGTAACAAGGCAATCAATGTTATTCACTTCGCCTGTCAGTGGTCATAATTTTTTGGCTGATCGGTGTATAGTGTTACAGCTACAGTTACATAAGCAGTAGCCGTGTCCCTTCAGGTCCGTTCTTCCTGTGCTTTGCTGGCCACTGTGCAGTCCCCTCAGACTGGACGAATCGCACCTGCTTCCCAGAGCCATGATTCGACAGCCAGCTACATATTGTGGAAATGGAAACCCTGCTCTGAGAAAGACCCAGTTATTATGAGCATGTGTATGCGTCTGATATCTGCCTGCCTGCATGTGGTAGCCAGCCATGCTGACTAATCCCTGTTTGTCACTGACATCACTGCACTGGAGGTGAAATGATTTATTTGTGAATACCTAGGTAACCTCTCTGCAGTAGATTTGGAGTAAGACAGAGATCTGCAGTGGCTGTGACAAGACCCCACGGTGAGAAAGCTGAGAGTCAGGATGACCTCAACCTCAACCTCGACCTCGATGGAAAGAACAGTCCAAACATGTGAGCTTGGCTGAAAGTCCTCCTCTAGGATGTTACTTTTCTCAGTGAAGATTTTGTTTAAAAACTGGAATCCATGAATACATTGAGCAAAACACAAAGTGATGGAGAAACTCAATGGGACAGGCAGCATCTGTGGAAGGAATGGACAGGCAACATTTTGGTCTGGACCCTTCCTCAGACCGATTCTTCTTCATGCAGACTGAATCAATCTGAAGAAGTTCCCCAACCAAAATGTTAATTCCCTCCACAGATGCTGCCTGACCTGCTGAGTTCCTTCAGTACTTTGTGTTTTGCTCAAGGTTCCAGCATCTGAAGTTTGCTGTGTCTCCTAGGACACATTGCTCATCAGTCAGACCCAGGGAAGATGTCATGTCCTTGACGTCTCCATGGGACCAGGTTGTATGATGAAGGGCATGTCCAGATGGAGTCTCTGAGACTGTGTGCTAATCAACCAGCCGCGGTTTTCCCCAACACTTTCAACCTTGGGCACAGCGGTAGAGTTGCTGCCTTAAAGCGAATGCAGCGCCAGAGACCCGGGTTCGATCCCGACTATGGGTGCTGTGTGTATGGAGTTTGTACGTTCTCCCCGTGACCTGTATGGGTTTTCTCCGAGATCTTTGGTTTCCTCGCACACTCCAAAGATGTACAGGTTTGTAGGTTAATTGGCTTGGTAAATGTAGTGTGTGTAGGATAGTGTTAATATGCGGGGATCGCTGGTTGGTGCAGAAAAGGTGGGCCGAAGGGCCTGTTTCTGCACTGTATCTCTAAACTAAACTAAACTTTCACTTTAACAGACTTTAGTTCCCAACTGCTTCAGGGAAGCCTCCAAAATCACAGTCCCCAAAAGAAATAAAGGGGTCTGTCTCAATGGCTATCACCCAGTCGTTCTAACATCAACCACTGTGAAGTCCTTTGAAGTGCCAGTATTCCAGCCCATCCAGATACCCCACAACTCATGGTACAGGATGAGTAATCTACAGCACTCTATCTCTCATGCACTACATTCAACTCATGGTACAGGAAGAGTAATCTACAACACTCTATCTCTCATACACTACATTCAACTCTGGATCACCTTGACAAGCAGAACAACGATGTCAGGATGCTATCCATTGACTACAGCTCAGCCTTCAGTCTTTTTCCCCTTGGCATTGGTCGACCTGACTGGGCACCTTCAGAAGATACTACAGGCTCCTCAAACACTTCCAAGATACAACAAACAGCCACAACTGATAGGATTTGGCTCTGAGATATTTTATTCATCAGTCGGCACAGTCGTGGCACCATTTCTGGAGGGGTCATTGTGGGGTCATTGTGGCCTTACTGATTACTCAAGGACGTGCCATTCATCATAGAAGATTCAAGATTCAAGATTCGATTTATTGTCACATGTACCAATTAATGTACAGTGAAATTTGAGTTACCATACAGCCATACTAAATGAAAAGCAACAAGACACACAGCCACATAAAATAAAATTTAACATAGACATCCACCACAGCAGATTCCACATTCCTCACTGTGATGGAAGGTAATAAAGTTCAATCTCTTCCTCTTTGTTCACCTGCGGTCGGGGCTGTTGAACCGTCCGCAGTCGCCGCTGCCGACTGTCCGAGGCCCTCGCGTCGGGATGATCGAAACACTGGCGTCGGGACGGATTGAAACTCTCCAGAGCTCCCGAGTCGGCCTCTTCTTACCAGAGACTGTGGGCTTCACGTGTTAAAGTCCACAGGCCCCGCGGTTGGAGCTCTCCACAGTCGATCCTCAGCTCCGCGATGTTACAGTCTGCACCGCGCCCGTGGCATGAACGCTGGGCAGGAAAGGCCGCCAACTCCTCGATGTTAGGCCGCAGTGGGGACGGAGATACGATACGGAGAAAAATCGCATCTACGTCGAGGTAAGAGATTGAAAAAATGTTTCCACCAATTCCCCCCCCCCTACCCCCCACATAAAACAAACCAAGAAACACGAAAACACACTTTAACACATACTTAAAATAACAAAAACAGTAGAAAGGACAGACAGACTGTTGGCGAGGCAGCCAGTGTTGGTGGCGCCACCTGGTGTTTTAGAACCTGCTCCCACAGAGTCATCAAACACATTACATCTTCCCTGGGTTTGGCTGCAGCAACAGTGACCTAAACTGCATGTTTTAGGTGGCACACAGAGTGCCGATAAAGTAGGCTGCTTTTTTTGAGCCGCAGGTATCCAGGGAAGTAGACTATTATACCATGTTCCTGACTGGTATCTCTAAGAAGCTGGAAAGTTGTTTGGAAGTCAGAAGATGTGTCGCTCATTAAGGGGCACCCAGCTCTGAACTGCTTCTTTAGCCACAGTATCTGGACGACACTCTTTTATTGAATTGATCACTTTGTACCACTACAGCCAAGGGAAAAGAGTGTTTAATTGTGTTTAATTGAAGTGCGGCACGGTGGCGCAGCAATAGAGTTGCTGGCTTGCAGTGCCAGAGACCCAGGTTCGATCCTGACCAGAGGTGCAGAGTTTGTATGTTTCCCCGTGACCTGCGTGGGTTTTCTCCGGTTTCCTCCCACATTCCAAAGACGTACAATTTTTGTAGGTTAATCGGCCTGGTAAAATTGTAAATTGGCCCCTAGTGTGTGTGGGATAGTGTTAGTGCCCGGGAACTGCTGGTAGGTGCAGGAGTTCAAATGAGCAGATTGTGTGTCAAATATATACTGTAGAATAAGGCAGATTTGGGTAATAGCTTGTGATATATTTAGGAAAATGTGCATAAAAATGCATTAAAAAAGTAAAAAGTTTGGATTAAAAAAAAGAAAATGCCACTCATTGAAAATGGAATTTGACATTACACAGGACTTTCAGCTCCGACCGAGATTATAAAAGCTGCTGGTGTAGAGGTCTGATAAAATCCTGGTTACATTTTCCAATCAGTCGCTTTGCCCAATGGGTTTAATTAGGATTAGATGGGACCAGAGAATGTGATCCCCAGAGTGCCTGTAAGGTCCTGATGGTGTGATAACAATGGGATTTACTACTCTGAATGCTGTGAATCATCAGGCCAGTCCACGCTACATTAGACGGGACGATGACATCACCATGCACCCGGTTACCTGACAGATTTCAGTTTATTGAAAGTCCTTCAGAACCTACATTGTAAGCTGCATTTCATTGGCAGGGGACTGACGCGGAACTAACTATTTCATTTATTCCATTTCCAAAGTTGTTCCAGTGGACTTTTGAGATCAGAGTTTGGCAGATGTCAGAGCCTGCCTTTCCCTTCCCCAAAGTGTAGCATGACTTCAGTATATTATTACAAGTGGAACTACTGGGAAAACAACTGCAGAGCTAATGTACTCAGCTCTGTGCAAAACAGACGTTACATTAAAAGTTGCACAGTCCCAAAGTTGACTCTATAAACTCTGAAACATTCTTTCACAATTTTTCCATAACTTTAACCACTTGATTAATTTAGTAAATTGAGAGTCTGGAAGAGCCTGTTTAACTCCAATCAACAATTTTCAATAATCATTTCAACCCTTCTTGCTCTCTCCTGGAGATTTTCAAGGTTATTAAATGAAAACCAGATGAAACAGTATCCATTTTGACGTGTAGAAATAGTAGTGTAGGAAGGAACTGCAGATGCTGGTTTAAACCGAAGATAGACACAAAGTGCTGGAGTAACTCAGCGGGTCAGACAGCATCTCTGGAGAACATGAATAGGTGACGTTTCGGGTTGAGACCCTTCTTCAGACTGAGAGAAATAGTAGTTTACTTGAAGAATGAGAACATCAGTCAGAAATAGAAAACTTTGCAGAAAGCAGCATTGACGTTTTAGTAAATCATAAGAATGAATGAATTATTGATTTTGCACAGGGGTAAACAACCAGTAGTACATGAGGCAGAGCCAGTTGTTTTGTGATTTAAGAACCCCTCTGCATCTATCTAACTTTTGCTCTCAATGTGAAAGGTACTTGAGAGATCCGGATAAAACTACCAGCCTTTCCCCATTATAACTGGAGGCTTAATGTAATTCTGTGTGGTTATAAAGCAACTATATTGTAGTTAGAAATAATTATAATAGGAACTAATTTGTTCTATTCAAAATATTTTGCAATATTAGTGAGTGGATTTCCAGTTTAAACCAGGATTTTAGGTAAACTATTTGAAGAGAAAATATTGCTGTTACCCATCTTGTGTGTACAAGGTTAGAGTTAGCACCTCCCTCGCACTGTTTAAGGTTTATGAAGTACACAACAATTGTGGAGATTGTAAATAAGAAACGGTGGTGTTTGAGTCCGACGAGAGAGTGGGGCAGATGGCAAAATTGGAAAGGAGAAAATAAAAGCAAGCATGTGGCATTAAGAGATAAGGAATGAAAAAAAGAATAGGAAGTGGATGAACATGAAAGAGGTGCACATGCAAGTAATGAGAGAAGAGGGAAAGTGAAAGAGAAAGAGAGGAAAGTGAGACAAACATCTAACTGGATTTTACAAAAATATGTTAAACAAAGCAGGACAACAGCTGTATTGAGATGCTGTAGTCTCAACATTTCTTGTATGTTTGATGTTCAAGTAGCCACAATGAAAGAAATAATCAGTCTGATAGTCAGATAAGAGGCAGATTGTCAAATAGTCAGTACACGCCATGCCCTGCTCCTGCATCCCTTCAAAATGTTTCCCCTTTCATCGTAAGCCTGTGTCCTCTAGTTTAAGACTACCCTACTCTGGGGAAAAGCTATGACTGTTCACCTCATCTGTGCCCCCCTGATTTTAAGTATCTCTATAAGGTCACCCCTCAGCCTTCTATGCTTCAAGGAATAAGGACCCAGCCTATCCAGCCTCTCCTTATAACTCAAACCTTCCAGATTTGATAACATTCTCAGAGACCTAGATGTCATTGTTTCCAGTTTAATGACATCCTTCCCAGAGCAGGGCACCCAGAATCAATAGTCAATAGTCGTTTATTTGTCACATGCACATAAATGTGTAGTGAAATGAAACATTACCCGCAGTTCAACAATAAGACCAATAAGAATAATCAATAAAAATGCAATAACACATCCAATCATAACCTAACACCAAACAAAAGAAACATCCATCACAGTGAGTCTCCTCCAGTCCCTCCTCACTGTGATGGAACTGTACAATGTACTCCAAATGTGGCCTTACCAATGGCCTGTACAGCTATGACATGAAGTACCAACTCCTGTACTCAATAATCTGACCAGGTAAAGGCAAGTGTGAGAATCATCTTCTTCACCACCCTGCCCACCTGTGATGCCACCTACATGGAACCAGAGACCCTAGGTCTCTACGTTCTACAACACTCCTCAGACTCACCACTTACCGTATCAGTCCTGCCCTAATTTATCCGACCAAAATGCGACACCTCAGATTAATCTGAATTAAACTCAATCTGCTGTTCATCAGTCCATTGGCCCAGTTCATTGTGATCACATTGTAATTAAACATAAGCTTTATCCATTGCCCACCATACTAACAATTTTAATGTTATTCCCAAAATTACTAACCATGCTATCTAGATTCACAATCACAATCATACTTAATTAGCCAAGTATGTTTTGCAACATACGAGGAACTTCATTTGCCATAGTTATAACAATAAAAAACAACAGGACACACAAAATACATTTTAACATGAACATCCACCACAGTGACTACTCCACATTCCTCACTGTGATGGAAGGCGAAAAAAGTTCAACCTCTCCCTTCTTTGTCCTCCAGCGGTTGGGGGCCTCTAACCTTCCGTTGACGGGATGATCTTGACACCCGTAGCCGGCGGTGGACCCTCCTCGTCGGGGTGATCAAACTCCTGCATTCCCCATGCCGGGCGATCTACCCCGGGTCGGGGCTTGTCGAACCTCGTGCAGCATGGAGCTCCCAACGTCGGTCTCAACTCGGGACTGTGAACTCGATGTTAAAGTCCGCAAGCCGCGGTTTGAGCATCGATTCCAGGCAAGGAATTGCACACTCTGATGGTAAGTCCACGCCCCGCGGTGAGGCTCAAGGTCAGTCCTGAGCAAGGCCTCCAGCTCCATGATGTTAGGCCGCAGAGTGATCGGAGATACGATCCGGAAAACAATCGTATCTCCGGCAAGGTAAGAGATTGAAAAACAGTTTCCCTCGATCCCCTCCTGCACCCCCCACATAAAACAAATCAGTGAACATTAACATAAACTTTTAAAACACACTAAAAGTAACAAAAAAAGAACGGAAAGTACAGACGGAGTGTAGGTGAGGCTGCCATCGCGGCGCCACCCAGTGGAAACATTCACGTCCAAATCTTTAATGTAAATAATGAAGAACAGTGAACCCAGCAACGATCCCTGTGGCACACCACTTTTTATAGGCCTGCAGTCTGAAAAACAATTCCCCACCACCACCCTCTGTTTCCTACCGTCACGCCAAGCCATATAACGTACTGAAAAGTATAGCTCATTGCCAAGGCACAATGGGGATTCAGCTAAACAACGGCTGTAAGGAGCTCTGAGATCACATTGCTGATTGAACTGTACCTGCTACTTCCAGGCAGATAGCATGCCAGTTTCTTGCTCCACTTTCCACTTGCCCACTGCCAGCTGTACCTCCTTCAGGGAGAGTGCGCTCTGGGTGCAACAGGTGCTTGCCAGCATCCCGAACACATTTACAGGAGGAAAAAATGAAAGCATGGCAGAGTAGTTTGTGGATGCTCTGCAGATCTTGGTGAATGAGATGCAGAGAAGGAGAAATACTCTGTCTGCAGGGGGAAGTAGGCCATTGGACAAACTCTGCAGAAAGTAATATCGGAGGGTTTAACCATGGCCGTCAGTGCCAGAGGTTCAGCACTGACCCTGCGTCACTGAATTGATCTTGTATGAGTGATCAAGGCCAGAGAATGCATCGCATCCTGACCCTGCTAACTCGCAATTCCTCCAGCTAGGGTTGCCAACTGTCCCGCATTAGCCAGGACATCCCGTATTTTGGGCTAAATTTGTTTGTCTCGTACGGGACCGCCCTTGGCCTGTATTAGTCCCGGGGGGCGCTGTAGGCCCGGACAGTGTAGGCTAATGGAGTGTGCTCAGGGAGCTGGGCCGAGTGTGTTGGGGGAGCGGGGCCGAGTGTGCTCAGGGAGCGGGGCCGAGTGTGTTCAGGGCCGAGTGTGTTCGGGGCCGGGGCCGAGTGTGCTCAGGGAGCGGGGCCGAGTGTGTTCAGGGCCGAGTGTGTTCGGGGCCGAGTGTGTTCGGGGTCGAGTGTGTTCGGGGTCGAGTGTGTTCGGGGTCGAGTGTGTTCGGGGTCGAGTGTGTTCGGGGCCGAGTTTGTTCGGGGCCGAGTGTGTTGGGGGAGCGGGGCCGAGTGTGTTCGGGGCCGAGGGTGTTCGGGGCCGAGTGTGTTCGGGGCCGAGTGTGTTCAGGGCCGAGTGTGTTGGGGAGCGGGGCCGAGTGTGTTCAGGGCCGAGTGTGTTCAGGGCCGAGTGTGTTCGGGGCCGAGTGTGTTCGGGGCCGAGTGTGTTCGGGGCCGAGTGTGTTCGGGGCCGAGTTTGTTCGGGGCCGAGTATGTTGGGGGAGCGGGGCCGAGTGTGTTGGGGGAGCGGGGCCGAGTGTGTTCGGGGTCGAGTGTGTTCGGGGTCGAGTGTGTTCGGGGCCGAGTGTGTTGGGGGAGCGGGGCCGAGTGTGTTCAGGGCCGAGTGTGTTCGGGGCCGAGTGTGTTGGGGGAGCGGGGCCGAGTGTGTTGGGGGAGCGGGGCCGAGTGTGTTCGGGGCCGAGTTTGTTCGGGGCCGAGTGTGTTCGGGGCCGAGTGTGTTCGGAGCCGAGTGTGTTGGGGGAGCGGGGCCGAGTGTGTTGGGGGAGCGGGGCCGAGTGTGTTGGGGGAGCGGGGCCGAGTTTGTTCGGGGCCGAGTTTGTTCGGGGCCGAGTGTGTTCGGGGCCGAGTGTGTTGGGGGAGCGGGGCCGAGTGTGTTCGGGGCCGAGTGTGTTCGGGGCCGAGTTTGTTCGGGGCCGAGTGTGTTCGGGGCCGAGTGTGTTGGGGGAGCGGGGCCGAGTGTGTTCGGGGCCGAGTGTGTTCGAGGCCGAGTGTGTTGGGGGAGCGGGGCCGAGTGTGTTGGGGGAGCGGGGCCGAGTGTGTTGGGGGAGCGGGGCCGAGTGTGTTCGGGGCCGATTGTGTTCGGGGCCGAGTGTGTTCGGGTCCGAGTGTGTTGGGGGAGCGGGGCCGAGTGTGTTCGGGGCCGAGTGTGTTCGAGGCCGAGTGTGTTCGGGGCCGAGTGTGTTCGGGGCCGAGTGTGTTCGGGGCCGAGTGTGTTCAGGGCCGAGTGTGTTCGGGGCTGCGTGTGTTCAGGGGAGAGGGGAGGAGGGAGGGAAAGAGGGGGGAGGGAGGGAGGGGGTGGGGGGAGGGGAGAGGGGAGTTGGGGAGGAGAGGGTGCTGCACCAATGCAGGAGAGGTTTGGGCCCAACTTGGCCCACTTGGTCTAGTCACTGCTAAATGTAGTTTACTGAATCTCAGGAGGTTGCAAGGTAGTGTGCCCACACTTTTGATAATGTGAAGCAGAAACATGCCACTTGAAAATAGTATAATGTGGCCTTTGGTTTCATTTGTTCATGGCATGTGAATATTGAACGTTTATTAACCATCTTTAATAGCGTGTGTGTGAATATCTGAATGTGCATGATTGTGCATGCATGCACGTGTAGGCATGTAGATAAATGCCCATTTTGTTTATTCGTTCATAGAATATCCAAAGTAAAAATCAGTTCATTTAGACCTATTTAAATTGGTTTGTCTTCATCAGAAAAGGAGACTGTCTTATCATTGTTCTCAATAAACAAGTGAACTACAGGTTGAACATGGATTTTCTGGCACATGTTGGTCCGCTCACCCCTATAACCCAAACAAAATTACAAGCGCTCAGTTGAAATGAGCTCAGCTCCATCCAAGACCGTAAGAAATTGCAGTGAATTGTGGACGTAGTCTAAACCATCGCACAAACCAACCTCTCTTGCATTGACTCCATTTACACCTCACGCTGCCTCGGCAAGGCCAGCAGCACAGTCAAGGACGAGTCGCACCCTGGCCACTCCCTCTTCTCCCCTCTCCCATCAGGCAAAAGGTACAGAAGTGTGAAAACGCACACCTCCAGATTCAGGCACAGTTTCTTCCCAGTTGTTGGCAGGCAACTGAATCATCCTACCACAACCTGAGAGCAGTCCTGAACTACTGTCTACCTCATTTGTGACCCTCGGACTTTGCTGGCTTTACCTTGCACTGAACATTATTCCCTTATCCTGTATCTATACACCGTAAATGGCTTGTTTGTAATCATGTATTGTCTTTCCGCTGGCTTGTTAGCACGCAACAAAAGCTTTTCACTCTGCCTCCCTTCTAGTGACTGTATTTCACTGTACAGGTGACAATAAACTAAATTGAAACTGAAACTGCAATTCCCTGAGTGGCCACAGGTAGCATTGTGAGTGGCAAGTACTCTTTCCAGTCGCGTCCCTCTGTCGTGAAGGAGTTATTTGTTTACATCTAAACATTGAAATCCCTCCTTGGCCTTATCTAATTCTATCTCTGCTGGCTCAATGTTTAAGTTTTTGTGTTTCAACACTGCCTGGCCCACACGCACCACTCCCCAAACCCTCCTCCCACCATTCTCCTCTTACCCACCTTATCTAATGTACTAGGCACCTTTAAAAGGCTGCTTCCCCAAATCCCATTTCAACTGTGCTCTCAATCCTCTCTCCTAGCTGTTTCGCAAAGACAATAAAGTATAGGGCCCTGGTAAGACCACATCTGGAGTATCGTGTACAGTTCTGGTCCCCTAATTTGAGGAAGGACTTCCTTGTAATTGAGGCAGTGCAGCGTAGGTTCACGAGATTGATCCCTGGGATGGTGGGACTGTATGAGGAAAGATTGAAAAGACTAGGCTTGTATTCACTGAAGTTTGGAAGGATGAAAGGGGATCTTATAGAGACATATAAAATTATAAAAGGACTGGACAAGCTAGATGCAGGAAAAATGTTCCCAATGTTGGGGGAGTCCAGAACCAGGGGCCACAGTCTTAGAATAAAGGGGAGGCCATTTAAAACTGAGGTGAGAAAAAACTTTTTCACCCAGAGAGTTGTGAATTTGTGGAATTCTCTGCCACAGAGGGCAGTGGAAGCCAAATCACTGGATGAATTGAAGAGCGAGTTAGATAGAGCTCGAAGGGCTAATGGAATCAAGGGATATGGGGAGAAGGCAGGCACGGGTTATTGATTGGGGACGATCAGCCACGATCACAATGAATGGCGGTGCTGGCTCGAAGGGCCGAATGGCCTTTCAAGCCAATTTTATATGTTTCTATGTTTCTATAAATCTTCATTTTAACAACCCCCTTAAAATGGATTTCGGGTGAAGGGGACGTACCTACCCACTAGGGTCTGCCAACTGTCCTGTATTAGCCGTGACATCCCGTATTTTGGGCTAAATTGGTTTGTCCCTTACGGGACCGCCCTTGTCCCGTATTAGGCCCGGAGGGTGCTGTAGGCCCCGACACTGTAGGTCCCGACAGTTTAGGTCACGACACTCTAGGTTCTGACATTTTAGCTCCGGACAGTTTAGGTCCGGAAGCCTGGACGCCGCCTAACAGAGGTTGCTTAGCAACCCGGCTCCTGGCCCGGGCGGCTGCCATTGGTGGAGCGGGAGCACGTGGCCACTGGCTGGGTGAGATCACGAGGAGCATGGGGCAGTGACGTCACCTTGTCCCGTATTTCTGAGTGAGATAGTTGGCAACCCTACTGCCCACTCCTCCCCCGGTTCGCACCATTTCTGTGGCTATTTGGAATCCCAGCTTCTGACCCCATCCCCGACTTGCTGGAACACCACCGCACGGTTCGGTTCACACGACTGTTGTTGCAGCACACGTTGTAGCCCCTGGAGACAGCGCTTTCTGTGGGGCACCACCACTGGCAGGACCCACCCAGGGATGTGGCGCAGGACCCACTGATTGAGTGGCGCAGGACCCACTCAGTTATCATGGGGCTCCCTCCCCTCTCACCTGCTGCTGTTTCTTGTTGTTGGTGGTGGCTTTATCTGCTTCCTGCTTGGCAACCGCCAACTGCTTCTGTCCATTCGGCCTCTTCCCCCTCCCTCCTCCCCCCACAGCCGCTGACTCTGGGGGAGAAGGAGGAGTCGGCAGGCGCTGGGTGAAGAAGGGTTCACTGGTGTACCTCGTGAGCCAGGAGTGGGGTCAGATGCCGGGGATGTAAACAGCCGGGGAGATGGTGGGAGCTAGGGATGGGTCTTCAGGCCATTCCATTCACAATTAACTTACATTTTATTTTTAGTTTAGAGATACAGCATGGAAACAGGCCCTTCAGCCCACCGAGTCCACGCCGACCACAATCCCCACACACTAACACTATCCTATGAACACGAGGGACAATTTACATTTATACCAAGCCAATTAACCAACATCTTTGGAGTGTGGGAGGAAACTGAAGATCACGGAGAAAACCCTCGCGGTCACGGGGAGAACGTACAAACTCTGTACAGACAGCACCCGTAGTCAGGATCGAACCCGGGTCTCTCTGGGTAAGGCAGCAACTCTACCTCATATTTATATTTGTTTTATTTATGTTTCTGCCTATCCATGGTGCTTTAGAGACGTGGGAGGGGATTCATTAACAAACCATTAGATTATTTATCCTCTTTTCATCTAGCTCAGTGCTTCTTAAACTGGTGAATGGTTCACCCAAGGGTGAATTAAATTATTTTGGGTTGAATGAAACTAGAGGGGTGAATGAAGGGTGAATTACTTAATTTAAATAAAATTATACACAAGGGAGAATAAGACGAAAATTACCAAAAAACAAGAAAATTTAGTCAAGGGTGAATGAAATTTTGTGATAAAGACTCAAGGGTGAATAACACTGAAATAGTTTAAGAAGCACTGGTCCAGCTTTCCCTCTTCGGAACGCTGACAATGTCAAGAAGACCATTTGTTCATTTCATTTCCAAACATATTAGTTAGAATGTCAATTAGACTGGATTTCTGGATTACATCCCTTTCAAAAATCCATTTTCCAGAATCATGCCAATTTGCACCAACAGTTTACCTTTCTAAATGTTCTTCCTTCTATATAGAATGAATGAATATTTCAGTAAATTCAGTAATAATCCTTAATATGGTAAAACATTCCTATGATGCATCATGCAAGCATAATAAAATAAAACGGGTATTGGGACAAATGACAAATGGTAATGAAAGAGGTAGACCTTAAACAGTCCATTTGAGTAGGAGAGATATGGTAACGCAGAGATGTTGAGAGTGATGATAACGCAGTGTTTTATGGTGCAGCATTTTATAGATTACACACGAATGCAGAGTTGATCTAATGTGGGACAAAGCAAGTGAAAATGTTAGAAAAGTGATCATTTTCTGCAATGCAATCTTGCACGAAAATTGCAATAACTCGAGTCCTTAAAATAATTTATAACATAACCATATTTCAAATAATATATTTACAAACCTTTCCTGGACAGGAACATAGGCACTTGAGAAGCATTGGGTGGTTTTGAAAGAGTGATCCTATTAAAATTTGTTAGTTTTTAGTTTTAGTTTAGTTTAGAGATACGGCGCGGAATCAGGCCCTTCAGCCCACCGAGTCCGCACCGACTCCACAGTAACGCTATCCTACACACACTCAGGACAATTTACATTTATACCAAGCCAATTAACCTACAAACCTGTACGTCTTTGGAGTGTGGGAGGTTAATTGAATTGAATTGAATTGAATAAGTTTACTGGCCAAGTATGTACACATACAAGGAATGTGCCTTGGTGCTCTGATCGCAAGTAACATCACGAACATACAGTAAACAATTAAGAATAAAGCATAAAACATTAAAACATTAAGAATAAAACATAGTTTAAACATGTGAGTGAAATAAACATGTGGATGACATTGGCTTGGTATAAATGTAAATTGTCGCTAGTGTGTGTAGGATAGGGGACCCGACAGTGACTGTGGAGAGGGCAGTGCGGCGGTCGATGATGGCACTGACCGAAGGAAGAGGGCGGACCACTTGGAAGTGAGGATGCCGCTGCCGAGGGCAGAAACAAAGAATTTCACTGTAACTTGTCACATGTGATAATAAAGTATTGAATGCAATTCAATTATCCTGCATGTAGTAGCAGTCCAATAATTGTAACAGGTAAAAAAGATGATTTGTTATTCCAACAGTAACAAAAGAGATTTAACATATTTGCTTCCATCTTCATTGGTTCTCGTCCAATTGCTACTGTTGGAAGCCCTGTTTTCTGTGAATGTAGTCGGGCAAGCTGTGAACAAAGACATCATTATTGCTACTCCTCCTGCGTCTGTCAGTGGCCGTGTAGATGAGGGAATTTCTCGTTTTATCATTGACGTATTTCAGCTGGCTGACTGGCTGGCTGCTGAGGGACAATGCTTCTCAACCAAAACTCATTCATGGGATCATGCATCATCCCATTGGGCTGGCCCTACTGTCAGTGATAGTCAACAACAGTTGATTGTGAACTTGTTATATTTGTCTGAAAAGTTGTCTGTGCTGGTGGTGTGAGCCACAGGGTGTGGCATGTGTCTAGTGCCCTGGTATAAATCCAGGTGCCGCTGGCTGCCAATGTTTGTGATAAAGGAAGGTGAGTGCGTGAGTCTCCCCCTGCCAGTACACAACCTCTGCATCATCCAGACTCTCGCAGTGCCTCCTCGTGGCAACACATGGTAACTGCGGCCACCTTCAGTCCCAGCCTAAACTGCGCGGGGATTTCGGAGGAACTCTGGCCCCCAGAGATGTGACGTGCAGCCCACCGGCGTGTGGACACGTCCTGACGTCCATCACCCAGGTCCCAACCATGGGTTACATAGCACCCCGCCCACTGCCTTGTGGGTAAGGCTCAGGAGAGCCAAAGGCACTGGAGCTGGAGTCCCTAGAGACGGTCGGCTGGACCCTCGTGCGTCCGCCTTCCGGCAACTTCTGCAACCGAGTAGCCCCAGACGTAGCAGCCACGCCGCTCCTCTGGAATCAGCCTGTCAGGTGGAGAGGGGAACGCAGATGCTGGGCAAGTTTGTGTCCCCATTTACCTGCCCAGGCTCAGTGGCCAAATCAGATGGAGAGGACACTTCATCCTTGCTGGGCACAGTGAGATGTAACCACAGATGAACAATCCCCCTCTCCAAGCAGGACAACGCCAAGCCGCAACATCATCTCCCACAGATGGACGCATGGCAGACATATACATAGATTTGTCTGAAAATACATAATAAAATGATGCCAATATCACTGCAATGGTGTTAATTGCGCAGAATATCTGCAGCCATTGCACTCTTCCTTTTCAGGGCAAATGGATTTAACAGCAAGCATTTCCATCTTCGACCACCGATGCCATCCTCGACCTCGACAACGACCGCCAGCCCGACCTCAATGACCACCGACCTCGACCGCCGCCCTTGACGACCGGCGCCCTCGACGACCGGCGCCCTCGACGACCGGCGCCCTCGACGACCGGCGCCCTCGACGACCGGCGCCCTCGACGACCGGCGCCCTCGACGACCGGCGCCCTCGACGACCGGCGCCCTCGACGACCGGCGCCCTCGACGACCGGCGCCCTCGACGACCGGCGCCCTCGACGACCGGCGCCCTCGACGACCGGCGCCCTCGACGACCGCCGCCCTCGACGACCGGCGCCCTCGACGACCGGCGCCCTCGACGACCGGCGCCCTTGACGACCGGCGCCCTTGATGACGGGCGCCCTCGATGACCACCTCATCGATCGCCGACCCTTCCTCCACGATGGCCGCCACCAGGTCCACTCCACGGCTCCGATGGCAGTGGCAGGAGTGCGAATGCTGATGATACCATCTGAGACCATTGACACTCTCACAGGAGCATCCTCAACAATCCGACTTGTTTTAAAGAACAGACAATGTGAGGCATTGACAGTCCCTTGGAACAATGGTTGCTGGGTCTGTAATGGCAGCTGACTGAGCTTCCTGTTCAGTGCTCAGATCTTCCTCGATGATTTCTCTGCTGCGGTGAAACGTGGATTCAAGATGCTTCATCATTGCAAGTTCCACAGCTTCCTCCTCTATCCCAACCACCTACCCCAAACCACAGGCAACCCATGCACCTCAGCTGACCGTTGTTCATATAAGAGCAAAAAACAATATCATCTTTATTCTTGCCTCTTCTACCTTCTGGCTTTAAGCATCCAGACTCAGCAATGTCCCTTCCCTGAGCGGCTAAAACTGCCTCCTGGATGGCAGTGAATGTGAGTACACTCCAGTCACACACAATTACCGCAAGTAGGCAAGTTGGGGACACCGGCCATCCCTGTCACTCCCATCGCCCAGCCCCAAACTGCCTGAAGTCGAGGAAGAGCTTCCTTCACACAGTCCAGCCACTGTCACAGTCTCCTCAAGCAACCAGACCAGCCTTGTGGGAAAAGAAACGCAGTGAAAACCACCACCACGAAAAACTGCCAACCCCAACCAAGGAACAGCTCCCACCTGGTCACAGGTGTGACTGCAAGACCTGGAAGTCCCTCAATAGGCTTGGTACAGGGATGGGCCGATGCAAGGCCAATATAAGCAAATGCAGCAGACACAGAATGTGAATGTGGAACATCTGTACAATCCATGCCACACTGACTAAGATGCCCACTTCCTGGTGAACAATGCTGCCTGGAAGATCTAGCGGTGGCAAACGAGAAGGCTGTCCACTGTGCAAGAGCCTTGCCCAACATTTGAAACATAGATGATGGACCCGAAAGACCTATAAGGTGCACAAAGGAAAACACCGAGTGCAGAATAAACTGGTCTACGTTTTATGTTCTAGAGTGGTAGCAATGCAAATTAAAAAATGAAATGAAGTCTTCCCGTTGCATGTTCTGCAACCATTTCATGATGGTAATACGTTGATAGTGGTAATAGCTTGGTAGTGAGGTCCTTGGCTGCTTCCCTCATGGTGAGAGTAAGAATTTCAATGTTCTATCTGGGACATATGTCAATAAAACACCCTTGACTCTTGTAGTCTGTGTTGGAAATAATAAGCAGCGCTGCCAGTTTCAGACGGTACTTCTCAGCAGCATTCCCGATTGTGTGTTGATTTTCAGTTGGGTTGAGTTCCACTCTGGGATTTGTGCACCCTGGTGTGGGGGGTCATAAAGATGATGCTGTTGCACTCTTGCCATTCGCGGCCTCGTGTTATGTTTTATATTTACAAATCTCTTGTGCGCTATTCCATGAGTTGATCTATTAAATCAACGAGAAAATGAGCTCAAGCTTGAAAGTCAGCCAAAGTAAATTCGGTGAGGAAAAGGAGTTACGTTTCTGAGATCAAAACGTTTTAGTAAATGCCTGTTAATTACGTGCCATGGGGATTGTTGTCACAGAGGCTTTCGGAGAACTTTATTTTAGTTATTTGTGATGCCAAACATTACAAATTCTTGCCTACTGGTCCCTGTGTAGCTCTCTGAGATTAAATCATAGGAAGGATTTATTTATTTGTGCTGCTAATGAAGTATTTAAACCAAGGATAAAATCTTGGCCAGCAGGCTTCCCTTGGCAGCATAGTGGGTAGGTTTCTTTGTATAAATATGAACAAGGGATGTCTTTACTTCTCGTCTGTGCACAGTTAACCAAGAGAAATAATTTGTTTTTACATTGCATCTTCAAGGTTTTGGGGCAGATGACCAGAAGCTTGATCAATGGGTTGGGTTTTACAGATGCTTGTAAAGGAGGAAAGAGAGTCAGAAAGCATTCGAGAATGATTTCATGAGCAGATGAACACATGGCTGCCAGGAATAAAGTCACTGAATTTGGAAGAGACCAGAATGAGAAAAATACAAATGTATTGCAGGGTTCTAGGGCTGGAGGGGATCAGAGAGATAAGGAGGCTTAGAATCAAAGAACGATTTGGGGGGAAAAAGAGAGTTAAGACGTGTGCTAATGCAGGAGATGATGGATATCAGCAAGGATAGAGGGGATGTGTGAATGCGGTGGAGGAGTATGTGGAACTTGGTAGCAGTGTTCTGATCTCAGATTTTTTGTGGCATAAATAAGAAGACCAGCCAGGAGTGCAGTGAAATAGGCAAGTCCAAAGGTAAAACAAAACAGATGCGGGATTTAGCAGAGGTTGAGCTGAGGCAGGGTTAGTGTTGGACTATGTTATGCTGCTGGAAACAGATGGTGTTAGTGAGAGCAGCAAAGGATTTGAAGCTCTGCACAATGGTGAAGAGTGGAGCCCAGGCCACAAACCATGTGGTTCAGTTTTAAGCAGATGCCAGCAGAGGGACTGAGCCCATGGCTGGGGAATGGATGAGATCTGGACAGGGGTTTCACTCTTCACAGATACTGAGCAGGAGAAGCATTTTGCTGTTATTTACTGTCTTGAAAAGGGAGCCAACATCATCAAAGACTTGTCCACCCTGGTTGTTCCTCCTTCTCCCTGATCCCACCTGGCAAATGGTACGGAAGATTGGAAGTGTGAACCACTGACTCACGAGCAGCATCTTCCCCAGTATCAGGCTTCTCAATGGTCCTTCCATATGCTGGAGTACTGTTCAATTCACCTCTACCCCATTGACGACATTGGACTTTGTCTAAGGAACTGCTGAGAACTATATTCTGCACTCTGTATCGTCACCTTTATCTATTGTACTTGAGTTTGAAATGATTGTATCCATGTATGGAATAGCATACAAAACAAAACTTCACTCGACCTCAATACTTGTGACAATAATAATCTACCTAAAGTTAACCTAAACCTACCGTCGTGGATAAATATACATTTATACTTTTCATTTGGAATCTGCCATGCATTTATCCACTTGCTCAACTTGCCGACATATCCTTGAAGCCTTTTTGCATTTCTGCTCTCAGTTCATAATCCAGTTTCATCTAATTTCATATCATTGATAAACGTAGACATATTAGCCCTCAGTTCCCTCATCCAAATTATGAATAGAACTGTGAATAACAATGGACACCCTAAAGTATTACACTCAGTTTCAACATCTTTGGAGCACAAATGCTTGCACGAATAATCACAACACAAGCATAAAGGGAAGGAGAGCTACAGGGGTGGACTTCTTCATAAGTTCATGTGATAGAAGCAGAATTAGGCCATCTGGCCCATCAAGTCTACTCCGCCATTCAATCTCCCTCCCAATCCCATTCTCCTATCTTCTCCCCATAACCCCTGACACCCGTACTAATGAAGAATCTATCTCTGCTTTAGAAATATCCACTGACTTGGCCTCCACAGGCTTCTGTGGCAAAGAATTCCACACATTCACCACACTCTGACTAAAGAAATTCCTCATCTCCTTCCTAAAGGAACGTCCTTTAATTCTGAGGCTATGACCTTTCCCATTAACCCCTGACACCCGTACTAATCAACGACCTTATTTCTTTTAAAATCCAACAGCAGCCAAGGGTTCATTTTCTAAGTTTACAAGGCTGCAGATTGGACACCCCAATCTCTGGCATCAAAGGTAAAGCTAGGTGAACAACACAGTGTCCTGGCGAGCACTGTAAGGAACAATCCTCAGGCCTGTCATCTGAAAATGAAAGGCATTTGTCAAGTTAAATGCAATTTTCAAAAAACAAAATAATTGAAGATATGGACTCCCACTGTATTCTGCACTGGCTCATTTGTTCCCACATTTTACACGTGAACTGCCTGAAATAGAGTCTTGCTGGCTTTTATAAGCTGGTGCATTGGACACAAACTAAGAATCTGTCCGTAGCTGCGGACATTTGCCTGCGACTTTCAATGTTTGAGGCCAACTGCTGATGGCAACAAGCTAAACCTTCAGAAACCATCTCCAATATTCCTCCTCAACTCCATCAAGAAACCAAGCTCGGAAAGTCTATGTTCATGTGTAGAGATAAAATAAGAACTATGGAATCACATTTTTCTGTGCAGACAGTATTTCCAGAAATTTGGGACAAAACTCAGAAATTCACCAAATCATGCAAACTTTCCATGTGGCAAAATCCTTGTTGGTCTATTCAGCAGTAGACTATTGCTCTACACCAGAGCAAGAGTAGTCCATATATTCAACCTGGCAATGGTGTAACAGAAACACCTTCGCTGCCTGAATTTGCACATGTCGGTTGCCTCTACCTGCTGCACAATGCAACTTTTAGGTCTCCGGTGATCCTGCATCTGTAAAATTAGTCGATTCAGGTTTAGTTTAGTTTAGTTTAATTTAGTTTAGTTGAGAGACACAGTGTGGAAACAGGCCCACCAAGTCCGAATCGTCCGGCAATCCCCACACACTAACACTATCGTACACACACTAGAGACAATTTACATTTACACCAAGCCAATTAACCTGCAAACCTGGTCCTCTTTGGAGTGTGGGAGGAAACCGATCTCAGAGAAAACCCACGCAAGTGACGGGGAGAACGTACAAACTCCTTACAGACAGCGCCCGTAGTCGGGATCGAACCCGGGTCAATGGCGCTGTAAGGCAGTCGCTCTACCGCTGCTCCACTGTGCCGCCCTGATCTCTTTCATTGGGTTAATTTGTTGATTTCACCAATAGACAGTAGACAATAGACAATAGGTGCAGGAGTAGGCCATTCGGCCCTTCGAGCCAGCATTGCCATTCAATGTGATCAGGGCTGATCATTCTCAATCCTGCCTGCTCCCCATACCCCCTGACTCCACTATCCTTAACAGCTCTATCTAGCTCTCTCTTGAATACATTCAGAGAATTGGCCTCCACTGCCTTCTGAGGCAGAGAATTCCACAGATTCACAACTCTCTGACTGAAAATGTTTTGTCCTCATCTCCGTTCTAAATGGCCTACCCCTTATTCTTAAACTGTGGCCCCCGGTTCTGGACTCCTCCAACATTGGGAACATGTTTCCTGCCTCTAACGTGTCCAACCCTTTAATAATTTTATACGTTTCGATAAGATCCCCTCTCATCCTTCTAAATTCCAGTGTATACAAGCCTAGTCGCTCCAGTCTTTCAACATATGACAGTCCCGCCATTCCGGAAATTAACCTAGTAAACCTACGCTGCACGCCCTCAATAGCAAGAATATCCTTCCTCAAATTTGGAGACCAAAACTGCACACAGAACTCCAGGTGTGGTCTCACTAGGGCCCTGTACAACTGCAGAAGGACCTCTTTGCTCCTAAACTCAACTCCTCTTGTTATGAAGGCCAACATTCCATTGGCTTTCTTCACTGCCTGCTGTACCGGCATGCTTCCTTGCAGTGACTGACGCACTAGGACACCCAGACCACGTTGTACGTCCCCTTTTCCTAACTTGGCACCATTCAGATAATACTCTGCCTTCCTATTCTTACCACCAAAGTGGATAATCTCACACTTATCCACATTAAACTGCATCTGCCATGCATCCGCCCACTCACACAACCTGTCCAAGTCACCCTGCAACCTCATAGCATCTCCCTCACAGTTCACAGCTTTGTATCATCTGCAAATTTGCTAATGGTACTTTTAATCTCTTTATCCAAGTCATTAATGTATATTGTAAATAGCTGCGATCCCAGCACCGAGCCTTGCGGTACCCCACTAGTTACTGCCTGCCATTCTGAAAGGGACCCATTTATCCCCACTCTTTGCTTTCTTTCTGTCAACCAATTTTCTATCCATGTCAGTACCCTACCCCCAATACCATGTGCTCTAATTTTGCCCACTAATCTCCTATGTGGGACCTTGTCGAATCTTTCTGCAAGTCAAGGTACACCACATCCACCGGCCCTGTCAATTTTCCTAGTAACATGCTCAAAAAATTCCAGAAGATTAGTCAAGCATGATTTCCCCTTCGTAAATCCATGCTGACTCGGAACGATCCTGTTACTGCTATCCAAATGCTCCGCAATTTCATCTTTTATAATTGACTCCAGCATCTTCCCCATCACTGATGTCAGACTAACTGGTCTATAATTTCCCGTTTTCTCTCCCTTCTTTCTTAAAAAGTGGGATAACATTAGCTACCCTCCAATCCACAGGAACTGATCCTGAATCTATAGAACATTGGAAAATGATCACCAATGCATCCACAATTTCTAGAGCCACCTCCTTAAGTACCCTGGGATGCAGACCATCAGGCTCTGGGGATTTATCAGTACCAAGTTGAACCGGTACTTTGGATCTGCCTTCACTAAGGAAGATACAAACAATCTCCCAGATGTTCTAGTAGCCAGAGATCCTAGGGTGGCGGAGGAACTGAAGGAGATTCACATTAGGCAGGAAATGGTGTTGGGTAGACTGATGGGACTGATTTTTTTTTTTTTCTAAATCTAAATCTAAAAAAAAAATTCAGTCCCATCAGTCCACCCAACACCATTTCCTGTCTAACTGAGCCTCAAGCTCATCCACTTTATTTTTTATACTTTGCGCATTTAAATACAACACTTTAACTTTGGTATTCACCTCCCCTCTCACACCGATCACAACCTTATTCTCTTATCCCATCTAGAACTTCCCTTCCCATTTATTTGAGAGTCCTTTGCAATGACTCTTATGACATGACTTTGTCTAATAACTATATTTCCTTATTACCTACAATTAGTTCAAGCAACACAAAGGTATAGTTCCAAATAGGACATGTTACCTCTTTAACTTCACAACTTCACAAGCTGGAAAGGATACAGAGAAGATTTACAAGGATGTTGCCAGGACTCGAGATAGTCCCAGTCTCAACTACCTCCTCTGACAGCTTGTTCCATACGCCCACTGCCCTTTGTGTGACAAAGTTACCCCTCAGATTCTTATTAAATCTTTTGCCCTTCACCTTAAACCTATGTTCTCTGGTCCTCGATTCCCCTACTCTGGGCAAGAGAATTTGTGCATCTACCCGATCTATTCCTCTCATATTTTGTACACATAGAAACATGGAAACATAGAAAATAGGTGCAGGAGTAGGCCATTCGGCCCTTCGAGCCTGCACCGCCATTCAATATGATCATGGCTGATCATCCAGCTCAGTAACCTGTACCTGCCTTCTCTCCATACCCACTGATCCCTTTAGCCATAAGGGCCACATCTAACTCCCTCTTAAATATAGCCAATGAACTGGACTCAACTACCTTCTGCGGCAGAGAATTCCACAGACTCACCACTCTCTGTGTGAAGAAATGTTTTCTCATCTCGGTCCTAAAAGACTTCCCCCTTATTCTTAAGCTGTGACCCCTGGTTCTGGACTTCCCCAACATCGGGAACAATCTTCCCGCATCTAGCCTCTCCAACCCCTTAAGAATTTTATATGTTTCAATAAGATCCCCCCTCAGTCTTCTAAATTCCAGCGAGTATAAGCCTAGTCTATCCAGTCTTTTTGTAACTAAAAAGGTTAGCAGAAAATATATTTCTACAACTAAAATCTTGTATTGAAGCAAACGTACATAATTGAGTCGTGAGGACCTTGTGTGAATCCATTACATTACCTCAGCTCCAAATCCTTCTGATTTAATTAGATGATGGGTTGAAAGATATCAAAATCAATAATAATAATCATCATTAATTTGCTTTCTGATTTTTTGCATGTACTAATTTCCCTTTGCTTCTTGTTCAGAGTTATTCTAGCTTGGTACTCAGGACAGCACAGCATTCGCTGATAATAAGCATGGATGGTGGCAAAGTCTTTAGCGTTTCCCTCAGAGCCCCAGGTTGGGTAAGTAAATGTAATTTGGTTTCCTGTTTCCAATCACTTTCCACAGAGTCCTTGTGGAACATGTTGGCGGCACGGTAGCGCAGCGGTAGAGTTGCTGCTTTACAGCGAATGCAGCGCCGGAGACTCAGGTTCGATCCTGACTACGGGTGCTGCACTGTAAGGAGTTTGTACGTTCTCCCCGTGACCTGCGTGGGTTTTCTCCGAGATCTTCGGTTTCCTCCCACACTCCAAAGACGTACAGGTATGTAGGTTAATTGGCTGGGTAAATGTAAAAATTGTCCCTAGTGGGTGTAGGATAGTGTTAATGTACGGGGATCGCTGGGCGGCACGGACTTGGTGGGCCGAAAAGGCCTGTTTCCGGCTGTATATATATGATATGATATGATATGTAGGAACACCGAAGATAGACACAAAAGGCTGGAGTAACTCAGCGGGTCAGACAGCATCCCTGGAGCATCATTGGTCACCAATGCCTTTTCTCCACAGATGCTGTCTGACCCGCTGAGTTACTGCAGCCTTTTGTGTCTATCTTTGGTTTAAGGCAGCATCTGCAGTTCCTTCCTACACAGGTAGAAACACTAGATAAATTCAGGTCAGGACTCCACCATCCTGCCCCGAGTTGAATAACTTGCCGAGATTCACTGCTAAAGAATTTGTGGAACTCCATTTCAAAATGTAAATACTGAATAAAGAGAGAAATGTTGTCAAGATCTCAGCTGGTAACACAAATGTCATCAACTCCTTTCAATTTCAAAGAAACTTCCAAATGTTAATCATAAACTTGATTGCGAGGAAAATTGATACAAGGCCATGGAAAGATTGAGCTTGCAAACGATTTACTGCTGCAATCTGTCATTTCAACCATGCCATCAATCCAACGGGCCTTGGCCATTAGTCAACATCTCATCGCAAGTCTATTAATCATAGTGTCCCTTAGGATTTAGCCTGGAACTGAGAATTCTCTTCAGGATGTGAGAAGCAATTCCTGTCAGGAAGAAATAACATTGATGAGTGCGAGAGACTGACGAGTTGCCTCCTGTTCTGGCGTGTCTGTGTCAGTCTACGAACTTCCTCTTCTCAGTTAGGTGTGAATCACGACACCAGGCAAATCATAGGTTCAACTTGCCTGAGACCTGGACTACAATAAAACCACCCCGGTCCACTTGGAATCAAAATGATGTAACTGTTAAATGCATGTTACATGTTGGTCAATTTATACTATAAACTAAAAGAAATAAGAACATAATGACCGATTTCTGAGTTTAATTTTCTGAGGGATATATGATGAGACAAGGGTTGCCAACTGTCCCATATTAGCCGGGACATCCCGTATTTTGGGCTAAATTAATTAGTCCCGTATTAGGCCCGGACGCTGTAGGCCCCGACACTGTAGGCCCGGACGCTGTAGGCCTGGACAGTGTAGGAGGAAAAAACTGAAGATGCTGTTTGAATCTGTGTCTACCTTCCGGACAGTGTAGGTCCGGAGGCCCGGGCGCCACCTAAGGGAGGTTGCGTGGCAACCCGCCTCCCAGCCATCATTGGTGGAGCGGGAGCACGTGGCCGCTGGCTGGGTGAGGTCACGTGGGGCAAGGGGCGGTGATGTCACCTTGTCCCATATTTGGGAGTGAGATAGGTGGCACCCCTAGATGAGACCGATAGACAGCCCATTACTGGTAGCTGCAAGAATTAGTGTTGGCTTTTCCCCCGTTCAAATAATCAATTATAAATATGGAAAATAGACACAAAATGCTGGAGTAACTCAGCGGGACAGGCAGCATCTCTGGAGAAAATGAATAGGTGACGTTTCGGGTTGAGACCCTTCTTCAGACTGAGAAAAATAGTAGTTTACTTGAAGAATGACAACATCAGTCAGAAATAGAAAACTTTGTGGAAAGCAGCACTGACGTTCAGACCCTTCTTCAGATGGCCTGGGGTCTCGACCCGAAACGCCACCTATTCCTTTTCTCCAGAGATCCAGGAAGCGTGCAGGTATAGCTGGCAGTGAAGAAAGCTAATGGCATGTTGGCCTCCATAACAAGAGGAGTCTCAACTCCTCTTAGGAGCCATATAGGAGCAAAGAGGTCCTTCTGCAGTTGTACAGGACCCTAGTGAGACCACACCTGGAGTACTGTGTGCAGTTTTGGTCTCCAAATTTGAGGAAGGACATTCTTGCTATTGAGGGAGTGCAGCGTATGTTCACTAGGTTAAATCCCGGAATGGCGGGACTGTCATACGTTGAAAGACTGGAGCGACTAGGCTTGTATACACTGGAATTTGGAAGGATGAGAGGGGATCTTATTGAAACATATAAGATTATTAAGGGATTGTACATGCTAGAGGCAGGAAACATGTTCCCAATGTTGGGGGAGTCCAGAACCAGGCGTTACAGTTTAAGAATAAGGGGTCGGCCATTTAGAACGGAGATGAGGAAAAACTTTTTCACTCAGAGAGTTGTAAATCTGTGGAATTCTCTGCCTCAGAAGGCAGTGGAGGCCAATTCACTGGATGCTTTCAAAAGAGAGTTAGATAGAGCTCTTAATGATAGCGGAGTCAGGGGGTATGGGAAGAGGGCAGGAACGGGGTACTGATTATGGATAATCAGCCATGATCACATTGAATGGCGGTGCTGGCTCGAAGGGCCGAATGGCCTACTCCTGCACCTATCGTCTATTGTCTATTGACCCGCTGAGTTACTCCAGCATTTTGTGTCTATCTTTGGTTTAAATCAGCATCTGCAGTTCCTTCTTACACAGTTATAAATATGTTTGGGATCAAGAAATGGAATGCTGCACAGTACAAAAAGATGGTTCAATCAATGGCTCTTTATTATCACATGTACGGAGGTACAGTGAAACACTTTTCTTGTATACAATCCGGTAAAGTATTACTATACATTAGTACCATCCCTGATTAAACACAAAAGTACAAGTAGGAATAGTTCACTGAGACTATGTACAAGAGTCGCCAGGTTTTGCTGCCATTTTCAAAGCCCAAGTTGTTTTAAGTACCGATGGCCATAACGTCCTGTTGTCCTGGTGGCATTGCTGGGTCGGCCCGGCCGGGCCAAGCAAAGCTGTAAGCATCTTCCACTGCTGCTACTATAATCGGTGGTATTGTAGATAACATATAACATATAACATATAACAACTACAGCATGGAAACAGGCCTGTCCGGCCCTACCGGTCCACGCCGACCATTCTCCCTGACCTAGTCTCATCTACCTGCACTCAGACCATAACCCTCCAATCCCCTCCTATCCATATACCTATCCAATTTACTCTTAAATAATAAAATCGAGCCAGCCTCCACCACTTCCACCGGAAGCCCATTCCATACAGCCACAACCCTCTGAGGAAAGAAGTTCCCCCTCATGTTACCCCTAAACCTTTGTCCCTCAATTCTGAAGCTATGTCCCCTTGTTGGAATCTTCCCCACTCTCAAAGGGAAAAGCCTACCCACGTCAACTCTGTCCGTCCCTCTCAAAATTTTAAAAACCTCTATCAAGTCCCCCCTCAACCTTCTACGCTCCAAAGAATAAAGACCCAACCTGTTCAACCTCTCTCTGTAGCCTAAGTGCTGAAACCCAGGCAACATTCTAGTAAATCTCCTCTGTATCCTCTCCATTTTGTCGACATCCTTCCTATAATTTGGCGACCAGAACTGCACACCATACTCCAGATTCGGCCTCACCAATGCCCTGTACAATTTCAACATTACATCCCAACTTCTATACTCGATGCTCTGATTTATAAAGGCAAGCATACCAAACGCCTTCTTCACCACCCTATCCACATGAGATTCCACCTTCAGGGAACAATGCACAGTTATTCCCAGATCCCTCTGTTCCACTGCATTCCTCAATTCCCTACCATTTACCCTGTAAGTCCTATTTTGATTTGTCCTACCAAAATGCAGCACCTCACACTTATCAGCATTAAACTCCATCTGCCATCTTTCAGCCCACCCTTCCAAAAGGCCCAAGTCTCTCTGTAGACTTTGAAAATCTACCTCACTATCAACTACACCACCTATTTTAGTATCATCTGCATATTTACTAATCCAATTTGCCACACCATCATCCAGATCATTAATGTAAATGACAAACAACAGTGGACCCAACACAGATCCTTGGGGTACTCCACTAGACACTGGCCTCCAACCTGACATACAATTGTCAACCGTTACCCTCTGGTATCTCCCATTCAGCCATTGTTGAATCCATCTTGCAACCTCACTATTAATACCCAACGATTTAACCTTCTTAATCAACCTTCCATGTGGAACCTTGTCAAATGCCTTACTGAAGTCCATATAGACAACATCCACAGCCTTGCCCTTATCAATTTCCCTGGTAACCTCTTCAAAAAATTCAAGAAGATTAGTCAAACATGACCTTCCAAGCACAAATCCATGTTGACTGTTTCTAATCAGGCCTTGATTATCCAAATAATTATATATATTGTCCCTAAGTATCTTTTCCATTAATTTTCCCACCACAGACGTCAAACTAATAGGTCTATAATTGCTAGGTTTACTTTTAGAACCTTTTTTAAACAAAGGCACAACATGCGCAATGCGCCAATCTTCCGGCACCATCCCTGTTTCTAATGACGTTTGAAATATTTCCGTCATAGCCCCTGCTATTTCTGCACTAACTTCCCTCAATGTCCTAGGGAATATCCTATCAGGACCTGGAGACTTATCCACTTTTATATTCTTCAAAAGTGTCCGTACCTCCTCTTCTTTAATCCTCCTAATTTCCATCACTACTCTACTTGTTTCGCTTACCTCACATAATTCAATATCCTTCTCCTCGGTAAATACCGAAGAAAAGAAATTGTTTAATATCTCCCCCATTTCTTCCGGCTCAGCACATAGCTGTCCACTCTGACTCTCTAATGGACCAATTTTATCCCTCACTATCCTTTTGCTATTGACATATCTGTAGAACCCCTTGGGGTTTACTTTTACATTACTTGCCAAAGCAGCCTCATATCTTTTTTTTGCTTTTCTAATTTCCTTTTTAAGATTCCTTTTACATTCTTTATATTCCTCAAGAACCTCATTTACTCCCTGCCGCTTATATTTATTGTATATCTCCCTCTTTTTCCGAACCAAGTGTCCAATTTCCCTGGAAAACCACGGCTCTTTCAAATTATTATTCTTTCCTTTCCACCGAACAGGGACATAAAGACTCTGTACTCTCAAAATTTCACCTTTAAATATCCTCCATTTCTCTATTATATCCTTTTCATAAAACAACAATTTCCATTTCACTCCTTTTAAATCCTTTCTCATCTCCTCAAAATTAGCATTTCTCCAATCCAAAATCTCAACCCTTGGTCCAGATTTGACCTTCTCCATAATGATATTGAAACTAATGGCATTATGATCACTAGACCCAAAGTGCTCCTCAACACAAACCTCCGTCACCTGACCCATCTCATTTCCTAACAGGAGGTCCAACACTGCCCCTTCTCTGGTAGGCACCTCTACGTATTGCTGCAAAAAACTATCCTGCACACATTTTACAAACTCCAAACCATGCAGCCCTTTAACAGAATGTGATTCCCAGTCTATATACGGAAAATTGAAATCACCCACAATCACCACTCTGTGCTTACTACTAATATCTGCTATCTCCTTACATATTTGCTCTTCCAATTCTCGTTCCCTATTTGGCGGTCTATAATACACCCCTATAAGTGTTGCTAAACCTTTCTCATTTCTGAGTTCCACCCAAACAGCCTCCTTAATCGAGCCTTCTAATCTGTCCTGCCAAAGCACTGCTGTGATATCCTCCCTGACAAGCAATGCAACACCCCCACCTCTTGCCCCTCCGATTCTATCACATCTGAAACAATGAAATCCTGGAATATTTAATTGCCAATCGCAACCCTCCTGCAACCATGTTTCACTGATCGCCACAACATCATAATTCCAGATGTCAATCCAGGCTCTAAGCTCATCCACCTTTCTTACAATGCTCCTAGCATTAAAATATACACATTTAAGGGACCCATCATTTCTTATTCTCAGTTTATTTCTTTTCCCTTCTTTCTCTCCTACATATTGGGTCTGAGTGTTTCCCTTTTCTGCCTCCTGCCTCACACACTGCCTATTAGCTATCTGTGTTTGAGTCCCTCCCCCCAACCGTACTAGTTTAAAGTCTCCGCAGTTATTTTAGCAAATCTCCCCGCCAGGATATTGGTTCCCCTCGGGTTCAGATGCAACCCGTCCTTTTTGTACAGGTCATACTTCTCCCAGAAGAGGTCCCAATGATCCAGAAACTTGAAACCCTGCTCCCTGCACCAGTTCCTCAGCCACGTATTTATCCTCCACCTCACTCCATTCCTATTCTCACTATCGCGTGGCACAGGCAGTAAGCCTGAGATTATTACTTTGGAAGTCCTTTTTTTTTAACTCTCTTCCTAGCCCCCTGAATTCTCCTTTCAGGACCTCTTCCCTTATCCTACCTATATTGTTGGTACCTATATGTACCAAGATAATCGAAGATGGGTATCAAAATTGGCAGCAGGATCTTGATCGGTTGGCCAGGTGGGCTGTGGAATGGTTAATGGATACAGAGAAATGTGAGGTGTTGCATTTTGGGAAGTCTAACATGGGCAGGACCTACACAGAGAATGGGATCTAGGCGTGCAGGTGCATAGTGCCTTGAAAGTGGAGTCAAAAGCAGATACTGTGGTCAAAAAGGGTTTCGGCACATTGGCCTTCATCAGTCAGAGTATTGAGTATAGAAGTTGGGAGGTGATGTTGCAACATCTTGTTATAAATAAGATGTTGGTGAGACCACATTTAGAGTATGTGTTCAGTTTTGGGCACCATGTGATAGGAAAGATGTTGTCAAGCTGGAAAGCGTACAGAAAGGATTTACGAGAATGTTGCCAAAACTCGAGGGCCTGAGCTAAAGAGAGAGGTTGAGCAAGCTAGGGCTCTATTCCTTGGAGAATGAGGGGTGATCCTATAGATGTGTACAAAATCAAGGGAGGAATAGATTGTGTAAACGTACAGTCTCTTGCCTAGAGTAGGGGAATCGAAAACCAGAGGACAGAGGTTTAAAATGAGGGGGGAAAGATTTAATAGGAACCTGAGGGGTAACCTTTGTTACACAAAGGGTGGTTAGTGTATGGAGTAGGCTGCCGGAAGAGGTAGTTGAGGCTGGGACGATCACAGGGAGGAAAACAAAAGGAGGTGCTTTGTAACTTAATCAGTGCCGTAGGTGACTGCTATTTGTATACGTTGGGTATGCAAGCAAAGAACTTCACTGTGCCTTATCACAAGTCACAATAAAGTATTCCATTCCAACATTGAAGAAACATTTAGACAAGTGCATGGATAGGACAGGTTTAGAGGGATACTAGACCAAGTTGGGCGCAAACCTCTCCTGCATTGGTGCAGCACCCTCTCCTCCCCCTCCCCTCTCCCCCCCTCCCCACCACCTTCCACTCCCCCCCCACTCCATCCCCCTCAACCCCCCTTATCCTTCCTCCTCTCCCTTCCCTCCCTCCCCCCTTCCTCCACCCCCCCTCCCTCCCTCTCTCCCTAGGAGATAGATTTAAACTTTAAAATGTGAATCACTTAAAAAATATAACACCGATTTCAATGAAACTTCTTCCATTAGCACCAAAGGGACGACGGTGAGTAAGGTGGGCCTAGAATTGTCGCACTATCGCATACCGTTTTGGCTGTAGTTCAGGAACAAACAAATAAACAAACAGAGTGGGGATAAATGGGTCCCTTTCAGAATGGCAGGCAGTGACTAGTGGGGTACTGCAAGGCTCGGTGCTGGGACCACAGCTATTTACAATATACATTAATGACTTGGATGAAGGGATTAAAAGTACCATTAGCAAATTTGCAGATGATACAAAAGCTGGGTGGTAGTGTGAACTGTGAGGAAGATGCTATGAGGTTGCAGGGTGACTTGGACAGGTTGTGTGAGTGGGCGGATGAATGGCAGATGCAGTTTAATGTGGATAAGTGTGAGGTTATCGACTTTGGTGGTAAGAATAGGAAGGCAGATTATTATCTGAATGGTGTCAAGTTAGTACAATGAGATCTGGGTGTCCTAGTGCATCAGTCACTGAAAAAAAGCATGCAGGTACAGCAGGCAATGAAGAAAGCCAATGGAATGTTGGCCTTCATAACAAGAGGAGTTGAGTATAGGAGCAAAGAGGTCCTTCTGCAGTTGTACAGGGCCCTAGTGAGACCACACCTGGAGTACTGTGTGCAGTTTTGGTCTCCAAATTTGAGGAAGGATATTCTTGCTATTGAGGGCGTGCAGCGTAGGTTTACTAGGTTAATTCCCGGAATGGCGGGACTGTCGTATGATGAAAGAATGGAGCGACTAGGCTTGTACACACTGGAATTTAGAAGGATGAGAGGGGATCTTATCGAAACGTATAAGATTATTAAGGGGTTGGACACATTAGAGGCAGGAAACATGTTCCCAATATTGGGGGAGTCCAGAACCAGGGGCCACAGTTTAAGAATAAGGGGTAGGCCATTTAGAACGGAGACGAGGAAAAACTTTTTCAGTCAGAGAGTTGTAAATCTGAGGAATTCTCTGTCTCAGAAGGCAGTGGAGGCCAATTCTCTGAATGCATTCAAGAGAGAGCTAGATAGAGCTCTTAAGGATAGCGGAGTCAGGGGGTATGGGGAGAAGGCAGGAACGGGGTACTGATTGAGAATGATCAGCCATGATCACATTGAATGGTGGTGCTGGCTCGAAGGGCCGAATGGCCTCCTCCTGCACCTATTGTCTATTGTCAAACAAGAGTTTTAGTATATAGATGGGCTAAGTGCAGGCAGGTGGGACTAGTGTCGATGGTCATGTTGATCGGTGTTGGGGCAAGTTGGGCCAAGTTTCCACACTGTTTGACTATGACTTGTGTCGGGAGCAGTGTGGGTGATGGGAGGGGAGAGAGGATTAGGATGCAGGAAGTAATAGTGAATAGTGCAGACGAGTGTTTGATGATCGACACAAGTACAATGTGCTGAAGGGCTTATTCCGCTGTTGAATGACATGGTCCTTGGTGTCAGAGTGATTTAGGTAAATGTGATGCATAAGTGAGCTTTCAAAACTATTAAAATCTTACCATAAATACATTTTGGAAGCTTTGTGAATTTTGCACATGGATTTACTTTGGGTTTGAGCCCAGATTTCAGTCATCCTGCTGGAAGAATCATGAGGTGTGGTGCCTCTGAGCTTTGGATTGCTGTTTCCCTCCAAATGGTCATAAACCTTTAGAAACCCTTAACTGACCCCTCCTCAGGTCATTAATGAACTCTACGTAGCTATTTTGTTCCAAACCATATTCCACCGCTGGATTTATATTGAACCTGCGTCTTTCAATGATCGCCAACAATCCCTGTTGCTGCTTGCTTCATTGTCGAAGGATTCGAAGGCTAACGAGTGCCAGCCACTGAACTCATTGCAGGACTGGGGCACCCCTGTTCCTGCAGGAGTGGAACTGAAGCTGAGCCAACACAGCAGTAATTGTGCACGTGAAGTGGAGACTCCAAGGGGGAAAATGGAGGAAACAGCTGTTGGGCTGCAGAACTTCTGGCTGCTCATGGCAGCTGCCGAGGTGAGTGAATGTGGGGACCAGGGAAGGGGTAACGCTGCAGCAGAGAAGCAGGCTGAAGCTTGGTCATGGGGACCTGCAACTTCAGGCCCCGCTAAGGAATTAAACACAGCCTCCCTTACACGGCCACCTGAGCTGCCCCTCGCTCACATGGGTTAAATACTATGGCCGCAAAGGAATTAAACACAGCCCCCCTTACACAGCTGAACATGGGTTAAATACATGGGTTAAATACTGTGGCCACAAAGGAATTAAACTCAGCCCCCTTTACACAGCTGAACCCCGCTCACAAGGGGTTACATACTGTGGCATCGCAGAACCAAGCAGGCTGAACAAATGGACTGAACTGCACACGGAAGGTCCCCGACATTAAACACCTCCAGCAAGAGTGGCTTCTGGTTGGGATGGATGAGTAATCTACTCGACATTATTTATCTACCTCCCTCTGTTGCCTTGAGTGCACCTATATATAGTGTTTGCACATCAAAAAGTAATGTGTTTGAAGACCAGGACCTCAAACCCACTACCAAGCCCAAGGTCTAATGGGCATCAGGGTGCTCTGCTCACCTGTTCACCTTTGGAGTATGGAGGACTTATTGCAGGCACCTAGAAGGTAGAGATACAACCAATAAAAAAAACAGCAGCTGGAGAAATTTATCTTAACAAGTCCAGTACACAGCAAATCCACAACTAAGAGCTCTGAGATGGATAGTTCATCCATGGTTGAATATAGCACCAAATTGAAATAAAAGTCACACAAAAGAGTGGGACCATTTTAGAAACTGGACAACATGATGAAAAGTCGGCAAATTAAGTGGCAAGGGATGGTGATTGGACAGATGACTGTAAAGTTTTTAGGATTCAGCAACAAAAGACTAAAAAGCTCGTCGGAGGGAGGAAAACTTACTTTTAGAAAAAATTGTCAAGTATTATTAAAACCAGCAGGAGTTTCTATGCGTAGGAAAGAACTGCAGATACTGGTTTACACCGAAGACACACACTCAATGCTGGAGTAACTCCAAGGGACAGGCAGCATCTCTGGAGAGGGAACGGGAGACTTTTCGGGTCGAGACCCTTCTTCAGACCTATGGATACATAAAGAGGAAGAAGGCAACGAAAGTCGGTGTAGGACCTCTAGAAAACGAGGCTGGTAATTAATAACCAAAAATAAAGAGATGGGATGGATACAGTGTTTGAAATCACGCAGACATTTCCTCTCTTCTGTCCATCCCCTGGACTGCAGTGCATCGTCCAGAAGGCTCAAACTCTGGGAAGAGAGACTAGAGAAATCTCCGGAAGACATTCACATGGCAATCGATCCCTCTGAGAAACTCCCACCAGGTTCCGACCAACCGTGGATAACCTGGCGTCACCCATCCCTTCTCTCCAGAGATGTTGCCTGTCTTGCTTAGTTACTCCAGCATTTTGTGTCCACCTTCGATTTAAACCAGCATCTGCAGTTTTATTTCCTACATAACTAATCATTTAGGAAAGTTGAATATTACCGTATCTGGTCAACATGGTTTTATGAAAGGTAAATCATATTTGACAAATTTGTTTGAATTATTTAATATAATATATTCCTTTATTTGTCCCACACCGGGGAAATTTACAGTGTTACAGCAGCAAAGTGGATATAAAGAGATCATTCATTATAAATAATAGGATAAATTGTCATCAGTTTATTGTGTATTCCTTTAACTGTTACTGTTGACTGGTCTGCTGGGAGCAGTGCTGGTTGTGCAGTCTCACAGCAGCGGGAAGGAAGGACCTCCTATATCTCTCCTTCACGCACTTGGGGTGAAGGAGTCTGTCACTGAAGGAGCTGCTCAGTGCAGTGACAGTGTCCTGCATGGGGTGGGAGTCGTTGTCCAGCAGCGATGTTAACTTTGCCATCATCCTCCTCTCTCCCACCACCTGCACTGAGTCGAGGGGGCAACCCAGGACAGAGCTGGCCTTCCTGACCAGCTTGTCGAGTCTCTTCCCTTTCGCCGCTGAGATGCTGCTGCTCCAGCAGACCACTCCATAGAAAATGGCCGATGCAACCACCGTGTTGTAGAAGGTCCTTAGGAGTGCCCCCTGCACTCCAAAGGACCTGAGTCTCCTCAGCAGATAAAGTCTGCTCTGGCCCTTTCTGTATAGCGCATTGGTATTTTCAGTCCAGTCCAGTTTATTGTTGAGGTAAACACCCAGGTACTTATAAGAGTCCACCCTCCCAATGTCCATTCCCTGGATGTTCACCGGTGTCGGGGAGACCTAGCTGCGCCTGCGGAAATCTACCACCATCTCCCTGGTTTTCCCCGTGTTGATCCGGAGGCAGTTCCGCTGGCACCAGTTCACAATCTCCTTGATCAGTTCTCTGTACGCCCTGTCATCGTCGCCTGTAATGAGGCCGACGATGGCAGAGTCATCAGAGAACTTCTGTAGATAGGAGTTTGCAGAGCTGTGCCTGAAGTCCGCAGTGTACAGGGTGAACAAGAATGGAGCTAGCACTGTTCCCTGCGGAACCCCAGTACTGCAGACCACCCTGTCCGAGACCAGGTCCTTTGTCCTCACATACTGTGGTCGGTTGGTGAGATAGTCCAGAATCCAGGATGTGAGGTGGTGATCCACTCCTGTGCGCTCCAGCTTGTCCCCCAGAAGCCCCGGCTGGATGGTGTTGAATGCACTGGAGAAATCAAAGAACATGATTCTCACAGTGTTATCTGGCTTCTCCAGGTGTGAGAGAGCTCTGTTCCGCAGGTAGATGATGGAATCCTCCACCCCGATGTGAGTCTGGTAGGCGAACTGCAGCAGATCCATTGATGGTCTCACCAGGGGGCGGAGATGGGCGAGGATCAGACGCTCCAGTGTCTTCATCAGGTGTGATGTCAGTGCCACCGGCCTGTAGCTGTTGAGTTCCTTCGGGTGTGGCGTCTTTGGTACCGGTACCACGCAGGATGTTTTCCACAGCTGTGGAACTCTCCCCAGTTTCAGGCTCAGATTGAAGACATGCTCCACTATTCCGCACAGCTGGTCTGCACAGGACTTGAGGAGCCTCGAGCTGATGGCGTCCGGACCAGTCGCCATCCTCGCATTGATCTTCCTGAGCTCATTCCTCACCTGGTCTGTGGAGAAAGACAGATTGGAGCACAGGGGCTGGGTGCTCAAGGGTGTGAGAGGAGGAGGGGGTGTGGGAGGGGGGGGATGATGTGGGGGGAGGAGTGGGGGTGGGGGGGTTGGGTCAAATTGGGGCACATTTGACAATGTGACAGCAAGAGATGATACATGTAATGGTTTTAGATTTCCAAAAGTCATTGAACTGGTTGACACACACAGTCTGAAGCTATTGGAGGAGGCTTATTTACATGGACTCAAAACTGGTTGTCACATCAGAAATAGAGAGTAGAGATAAATGGATCCTTCTCAGGCAAGAGAGTTGTGAGGAAGGGTCTCGACCTGAAACGTCACCCACTCCTCTCCAGAGATGCTGCCTGACCTGCTGAGTTACTCCAGCATTTTGTGTCTACCTTCCGTGCAAACCAACATCTGCAGTTCCTATCTTCACATGATTACAATTGAGCCATTCACAGTGTACAGATTCATGATAAGGGAATAATGTTTAGTGCACTGTAAAGCCAGTAAAGTCTGATCAAACATAGTCTGAGGGTCCCCGATGAGGTACGTAGTAGTTCCGGACTGATCGCTGTTTTCAGTAGGATGGTTCAGTTCCCAGATGGTTCAGCTGGGAAGAAACTGTCCCTGAATCTGGAGGTATGCGTTTTCACACTTCTACACCTTTTGTCCGATGGGAGAAGTGAGAAGAGGGAGTGGCCAGGGTGCGACTCTTCTTTGATTATGCTGCTGGCCTTGCCGAGGCAGCGAGATATAAATGGAGTTAATGGAAGGGAGTTAGACACAAAGTGCTGGAGTAACTCAGCGGGACAGGCAGCGTCTCTGCAGAGAAGGAATGGGTGATGTTTCGGGTCGAGACCCTTCTTCAGATGTTGCTTTGTGTGATAGTCTGGGTTGCGTCCACAATTCACTGCAATGTCTTGTGGTCTTGGATGGAGCTGTTGCCAAACCAGGCTGTGATGCACCCTGACGGCATCCAGAAGGACACCATTAATACTGGTGCCTCAATGGCTTGCTACTCCATGTTCTTACATCCATAGCGATGAACTGCTTTCAAATGTTGGTTCTGACAAATCTATATACTAAAACTCTCGTTTGTTTCTTTGTTTGTTCCTGAACTACAGCCAAAATGGTACACGATAGCGCAACAATTTTAGGCCCACCTTACTCACCATCGTCCCTTTTGGTGCTAATGGAAGAAGTTTCATTGAAATCGGTGTTATATTTCAATTTATCGGTGTTATATCAATATCAGTGTTATATTTCAATTTATTCATATTTTAATATTTAAATCTATCTCCTAGGGAGGGGAGGGGGAGGCGGAGGGGGGGTGTGTGGAGAGGGAGGGGGAGGGGGAGGGGAAGGGGAGGGGGAGGGGGGGAGAGGGGAGAGGGGAGAGGGGAGGGGAGAGGGGAGGGGGGGAGGAGAGGGTGCTGCACCAATGCAGGAGAGGTTTGGGTCCAACGGGTCCACTTGGTCTAGTATTAATTAAAGCCTTAGTAAGGACTAGGATTCGCCTACCGCCAAAATAGATCAATAATGGATGTAGCCAGACACAGATCCAAAGCCATCATTGAATTCACCGATAATAGCACCGTTGCTGGGTGAATAACAGGTAACAATCAGTCAAAATACAGGTAGGAGAACCAAAATCTTGCTGTCAACATTAGCAAGTCCAAGGTGCTGATTGTTGATGCAGGAAGGGAAATCTGCAGATCCATGAACTTGTGTTCATCGATGGGGCGGCAGTGGAGGGAGTCAGCAGCTTCAAGTTCCTGGGTGTACACACTGTATCTCTGGAGATCTGTCCTGGGCCCAGCACGTTGTACACACTGTATCTCTGGAGATCTGTCCCGGGCCCAGCACGTTGTACACACTGTATCTCTGGAGATCTGTCCTGGGCCCAGCACGTTGTACACACTGTATCTCTGGAGATCTGTCTCGGGCCCAGCACGTTGAATTCACTGGAATTTAGAAGGATGAGAGGGGATCTTATCGAAACATATAAAATTATTAAGGGATTGGACAGGCTAGATGCAGGAAACATGTTCCCAATGTTGGAGGAGTCCAGAACCAGGGTTCACAGTTTAAGAATAAGGGGTGTAGGCCATTTAGAACGGAGATGAGAAAAAACTTTTTCACCCAGAGAGTTGTAAATCTGTGGAATTCTCTGCCCCAGGAAGCAGTGGAGGCCAATTCACTGGATGTATTCAAAAGAGAATTACATAGAGCTCTTCGGGCTAGCGGAATCAAGGGATGTGGGGAGAAGGCATGAACGGGGTACTGATTATGGATGATCAGCCATGGTCACGGTGAAAGGCGGTGCTGGCTTGCAGAGCCGAATGGCCTCCTCCTGCACCTATTTTCTATGTTGATGCAATCACAAAGAACAATAATGCCTCTATGTCCTTGGAAGATTCAGTATATCAACTAATACCCTATTGAACGTCTGCCGGTGTACTCAGAGAGCATACTGATTGGTTGCATAATGGCCTGCTTCAGCAACTCAAACACCCAGCAATGATAGAAACTACAGATTAGGAATGGGTGACGGTTCAGGACGAGACCCTTCTTCAGGTGAGTCAGGGGAGAGGGAGTCTAGAAATATAGAAAAGTAGGGTGTGAAAACAACAGATCAAAGCAGATGGTGATAAGGAAATGTAGAATGGTGCCTTGTTAGCAGAGGGGAAGGTGACAATGTGGCATACAATCAGTAATATTTCATCAAGAGGACAGTAAAACTAGTCGGAGACCTAGGGTGGGGGAGAGCGGGAAAGCAAGGGTTACTTGAAGTTAGAGAAATCAATATTCATACCGCAGGGAGATGCTGCCTGACCCGCTGAGTTACTCCAGCATTTTGTGTCTATGTTCGATGTAAACCAACATCTGCAGTTCCTCCCGACAGACAACTACAGAGACTGGGAGCCATTGCTTGGCCAATCACAAGCACTGACCCCATCATTGAAGGGATCTACATGAAGCACAGCCTCCAAAAGACAGCCAAGATCATGAAAGCCCCCCCCCCCCCCACCACCACTGGCTGCACCCTCACGTAAAGCCCCCCACCCCACCACTAGCTGCACCCTCATGTAAAGCCCCCCACCCCACCACCACTAGCTGCACCCTCACGTAAAGCCCCCCACCACCACCACCACTGGCTGCACCCTCATGTAAAGCCCCCCACCCTACCACCACTAGCTGCACCCTCACGTAAAGCCCCCCCCCACCACCACCACTGGCTGCACCCTCATGTAAAGCCCCCCACCACCACCACCACTGGCTGCACCCTCACGTAAAGCCCCCCACCCCACCCACCACTAGCTGCACCCTCATGTAAAGCCCCCCCCCCCCCCACCCCACCACTAGCTGCACGCTCACGTGAAGCCCACCACCACTGGCTGCACCCTCACCTCATTACTGGCATTGGCAAGAAGGTACAGGAGCCTGAAAACTGTGCCAGCAGATTCAAAAGTTGCTTTGTTCCAGCAACCAAAGGTCTGAGCATCCCACATAGGTGCCAACTGTCCCGTATTAACCGGGACATCCCATATTTTGGGATAAAATGGTTTGTCCCGCACAGGACCGCCCTTGTCCCATATTAGGCCTGGGGGGCGCTGTAGGCCCGGACACTGTAGGTCCGGACAGTGTAGGCCCGGACTCTGTTGGCTTGGACACTGCTGTAATCCTGTGGGTCGCTGTGGGCCTGGACAGTGTAGGCTAACGGAGTGTGTTCGGGGAGCGGGGCCGAATGTGCTCGCCTAACGGAGGTTGGGTAGCAACCCGCCTCCTGGCCCATTGGTGAAGCGGGGGCACGTGGCCGCTGGCTGGGTGAGGACAGGTGGGGGTGACGTCACCTTGTCCCGTATTTGGGAGTTAGAAAGTTGGCAACCCTAGGCATGAGCATCAAGGCCAGCACCACCAGGAGGTGCAGCAGCCTCTTCCCCCTGGCTATCAGAATGATGAACACCCTGCTGCCCCCCAACACACACACACACCTCACCTAAAACACACACACGCGCTACACTGGCACCTTACACCAATATCAACCACTATGCACCTTGCACCTCAGCCTCATGACCAACGACATTTCATTCAAATGTATACTTTATGTTCGAATGACAAATAAATAATTATTATATTATTTACCTGGTTATTATTATGCTTCTGGGCCTATTAAGCTGCAGCGAGCAAGATTTCATGGTTCAGTTGTCGGTAAATTTGACAAGTAAACATTCTTGTCTCCCTTGAATCTTGTTTCCGTCTGTGTCTACATTTTTTATGTGCTGAGGGTGTGCTTTGTTTGCAGTTACACAGGTGATGAATTTGACACAAGATGGCCCTTCAGGCAACACCGTACTGATAGAGTTAATTCAGGAACAAAATGACAAAACCACACTCCTGCTCAACCCATGGATTATGAGCCTCCTCTGCTGGCTGAAACAATAAGTGCATAATTCAGGCATTGTGCATGTGATCAAGATTATTGTCAAACTAGACCAAGTGGACCTGTTGGGCCCAAACCTCTTCTGCATTGGTGCAGCACCCCCTCCTCCCCCTCTCCCCTTTCCCCTCTCCCTCCCCACTCTCCTCTTCCCCCTCCCCTCTCCCCCCAACTCACCTCGCCCCCTCCCCCTTCCCTCCCTCCCCCTAGCCCTCCCCTCCACCCTCCCTCCCCTCCCCCTCCCCTCCCCCTCCCCTCCACTATCCCCCTTCCACCCCCCCTCGCCTCCCCTCCCCACTCCATCCCCCTTAACCCCACTTAACCCCCTCCTCCCCCCTTCCCCTCCCCCTCCCCCTTCCACACCATCCCTCCCTCCCCTCCCCTCCCTCCATCCCCTCCCTCCCTAGGAGATAGATTTAAACTTTAAAATGTGAATAACTTTAAAAATATAACACCGATTTCAATGAAACCTCTCCATTAGCATTAAAGGGATGACGGTGAGTAAAGTGGGCCTAAAATTGTCGCACTATCGTGTACCGTTTTGGCTGTAATTCAGGAACAAACAAACAGTCGACAGTTTTAGAATATAGATTTCCCAGATAGAACAATTAAATTCTTACTTGCAGCAGCACAACAGAATATGTAAACACAGTGCATTGTAAACAATATAATAAATGAGAAAAAAAGTTCAGTGTGTGTGTATATATATATATATATATATATATATACACACACATACAGAGGGCAGCACGGTGGCGCAGTGGTAGAGTTGCTGCCTTACTGCATTTGCAACGCCAGAGACCCGATTTCGATCCCGACTACGGCTGCTGTCTGTACGGAGTTTATGTTCTCCCCATGACCGGGTGGGTTTTCTCCGAGATCTTCGGTTTCCTCCCACATTCCAAAAGTGTAGAGTTTTGTAGGTTGTGTAGGAAAGAACTGCAGATGTTGGTTTAAATCGAAGGTAGACACAAAATGCTGGAATCTGAAGAAAGATCTCGAACCGAAATGTCACCCATTCCTTCTCTCCAGAGATGCTGCCTGTCCCGCTGAGTTATTCTATCATTTTGGATCTACCCCAGGTTTGCAGGTTAATTGGCTTGGTATAAATGTAAATTGTCCCTAGTGTGTCGGGTAGTGTTAATGTGCAGGTCCACTGGCTGCTACAGATTCGGTGGGCCGAAGGGCCTGTTTCTGAGCAGTATCTCCAAACTAAACAAGTATATATCTGTATATAACACTGCCCTACACATATTAGGGACAGTTTACACATATTAATATACATACACACACATACACATAACAAACAAACAATATTAGTGCAATATTAATCAAAATAGTCTATGTAGTTCAGAGCTTATTGGAGGTTGTAGTGTTTAATAGCTTGATGGCTGTAGGGAAGAAACTGTTTCTGCAGGTGTATATTTTCAGAGGGTCTATTTTGGGGTTGGCAACTGTCCCATATTAGCCGGGACATCCCGTACTTTGGGCTAAATTGTTTTGTCCCATATGGGACCGCCCTTGTCCCTCATTAGGCCCGGACGGCGCTGTAGGTCCGGACACTATAGGCCCCGACATTGTAGGCCCTGACGCTGTAGGCCCGGACACTGTAGCCCGGGGGCCGCTGCAATCCCTGACAGTGTAGACCCGGGCGCTGCCTAATGGAGGTTGCTTAGCAACCCGCCTCCTGGCTCGGGCTAATGCCATTGGTGGAGCGGGAGCACGTGACCGCTGGCTGGGTGAGGTCACCTGGGGCGCTGGGTGATGGCGTCACCTTGTCCCATATTTGGGAGGGAGGAAGTTGGCAACCCTAGTCTATATTGTGCTGTGAAATGGAAGCTACTGGACATCATTCCTCTTTGCTACTCTGCCGTTATAGAGCCATAGAGTGATACAGTGTGGAAACAGGCCCTTCGGCCTAACTCGCCCACATCGGCCAACAATGTCCCAGCTACTCTCCACCCACTTCTCATGTTTCTCAGTTCAAGTTTTAGGTGCAGGGAGAGGTTGGATAAACTTAAATTGTTTTCGCTGGAAAGCCAGAAGTTGTGGATTGAAGTATATAAAATTATGAGAGACATGGATAGACAGTCAGCACTTTTTTGCCAGCCTGGAAAAATCAAATACTAGAGGGCATAGCGTTCAGGTGAGAGGGCAAAGTTTAAACTCCAAAGTTCGACAAGCCCCAACCCGGGGTTGATCGCACAAAACCAGGAACAGGGAGAAACAGGAACAGGGAGGATAGACACAAAAACAGGAACAGGGAGATACACAATGGTCATTCTGTCCATTCGGCCTCTTCCCCCTCCCTCCTCCCCCCACAGCTGCTGACTCTGGGGGAGAAGGAGGAGGCGGCAGGCGCTGGGTGAAGAAGGGTTCACTGGTGTACCTCGCGAGCCAGGAGTGGGGTCAGATGCCGGGGATGTAAACAGCCGGGGAGATGGTGGGAGCTAGGGATGGGTCTTCAGGCCATTCCATTCACAATCAACTTACATTTTAGTTTTAGTTTAGAGATACAGCATGGAAACAGGCCCATCGGCCCACCGAGTCCACGCCGACCGCGATGCCCACACACTAACACTATCCTACACATACTAGGGACAATTTACATTTATACCAAGCCAATTAACCTACAAACCTGCACGTCTTTGGAGGGTGGGAGGAAACCGAAGATCTCAGAGAAAACCCTTGCGGTCACAGGGATAACGTACAAACACCATACAGACAGCACCCGTAGTTAGGATCGAACCCGGGTCTCTGGCGCTGCAAGCGCTGTAAGACAGCAACTCTACCGCTGCGCCCCCTGTTAGTTTGACTTTTATTATTAGCTGTGGAGAAGTAACATATTTTACTCTCAGAAGATATCTTTTCCATTGCACGCTAACTAAATGGTATCTAGGCCAGCAACATTAAAACTGAATCAATTTACCATCTCTTTAGTTCCAGAAGCAGCTGGAAAAAGAATGATTTATCGCAGAATTCTAATGGTGACATTGTGAATTATTTGAAATGTTCAAAAAGCTGTCTCTGAGATATAGTAAAAAGCTGTCTCTGAGATGAAGGTTTTAAGAAGGATACCGACCAGTATTAGCCAGTCTCGTATAAAACAGCACAATGTCAAGATTTAATTTAATTTCTTTGCAAGTGTGTCTGCTAAGGTTCCTAAGGTCACATCTTCGTACTGACATTAAGACCAATCAGTCACTTTGAGAAATTAAGGAGTATGTCACTGAAGTGATTTTGCGTGGCCAATTAGTAATCATATTATATGTAGGAAGGATCCACAGATTCTGGTTTAAACTAAAGATAGACACAAAATGCTGGAGTAACTCAGAGGCTGCACCTCTGGAGAGTCTGGGGAAAAGGGAAACGATAGGTATAGACAATGATGTAGAGAGATATAGAACAACTGAAAGAAAGAATGCAAAAAGTAACAATGATAAAGGAAAGCCCATTGTCAGCTGTGTTAGTTGAGAACGAGTTACAATGAGACTCGACAAGATGACTTTGATGCTGATACGACCTGGGTGGGGGAGGGATGGAGAAAGAGAGAGAGGGGGGAGGGGGTGCAAGGGCTCCTTGAAGTTAGAGAAATCAATATCATGCCACTGGGTTGTAAGCATATATGAGAAAATATAAGATGCTGTTCTTCCTATTTGCGTTTAGCCTCACTCTGACTATGGAGATCTAGGACAGAATGGTCAGTGTGGGAATGGGAAGGGGAATTAAAATGTTTGGCAATCGTAAGATCAGATAGGTCCAGGCGGACTGAGCGAAGGTTTTTCTGCAAAATGATCACCCAGTCTACATAGCAAGTGGGTTGTGGGTTGTCTCTATTGTTTATCAACACTTGATGATTGCACCCTCCATTGCTGTTGGTTGACTAGACCGACATATAGAAACATAGAAAAAATAAAAAATAGGTGCAGGAGTAGGCCATTTGGCCCATCGAGCCACCACCATTCAATACGATCATGGCTGATCATTTGTTCCTGCTTTCTCCCCATATCCCTTGATTCAGTTAGCCCTAAGAGCTATATCTAACTCTCTCTCTTGAATACATCCAGTAAATTGGCCTCCACTGCCTTCTGTGGCAGAGACAATTCGGTGGGTCAGCTCTTGATTAGATGGGTCAGATGAGTAGCAATTAGATGGGTCAACTTGTTCTTTGCGAACAAGTCAATTTTTCATATTGTCAGTTAGTTAATTGCACGAGAATAAAATAAATCGTGGAATTCCTGATTCTCTAAGAAGTTATGCTGTCCCTTAACATTTGCTAAACCCTGTGCTCTGCCACTTAACCTTGTAGGTAATGCTGGAATCCACAGGTAGAAGTCGAGTTGAATTATCCTTGTAAAGCTTCTACCTTTCAGGAGCCGCAGATACTACGGTTAACCATCAGCGAGGGTTCTCCATGCTTCCTCTTGCTTCCTGTTTAATGGTCCACCACCATTTATGAATAGATATGGTAACACTAGAGGACTTTGATCTCATCTATTGATTGTGAAGTCACTGAAGTGCACCGAATGCTCCCTTTGCTGTTTACTAGACCCATTTGGGATCTCATTTTTCAATTGATGTTGTTGCTCCCACCCCCCTTTTCTGCACCCTTCATTGAATATTTACATCTGCAATACTATCATCAAAAGAGCAACAATTAGCCAAAATGACAAAGGCTCACATCAATATTAATATTACTCTCAATAATATTAATATCATATCAATATCAAAGGCTCACATTATCAATATTACAGTACTATTAACAAAATAGCAACAATTAGCCAGCGTGACAAAGGTTCACATTATCCTACTCAACTAATCAAAACCTATTTATTTCTCAGGCATAGTGAAGGTGGTAAAAGAGCAATGATACTGATGTTGCTATTTGTTTATTATTGTCATGTGTACTGAGATACAGTGGAAAACTATTTGTTGTGTACTATTTAAGCTAATCATACCAGACATGAGAACACCAAGGTAGTGCAATGGAGAAAAATAAACACAATGCAGGACATACTGTTAGGGCTACAGAGAAAATGCATTGAAGAAATAGTGCAAGGGTCACAATAAAGGAGATTGAGAGATCAGGAATACATCCTCAGGTCTGTTGAAGAAACTGATAACAGGGAAGAAGCTGTTCTTGAAAGTGCTGCTGCCTGCCTTCAACCTTCTGTATCTCCCGCCGGATAGGTAGGGTTGCCAACTGTCCCGTATTAGATGGGACTGCCCTTGTCCCTTATTTGCCCGTGGAGCACTGTAGGACATTGTAGGCCCGGGGGCCACTGTAAGCTGGCTTACACTGTAGGCCCGGGGGCCGCTGTAGGCCCAGACACTGTAGGCCTGGGAGCCACTGTAAGCCCAGACACTGTAGGCCCGGGGGCCGCTGTAGGCCCGGACAGTGTAGGCTAATGGAGTGTGTTCGGGGAGCGGGGTCGAACGAAGGTTGCGTGGCAACCTGCCTCCTGGCCGGGCGGCCGTCATTGGTGGAGCGGGAGCACATGGCCGCTGGCTGGGTAACGTCACCTTGTCCCTTATTTGGGAGTTAGAAAGTTGGCAACCCTACCGAAAGGAGAAGTGAGAATGCCCCGAGTGTGAGGGGTCCTTGATCAGATTAGCCAGTTTCCTGAGGCAGCATGTTGTGCAGATGGGAGTTGATATTGGAGGGTGTGGGGAGGAGACTGGTTTGCATGGTGATCGGGGTTGTGTTCACAACATTCTCCAGTTTCTTTTGGTGTTGGGCAGGGCATTTGCCATACCATGGTGTGATGCATCTGGATAGAATGCTTTCTATGGTGCATCTGTATTGATAAGAGTCATTAGGAACATGCTGAATTTCCTTTGACTTCTGAGGAAGTAGAGGTGTTGGTATGCTTTCTTAGCTGTAGCATAAATGTGAATGGATCAGAACAAACTGTTGGTGATAATTTGAGATACAGCATGAAAACAAGCCCTTGTGCACACCAACTACTGAGCAACCATTCATATTAGTTCCATGTTATTCCACTTTTTCATGCACACCATACACCCAGGGAAAATTTATAGAAGCCAATTAATCTCACAGCAGGGAACTGCCAGCATCATAATTTCATCTCAAACAAGCTCAAATTAATTATTAGTGTTAAGGTCTTAAATTTTCCAATTAATCAATTACCAATAGATTCCTTGTGATTTGCCAGTATTATGAACGTCATTGCCAAGCAGAATTTGAAAGATGAAATGCAGTTATTTTTCTTTTCACTACCTTGTAATGTATAATTTATGTAATGCATACATTTATAACATTGTGTTGTCCTCACTTATGTGCTAGTGATGCTTTCCTTGTACCTCAAGGCTTTCCTTGTACCTCACCATATTTATTTATACATATAATAAATGTGACATAAAAGGTCTCCAACAGCAAACAATTACAAACATACAATGAAGCTTATATCGCATGTTATTCCAAGGGGCTTCAAGTACAGAAGGCAGTCATGCCACAATTATATTGCTCTTTGGTCATATCATAAGTGATAAGAGCAGAATTAGGCCATTCGGCCCATCAAGTCTACTCCGCCATTCAGTCATGGCTCATCTATCTCTCCCTCCTAAACCCATTCTGCCTTCCCCCCATAACTCCTGACACCCATACAAACCAAGAATCTATCTATCTCTGCCTTAAATATATCCATCAACTTGGCCTCCATTGCCTTCTGTGGCAAAGAATTCCACAGATTCACTACCCTCTGACTAAAAAAAATCCTTCTCATCTCCTTCCTATAGGAGGCTTTAATTCTGAGGCTATGACCTCTAGTTCTAGACTCTCCCACTAGTGGAAACATCATCTCCACATCCACTCTATCCAAGCCTTTCACTATTCGGTAAGTTTCAATGAGGTCCAATCACCATGTTGGTGATTTGACAATAGATTCCTTGTGATTGTAGTGGGTGTGCTACTGTGTGTAGCACTGCTCCCATATCCAATACTTACTTGCCATACAGTGAGTGGAACAAAGGTTATCCACACTGGTTGCTGGCATGGCAGAACATGTCATATAATGAGAGATTGGATCAATTTGGCCTTGGGTCAACTAGACTCATAGATCTACTCATCATTAGATTTAAAGTTTAGAAGAATAAATGGGGACTTATTGAAACCAAATGTTGATAGGATTCAAGAGATTAGATAATTACCTGGGTGGGGGTGGGTAGTTGGAGCAAAGGTTAATGGGACACAGGGCAAGAGAATTAGGACTTAAAGGAGAAGATTTCATTCAGCAGGTGGCGAACATGGAATTCTCCGGCATCAAGGGCAGTTGAGTCTACGTCACTAAAAATACTTGAGGCAAATTGTAGGAGGGAATTTTGCGCTATACCCATAACCTGTATCTGGCTTTACTCAGATAAGCACAGACACAAAATAAAACAGCTTGTAGATCAGTGTATCTTTCAAGTTAGTTTATTGAAAGCCTCAACAGTGTGCACCGGGAAACACTCTGAGAGAACCAAAAGTGTTTCAAAGATTCACAGTACTTACAGCGTTTTATATTTTCATGACACAATGGTTACTTGTGCATTTGAAACCAATCATCATTGATCAACGTCTCTGTAACCGTTCATCTTTGTCTTTACTGAGGGTTATGTTTAACCTTGTGTTTCCTGTTATTTTGAAAATTTCTTTCCCTTAAATCCAACAGATAGATACCATAGATGTCAATATCCCTGTCGGGAGAACTGATGGGGTCTACTTATTAAAAAAAGGCTTTCTATTAACTTCTGGGAGCCCTGCCTGCTAAACACAGTGACAAAGAACAGCGGTAATCACAAGATTGCAATGGATAAGAACCTAGATAGAACTGCAAACAACTATTCCCCCTCAATAGATAAGGAAGCCGACTTTTCAGCAGAGTGTGTCAGTTTTTAGTTATTTACTGCTCCCAGTATTTATTTTAATTGCTGTGCAGTCAAGGATAAATACAATTTCCGTAGAGACCGTTCCCTCCGTAACTCCCTGGTCCACTCGTCCCTTCCTACCCAAACCACCCCATCCCCGGGCACTTTCCCCTGCAACCGCAGGAGATGCAACACCTGTCCCTTTACCTCCCCCCTCAACTCCATCCAAGGACCCAAACAGTCTTTCATGGTGAGACAGAGGTTCACCTGCACCTCCTCCAACCTCATCTATTGTATCCGCTGTTCCAGATGTCAACTTATTTACATTGGCGAGACCAAACGCAGGCATTGTCGCTTTACCCGGCCCCCAGGACCAGCAGCAGGTCGCAGCCGTCGCTGTACCCGGCCCCCGGGACCAACAACAGGCCGCAACTCCACCCGGCCCACAGACACCGCACTGGGCCCACAGCCCCCACCAGGCAGAGTCCCACAGCACCGCTGGGTCCTACTGCCCACCCCCTACTACAGGTAACCACCCGGCCCACAGACACCGCACTGGGCCCACAGCCCCCACCAGGCAGAGTCCCACAGCACCGCTGGGTCCTACTGCCCACCCTCTACTTCAGGTAACCACAGCCAGTTCTCCACTGGATCTTCCCCCTTCCCCCTCTAGCCAGGCGACCCCAACTACACCCCACATCGGTCCTCATGCCCCCCTCTGCCCTGCTAACCCACCACCCCCTCACCATACATCCCCTCCACCTCCACCTGCCCCCCTGCCTCCATCCGACCCCAACCCCCACCATTGCCGGGTGTTCATCATCCCCCCTGACCTCCCCCTTTCAGACACCTCAGCATTTACCTTTGTTCCCCTCCGCCCCCACATCAACGAGTTCCGCGTCTGCCATGACGTGGAGCTCTTCTTCCACCGCCTCCGCCTCCGAGCCTTTTTCCATGGTAAGGAGTCCTCACCCCCCACTGATGACCCCTTCTTCCATCTCCAATGGACCCCCTCCTCTTGGACTCCCCCCGGTTGGCCAACTACCCTCACTAGAACTTTTCATCTCCAACTGCCGGCGTGACATTAACCGCCTCAAATTCTCCACTCCCCTGACTAACTCCAACCTCTCCCCTACTGAACGTGCAGCCCTCCACTCACTTTGCAACAACCCGGACTTAATCATCAAACCCGCTGACAAGGGAGGGGCTGTGGTAGTCTGGCGTGCTGACCTCTACCGGACCGAGGCCAGACGACAACTCTCAGACACCTCTTCCTTCCTATCCCTGGACCATGACCCCACCGACAAACACCAGACCTTTATCATCAGCACCATCACGGACCTCACCATCTCCGGCGATCTACCCTCCAATGCCTCCAAACTTATCGTTCCCCAGCCCCGCACGGCCCGATTTTACCTTCTACCTAAAATCCATAAACAGAACTGTCCCGGCAGACCCATTGTCTCTGCCTGCTCATGTCCCACCAAACTTATTTCCACCTACCTCGACTCCATCCTATCCCCCCTGGTTAAATCCCTCCCAAGACACCTCACACGCCCTCCATCTCCTCGATAACTTCCGGTTCCCAGGCCCCCACTCCCTCATCTTTACCATGGATGTCCAGTCACTCTACACTTCCATCCCCCACAAGGATGGTCTTGAAGCCCTCCGTTTCTTCCTCGACTGTAGAACTAGCCAATCCCCATCTATTAACACTCTCCTCCGCCTAGCAGAGCTGGTTCTTACCCTTAATAACTTCTTTGACTCCTCCCACTTCCTCCAAACGAGAGGCGTAGCTATGGGCACTCACATGGGCCCTAGCTATGCCTGCCTCTTTGTCGGGTACGTCGAACAATCCCTGTTCCAGACGTACACCGGCCCCATCCCCGAACTCTACCTCCGCTACATCGACGACTGCATTGGTGCTACCTCTTGTACCCATGCAGAACTCACTGACTTCATACACTTCACTTCCAATTTCCATCCTGCTCTTAAATATACTTGGACTATCTCCAACATCTCCCTCCCGTTTCTGGACCTCACCATCTCCATCACAGGAGACAGACTAGTGACTGACATCTACTATAAACCCACTGACTCGCACAGCTATCTGGACTACACTTCTTCCCACCCTGTCTCCTGTAAAAAGTCTATCCCCTACTCCCAATTCCTCCGTCTACGCCGCATCTGCGCCCGGGATGAGGTGTTTCACACTAGGGCATCAGAGATGTCCTCATTCTTCAGAAAACGGGGCTTCCCCTCTTCCATTATAGATGAGGCTCTCACTAGGGTCTCTTCTACATCCCGCAGCTCTGCTCTTGCTCCCCCTCCCCCCATTCGTAACAAGAACAGAATCCCCTTGTTCTCACCTTCCACCCCACTAGCCAGCGGATCCAACAAATCATCCGCCAACATTTCCGTCACCTACAACAGGACCCCACTACTGGCCACATCTTCCCATCCCCTCCCCTTTCTGCGTTCTGCAGAGACCGTTCCCTCCGTAACCCCCTGGTCCACTCGTTCCTTCCTACCCAAACCACCCCATCCCCGGGCACTTTCCCCTGCAACCGCAGGAGATGCAACCCCTGTCCCTTTACCTCCCCCCTCAACTCCATCCAAGGACCCAAACAGTCTTTCCAGGTGAGACAGAGGTTCACCTGCACCTCCTCCAACCTCATCTATTGTATCCGCTGCTCTAGATGTCAACTTCTTTACATTGGCGAAAACACACGCAGGCTCGGCGATCGTTTCGCTCAACACCTTCGCTCAGTCCGCCTTAACCAACCTGATCACCCGGTGGCTGAGCACTTCAACTCCCCCTCCCACACCCAGTCTGACCTTTCTGTCATGGGCCTCCTCCAGTGCCATAGTGAGGCCCACCGGAAATTGGAGGAACAGCACCTCATATTTCGCTTGGGCAGCTTGCAGCCCAGCGGTATGAACATTGACTTCTCCAACTTTAGATAGTTCCTCTGTCCGTCTCTTCCCCTCCCCCTTCCCAGATCTCCCTCTATCTTCCCGTCTCCACATATATCCTTCCTTTGTCCTGCCCCCTGACATCAGTCTGAAGGGTCTCGACCCAAAACGTCACCCATTCCTTCTCTCCTGAGATGCTGCCTGACCTGCTGAGTTACTCCAGCATTTTGTGAGGATAAATGCAATGACTCACCATAATCATAATCACACTCATACTTTATTAGCCAAGTGTGTTTTGCAACATACGAGGAATGTTATTTGCCATACAGTCATACCAATAAAAAGCAACAGAACACACAAAATACATTTTAACATGAACATCCACCAAAGTGACTCCTCCACATTCCTCACTGTGATGGAAGGCGAACAAAAGTTCAATCTCTTCCCTTCTTTGTCCTCCAGCGGTCGGGGGCCTCTAACCTTCCGTTGACGGGACGATCTTGACTCCCGTAGCCGGCGGTGGACCTTCCTTGTCGGGGCGATCAAACTCCTGCATCGGGGGGGGGGGATCTCAGCCCCCCCCGCGCCGGCCGATCTACCCCGGGTCGGAGCTTGTCGAACCTGTTGCGGCTTTGGAGCTTCACGACATCGGCCTCAACCCGAGACTGTGAGCTCCTTGATGTTAAAGTCGGCAGGCCGTGGTTGAAGCGTCGATCCAGGCAAGGGATCGCATTCTCTGATGGTAAGTCCACGCCCCGCGGTGAGGCTCAAAGTCAGTCCTGAGCAAGGCCGCCAGTTCCATGATGTTAGGCCGCAGAACGACCGGAGATACGATCCGGAAAACAATCGCATCTCCGGCAAGGTAAGAGATTGAAAAAAGGTATCCCCCGACCCCCTCCCCCACCCCCACATAAAACAAACCAGAGATCATTAACACATACCCTTTAAACACACAAAAAAATAACAAAACAAAACAAAAAAGACAAACTGTTGGTGAGGCTGCCATCGCAGCGCCACATCTATTTATTAACAGCCTAGCATTCTCTGTTGGCCATTTTTTCCCAGTCAGAGAGTCAGGGATGGAGGTTAGTGGAGTAACTATTACTAAGTTGAAAGTGCTTGGGAAGCTGAAAGGGCTGAAGGTGGATAAGACACATGGACCGGTCGGACTGCACCCCAGGGTTTTGAAAGAGGTGGCTTTAGAGATTGTGGAGGCATTAATAGTTATATTTCAGGAATCACTAGTCAGGATTGTTCCAGATGATTGGAAAATTGTCAATATTACCCCACTGTTCAAGAAGGGAGCAAAGCAGAATAGTGGGAACTAGAGGCCGGTTACTCTGACATCAGTGGTTGGTAAGATTTCAAAGTCTATTTTAAAGGATGAGGTAACAGAGTACTTAGACCTCCATGATAAAATAGGCCGAAGTCAGCATGGTTTTGTGGAGGGGAGATCTTGCCTGACAAATCTGCTGGAATTCTTTGAAGAAGTAAGCTAATGGCATGTTGGCCTTTATGACGAGGAGTTGAGTATAGGAGCAAAGAGGTCCTTCTGCAGTTGTACAGGGCCCTAGAGAGGCCACACCTGGAGTACTGTGTGCAGTTTTGGTCTCCAAATTTGAGGAAGGACATTCTTGTTATTGAGGGCGTGCAGCGTAGGTTTACTAGGTTAATTCCCGGAATGGCGGGACTATCATATGTTGAAAGACTGGAGCGACTAGGCCTTTAAACACTGGAATTTAGAAGGATGAGAGGGGATCTTATTGAAACATATAAGATTATTAAGGGATTGGACACGTTAGAGGCAGGAAACATGTTCCCAATGTTGGGGGAGTCCAAACCAGGGGCCACAGGTTAAGAATAAGTGGTAGGCTATTTAGAACGGAGATGAGGAAAAACCTTTTCAGTCAGAGAGTTGTAAATCTGTGGAATTCTCTGCCTTGGAAGGCAGTGGAGGCCAATTCTCTGGATGCTTTCAAGAGAGAGCTAGATAGAGCTCAGGGGGTCTGGGGAGAAGGCAGGAATGGGGTACTGATTGTGAATGATCAGCCATGATCACATTGAACCAGGTGCTGGCTCAAAGGGTCGAATGGCCCACTCCTGCACCTATTGTCTAAATAGCAGGAGAGACAAAGGACAGTCAGTGGATGTTGTTTACTTGGAATTTCAGAAAACCTTTGATAAAGTGCCACACGTGAGGCTGCTAAGGAAGATGAGAGCCCATTGTATCAAAGGGCAGGTACTAGCAAGGACAGCAGGTTGGCCGGACGGCAGAAGGCAAAGAGTGGCAATAAAGGGGGCTGTTTCTGGTTGGCTGCCATTAACTAGTGGAGTTCCGCAGGGCTCGATGCTGGGGCCGCTACTCTTCACGTTGTATATTAATGATTTGGATGAGGGGATTGAACGCTTTGCAGATGATATGAAAATAGGTGGAGGGGCAGGTAGTGTAGAGAAAGCAGGGACTCTTCAGAAGGACTTGCACAGGTTGGGAGATTGGGTAAATAAGTGGCAGATGGAATATATGTAGCAAAGTGTGGAGTCATGCATTTTGGTAGTAGGAATAATGGTGTTGACTATTTTCGAAATGGGGAGAGAATCCAGAAATTGGAGGTGCAAAGAGGCTTGGGAGTGCTGGTGCAGGTTTCTCAAAACGTTAATCTGCAAGTCGAATCGGTAATAAAGAAGGCAAAGGCAATGCTAGCATTTATTTCAGTTGGGCTAGAATACAAAAACAGGGATGTAATGCTGAGGCTCTACAAGGCGCTGGTCCGGCCATATTTGAAGTATTGTGAGCAATTTTGGGCACCATATCTGAGGAAGGATGTGTTAGCTCTGGAGAGGGTCCAGAGGTTTACAAGAATGATCCCAGGAATGATTGGGTTAACATATGATGAATGTTTGACAGCACTGGGCCTGTACTCGCTGGAGTTCAGAAAGATTGAGGGGGGACCTCATTGAAACATACAGTATAGTGAAAGGCTTGGATAGTGTGGATGTGGAAAGGATGTTTCCACTAGTGGGAAAGTCTAGGACTGGAGGTCTGAGAATTAAAGGACGTTCCTTTAGGAAGGAGATGAGGAGAAATTTATTTAGTCAGAGGGTGGTGAATCTCTGGAATTCTTTGCCACAGAAGGCTGTGGAGGCCAAGTCACTGGATATTGTTAAGGCAGAGATAGATTCTTGATTAGTACCAAGAACCAACCCCAACCACTACAATTCCAAAGTGTCCAAGCACCATTTTCCCCTTCACACTGCACCATTTGTCCTATCATTAATGTAGCTCTATTTATACAGGTGACTGTATTTATATCATCATTAACAACTGTATTCAATCTATCATTGTTCCTCTTGCTCCAGTTTGGGCTTCTGATGATTAAATCTTGTATCGTTACAGTGCTCATGAATCCAGCCTGACGCATACATATTAGAAGCCTGCAAAAACAGGAACAAATCCAGCCAATTGCCAGTTGTATTAGTTAGTCCTAGACTTCCTCTATGGTTTATACTGTTTCAACCGAGTCCAATGTTTCCATTTAGCAATCCCTCTCATGTCATAGGCACATGTTATTCCTGCCACTTTAGCGATGTCAACCTTTGAAACATGGATAATGCACATGAAAGAAGAAGAAGAAGAAGACTATCTGGGAGTCCCGATGCTGGTTTGCTAGATTTTTGCAAAAGCCCAAGTGTATTTTTCCGCACAATCTACTTTCTCTCTCCCTCTCTCTCTCCCTCTCCCTCTCTCTCTCTCTCTCTCTCGACCGTTTGCCTTCCCTCGGGATTTTGTAAGATAGGGTCTGACGTGATTGACCTGCAGATGACAGCGTGGACCCTCATCTGCACTTTACTAGACACACGCTGAACTTCACGCACTTACACATTTGCATTCCCGGAGACAGGAATCCTGGCTGCTTGTTTGCATTTTACAAGACAGACACTGTGATTACACCGAAACAAGATTATTCCCCAATTGTTCCAATTTATCTTCCAAAATAACAATTTCATATTCCTGGTAATTACAATTTCCCCAAATGTCAATTTCTTTCTGAAATGTTGGCATCTCATATCTGGAATAGACACACTCTTAATTCTTACACTTTACCCTGGATTCCACATGGGCCCGTGTGGAATCCGGGTGTGTCTTCAAAATCAATTCAGAACGAAAGAATTTGTCAGAAAACAAACTGACAATACACAGATAAGACAAAACAAAACTGCCTCTCCTTCATTAAATCCTTTGTAAGAAAACAAAGAATAAAGAGTTAATTTCCACATTGAAAGCTTCTAACAAATGTCCAAACAATGACAGATGATTGGGGTGGAGAGGAGAGGCCCACTCACACAACTTCTGAAAGGGACGCTACAAATATATTTCACATAGCAGAGCATAATCATCCAGTCACATCCTATGTCACCTAGATTAATTCAACATTCTCCCAGAAACAATCTAACAAACAATTTAATAACCTTTACTCTCACTTTTTCTACCGCTTTTCATACTTACCAAAATTAACTACCAAGTTGCCATGCCACATGCAATATGCTGACTCTCACAGACATTCTTACACTTATGGTAAATCGTCCCTGTCATACCGACTACTGTCCGAGTCACAGCTACTGGGACAGCAGCTCATTTCTTTACATCTATGTCATAGGTAGGGTTGCCAACTGTCCCGAATTAGCTGGGTCATCCCGTATTTTGGGTTAAATTGCTTAGTCCTTGTCCCGTATTAGGCCCGGATGGCGCTGTAGGTCCGGATACTGTAGGCCCGGGGGCCGCTGTGGTCCAGGACAGTGTAGGCCCGGGCGCCGCCTAATGGAGGTTGCATAGCAACCCGCTCCCGGACCGGGTGGCCGCCATTGGTGGAGTGGGAGCACGTGACCGCTGGCTGGGTGAGGTCACGTGGGGCGCGGGCGGTGACGTCACCTTGTCCCTTATTTGGGAGTGAGGAAGTTGGCAACCCTAGTCATAGGGTGCGACAATCCATGATCCTCATCATCCCCATCTTTATAGATCTCATTGTCTAAACTTCCCCACTGTTACCTGTGTCCATTGGCGGGGGCGGTAGGCGACACAGCCGGCAACATTCTCCTGCAAATTTCTTTTGTTCCTCTTCCAGTGCACAATCTAATGTTGCTAGCACACACCGCCAGATTCAGGGTCAATTTCTTCCCAGCTGTGACCAGGCAACTAAGTCATCCTATCACAACCAGAGAGCAGTGCTGAACTGCTATCTACCTCTTTGTTGTCCCTCAGACTATCCTTGACCGGACTTTGTTGCCTGTACCTTGCACTAAATGTTATCCCTTATCATGTATCTATACACTGTAAATGGATATCAATGTAATCATGTATTGTCTTTCTGCTGACTGGTTAGCACGCAACAAAAAGCTTTTCCCTGCACCATGGTACACGTGACAATAAACTAAACTGAACCGATAGTTTTACCTGTAGGAAAGAACTGCAGATGCTGGTTTAAATCGAAGATACACAAAATGCTGGGGTAACTCAGTGGGTCAGGCAGCATCTCTGGAGAGAAGGAATGGGTGACGTTTCAGGTCATGACCCTTCTTCTGTCTTCCTTCTCTCCAGAGATGCTGCCTGTCCCGCTGAGTTACTTCAGAATTTTGCGTCTCCCTTTGATAGTTTTACCTTTTGTTATTGGTTCTTTGCTATGACTGCAAATATAATTATTTCATTTTCATGTCTCTTTTCTTGTCCCTGACAGCAGGCTTTTCCTCAGCTGGGGTGACTCCGGATTCTCTATAACTTTCCCGATTATTTATTTATTAGTCGACTGTAGTTGGTACAGTGGACCCCTCAGGCTCCCATTTGATATCAGCACCGTTCTAATCAGTAGCCATCCTTACTGGCCAGTACAGTCCAGTACCCTACTGATATTTTATACTATTTTTAAACCAACCTTTAAATTTTTCACCAACGCAAGCCACCCGAGTCTATCTCACCGCACCCGAGGCTGATGTCTCACTGTACCAGAGGCTGATGGCTCACGTAACCGACTGTGTTAGTTAATACCCGTCATCTTGCATTACCTTCGCAGCAGTACCCAACGTCTTATGCCACCACGTTATTGCCCAACATCTTACACCTTCACCAATCTTGTCCAGTAGTCACCACACATTTCCTTTTCTATTTATTTTCCCCCACCTTGTTCGTTTGACACTACAACTTACAGTCGCCAGACACCAATCGGGAATCTACTCTAACGATGGGTGGTAAAATGAAACATACTCACCCGATCAGGAGCCACATTGTTGATGGTCATCCTACGTCGATTTTGCCAATTGTAGGAGGGGATTTTGTGCCACACCTGAACCATGCATCTGGCTTTACTCAGGTCAGCACAGACACAAAATAAAACAGCTTGTAGATCAATGGCGAGTCTATCGAACAAGTCAGTTTATTGAAAGCCTTAACAGTGGGCACCAGCAAACGCTGAGAGAACCCAAAGATTCACAATACTTGCAGCATTTTATATTTCCATGACACAATGGTTACTTGTGCATTTGAAATAAATCATCATTGATCAATGTTTCCTTAACCGTTCATCTTTGTCTTTACCGAGAGTTATGTTTAACCTTGTGTTTCCTGTTATTTTGGAAATCTTTCTCCCATAAATCCAACAAATAGATATACCATAGATTAATTTCCATTAACACAGAAAGATTTCCAAAGGGCATAGGAAGAGTATGGTATTGTGCTGAGGATTAACCCTGATTATGAATGGCAGAGCTGGTTCAAATGAGACTAAAGGCCTACGCCAGTTAATTCTTTCTTTCTGAGCCTTCACGCAGCACATCCTCAGGCTTTGGTTGAAGAATAGTACCCTTCACCACTTGTGCCAGTTATTGTTTGACTCTGGGTGTAGAAGTAAATTTGAGGAAGGACGTCCTTGCTATTGAGGCAGTGCAGCGTAGGTTCACGAGATTAATCCCCGGGTTGGCGGGACTGTCATATGAGGAAAGATTGGAAAGACTGGGCTTGTATTCAGTGTTTAGAAGTTTGAGTGGGGATCTTATAGAGACGTATGAAATTATAAAAAGACTAGACAAGCTAGATGCAGGAAAAATGTTCCCAATGTTGGGGAGTCCAGAATCAGGGGCCACAGTCTATGAATAAAGGGGACTGAGGTGAGAAGAAACTTTTTCACCCAGAGAGTTATGAATTTGTGGAATTCTCTGCCACAGAAGGCAATGGAGGCCAATTCACTGAATAAATTTAAAAGAGTTACATCGAGCTCTAGGGGGTAGTGGAATCAAGGGATATGGGGAGAAGGCAGGCACAGGTTATTGATTGTGGATGATCAGCCATGATCACAATGAATGGCATGAAATAGTCTCTTCCTGCACCTATTTTCTATGTTTCTAAATAATCTCTCCTTTACATTAAGCTGTATCATCAAAGTTTCTATATATCAAACATCATTTAACTTGGAAGAACTGGTTCTTCAATGTAGTTGGGTAAGAATTATACTCAGCATGTGTGTCTTCACAGATTGTAGTAGTTAATTGTGACAAATCACAACCTAAGTCACTACATAAACAATAAACCACGCCTTGCACTGACATCCACATGAAGAAATACTGAGCGAAAACCCTGAATAAATCACAATCCTTAATGTTATAAATGGCAGTAGGCACTATTAGCTTTGGTTTACCTGTAAGCAAAAAACAAAACTCCCATCTCCACCAAGTCCAGTCCAACACCTGGGGAATGGATCCGAGGTTAAAGCATGTATGTTCATCTACTCCCACATTTACAGGTAGCTTTTAATCCCACTGCTATTCCTCAAAACAAACAACAAAATTATTGAGAACCAGTATGTAGGTTATATATATTTTTATAAATCTATAAAACATTAATTCTGATAAGAGTCTGGTAAAGAAACAATTCAAATAACAAAAAAATCAGATTACCACCTTTATTCAGTGCAATTACTTTAGAAAAACTAGGATAAACATTAGACAAGTCAGAATCAAGAAAACCACAATGTATACCATTGGAAAGTAAAAGAGCACATATGGGAATGTTTGGCATGTATTGATGGTTTTCATTCACCTGCAAAAGTGTATTGGGAAATTGACCAAACTGAAGTGTATGATGGATGAATTACTTGGTATGGATTAATACTTGCTCCGAGATGAATCAGCAAACCTGATGTCAAATTACAGATTTCCTGTTGAAGCAAATATGCCACAGCCAAAAAAACCCCAGTGAAAACCTACAGAGAAATCTGGGGAAATCACTCTGTTTTGATAGTAAAAAATACCAATTATGAAATCATATAATCATATCTGTCTGGAGAAAAAATAGTAATCTGTTCTTCCGCTGGTTAGTCAAATTATGGGTGCTGGATGGGAGGTTTTGAATAACAATTTTAGGCACATCATGAAAACCATGAACAATGGGAATAGCTTTTTAAACTGGGGATGGACTGAGGGTATCCATCCAATCTACAGCAGGACCTCTACACATTTAAATAACTAGGTTTAATGTGACAAAACTCTGCAGCATGTGGCAGACCAGGGCTGCTATAAAGTATTACGTTTGTATACATTTGTTCAGTAAAAGGACTTCAGTTGATTAGCATGATGCAATTCTTGACAGATTAACCTTAAACCCTTAACTACTGATCATAGAGAATTATCAATATATCCAAAAGTCACTGGCCTACTTAGAAAAATCTTCATTTTAACTAGCACATATAATACAAGGCTATTTCTGAAAACACACTTCCATAACAAAAAAAGGCTCCTGATATATTCAGAGTTAGAAAACTAAAATAACTGGGATTTAATAAAAACAAATTTCAAATTGTTTTGCAATACTTCATGTTTACCCATTTTATGTACTGAATCTCAAGAGTGTAAAGGTTATAAAATGTAAATAAATTATGCAATATGAAAATTCACAAGCACTAATGAAAATTATTACATTTTAAAGAGAAGTGTTTACAGAACATGATTTCAGTCCTTGGGATTTTTTACTTCCCTCCACCCCAAATCTTTTACTGTACATGAACTGTAATGCTGTAATGCCAATATATTGTGAAACCTATCACTGTTTGGAGTAACACACTGAACATTCTGACAGATTGGAATCCATTTTATTCTTTCACAGGTTTTAGACCTTAACACTGAAAATAATCACAAAAATGTTATTAATATTTATTAACAAAAGACACTGCTGCAAAATCACTCCGGTATAAAACAGTATTGGCCTTTAAAGGACCACCCTTGGTCTTGGGAAGAGTCTTTCAGCAATGCAAGTGGTGTGTCAACGAAATGAATCCAGCCACCTCTATGTTTCCATATAGTTCATGTGCACCAATTTACAGTTTCCATCTTCTCAAGGCAAGAACCAGACTACAGGCATAACACAGGGTAACGACAAATGAAAATATCTGAAACAGAATGATAAAAAAAAGATTGAACAAATCGGAATGCTGCAGTTGTTTTGGTTTAATTTTAGGTATGAATTGCATTTCTCCATTTAATAATCTGCTTGCATTGTACTTTAAAAATATACAGTAAACACATCCCTAAACAAACCTTTAAGGATCAGAGACTGGTTGATGACCATAGTACCATGCATGCTCCCCATTCCTCCAACCCGTTTATCTTCGGTTACACAAGCCGAGATTCTGGGCTCCTTTAACATCAGTCTCTCGAAAATCTATTTTAATTATTTCATCACTGATGAAGTTACCATTAGTTGCCCAATCCTAAAATGGAGAGGGTACAGAGGAGATTTACTAGAATGTTGCCTGGGTTTCAGCACTTAGGCTACAGAGAGAGGTTGAACAGGTTGGGTCTTTATTCTTTGGAGCGTAGAAGGTTGAGGGGGGACTTGATAGAGGTTTTTAAAATTTTGAGAGGGACGGACAGAGTTGACGTGGGTAGGCTTTTCCCTTTGAGAGTGGGGAAGATTCCAACAAGGGGACATAGCTTCAGAATTGAGGGACAAAGGTTTAGGGGTAACATGAGGGGGAACTTCTTTACTCAGAGGGTTGTGGCTGTATGGAATGGGCTTCCGGTGGAAGTGGTGGAGGCTGGCTCGATTTTATTATTTAAGAGTAAATTGGATAGGTATATGGATAGGAGGGGATTGGAGGGTTATGGTCTGAGTGCAGGTAGATGAGACTAGGTCAGGGAGAATGGTCGGCGTGGACTGGTAGGGCCGGACAGGCCTGTTTCCATGCTGTAGTTGTTATATATGTTATATATGATTGGTACTTTTGTTAAAAAAAACCCCAGCAGACGAAGATGATCATTTATTACAAGGATAGACACAACTACTTCTTGACAGTTTGATTAATGTTTCAGGTAAACATTTTAAGATGATTTCCACCATATCCAATTTCCATTCTAAAATTCCTCCTTTCAGATCTATTGCAGCACATCCTGCACAAGAGACATTCCCACCCATGATCACAGGTGATCAATTTTCACCTTGACTACAAGTACTCCTGATGTAACCTTCATGATGCTTCTGATAACAACTGACATCTCTTCTGTTTTACTTCAGAAGGGAACTTCACCTTCTGTGCAGAAATTACTGATATAACAAAAATGGCTGTGTTATTATTCACAAAGGAGTTTTAAGCTGTGGTCATTATGTGGAAACATCTGCTGCAGCCATTAGTAAACATTATCCTGGAGCAATAGGTTTGGTCAATGATATGGGTTTTTAAGGGGCATCTTGACAGGAGACTCCTGGGTGTGGGAATTCTTGACTCCAGGACCAACAGCTGATGGCCACTAATGGTAGACCAGAACAAAATAGGGATGGGCCAACAGCCAAAACCGTGACATATTAATTGTCCAAAAGTAAATATCAGGCAGACCCATGGATTCAGTTTTGGCAAGGCCAATTTCATAAATTTAAGAGATAACACACTTGGAGATGGGGAGGGGTGTGGTCAAAACAATTAGTTGCGATTATGATAAATGACACCCACAGAAGAGGTCACGGCAAACCAGCAACATGTCTGTGATAAGCTACATGGAAATCATTGGAAGTATGGGATTGCTCCAAGCTGGCACAGACTCAACGGGCAGAGTGGCCTCTGGTTTCAACAGTAAAAAAACAAAGTAATATGAAATACCACCTTATCAGTAAGAAATTTAGGTTACATTCACCCATCTGAAGGAATAATCTATAGTTCATGCAAATTGTAGACACTGGGACATTTGACCAGAAGCAGCAATGGAATCTCAGCAGCTATGCGTACAGTAGTTGATAGTCTACCCGCATTTAGAAGGCCTTTAAAAAAAGACTTCCAGAATAAAAATAGCTGCACTGTTTCAACTAAATTCAGTTTAGTTTAGAGATACAACGTGCAAGCAGGCCTCTCCCTCTCCCCCCCCCCCCCTCCTTCCCAACCCCCCCCCCAAGCCCGTGCTGACCAACAATCACCTGCACACTAGTTCTATTCTACACACTAGGGACAATTTACAGAAGCCAATTAACCTACACATCTTTGCAATGTGCAAGGAAACCAGAGCACCCAAAGAAAGCCCATGCGGTCACAGAGAGAACATACAAACTCCATACAGACAGCACCCATAGTCAGGATCGATCCCGGGTCCCTGGCGCTGCAAAGCAGCAACTCTACTGCTGCAGCACTGTGCTTCTCCGATTTTCTCTATACTCCTGACAGATTCATTGTTCATTAAATAATTAAGGTTGCAATCCTGATTAGAGCTATCTTCTGAACTTTGTATTAGTTAGAAATGCAGAGATCAAAACTTACCGTAGCAACAACATTGATACTGTACTGTCGAAAATCTAGAATCGTTATAAACTTCACTCCCCCTAAACCAGTTGTATTGAAGTCTGGACGGTCCTTAGCCGCAGTCGTTGTTGCAGCTTCAAGCAGTGATGCTCCAAAGTAGAATACAAAGGCGATAAAGTGATAGACACAATCCTGTAATCAAATAGGAGTCAATTACTACCAATAGCATTTTGCATCAAATCCAACAATTATATATTTGACCAAAGTCGTAATCAGTTGATGAAAAGATTCTGCAAAAATAAAAATGCTGTCAGCATACAAGTTTGAGATAGAATAGCGACTACACATTGTGGAAGAAGGAACTGCAGATGCTGGTTTAAACCGAAGATATTGGACATAAAAAGCTGGAGTAACTCAGTGGGACAGGCAGCATCTCTGGAGAGAAGGAATGGGTGAAGTTTTGGGTCAAGACCCTTCTTCAGACTACACATTACAAGATTGTCAACAGTTTTAGAAAAGGGCAAAGTTTCTGGTCCTCCTCAGTATACAAGCATAGCAGAGTATTAAGTACAAGGATCCTTTTAGACCCACCTTTGATCTATGGCCTATTCAACATCTTAGAGTGGTGCGACATTTAACTTTGGAGAAACTGGCAACTCCCAAATGATACCCAATGATTGCAGGGTAGAAAAAGTCAATGACGTCCATTTAGTTGCATAGACTGATTACCCATTAATGAGGTGAAAGCCAATTGAATAAGGTAGCAAATGACAACAAACAACACTCCAAAAGGAATAATCAGGAGATAAAACACAGAAAATGCAAGCAAAACTAAATGATTACTCTATTAAAAAAATTTCAAGTAAAAAATTCTTCATTAGGAGACAATCTACATCAGGGCCCTGTTGTGGAAGTGAGTGACCTTGTAGTCCAAGTACATAGTTCCTTGAAAGTGGCACATACTGTATAGGCAGGATGGCAAACATGGCTTTTTGTACACTGGCCTTCATCAGCCAAGGCAATGAATATGGAAACTAGGATGTTATATTGCATTTGGCCCTGTTCCTATGCTCTATCCTGTTGATTGGTGGGGAAATTAGTTAAGGGGCCACTTTTTCCACACGTTGACCCGCCATTTGGACAAAAAAAGTGATAAATGAAGGAAACATTACACTTTGCAATTAGAAAAAGCCGAATGCTCGAAAACTTGCCAGGTGAGGTAGCGTCTGTGAGAAGTGAAACAGGTCAAAGTTTCAAGTCCAACTGGAGAAAGGCAGTCTAAGTAGCAGAGAAGGCGGAGGAAGGCAATGAGTGGAACAAAAACAACTTCTTTAATAGGGTGAAATGATATACAGCTGAAGTCCCTTGCCTGTGTAATAAAACAGAACAGTACAACACAGGAATGAGCCCTTCGGCTCTAGGTCAAACATGATGCCAAGACAAAGTCTCATCTGTCTGCCCATAATCCATATCTAAACATAGCACAAAAAGTAAGGAAATTTGTGTTTGGTAGATTATTTCTTTGTTGTAACAATGCTTCTTGGCAATAAATCTTATACCGTTGGAAAGCCAGTTTATTTCCCTTTTAAATGGTGCCACGTTTGTAAGGAACATGTATTTGTAGTATATGGGTTGCGCCCATGAAAAATTTGCCAAATCTTCTCTGCCAATGCCAAACAGCTTATTCTGTTGTTGCTATTGACTCTTGTTTTGAGCTTCTGGTACCCCCAGGTGCTGACAATCAGGTGCCTGATTGGCACCTGATTGGCAGCATCTGTGAGCATGGGCCCTGCTACAGTGGTCAGTAGGTGTCTGCTCCAAGAATCGGCATGCCACGTTTGACTGATCTGGATAGGGCCCGTGCGATAGGGCAACTTCAAGCTGGTGTTCTGCAAAACCAAGTTGCGGCATTATTTGGAGTGAGCCCTAGTACCATCTCCAAAGTGAAGGCCAAGTTCCATATAACGGGGGATGTCAGAGACAGGCCGCGAAGTGGGCGTCCCAAGAAGACGACACCTGAAGAAGACCGTTTCCTCACCCTGTCAGCACTTAGGAACCGTAGGCTGTCTTCTGCAGATTTGCAGTCAAGGTTTGCAGGACGATATGGCCGACGGCTCTCTGCCCAGACAATTCGGAACAGACTGCACGCAGCCGATCTCCGGTCTCATAGGGCTGCCAGGAGGCCTGCCATGACTGCCCTTCACCGTCAGGCCCGTTTGCGCTGGTGTCGGCAACACGTGCACTGGAACCTGAACATGTGGAGGAACGTTATGTTCAGCGATGAGTCCAGATTCTGCCTACGGCAGTTGTATCATAGGGTCAAAGTGTGGAGAAGACGCGGAGAACGCTATGCTGATTGCTGCACCGATAGAGTAACATCTTTTGGTGGAGGCAGTGTGATGGTGTGGGGCGGCATCTCCCTCACTGGAAAAACGAGGCTTGTCATCATTGGAGGCAATCTCAATGCAGAGAAATATCGAGATGAGATTCTGCAACCAGTGGCAATCCCATATCTCCACAGTCTGGGACCGAACTCTATCCTCCAAGATGACAATGCTCGCCCCCACAGAGCAGGGTTTCTCAGAGACTACCTCCAGAATTTGGGAGTGGAGAGGATGGAATGGCCTGCCAGCAGTCCTGACCTCAACCCCATTGAACACTTGTGGGATCAGCTTGGGCGTGCTGTTCGTGCCAGAGTGACCAACACAACCACGTTGGCTGACTTGCGACAAATGCTGGTTGAAGAATGGGATGCCATCCCACAACAGTGTGTGACCAGGCTGGTGACCAGCATGAGGAGGAGGTGCCAGGCTGTTGTGGCTGTGTATGGTTCTTCCACACGCTACTGAGGCTCCTGTTTATTAAATGAATAAATTGTTAAATTGCCAATATGTCTTGTTTCTTCAGACTTCAATCATCCAATCCACCAAACAACACCGAACAAGAGTCAGTGGCAGAATAAGCTGTTTGGCATTGGCAGAGAAGATTTGGCAGATTTTTCATGGGCGCAACCCACATACTCAGCTCTGCTGCTCATCCCACAAATGCATGTTCCTTACAAATGTGGCACCATTTAAAAGGGAAATAAACAGGCTTTCCAACGGTATAAGATTTATTGCCAAGAAGCATTGTTACAACAAAGAAATAATCTACCAAACACAAATGTCCTTACTTTTTGTGCTATGTTTATGTCTCTCTTCAATAGTCACTTAAATGCCACTAATGTATCTGCATTCGCCACCACGCTCCAAGCATTCACTACCCTCGATAAAATGTTGCTCGCCGCATCTCCTTGAAACTTTGCCCCTCTCATCTTAAACCAATGCGCTCGAATATTTGATATTTCCATCTTAAGAAAAAGATTCTGCCTACCCTATTTTCACCTCAACCTTACATATTTCTATCAAGTCTTCCCACAACCTCCAGAAAAAACTATCAGAATCTGTCCAGTCTTCCTGTAGCTGATAGCCCTCTAATCCAGGCATCATTTTGATAAACCTCCTGTAGGAGCCATTTATGTTTAGACTAGCTACTGTTGGCATATTATATTATTTTGTCTGGATATATCTTGCCGAATTATTTTGGACACTTGGGGGTGGTCATTAGATGTACAGGGTGGTGTATATATATGGGCATAAGGGAGAGGGAGTGGCCAGAAACAGGGAGGGAGAGCATACAGTTGTCAACAGACCAACGACTGGACAGACCTGAGACCAGACCAGGGACAGAGCAGCCAGTTACGACCTGTATGCGGAATAGGTATAGCCTAGTATGTTCATCTCGTTTGTACAACTACTTCAATAAACAACCAATTAAACTGGAAATAACGACTGGAGGATCTGTTCCATTGGGTCTGCGTAAGATCACTCCTTGTCCCTGTGTAGTAATGCCAATTGGAAAAGAAGTCACTGGTACATATAGGTACCAACAATATAGGTAGGATAAGGGAAGAGGTCCTGAAAGGAGAATTCAGGGGGCTAGGAAGAGAGTTAAAAAAAAAGGACTTCCAAAGTAATAATCTCAGGCTTACTGCCTGTGCCACGCGATAGTGAGAATAGGAATGGAGTGAGGTGGAGGATAAATACGTGGCTGAGGAACTGGTGCAGGGAGCAGGGTTTCAAGTTTCTGGATCATTGGGACCTCTTCTGGGGGAAGTATGACCTGTACAAAAAGGACGGGTTGCATCTGAACCCGAGGGGAACCAATATCCTGGCGGGGAGATTTGCTAAAATAACTGCGGAGACTTTAAACTAGTACGGTTGGGGGGAGGGACTCAAACACAGATAGCTAAAAGGCAGTGTGTGAGGCAGGAGGCAGAAAAGGGAAACACTCAGACCCAATATGTAGGAGAGAAAGAAGGGAAAAGAAATAAACTGAGAATAAGAAATGATGGGTCCCTTAAATGTGTATATTTTAATGCTAGGAGCATTGTAAGAAAGGTGGATGAGCTTAGAGCCTGGATTGACATCTGGAAGTATGATGTTGTGGCGATCAGTGAAACATGGTTGCAGGAGGGTTGCGATTGGCAATTAAATATTCCAGGATTTCATTGTTTCAGATGTGATAGAATCGGAGGGGCAAGAGGTGGGGGTGTTGCATTGCTTGTCAGGGAGGATATCACAGCAGTGCTTTGGCAGGACAGACTAGAAGGCTCGATTAAGGAGGCTGTTTGGGTGGAACTCAGAAATGAGAAAGGTTTAGCAACACTTATAGGGGTGTATTATAGACCGCCAAATAGGGAACGAGAATTGGAAGAGCAAATATGTAAGGAGATAGCAGATATTAGTAGTAAGCACAGAGTGGTGATTGTGGGTGATTTCAATTTTCCGTATATAGACTGGGAATCACATTCTGTTAAAGGGCTGGATGGTTTGGAGTTTATAAAATGTGTGCAGGATAGTTTTTTGCAGCAATACGTAGAGGTGCCTACCAGAGAAGGGGCAGTGTTGGACCTCCTGTTAGGAAATGAGATGGGTCAGGTGACGGAGGTATGTGTTGAGGAGCACTTTGGGTCTAGTGATCATAATGCCATTAGTTTCAATATCATTATGGAGAAGGTCAAATCTGGACCAAGGGTTGAGATTTTGGATTGGAGAAAGGCTAATTTTGAGGAGATGAGAAAGGATTTAAAAGGAGTGAAATGGAAATTCTTGTTTTATGAAAAGGATATAATAGAGAAATGGAGGATATTTAAAGGTGAAATTTTGATAGTACAGAGTCTTTATGTCCCTGTTCGGTGGAAAGGAAAGAATAATAATTTGAAAGAGCCATGGTTTTCCAGGGAAATTGGACACTTGGTTCGGAAAAAGAGGGAGATATACAATAAATATAAGCGTCAGGGAGTAAATGAGGTTCTTGAGGAATATAAAGAATGTAAAAGGAATCTTAAAAAGGAAATTAGAAAAGCGAAAAAAAGATATGAGGCTGCTTTGGCAAGTAATGTAAAAGTAAACCCCAAGGGGTTCTACAGATATGTCAATAGCAAAAGGATAGTGAGGGATAAAATTGGTCCATTAGAGAGTCAGAGTGGACAGCTATGTGCTGAGCCGGAAGAAATGGGGGAGATATTAAACAATTTCTTTTCTTCGGTATTTACCGAGGAGAAGGATATTGAATTATGTGAGGTAAGCGAAACAAGTAGAGTAGTGATGGAAATTAGGAGGATTAAAGAAGAGGAGGTACGGACACTTTTGAAGAATATAAAAGTGGATAAGTCTCCAGGTCCTGATAGGATATTCCCTAGGACATTGAGGGAAGTTAGTGCAGAAATAGCAGGGGCTATGACGGAAATATTTCAAACGTCATTAGAAACAGGGATGGTGCCGGAAGATTGGCGCATTGCGCATGTTGTGCCTTTGTTTAAAAAAGGTTCTAAAAGTAAACCTAGCAATTATAGACCTATTAGTTTGACGTCTGTGGTGGGAAAATTAATGGAAAAGATACTTAGGGACAATATATATAATTATTTGGATAATCAAGGCCTGATTAGAAACAGTCAACATGGATTTGTGCCTGGAAGGTCATGTTTGACTAATCTTGAATTTTTTGAAGAGGTTACCAGGGAAATTGATAAGGGCAAGGCTGTGGATGTTGTCTATATGGACTTCAGTAAGGCATTTGACAAGGTTCCACATGGAAGGTTGATTAAGAAGGTTAAATCGTTGGGTATTAATAGTGAGGTTGCAAGATGGATTCAACAATGGCTGAATGGGAGATACCAGAGGGTAACGGTTGACAATTGTATGTCAGGTTGGAGGCCAGTGTCTAGTGGAGTGCCCCAATGATCTGTGTTGGGTCCACTGTTGTTTGTCATTTACATTAATGATCTGGATGATGGTGTGGCAAATTGGATTAGTAAATATGCAGATGATACTAAGATAGGTGGAGTAGTTGATAGTGAGGTAGATTTTCAAAGTCTACAGAGAGACTTGGGCCTTTTGGAAGGGTGGGCTGAAAGATGGCAGATGGAGTTTAATGCTGATAAGTGTGAGGTGCTGCATTTTGGTAGGACAAATCAAAATAGGACGTACAGGGTAAATGGTAGGGAATTGAGGAATGCAGTGGAACAGAGGGATCTGGGAATAACTGTGCATTGTTCCCTGAAGGTGGAATCTCATGTGGATAGGGTGGTGAAGAAGGCGTTTGGTATGCTTGCCTTTATAAATCAGAGCATCGAGTATAGAAGTTGGGATGTAATGTTGAAATTGTACAGGGCATTGGTGAGGCCAAATCTGGAGTATGGTGTGCAGTTCTGGTCGCCAAATTATAGGAAGGATGTCGACAAAATGGAGAGGGTACAGAGGAGATTTACTAGAATGTTGCCTGGGTTTCAGCACTTAGGCTACAGAGAGAGGTTGAACAGGTTGGGTCTTTATTCTTTGGAGCGTAGAAGGTTGAGGGGGGACTTGATAGAGGTTTATAAAATTTTGAGAGGGACGGACAGAGTTGACGTGGGTAGGCTTTTCCCTTTGAGAGTGGGGAAGATTCCAACAAGGGGACATAGCTTCAGAATTGGGGGACAAAGGTTTAGGGGTAACATGAGGGGGAACTTCTTTACTCAGAGGGTTGTGGCTGTATGGAATGGGCTTCCGGTGGAAGTGGTGGAGGCTGGCTCGATTTTATTATTTAAGAGTAAATTGGATAGGTATATGGATAGGAGGGGATTGGAGGGTTATGGTCTGAATGCAGGTAGATGAGACTAGGTCAGGGAGAATGGTCGGCGTGGACTGGTAGGGCCGGACAGGCCTGTTTCCATGCTGTAGTTGTTATATGTTATATGTTATATGTTAACAGTCGGAAAGTTGCCATTGCACCCTTTCCACAGACCGCACCTTCCTTCTGTAATGGGGCAACCAAAACTGCATGCAATATTCCAAAACGTGGCCAAACCAAATCCAAAGCTGCATCATGACTTCCTGACTCTTACGCTCAACTCAGTGAAAGACACACTCTGGTCTGCCCAAAATGGCAAAAGTGCCGAGGGATATACTGAACGTTTGTGCAACCAATGCTAAGGCTGTGGGGGAAGTCCACTGCCTGTGGGTCCTTCTGCTGATTGACATTGAGAGGTTGAGTCTAGTAGGACACCCCTCAAACAAGGGAAGGGATATTCATGTTCATAAGTGATAGGAGCAGAATTAGGCCATTCGGCCCATCAAGTCTACTCCGCCATTCACTCATGGCTGATCTATCTCCCCCTCCTAACCCCATTCTCCTGCATTCTCCCCATAACCTCTGACCCCCGTACTAATCAAGAACCTATCTATCTCTGCTGAGTAGAGTCCTAACACCGTCAAACACCGTTTGTAACCCACTCATTCCTTGGATCATTCTTGTAAACCTCTTCTACAGAGCCAGCAAATCCTTGCTCAGTTATGGGGCCCAAAATTGCTCTCAATACTGCAAAATGCAGTCTGACCAGCGCTTTATAGAGCCTCAGCATTACATCCCTGTTTTTGTATCTAAATAAATGCTAGCATTGCATTTGCCTTCCTCACTACCGATTCAACTTGCAAGTGTTACCCCAGGGAGCAAGGCTGTTTTGTTTAAAGATAGGTGCAAACACCACCAAGTATGGCATTAATGAATGTTTAGACATGGGCTATATGAAGAGCTTTACACAGCTTTTGTTTTGTATGCATTTTTATTTGAAATAAAGTTTATAAAGTTTATGCTGTTTTTTTGTTTTATGTTGGTTTTGTGATTGTGTGTGTTATTGCTTTATTTTTATTGTTTCTATTGTTGGACTGCAGGTAACGGAAGTTTGTCCAAAATACATGTTTTTTAGATGACAATAACGCTGTTCTGATTCTGATTCTAAAGTTTATGCTTGAAATTAAAAAAAGAATCAATACAAGCCCTGCAGGCTGCAACATGCCCACATGAAAAGTCTGTTGTTCCTTTAGCTAATGTGCCTTGTAACAATGTAGCTGGCCTCAGATCAGAGAGGGAATAGGATGACAAATTCACATGGTGGGCAAACGCAAGTTCAGAGCTAATCCTGCAGACAAAGCATGTGCTCCACGAACATAGTACAGTACAATGCGGAGCATTTGGATAGTAGTAACAGGATCGTTCCGAGTCAGCATGGATTTACGAAGGGGAAATCATGCTTGACTAATCTTCTGGAATTTTCTTTGAGGATGTAACTAGGAAAATTGACAGGGGAGAGCCGGTGGATGTGGTGTACCTCGACTTTCAGAAAGCCTTCGACAAGGTTCCACATAGGAGATTAGTGGGCAAAATTAGAGCACATGGTATTGGGGGTAGGGTACTGAAAATTGGTTGACAGACAGAAATCAAAGAGTGGGGATAAATGGGTCCCTTTCAGAATGGCAGGCAGTAACTAGTGGGGTACCGCAAGGCTCGGTGCTGGGACCGCAGCTATTTACAATATACATTAATGACTTGGATGAAGGGATTAAAAGTACCATTAGCAAATTTGCAGATGATACAAAGCTGGGTGGTAGTGTGAACTGTGAGGAAGATGTTATGAGGTTGCAGGGTGACTTGGACAGGTTGTGTGAGTGGGCGGATGCATGGCAGATGCAGTTTAATGTGGATAAGTGTGAGGGTATCCACTTTGGTAGAGTATTATCTGAATGGTGCCAAGTTAGGAAAAGGGGACGTACAACGAGATCTGGGTGTCCTAGTGCATCAGTCACTGAAAGGAAGCATGCAGGTACAGCAGGCAGTGAAGAAAGCCAATGGAATGTTGGCCTTTATAACAAGAGGAGTTGAGTATAGGAGCAAAGAGGTCCTTCTGCAGTTGTACAGGGCCCTAGTGAGACCGTACCTGGAGTACTGTGTGCAGTTTTGGTCTCCAAATTTGAGGAAGGATATTCTTGCTATTGAGGGCGTGCAGCGTAGGTTTACTAGGTTAATTCCCGGAATGGCGGGACTGTCGTATGTTGAAAGACTGGAGCGACTAGGCTTGTATACACTGGAATTTAGAAGGATGAGAGGGGATCTTATCGAAACGTCTAAGATTATTAAGGGGTTGGACACGTTAGAGGCAGGAAACATGTTCCCAATGTTGGGGGAGTCCAGAACAAGGGGCCACAGTTTAAGAATAGTAGGCCATTTAGAACGGAGATGAGGAAAAACTTTTTCAGTCAGAGAGTTGTGAATCTGTGGAATTCTCTGCCTCAGAAGGCAGTGGAGGCCAATTCTCTGAATGCATTCAAGAGAGAGCTAGATAGAGCTCTTAAGGATAGCGGAGTCAGGGGGTATGGGGAGAAGGCAGGAACGGGGTACTGATTGAGAATGATCAGACATGATCACATTGAATGGTGGTGCTGGCTCAAAGGGCCGAATGGCCTACTCCATTATTGTCTATTGTCAATTGTCTAGGACAGAAAAAGTCCCTTCAGACCACACTGTCTGCACCGAACATGATGCCAAGCCGAACTGGTCTCATCTGCCTGCACAGGCTCCATATCCCTCTATTCACTGCACTTCCATATGCCTATCTAAAAGCCTCTTAAGTGGTACTCACATCTTCCTCCACCACCTGGCAAGGCGTTCCAGGCCCCCCATTAAAGTGTAAAATGCTTGCTCTGCACACCCCCATTAAAAACTTTCTTTCTCTCACCCTAGAGTTGAACATTGTCAACCTGAAAATGGTTGTGCCCAAGGTATAGACAAAATGCTGGAGTAACACAGCGGGTCAGGCAGCAGACTGAAGAAGGGTCTCAGACTGAAGAAGGGTCTCAGACTGAAGAAGGGTCTCAGACTGAAGAAGGGTCTCAGACTGAAGAAGGGTCTCAGACTGAAGAAGGGTCTCGACCAGAAACGTCACCCATTCCTTCTCTCCTGAGATGTTGTCTGACCCGCTGAATTACTACCTTCGATTTAAATCAGCATCTGCAGTTCTTTCCTACACAATGGTTGTGCCCATCCTACCTATACCTCATAATTTTACATATGATCATGCCAAGTTTTTCATTTCTTTAATGTAGGAGGCCACATGATGAACATTGATTATGGCAAGCTGGAGTGCAAGTGGATTTCTACCCAAATTGGAAAGACTGATTGGGTGAGTAGATTTGTGGGAAGGGAAGCTGTGAAAGGGCAGAAGGCTCCCCTTGCTGTTGCATAAGCACCATACAACGGGGAGAACGAGTTGCAGACTGCAGATGGACCAGGGAGTGATCTCTTCAAAATGCTGAAATGGAGCAGAGGGGAGTGTTGAATCTAGTGTTGGAGCTGACAGATAAAGAGCAGAAGGCTTCTTTCTTGCGTGTCCATCATTCAAATGTTACATCACTGTCATCGTCTGTCCTGAAAAGGGCGCAAGCCTCCGGTGACAATCAGTGGGAGCCATCACTTGTACAATAGATGATGGTGGTAGCAGAATTAGCTCAGGCCAGCCCCGCGACATGGAACCTCTGCTATGGGGCCGGAGAAGGGCTGAAGGTAGGAAATTCAATCTGGGAACAAGCAATGAAATCTCATAGGAGCTTGTTGTGCAAGTTAATTGCCTAACGTTTCATAGTTTACAACCAAGTATTGTAAACCCTCGTTTTAACAGACCCCTTTACAACGGATTTCAGTTGGAGCTGATGCTGTCTGTGCTAGCCCTGGCTCACAGCGTGCACCAGAGAGCCCTTCTTCACCGGCAGCCTCATGGTCCAGTTGACACGGCAGTGGTTGCGGCTCACATTGTGTCCCCTGGCCAGCAGTGCTTTCTTCAGGCCGCTGCCAACCACACGATGGGCCCGGTCGGTCACTGCTGGTTCTCTCCTCTCTCACCAGCTGCTGCTTCATCCAATCGGCCTTCATTGCCCACTCGGACACCCCCCCCCCCTCCACTCCCCCCCCCCCCCCTCCCTCCACTCCCTCCTCCTCCCCCAGACCCCTGACACTCCACCTCGGATGATATCAGTGACTGCGGGGGAGAAGGAGGCGGCGATGGAGGGGGAGGCGATGGAGGGGGAGGCGATGGAGGGGGAGGCGATGGAGGGGGAGGCGATGGAGGGGGAGGCGATGGAGGGGGAGGCGATGGAGGGGGAGGCGATGGAGGGGGAGGCGATGGAGGGGGAGGCGATGGAGGGGGAGCAGCAGAGTGAGCTAAGCGGCAGAAAAAGGAAGAGGAGGTGGTGGAAGGGTGGTGGTGGCTGGCAGAGTGGATAGGGTGGCAATCGACAGGAAGCAGCAGCTGCTGAGAGGGGAGGGAGTCCCAAGGTGACTGAGCCGCGTCCTGTCAGTGGCAGCAGCCTGTCAGCGCTGCCGACCAGGGGCTACAACGTGAGCCGCAATATAGCGACTTCAAGCAGACCGTGCGGCAGCTGTTGAAGAAGGGATCTCTGGTGCAGACCAGCAGCATCAGTAACCTAGTTTTAAGGTGAAACAACAAAGTGCTGGAGTAACCTAGCAGACTGAATCAGTCTGAAGAGTCCCAACCTGAAACGTCCATGTTCTCCAGAGATGCTGCCTGACCCGCTGAGTGACTCCAGAACTCTGTGAAATGTCACCTATCCATGTTCTCCAGAGATGCTGCCTGACCCGCTGAGTGACTCCAGAACTCTGTGAAATGTCACCTATCCATGTTCTCCAGAGATGTTGCCAGACCTGCCATGTTACTCCAGCACTTTGTGTCATTTTGTGCATTAACCAGTATCTGCAGTTCTGTTTCTACTACATACAATTATAATAGACAATCGGCAGCAACTAACACAATTTTCTCCCTCCCCCTGCCTCCCACCACGATAGTCTGTTATAACGAGGCTTTACTGTATATGCCAACAAGTACTGCAGTGGAGTTGAAGCTATTTTGGATGTCACATTAAAAAGAGCGCAGGAAAGGTGCAGATCCCTTCCATTTGATAGGTGGGTGCTTGTATTCCAATCCAGTGGACTAGAAATGGAAGGTTCAAGGCCATCAGGGAAAGCATGAAGGGTGTGATCTTATTAGAGTGGAGAAATGGGCAAAGGCAAGCAATCAAAAGCCTTATTTCTAAACAATTTCGGCAAAATGTATGCAGAGAATGACTGGTTCAATGACAACAAGGTTTTACGGTGGTGGATACAGTGCCAATTACAACCTTGCCTATTTAATGCTTTTATTTAATGCTTTTATTGTTGGACTGTGTTTTTGGGGGTTTTGGGGTTGTGTAATTTGAATGCCTATTTAATGCTTTTATTGTTGGACTGTGTTTTGGGGTTTTTTTGGGGTTGTGTAATTTGAATGCCTATTTAATGCTTTTATTGTTGGACTGTGTTTTGGGGTTTTTTTGGGGTTGTGTAATTTTAATGCTTATTTAATGCTTTTATTGTTGGACTGTGGGTGACTGAATTTCGTCCAATATTGGATGACAAATAAAGCTATCTTGAATCTTGAATCTTAAATCTTGAATCATATATCTGTAACGTAATGTGAAGGAGAGAAACATCTGAATACCACAAGTTTTGTACATTTGACAAAGTTTTTCTTTCACCCAGAAGCAACTGGCCCAAGTCATTCATGTGGCTGTCAATTCACCAACTTTCAATAACTGTAAATGTGCAGGTTGTGTATACTTTCCAAAGTTCAGCTGGCAGACAGTCTGACAAATGTTAATAAGTGTTTCATTAAGAAATTTGTTATTTTTGAATAAGACTGAATGGGGAAATGGCTTCATGTTTTCAAATCAAGAATGAATCATGATAATTAAAAGGATTTGTTTACTTCCATGTTATTACTAATTGTAAAAGTATCAAACTGTAGAATTATCAAACCAATTGATACCTATATACTAAAACTCGTTTGTTTGTTTCTGAACTACAGCCAAAACGGTACATAATAGCGCGACAGTTTTAGGCCCACCTTACTCACCGTCATCACTTTGGTGCTGATGGAACAACTTTCATTGAAATCGGTGTTATATTTTTAAAGTTAATCACATTTTAAAGTTTATATCTATCTCCTAAGGGGGGAGAGGAGAGGGCGGAGGGCGAGGAGAGGGGGATGCGAGGGGGGGGGAGAGGGGGGGGGAGGAGGGGGGGGGAGAGGGGGAGGAGAGGGGGAGGAGAGGGGGAGGAGAGGGGGAGGAGAGGGGGAGGAGAGGGGGAGGAGAGGGGGAGGAGAGGGTGCTGCATCAATGCAGGAGAGGTTTGGGCCCAATGGGTCCACTTGGTCTATATATGAATGTAAAATTCAGCTTACAGTTCATTACGTACACCCACTTCACCAATTACTGTGCTTCTCTTTAGAGTTGATACCTCGGTCGTAACGCATCCAAAAAGCCAGAAATATAATTTAAAACCCACATTTAATCATCTTCCCATCAGATAAAATACATTAAATAATTTACCTAACAGTCAACTTTTATCTCCAAGTTGGAAAGGATTGAAAAGCAACATTACAATTTTTACCAAAGTCAAGGGACACTGCCTTACAAAATGACAAAGGCCATACCAGTTAGTGGGGGATGGTGCTCGAAAAGTGCACGTAAATATACAAACAGTTGCTTCAGATCCTAAGAGCAAACCTTTAAGGTATACAAGACAACATCAAATTAACCATTTGCAACTTGTGGCATTTTCACAAGTTCCAGTTTAATTTATTGTCACGTGTACCAAGGTACAGTGAAAAGCTTTTGTTGCGTGCTAACCAGTCAGCAGAAAGACAATACATGATTACAGTCGACATTTACAGTGTACAGATACATAAGGGGATAACATTTAATGCAAGATAAAGCCAGTAAAGTCTGATCAAAGATAGTCTGAATGTCACCCCAGAGGCAGATAGTCGTTCTGGACTGCTCTCTACCACATTGCTGACCCTCGGAGTATCTTTGATCGGACTTGTTATCAAATTATTTCTAAAGGAACAACTCGGTCGATTTGCTTAGGGATCAGGCATTTCATTTCAGCCATTATGCAAGCTTCATTCCTGATGAGTGACGTGAAAAAACGCACTTTAAAAAATTCTCATCTGCCACAAACCCCTTAAAATGAATTAAATTCATACTTGGAAATACAATGTATATAACAGTTGAGCGGAAAGAAACATTCTTGCATCTAATTAGTGAAATAAAAATACTTTTAGGAATGCTGTAATTCAGCCTTGCCATTTCATTTAAGGCAAGGCAAGTTTATTTATATGGCACATTTCAGCAACAGGGCAATTCAAAACATTAAAGAGCAATTAAAAGCAATTCAAAAGTCTTTAAAGAGAATAGAAAATAAAAACAAGCTAAAATAGAATAAGACGGGTATAAAATACAAAATTGAAAGTTACAGTGCAGTGTAAGAAATGAATAATTATTTGATTTAATAAAAGGCAGCATCAAACAGAAAAGTCTTCGGCCTCGATTTAAAAGAACGGAGAGTTGCAGTTTTCTGGGTGTTTGTTCCATATATGTGGGGCATAAAAACTAAACACTACTTCTCCATGTTTAGTTCTGACTCTGGGGACAGAGAGCAGACCTGTCTCAGATGACCTGAGAGGTCTGGATGATTCATAATCTAGCAGTAGGTCAGAAGTGGCATTGCCACTTTCATTTCACTGCACATCGTGTATGTGTATGTGACAAATAAACTTGACTTGACTTGACTTGAAATGTATTTTGGCCCTAAACCATTCAGTGCTTTATAAACCAACAGTAGTATTTTGAAATCAATTCTTTGACAGACTGGAAGCCAGTGTAAAGACCTCAGAGCTGGAGTGCTGTGATCCACTTTCTTGGTCTTAGTGAGGACTCAAGCAGCAGCATTCTGCATCAGTTGCAGTTGTCTAATCGATTTTATCTAATCTAATTGATTTTTTTAGGGAGACCTGTAAAGACAGCATTACAGTAGTCAAGTCTACTGAAGATAAATGCATGGACAAGTTTTTCCAAATCCTGCTGAGCCGTAAGTCCTTTAACCCTTGATATATTCTTAAGGTGATAGTAAGCTGACTTTGTCATTGTCTTAATATGGCTGTTGAAATTCAGGTCCGAGTCCATGACTCCACCAAGATTTCTGGCTTTGTCCATGGTTTTTAACATTGCCGATTGAAGCTGAGCACTGACTTTTAATCGTTCCTCTTTGGCTCCAAAAACAACTACCTCGGTTTTGTCTTCGTTTAATTGAAGAAAGTGTTGGCACATCCCAATCGTTGATTTGTTCGATGCAGTGTTTGTATTGGACCATAGTCCCCTGGTGATATGGTGATGTAAATGTGTGTGTGTCTGCATAATTTGATTAATGATTGCTAGGCTATATTTAATATCAGGTAGCACTTGCATTCCAAATCATTCTAGCAATGCACTTGCGTCATACCAAAGTTATGAAACCAAAGTTAACCTACTCATTTTTCAACAACTATTCTTATTCAAATTATAATTAAATACGACAGGTAAAGCATTCACAGGCAAGTAAATGGAAAGATTTAGTGTAGAATAATATTGTACACCTATTGTTTAAACAAGTAGCCTACATCCAATAAACAGTCTTAAAAACTGAATGATACAATGAGATTTATGCAGCATTGGGCTTGGTCTTCCAAACACCCAATTAGCAGTTACTCCAAATGTCAGCTGATACAGGCTTTATGTTCGCAAATAGGCAACTAGATTCCATCCAGGCAAGTGTACTTATCCCTGAACCACTTCTCATTGATACAGAGGGACCAATGCTGTGACACTAAATTCTCCATAAAGCTCCATAATTCCAAAGGACTTTAATGCCCATTTGATGTCCTAGAGTCCATTGAGTGATAGAAATTTAAATCAGCACGCTCCTAGTTTTTTTTTTTAGGCATGGCAAGAATCTCACTCATGCCCAATAAGAGATTAGGTAGCACTCTACAATGTTTGAGGAAATAGTGCCAAGGAACGGCAAATTATGAATTAGCAGTGTAATACCTGCTTCCATCAAGCCATGCAAAGTCTTTGCTCGCAGATAGTTACAGGACAGGCCAATGCGATACCAAATTAGTGGCTTAGATGCTGTGACAAGGGTCCCCAGTGAAGAAGGGTCTTGACCCAAAGCATCGGCCATTCCTTCTCTCCAGAGATGCTGCTTACTCCAGCATTTTGTGTCTACCCCTAGTGGAGGCTTGATCTTACTGCAGCCGCCTATCCTATTCTTTAGGCTGATTGAAAGCATTTCTCCAGTAGTTTTCTCTGATGAAACACCAAGATCGAGGGGTAGAGGTGGCCTTTTGCAGTTGGAACTGATGGTGCCAATCATCTGGCAGTCAGTGTGTCTGGCACACAATGATAAAAATAACAGCCCAGCAGGATGCACAACCAGCATATTCAGCCAACTTGCCAGTCATCAGAAGATCCACCCCAATGTAAGTAGGCTGGATGTGGTTCATAGAGAGAGAAATTCAAAGTAATTAAATAGGGAAAACATCCCAACAAAAGGTGCAGACAATTAGACTTCATGGCTTTAACATTGAAATAAAAGATTTACATCGAAATCTAGTTGAAGTTCGGCACAGTGGCGCAGCAGTAGAGTTGCTGCCTTACAGCAAATGCAGCGCTGGAGACCCGGGTTCCATCCCGAACACGGGTGCTGTCTGTACGTTCTCCCTGTGACCTGCGTGGGGTTTCTCCGAAATCTTCGGTTTCGTCCCACAGGTTTATAGGTTAATTGGCTCGGTAAATGTAAAAATTGTCCCTAGTGGGTGTACGATGGTATTAATGTGTGGGGATCGCTGGTCGGCACGGACCCGGTGGGAAAAAGGGCCTGTTTCTGTGCTGTATCACTAAACTAAACTAACGTTCAGCAATTTTCATAGTTTAGACACACAGCGCTGGAGTAACTCAGAGGATCAGGCAGCTCCTCTGGAGAGAAAGGACAAATGATGTTTCGGCTGGGAACCTTCTTCAGACTGGTATAAACCGTATCTGCAGTTCCTTTTACTACAATTTTCATAGGTTGTTGACCTCTGGGCAAATTCAGAAATGAAAGGGAAACAAGAACTCCACTGCTTATTACAGTACGTATCAGCAAGATGTACTACCTGCATTAGGACAATTTGAGCCAACAGTCTATCATGACAGAGCACCTTCTCTCAGCCCCAGACTTCCAATCCAATCTGTCAGGAACAGACCGCAAGTTTCCAACTGCAGCTACATGCAATTAGTTTCCAATTAGTTTATTAATGAGGAAGAAGTATGCCCGGGATCTGGTCCTCAGAAGAATGTGGATCTCCTGGTTCATGCAAGGCTTCTGGTTAGGAAACACTCCGATGTTTTTTGTAGGAACACAGTCCTCCACCATTTCCTTATGAAGTCAGTAACGACTGTGGCAAATTCATTCAGGTTCGTTGCCGAGTCCTTGAACATTGCCCAGTCTACTGACTCCAAGCAGTCCTGTAGTTGTTCCTCTGCCTCCCCTGACCAGCTCTGTGTAGTCCTCACCTCTGGGGGTGGACTCTTCAGTTGCTGCCTGCATGCAGGAAGAAGCAACACCGCTGAATGGTGGGATTTCCCGCAGTGAGGGCGAGAGATGGAGCGATCGGCATCCTTGATGGTGGTATAGCAGTGGTCAAGGGTGTTTCATCCTCTGGTGCTGCAGGCCACATGTTGGTGGGCGTTTGGGAGTGATGTTTTCAGGTTGGCTTTGTAGAAGTCCCCAGCTATGGTGGTAAAGGTTTCGGGGTACACGGTCTGGTGCTTGTTGGCCGCGGAGTGCAGCTCCTCCAATGCTAGACGGACGTCTGCCTGGGGTGGGATGTAGACCATGGTCAGGATGATGGAGGTGAATTTCCTCTGGAGGTAGAAGGGGCGGCACTTCACCGCCAGATGTTCCAGGTGTGGAGAGCAGGAGTTAGACAGAACCGCCACAGATGAGCACCACGAAGAGTTGACCGTGAGGCAGACACCCCTGCCTCTCCCAGATGCCTGCGTATGGTCCATAGGATGGAGAAATCTTCAGACTGGACGGCTGTCTGGGGAGCTGGGGGTGAAACAAACACACAGCATCCCCTCAGCTCCCTTTGGTAAAGCAGCCTCGACCTGAAGCCCTCCACGTTATTTTCCATTGATTGTACATTGGCTAGGAGGATGATAGGGAGAGGGGGGTTACAGTCCCCTGCACTTCAGTCTGGCCTGTAGTCCTGCCCGCCGGCCACGTTTCCATGGAGGCCTGTCTGCTGTTTCCAGGTACAACTGTTACTGCTGCACCTGGAAACGTACTGTTCCTGCGATCCTCCGCCAGGTCGAGAATCCTCTGCGTTCGGGAATTTCCTCACAGTCGGCAGCTCTGTTGCTGCTGCTAGATCGCAATAGCATTAATGCGTTTAAATGCATTAGCAGCTTGCCAGTTACAACGCTGGTCTCTGCGGTTTATTTTATACAGGTAAGCTGAGAACCATTGGATTTGATGATTTTCTGCTGTGCTGCTGGCAACAGGAAGCCACAGGCAGGCGCCATCTTGAAGAGTCACCCTTGAAGAGTCACGCCAAGGAACACAGGTCAAAATTGTGTCTTGGGTACACCAACCTCTCATCTCAGCTATTAGCCTGGTGCTTCTCCTTTGTACTCTGATGTTATTGTATCTTTTATTAGGTAATGGGAGAACAACTGTACAGATTCCACTGACCTCACAAAAACATGTACAATTGGAACAAATCTTCCCTATTTTTAAACTCCGAGCCCTCTGCTACAACGTCAGCTTCCCAGTCTGCTTCTGGCTCGATGCGTTGGTCAGTTTTGGTCGTTCCACCACCCAGCAGATTGGACATGTTAAAAGGCCAGAGAGCACGGCCTCCCCATGAGGCACTTTCATGTATGGACTAGATATCCAACAGAAACTCTTACTTTGTTGGCATTCACCATTACCACACAGGTAAGAGTTGCAGGGAGTTCCAAAGCCTAAATGACAGAGGCAACCTTTTTCAAATTCACTCTCTCTGCACCAGGGAGAGAAATCCCAGCCTTGGTGAAATGGCATGCGTGGCAGACTCAGTGGGAGAGGTGACAGAACATTAAGCTCTATGCATTTTCACAAATTCAGATTAGGAGGCAACTAGGATCAACATGAGCATGCAGAGGTGGCAACTAGGGTCAACATCAACATGCAGAGGTGGCAAATAGAGTAATCGAACCTTCGCCTAACCAAGAATGAAGGCAACAATAGCCAACTGATATTCAAGATGTTTGTTTAGAGATACAGCGCGTTTGGCCCACCAGGTCCGCGCCGACCAGCGATCCCTGCACGTTAACACCCCACACATTAACACTATCCTAAACCCACGCAGACGTATAAACTCCGTACAGGCAGCACCCGTAGTCGGGATCAAACCCGGGTCTCCGGCGCTGCATTCACTGTAAGGCAGCAACTCTACCGCTGCGCCACCGTGACCACCCGATGTAATGCACAAGGGGACCATTGCAACAAGGGGACCATTGCAACAAGGGGACCATTGCAACAAGGGGACCATTGCAACAAGGGGACCATTGCAACAAGGGGACCATTTCAACAAGGGGACCATTGCAACAAGGGGACCATTGCAACAAGGGGACCATTGCAACAAGGGGACCATTGCAACAAGGAGACCATTGCAACAAGGAGTCCATTGCAACAAGGAGACCATTGCAACAAGGAGACCATTGCAACAAGGAGACCATTGCAACAAGGAGACCATTGCAACAAGGAGACCATTGCAACAAGGTGACCATTGCAACAAGGAGACCATTGCAACAAGGAGACCATTGCAACAAGGAGACCATTGCAACAAGGAGACCATTGCAACAAGGAGACCATTGCAACAAGGAGACCATTGCAACAAGGAGACCATTGCAACAAGGTGACCATTGCAACAAGGAGACCATTGCAACAAGGAGACCATTGCAACAAGGAGACCATTGCAACAAGGAGACCATTGCAACAAGGTGACCAATGCAACAAGGAGACCATTGCAACAAGGAGACCATTGCAACAAGGAGACCATTGCAACAAGGAGACCATTGCAACAAGGAGACCATTGCAACAAGGTGACCATTGCAACAAGGTGAACATTGAAAAAAACTGAACTGCAGCAATAAATAATGAGAATCCAGCATGAAGGACAACTATACTAGCTGGACTACCTAGTTTAAAAAAAACACATGTAACCATCTTAGCTTGATGTAAAAGTTACTCTGGGATGAATTTCATTTAATCTTCTAAATACTTTCTCCCACACAAGGCAAATCAAAACCAAACTCTACAATACCCATTCTTCTACCCAAATGATTGTGTCCTCCCATTACGGCTTGTGTAAAATTACAATAAGAACCAATTGATATTTACTATTATAATTGCACACATCAACATGCCCACACCCACTCACTTGTAAGTTAATTTCCACATGATACTTAATTCCCAATTCAAGATGGCACTGGAGTGAGGACTGGGCCCAGTGTATTTATATACATCTATTGCAATTGTTCTACTCTTTTTAAATATACTGTGCACAGCATCTTTCCTTTCTATTGCACTACATGATGTAGTCATGTGGCATGGTCTGACTGGATACCACCATTTTTTTCACTTTATATTGAACACAGGAACAGGCCCTTCAGCCCAATCTCTATGCCTAACGTGATGCCAAGACCAATCCTCACTGCCTGCAAATAATCCACATCCCTCCATTTCCTGCAAAACCATGTGCCTATCCAAAACTCCTTTGTTGTACCTACCCCCACCACCCCCAGCAGTGTATTCTTGGCACTCACCATCCACCGAGAATTTACAAAAACTTGTCTCACACATCTCCTTTAAGCCTTGGCTCTCTCACTTTGACAATAACTAGTGAGTCAACAATTGCATATTCTATTTGGAATTGGCTTGGATGGTTAATTGTCTCGGATGACTATAACATATTGAAAAGAGCAATTAAAGATTGTTGGGCAAATAAAGTCCAAGTATTATCCAGATCGGCCCAGTTGCTGAATATCATCAAGGTTGGCATTAAGGACAGTCCAATTACCTTCCATTTCACAGATTAGTATCAGAATTGTCACGGCAGACAGGAGGTTATTCGACCCATTAAAATCAGTGCTGGATCTATCTAGAACAATCCAAAACTCACAACATCGTCCAATCCAGTGCTTCTTAAACTGGTGAATGGTTCACCCAAAGGTCAATGGAATTATTTTGGGGTGAGTTAAGTCCAGCACGGCCGCTGGACTTAACATCGCCGGCGCGGCTCGGCCACGGGACGTTTCAGTGCCCAGTGCGGCTCGGCCGCGGGGCCTTCCGTCCCCTTGCGGGGGCTGTGCGTGTCGGTCACCTCGGTAGGGGTCGAGCTGCCTGTCCGTGGGCGCGGGGGGAAAAGAGTGGAAGTTTTGTTGCCTCCATCACAGTGAGGGGGTGTTTGGAGTCACTGTGATGGATGTTTGTGTTGGGGTCGTGTGTCCTGTGTTCTTTTCTTTTTTGTTGTGTTCTGTGACTGCTGGAAATGTAATTTCGTTCGGTACCTCGGTACCGAATGACAATAAAGTTCTGTATTCATAGAGGGGTTCTCTAGTTAAAACATAAGCAAATTTAGTCGAGGGTGAATTAAATTTTGTGATAAAGACTCAAGGGTGAATAACACTGAAATAGTTTAAGCAGCACTGCTCTAATCGATACTTTCCCTTTCCCTCTTCCTCTTCCTCCACCCCCCCCCCTCCCCCTCCCCCTCCCCCTCCCATACATGTGAAGTTTGATGTACAAAATTGCTGGAAATTAGAAATTCCATGCTCAACTGCGGGCATTTCTCTCCATAAAAGGTTAGGACTCTGAGATGCAGTCCAGAATTTGCTGGCACTGTGCATTGTAGTGAAAATTTAAATACTGCAGATGGATAGGAAGCAGTTAATGTTACAGGAACCTTCATTAAACTGGAGCCTCCAACCTAAAATGGTAAATGTTTCTCTTTCCATCGACCCAGTGTTTCCAGCAGTTGTTGTTTTTACATTACTCTATACACTCGAATGTTTGTCACTTCTGAGTTTCCCCAGAGTGTAAATCTGCCAAGTGTTGCATTTGGAATCTCACACAGGACTATCAAGTCTTAATTTCCATGGAGGGACAGATACGATAGAATTTTATTTATCCCAGGAAGGAAATTGGTCTGCCAACAGTCAGAAAACACAAGGTACATGAAATTAAAGTGACGAGTGGAAAGGATTGGGGATATGCAAAGATTGGGGGGGGGGGGGGGTGGGGGGGGCGGGAGGTGGAGGGGGAGTCAGTCTACCCCAAAGATTATAGAGCAGAGCAAGATAGACCACTCGATCCTAAAAACCGTAGTATGTCATGGCGCCATTTTAGTAGGCAGAAACTTGCAGAAACATTTTTAAAGAAAAATAACAAAAATCTGTGAATTGATAGATGAGATATATTCTGCATTTTAATGGTATCATCACACATACTGTTTCCCCGAAACACTGATTACACTGTGAGAGGCATAACGAATGGCGGGTTTTGCTTACGAAAATGGCGGACGTTACGCTCCTATGCGTACTACACTTCAGTATAGGCGATTTCAACGGAGTGGTTCATCTTGCTCCTCTAGTATCTTTGGTCTACCCCATGATAAAGGGGGAGGAGTTGTACAGTTTAAAAGGGGGAGGGGTTGTAGTTTAAAGGGGGAGGAGTTGTACAGTTTAAAAGGGGGAGAAGTTGTACAGTTTAAAAGGGGGAGGAGTTGTATTGTTTAAAAGGGGAGGAGTTGTACAGTTTAAAAAGGGGAGGAGTTGCACCGTTTAAAGGGGGAGTTGTACAGTTTAAAAGGGGGAGGAGTTGTATTGTTTAAAAGGGGAGGAGTTGTACAGCTTAAAGAATCATACCAAAGGTGATTGGCAAATATTTGTTAATATAAATTTAAATACAGTCAGAGTTACATTTAAATATAACATTGTGTTTTCATTAATGTTCTTCTGATGGTACCCAACATTCAAAGACGTTGGTTCAACAGCTGGCAAACTGAGGGCTGTCAAACATTTTCACAACCATTTCACGGGCTGCACGGCCTCTGACTCAATCACGTAATGACATTATATCACACATGCAATGGATCAAGTCCTTGATTGTTAACATTTTGGAAGTGGAAAAGGAATGGAATTAATCATGAACAGATTTTTTGTAATCCCCTTTGTATGTCAGTGATAAACAAGTTGGTCATTGCTGGCAAGTACTGCCTAGCTGAACTGAAGACTCCGCTGCGAAATGAGCACATTGTACTCGTTCAATGTTATGTTCAGAGGAGAATGCAAATCACAAGCAGCAATCAGTTTTGAAATGAAAAGTGTAGAAAGGAACTGCAGATGCTGCTTTACACCGAAGATAGACACAAAATGCTGCCCGTCAAGTCTACTGGCCCCATAGGCGGAGCGTCCACTTCATGGGGCTGGAAAGTGGAAGTGCCCTGAGCTAATTCTGCTACCACCATCATCTATTGTACAAGTGAGGCTCCCGCTGATTGTCGCCGGAAGCTTGCGCCCTTTTCAGGACGGACGATGACAGTGATGTAACATTTGAAACATGGATGATGGACACGAAAGAAGATCAAGCCTACTCCATCGTTCAATCATGGCTGATCTATCTCTCCCTCCTAACCCCATTCTCCTGCCTTCTCTCCATAATCCCTGACACCTGTACTAATCAAGAATCTATCTATCTCTGCCGTAAAAACATCCACTGACGGCCTCCACAGCGAAAAAAATAGGAATCCTGGGAATGAGCAAGCACGGCTCAACAAGGTTGGGTGTTCTGAATGTTTACAGTAGGCCACCTAACCCCCAAAGCCAAGACAAACTAACCATACAATCTTCATTGTAACAAAGATCAGGGATTGGAATAAGAAAAAAAAGTTGTTTTGATTTTGGTTGACTTGGAGAAGTTTGAATGTTTGCTAGACCATTACCATTAGAGCATGGAAAATAGTACAGTACATGTCAGGAATAGGCCCTTCATTTGTGCCAAAAATGATGCCATGTTAAATTGATCTCATCTGCCTGTACAGGATCCATATCCCTCTATTCCTTGCACATCTAAATGCCTATCCAAGAGCCACTGTAATATCTGCCTCCACCACCACCCCTGGCAATTCATTCCAGACCTCTACTACTCTCCTTATAGCTATGTCCTCTAGTATTGGACATTTCCACCCTGGGACAAAGTTCTGACTGCCTTCCCTATCTATGCCTTTCAGAATTTTATGCACTTTTCAAGTCTCTCCTTAACCTCCGACATTCCAGAGAAAACCGTCCAAGCCTATCCTACCTCTCCTTGTAGCTGAAATGCTCCAATCCAGGCAGCACTCTGGCAAGTCTCCTCGGCACCCTTTCCAAAGCCTCCACATCTTTCTTGTAATGGGGCAACCATGTCATTAACTGTGTATTCTCTCCATAGATTTAACCTCCCAAAGTGCATCACTTCATACTTGCTCAGGATAAACTCCATCTGCCATTTATCCACCCATCTTCTGACAGCATTCCTCACTGTCTGCAACACCTCCAATGTTGGTGTCATCAGCAAACCTACTCACCAGCTCATCTACATTTGTGCATACAAAAAATGCTGGAGTAACTCAGCTGTCAGTCTGAAGAAGGGTCTCAACCCGAAACGTCACCCATTCCTTCTCTCCAGAGATGCTGCCTGACCCGCTGAGTTACTCCAGCGTTTTGTGTCTACCTTCGATTGATACCAGCATCTGCAGTTTTTTTCCTATACATTTGTGTATAGGTCATTTAACATTTTCCAGCATTCTTTGTTTTAATGCCTTAAAAATTTAGAAGCTTCCTTAGTTTGGTCATGATTGTATTTTTAAATGTTTTGCCAATAGAACCTTTGAGATGGTCATTTTTGGAAGTGGTTTGAACGTTTTAGATTGTTGCACCAGTTGTTGCAGCTTGTGATTTCACCTAAATTTGTAGAGGAGAGAATGGACAGGGTGAGGCGTAAAAAGCCTGTTACGAGTTTGTTAAAACTATATTGGGAGTTTATTATTAATGCTATTCTGCACGCTCAATAGGATGTGACCAACAAAAGGATTGCCATTTTTAAGAAGCAGTGCATCCAAGAACGCACAGTGCTGGAGTAACTCAGCGGGTCAAGCAACATCTATCTTCTTCTTCTTGAGTATGGTGTGCACAGCCTAAAGTTGTAGGCCAAGGGTAGACATCCAGGCCAGGGCAGCATCAGTTGCTGGGTGGATGGCCTTGATACCACCAGGGAAAAGCCTCAGTGAGCAGTCATTCATGATGTGTGGGATGGTCTGGTCTGGATATCTGCAGTCGCAAGCAGAGGGGTGGGAGATTGCAACCTTCATGTGGTCCACCCTGTTTTGACTAATGCAATCAACCCAACGTGCACAATCTAATAGAGGCAACATCTATGAAGAAAAAGGATGGGTGACGTTCCGGGTCGGGACCCTTCTTCAGACTGAAAGTGATGGGGGGGGGGGGGGGGGAAGGTGAAGAGATGGAGGCGAGGAAAGACCAGGACCAACCAGGGCCATCCACAAAAGAGGCCTGAGGCCTGGTAGTCCAACTGTTGGCTAAGGAATGTGAGATCTCAAGTCTTCACTGGAGTTTAGAAGGATGAGAGGGGATCTTATAGAAACATATAAAATTCTAAAAGGACTGGACAAGCTAGATGCAGGAAAAATGTTCCCAATGTTGGGGGAGTCTAGAACCAGGGGTCTAAGAATAAGAATCATTCTAAGAATAAAGGGGAGGCCATTTAAAACAGGTGAGAAAAAACGTTTTCACCCAGAGAGTTGTGAATTTGTGGAATTCTCTGTCACAGGATGAATTTAAGAGAGAGTTGGATAGAGCTCTAGGGACTAGTGGAATCAAGGGATATGGGGAGAAGTTGAGCAGAGGTTACTGATTGTGGATGATCAGCCATGATCACAATGAATGGCGGTGCTGGCTCGAAGGGCCGGATGGCCTCCTCCTGCACCTATTTTCTATGTTTCTATGTTTCAAGAGGCATAAGTTGTGAACTATGGAACTGGTTAAGCGACTAGAGTAGAGGAAGGGGGGGGGGGGAGGGGAGTGGAGGAGGAAGAGGAAGGAGCTAGTAGATGTTACTCACAATTAGAAAATTCAACATTCATAAAAAGCTACCCAAGCAAAATAGGAGGTGTTGTTTCTCCAAATTGCGCAATGCCTCACTCCTGTAGTGGATGCAGCCCAGTGCAGAAAGGTCAGTGTGGGAATCGGAGTTCCCCTTTGTGGCTCACCCTGAACTTTCTCACCTCCAGCTCTTCACCTCCCCCACCCCTTACTTTTAGCCTGAAGAGCCCCGACCCAAAACCTCACCCTTCCCTTCTCTCCAGAGAAGCTGCCTGACCTGCTGAGTTACTCCTGCACTTTGTGTCTATCTTTTGTATAAACTGGCGTCTGCAGTTCTTTGTTTCTACGGTGCATCCAAGTTGTGTGAACATTTCTGTATGTGGGATACCAGCCATCCATCTTTAACACATATTCCAAAGAATAAAGAAAAAGTTCTTTTAATGTGGAAATTAAATGGTTATTTGGATGTTAAGTTTCAGTTATTTGCAAAGGAAGAAAAGTGCAAGGATGGATTTTTGTTTGTCGTACACACATTAAGATGTTAGAAATACAAGCATCTCTACTCCGGATACAAAGTACCTACATTTGAGAGAAATTGGCAATTAGCATATATTCAGATTGGAATTTTGAATTTGTACTTTGGGAGATAGTTTGGAACAATAGGAGATAATGTTAAACATGGCTTTTCGTAACATTGTTTTCCTCTCCCTCCACAGATGCTGTCTGTACCGTTAACCTCCTCCAGCAGTTTGGTATTTGTAAAAGATTAAGTATTGATAACATTCTGAATGAGTTATTTTGGAAAGTTTGTTTTTAGTGTAATGCAAATGAGAGGCTAGGATCAGGTACTTCCTGTCTCCCAAAATGCAAACATGGAATGCCCTTGTGAGGTTCAGTGGCGTCTGGCAAAAGGCAAATGAGGGTTCAGCGTAGATCAGGAGCCGAGCAGAAGAGTAACAATCCATTCTGACCACAGAGAGAAGGCAGAGTAAGAGAGAACCAGCCCACTAACCATTTCATTAGAGGGAACAGGAATGATGAACGCCTACCTCCAGCTTCTCCTGACTTTTTATGAAAGCAGACTTCATATCATATCATATATATACAGCCGGAAACAGGCCTTTTCGGCCCTCCAAGTCCGTGCCGCCCAGTGATCCCCGCACATTAACACTATCCTACACCCACTAGGGACAATTTTTACATTTACCCAGCCAATTAACCTACATACCTGTACGTCTTTGGAGTGTGGGAGGAAACCGAAGATCTCGGAGAAAACCCACGCAGGTCACGGGGAGAACGTACAAACTCCTTACAGTGCAGCACCCGTAGTCAGGATCGAACCTGAGTCTCCGGTGCTGCATTCGCTGTAAAGCAGCAACTCTACCGCTGCGCTACCGTGCCGCCCTTGTGGATTTGTGAATTCAAAGGAACAGGAAAATGAAAACAGGTGGTTCAGAGGAAGCACACTAGCAAACCATGAAAATGTAACTGTAATTGTATTCTGTAATGAAGGTTAGTTCTTGATGGAAGACGTTTGGTGGGGTAGCTCAGAAGAGAAACGTGTTGAAAAACCTTCGAGTTATGGCAATGGACACCATGTTCCACAGCTCGAAAAGCAGGCAGAGCAGAAAGGTGCTGTGAATGTCAGAATATCGACAGCCCAGCCCAAGTAGGAGTGAAGAACAAGTGAGCTGGCCCTGTTCTGTGCTAGGACCAGCTAACAGAGGACAAACTTGTTCGGGGTGCCCATCGGTGTGACACCTTTATATCAATTTAGATACAGACCATCGCAAGCCCTCCTGTACATTAATCTTTGGTCACGCCAAGATGGTGCCCAACCCAGGTAACTGTATGCAAGCCACAGAAGCAGGTCTACAATCACATATTATAATCGCTCTACAACATTTCTTCTATACACTGTAAATGGCCCCTCGATCGTAACCATGTATTGTCTTTCCACTGACTGGGTAGAACGCAACAAAAGCTTTTCACTGTACACGTGACAATAAACTAAACTGTCAGTGTAAAGATTGATTAACGGAGCCTACCGAGAACACGGAACACAGTAAAGGAACAGGCCCTTCAGCCCATAATGTCCATGCTGAACATGATGCCGTTAAACTAATCACTTTAGCCTGCACATGATCCACGCCCCTCCACATCCACATGTCTGTGCATGGTACTATCACATCTGCTTTCACCCACACCTGACAGTGCACTCCAAGCACACATGCCACTAACACCAACTTGCCCCAAACATCTTTACATCTTTCCCTCCTCACCTTTAAGCTATGCTGACCAGTCTTCGATATTCCCACCTTAGGAAAGGATCTTTCTCCCCTTCGATGCCTCTCAAATGTTATATTCTACCATCAAGTCTCCCCTCAACCTTCGCCATTCCAGAGAAAACCATCCAAGGTTGTCCAACTTCTGCTTGTGGCGAATAAACCCAAACCCAGGCAGCCTTCTGGTAATACACAAAGTGTATTCTGGAGTAACTCAGCAGGATCTTTGGAGAAAAATGATAGGTGACGTTTTAGGACCCTCTTCAGATTAACTGTAGAGAGTGGGGGGGGGAGAGCAGGATGCAAGAAATGACCAGAACAAATCAGGGCCAGCTGCAAATGATCTGGGAGGCCAATTGTGTAGGAAAGAACTGCAGATGCTGGTTTAAACTAAAGATTGACACAAAAAACTGGAGTAACTCAGTGGGGCAGGCGGCATCTCTGATGAGAAGGAGTGGGTGACGTTTCAGGTCAAGACCCTTCCTCAGCTGGTAGGCCAATTGTTGGCTGGGGAAAGTGTGATCGCAAGAGGGATACAATGTGGTGAACTGTGGAACTGGTTAAACGACTAGGGTGGAGGAAGGGGACTGGGGGGGGGGGGGGGGGAGTGTGTTAGTAGAAGTTACTTAAAATTAGAGAATTCAATGTTCATACCGCTGGGTTGTAAGCTATTCAAGTGAAATAGGTCCTGTTCCTCCAATTTGTGTTTGGCTTCTCTGTGGCAATTGAGGAGGCCCAGGACTAAAAGGCCAGTAGGGAATGCGTAGGGGAGTTGAAGTAATTGGCAGCTGGGAGATCCCGTAGGCTTCTGCGGATTCGAAGTACAGGTGCTCTGCAAAACGGTCGCCGAGTCGACATTTGGTCTCGCCGATGTACATAAAATGGAAGCTGTGATTAGGGACGGGATCACGTAGGAGGTGATGGAAGTGTTGGATGTCGAGGCTGGTGGGGTGAGAGGAGAAGACCGGGGGAACTCTATCCTTATTGCAGCTGGGGTAGGGGGAGCCATAGCAGACCTACGGGACACACAGGAGATGCATGTGAGGGCCTCAGTTATAACAGAAGGGGGAGCCCATGTTCCCTGAAGAAAGAGTGGCACGGTGGCATAGCATTAGAGTTGCTGCCTACAGCGACAGAGACCCGGGTACGATCCTGACCACGGGTGCTGTCTGTACGGAGTTTCTACGTTTGCCCCCTGAGTTTTCTCCAGGAGTTCCAGTTTCCACCCACACTCCAAAGATGTACAGGTTAGTAGGTTAATTTGTGGATAGTGTCAGGGTGCAGGGATCGCTGGTCGACACTGACTGGGTAGGCCTGTTTCCGTGCTGTATCACTAAACTAAACTGATGTTCTACTATGGAACACCTCATCTTGGGAGCAGATTCGGCAGAGGAATTGAGAGGAAAAACTTTTTCACCCAGAGAGTCGTGAATTTAGACAATAGACAATAGGTGCAGGAGTAGGCCATTCAGCCCTTTGAGCCAGCACCGCCATTCAATGCGATCATGGCTGATCACTCTTAATCAGTACCCCGTTCCTGCCTTCTTCCCATACCCCCTCACTCCGCTATCCTTAAGAGCTCTATCCAGCTCTCTCTTGAAAGCATCCAACGAACTGGCCTCCACTGCCTTCTGAGGCAGAGAATTCCACACCTTCACCACTCTCTGACTGAAAAAGTTCTTCCTCATCTCCGTTCTAAATGGCCTACCCCTTATTCTTAAACTGTGGCCCCTTGTTCTGGACTCGCCCAACATTGGGAACATGTTTCCTGCCTCTAATGTGTCCAATCCCCTAATTATCTTATATGTTTCAATAAGATCCCCCCTCATCCTTCTAAATTCCAGTGTATACAAGCCTAATTGCTCCAGCCTTTCAACATACGACAGTCCCGCCATTCCGGGAATTAACCTAGTGAACCTGCGCTGCACGCCCTCAATAGCTAGAATATCCTTGTGGAATTCTCTGCCACAGAAGGCAGTGAAAGCCAAATCATTGGATGCATTCAAAAGAGAGTTAGATAGAGCTCTAGGTGCTAGCGGAATCAAGGGATATGGGGAGAAGGCAGGCACGGGTTACCGACTGTGGGTGATCAGCCATGATCACATTGAATGGCGGTGCTGGCTCGAAGGGCCGATTGGCCTACTCCTGTACCTATTCTCTATGTATCTATGAGAGTTGGGAATAGCATCTTTGCAAGAGCCAGGGTGGGAAGAAGTGTAGGAAAATAACTGCAGATGCTGGTACAAATCGAAGGTATCACAAAATGCTGGAGTAACTCAGCAGGTCAGGCAGCATCTCTGGAGAGAAGGAATAGGTGACGTTTCGGGTCGAGACCCTTCTTCAGACTGATGGGTGGGAAGATGTGTAGTGCAGATAACGAATGTAGTGCAGGATGTTTACAATAGATGTCAGTCGACAGTCTATCCCCTGTGATGGCTCCTATTATAGGTGTAATTCAATGGAATGATTTGTCAGATTGAAAATCTAGAGTGAATGATGTCATTGCAGTGACGGAACTTGTATTTTATCACCTGATGTTATCTTTGTTATTAATAGCATAAAAGCTCAATTCTTTCAGTTCAGGGAGATTTTACCGAGTGTCTCTGAAAGAATGCCTGCTTGTTGTGATGAATAAAGGCCTCGTGCATCTATCAGCTTTTGTCTCCAGTGACTCATTCAGTCACAATATTTGGACGAGTGCTTCAGAGTTGCAGAGAATATTTAAAATGGAACAAAATGCAAGATCCCATAAACACCATTCAGAATTTTGCTTATTGCATACCTTAACCCCAGTTTAAAATTTATGACAACCATTGGCATTCATCTTATTTCCACTTTGGTTAGTTGAACATGAAAAGCCTAAAAATGTAAACAATTCAAACATTTAAGTATTGATACAAGCACAATTGGAAATATATACATCTCCATGCCACATTTTGTATGGCCTTGCAACATTACACAATCAAATCCACCAGTACTTCATCAAGACGCTTTTTTTAAATTCCTCACCACAGCCAAGTCCAAACTTGTTTCCTTTATTACCAATGGGCCAAGGGTGCTAAAAAGCTATTTAACACATTTGACATTACAACTGAAATTGCAATCTTTATCCAGAACTGTACATGATACAACTGATGCTTTCAAGTGCACCATAATGCATTTCATTTTCGATAATGTTTCTTTAAATTTTGTATGATGCTGGACAAAGTTTGATAGAATCTCAAGAACAATCAAGCCAAAGTTCAAAGTATTAAGAATGTAACCCTATGGAATAATGGCAAACAAAATAATGCACATAATTCTTAAAGTGGCAGTGATCCATTCTAAAATGTGCAACCCATTAAAATTTACTGGCAAAGGAGAACATGGCAAATTATGACTTTTTTAAACATGACCCATTGCATGAAGTTATGCCTGTATACCCAAAACTGTGCATTAAATATAAAGCCTTTAGCCTGATCTATAATATTTTTTAAATCACTGATTCCAATATAATGAATCACAGGTATAAAATTAAATTACAAAAGTAAACACTCTCATAATTTGTCTGTTATAATGGGTGGCCTTGTTTTTCTAAAGTGCGTCTCTCGAGTCCTTTAATGGGCATTAATGGACCATCACAAAGTTGCCATTAACTGGAAGCCAAGTCTATTTGAAAGATTATCTTTTCCAGTATCCTTTCTAAAATATTTATCTTCAGATTCTTACTTGCTGCCTTTTTTGAAGACTTAGTTTATTTTATTGTCACGTGTACCGAGGTACAGTGAAAAGCTTTTTTGTTGTGTGCCAACCAGTCAGGAGAAAGACAATATATGATTACAATCGACCCATTTACAGTGTATAGATACATATGGGAATAACCTTTAGTGTCAGGTAAAGCCAGCAAAGTCCGATCAAGGGTAGTCCGAGGGTCACCAAAGAGGTAGATAGTATACAGTCATTACATCATTCTCCCTGGTGCCCCTTGTTCAACTGAATGGCACACTTATTTCAAGAATTACCTTGCCTTCAACCAGTATGCATGCACTTCCCTCCAAGGTTTACTAAATAACAATAAGGCAAGAGAATTGTAACTTTTTCTCTGCAGTCTCTAAAGTTGGGTAGGGTAGCACATGGACTGTCATTTAAATCTGCACAAAACTAATCTGACAAAGTGCTTCATCTATCAAACACAAAAATGTAGAATTTGGGGGTTTGATGGAAAATTCAACTACAAATAACTGGAAGCACTGCTAAAGTGGGATAACAGAATTAGTGTGAATGGGTGATCAATGGTCAGCATGGATTTGGTATGCAAAAGAACTTGTTGCCATGTTGTGACTTCCAATTTTTCAATCAATCAATCAATGCATTTTTTTAGTATGGGACAACATTATACATAAAATAAACCATTAAAGAACTAAACTAACATTTAATTGGTATAAAAGGGAACCTTTGGGTCCATCTGCACTGAGTGGGCCAAACGCTTACATCCAAGCTGTAGCGAAGGTAGACACAAAATGCTGGAGAAACTCAATGGGTCAGGCAGTGTCTTTGGAGAGAACGGAATGGGCGACGTTTCAGGTCGAGACCCTTCTTCAGGTGTCGACCCGAAAAGTCACCCATTCCTTCTCTCCAGAGATGCTGCATGATCCGCTGAGTTACTCCAGCATTTTGTCTACCTTCGATTTAAACCAGCATCTGCAGTTTTCTTTCCTCCGAGCTGTATCTTTATATTAAACCTAGTTGTGTCTCGCTCTCGCTCTCTCTTTCTCAATATTCCACTTTTGTACCCATAAAATATTTACTATAAAATGCTTTGTAAATGCAATATTTTGTTAGATAATTAATCTGCAGCAAGACATAATTCCCAGGGCCATGGATGGGATCAGGAAAGATTCGGGCACTGACCAACTAGTATTCCTCCACCATTAGATTAAAATGGCTTGTGCTGAGAAAACACAATTGCACACTTGGAGCCAAACAGCGCTTTCTTCCCACTCACATTCTTGCTGAGAATGAAGACAACTTGAGGGAAAAGATATACAGGCACGCCCCTAAACATCACCTTTCCAGTGCCTCCAGAGATGCTGCCTGACCCGCTGAGTTAGGCAGCACTCTATTTATTTGCTCGATTCTAATATCAGCAGTTCCTGTCTAAAACAATATGAAGATAGACACAAAGAGCTGGAATAACTCAGTGGGTCAGACAGCATCTCTGGAGAAAAGGGAATAGGTGACGCTTTGGGTCTGGACATTTCTGGTCAGTGTGGGAATAGGAAGGGGAGTTAAAGTGCTTGGCAACCAGGAAATTGGGTACATCCAGGCAGATTTGTCTCTTCAATAATATGTAATCCAATAATAATTTGTCTCATCAATAATATGAGGTGGCTTCAACAATTTGTGCTTTTTAATATTCCCAATTCCTTGCCCCAAGTCACGGAAACAGAAGTAAAGGAGTTTAGGAGAGGCTGTCACCCCCAACAATATCACTATGTACAGATAATCACAATTTGACTTAGAGTCATAGAGTGATACAGTGTGGAAAGAGGCCCTTCGGCCCAACTTGCCCACACCGGCCAACAATGTCCCAACTACACTGGTTCCGCTTGCCTGCGCTTGGTCCATATCCCTCCAAACCTGTCCTATCCATGTACCTGTCTAATTGTTTCTTAAATGATGGGATAGTCCCAGCCTCAGCTGTCTCCTCTTGCAGTTTGTTCCATACACCCACCACCCTTGTGTGAAAAAGTTACCCCTCAGATTCCTATTAAATCTTTTTCCCCTCACCTTCAACCTATGTCCTCTGGTCCTAGATTCCTCTACTCTGGGCAAGAGACCCTGTGCATCTATCCGATCAATTCCTTTCATGATTTTGTACACCTCTATAAGATCACCCCTCATCCTCCCGTGCTCCAAAGAAGAGACCCAGCCTACTCAACCTCTCCCTATAGTTCACACTCTCTAGTCCTGGCAACATCCTCATAAAACTTCTCTGAACCCTTTCAAGCTTGACAATATCATTCCTATAACATGGTGCCCAGAACTGAACACAATATTCTAAATGCAGTCTCACCAACATTTTATACAACTGCAACATGACCTTCCAACTTCTGTACTCTATACTGACTGATGAAGGCCAATGTGCCAAAAGCCTTTTTGACCACCTTATCTACCTGCGACTCGACCTTCAAGGAACCATGCACCTGTACTCCTAGATCCCTCTGCTCAATACTCCCCAGAGGCCTACCATTTACTGTGTAGGTGCTGCCCTGGTTATATATCCCAAAATGCAATACCTCACACTTCTCTGTATTTAAATTCTATCAACCATACCTCAGCCCACCTGGCTAATCGATCCAGATCTTTCACAACCGTCTTCATTGTCTGCAAATCCACCCACTTTTGTACCATCAGCAAACTTGCCCTGTATGTACCCATCCAAATCATTGATGTAGATGACAAACAGTAACGGGCGCAGTACCGAACCCTGAGGCACACCACTAGTCACAGGCCTCCAGTCTGAGAATGGCTGGAAAATTGGGATCCAGATAGAAAATCCAGTGGATAGAAAATTGGTTGGCAGACAGAGAGCAAAAAGTGGGGATAAATGGGTTCCTTTCAGAATGGCAGGCAGTGACTAGTGGGGTACCACAAGGCTCGGTGCTGGGACCGCAGCTATTTACAATATACATTAATGACTTGGATAAAGGGATTAAAAGTAACAGTAGCAAATTTGCAGATGACACAAAGCTGGGTGGCAGTGTGAACTGTGAGGAAGATGCTATGAGGTTGCAGGATGACTTGGACAGGTTGTGTGAGTGGGCAGATGCATGGCAGATACAGTTTAATGTGGATAAGTGTGAGGTTATCCACTCTGGTGGTAAGAATAGGAAGGCAGATTATTATCTGAATGGTGTCGATAGGAAAAGGGGACGTACAACGAGAGCTTGGTGTCCTAGTGCATCAGTCACTGAAAGGAAGCATGCAGGTACAGCAGGTAGTGAAGAAAGCCAATGGAATGTTGGCCTTCATAACAAGAGGAGTTGAGTATAGGAGCAAAGAGGTCCTTCTGCAGTTGTACAGGGCCCTAGTGAGACCGCACCTGGAATACTGTGTGCAGTTTTGGTCTCCAAATTTGAGGAAGGATATTCTTGCTATTGAGGGTGTGCAGCGTAGGTTTACTAGGTTAATTCCCGGAATGGCGGGACTGTCGTATGCTGAAAGACTGGAGCGATTAGACTTGTATACACTGGAATTTATTAAGGGGTTGGACACGTTAGAGGCAGGAAACATGTTCCCAATGTTGGGGGAGTCCAGAACCAGGGGCCACAGTTTAAGAATAAGGGATAGGCCATTTAGAACGGAGATGAGGAAAAACTTTTTCAGTCAGAGAGTTGTAAATCTGTGGAATTCTCTGCCTCAGAAGGCAGTGGAGGCCAATTCTCTGAATGCTTTCAAGAGAGAGCTAGATATAGCTCTTAAGGATAGTGGAGTCAGGGGGTATGGGGAGAAGGCAGGAACGGGGTACTGATTGAGAATGATCAGCCATGATCACATTGAATGGCCTACTCCTCCATCTATTGTCTATAGAAGCAACCTTCCACCATCACCCTCTGCTTCCTTCCATGGAGCCAATTTTCTATCCATTCAGCTATCTCTCCTTGGATCCCATGAGATCTAGCCTTCCAGAGCAGCCTACCATGCGGAACCTTGTCAAACACCTCACTGAAGTCCATGTACACAACATCTACAGCTCTGCCCTCATCAACCTTTTTGGTAACGTCTTCAAAACTCAGATTTGTGAGACATGACCTCCCACGTACAAAACCATGCTGACTGTCCCTAATCAGCCCTTGCCCGTCCAAATGCCTGTATATCCTATCCCTCAGAATACTCTCCAGTAACTTCCCAACTACAGATGCTAAGCTCACCGGCCTATAGTTCCCAGTATTTTACCTGCAGCCTTTCTTGAAAAGAGGCACAACATTTGCCACCCTCTGATCTTCCGGCACCTCTCGCCTATTTAAGGATAACTCGTAAATTGCAACCAGGGCTCCCTCAATTTCCTCTCTGGTTTCCCGTAATGTCACTTAAACTTAATGTCACTTAAATAAGCTACGAACGAAAGGTAGGCACAACATGCCTGAGTAACTCAGCGGGGAAGGCAGCACGGTGTAGATCCTTCCTACACACTAACGAAAGGTAAGCTCTCAATGCTCGGCTGTAGGGAGAAGGGCGACCGACGGGTGGCGAGTTTCCAACCAGGTAACCAAAGGCTGGCTCCACCCGACACCTTCCAGTAGAGTACGCTGAGATTTCGCAAGCGACAATGGCAGGGACGGACTCTCGGGACTTGCCGGGCTCAGCCTCTGGCGTGACAGGCAACGTTTTACTCACCACCATGTTCCAGTCTGTGTCCACCCGGTCGGCCAGTCCGCACAGATACACCGACAGGTACAGGCAAGAGCACACGAACATGGTGATCGCCACAAACATCACCCATCCTTGCAACAGAGGCACCGGCACGTTGGACGAGGCGATCAGAATCCACACCAGGCCTCCAAACAACTTTGTCGTGGAGAGAAAGAGAAAGAGGGAGGAAGGGGGGAGAGAAGCATGAAGGGGGAGAGAGGAGGGAGGAAGGGGAGAGAAGGGAGGGGAGAGAGGGGAGAGAGGGAAGGGGAGAGAGGGAAGGGGAGAGAGGGAAGGGGGAGAGAGGGAAGGGGAGAGAAGGGAGGGGAGAGAGGGAAGGGGAGAGAGGGAAGGGGAGAGAGGGAAGGGGAGAGAAGGGAGGGGAGAGAGGGAAGGGGAGAGAGGGAAGGGGAGAGAGGGAAGGGGAGAGAGGGAAGGGGAGAGAAGGGAGGGGAGAGAGGGAAGGGGAGAGAGGGAAGGGGAGAGAGGGAAGGGGAGAGAGGAAGGGGAGAGAAGGGAGGGGAGAGAAGGGAGGGGAGAGAGGGAAGGGGAGAGAGGGAAGGGGAGAGAGGGAAGGGGAGAGAAGGGAGGGGGAGAGAGGGAAGGGGAGAGAGGAAGGGGGGAGAGAGGGAAGGGGAGAGGGGAGAGGGGGAAGGGGAGAGGGGGAGGGGAGAGGGGGGAGGGGGAGGGGAGAGAGGGAAGGGGAGAGGGGGAAGGGGAGAGGGGAAGGGGAGAGGGGAGAGAGGGGGGAGGGGAGAGGGGGGGAAGGGAGAGGAAGAGAGGGGGTTGTTAAAATGCGGCAGTAAACAGGCGCCGCCGCCCAGTCTCAGTCCCATTGCCTCCCTCCCTCCCTCCCTCCGGCCCAACAAGTCCGCCGCGCTACTCACTATCTCCAAGCAGATGAATGCACCGGAGTATGTTTGCAGCACCGGTGGGCCGAGGGGCAGAGTGACCCGCGGTGCCGGGAAAGACACGGAGTTGGCGTTGGCAGCGGGAGCCGACATGGTGCAGGTGAGAGCCTCGGGGAGCGGGCGGGCGGGCGGCGTCACACGAGGCGGAGCCGGGCCAGGTGAAGCCACTCCCCGCGGCAAAGGCGGCAACACCTGCGGCAACGGCGGCAACATCGGCCCGGCCACACCTGCAGCGTCCCGTCCCCCCCCCCCCTCCACACCTGCAGCGCCCTCCCCCCCCCTCCACACCTGCAGCGCCCTCCCCCCCCTCCACACCTGCAGCGCCCTCCCCCCCCCTCCACACCTGCAGCGGCCCTCCCCCCATCCACACCTGCAGCGTCCCCCCATCCACACCTGCAGTGCCCCCCCCACACCTGCAGCGCCCCCCCACACCTGCAGCGCCCCCCCACACCTGCAGCGCTCCCCCCACACCTGCAGCGCTCCCCCCACACCTGCAGTGCCCCCCTCCACACCTGCAGCGCCCCCCCCACACCTGCAGCGTGTCCCCCTCCACACCTGCAGCGTGTGTCCCCCCCCCACACCTGCAGCGGCCCTCCCCCATCCACACCTGCAGCGCCCCCTCCACACCTGCAGCGCTCCCCCCACACCTGCAGTGCCCCCCTCCACACCTGCAGCGCCCCACCACACCTGCAGCGTGTCCCCCTCCACACCTGCAGCGTGTGTCCCCCCCCACACCTGCAGCGGCCCTCCCCCATCCACACCTGCAGCGCCCCCTCCACACCTGCACCTCCGCACATACAGCGCCCCCTCCACACCTGCAGCGCCCCCCCCACACCTGCAGCGCCCCCCCCACACCTGCAGCGCCCTCCACACTTGCAGCGCCCCCCCACACCTGCAGCGCCCTCCACACACCTGCAGCGCCAACCCCCCCACACCTGCAGCGTGTCCCCCCCCACCTGCGGCGCTCCCCCCCACCTGCGGCGCTCCCCACCACCTGCGGCGCTCCCCCCCACACCTGCGGCGCTCCCCCCACACCTGCGGCGCTCCCCCCCACACCTGCGGCGCTCCCCCCACACCTGCACTGGTGCATCACGCTGCATTGTATTATCATTATCATGCTTTGTTTACCCTTATTGGCAGCAATTAATTTTGTCTATCTTCAAGGCGAATCAACGACTTATTTGTTCTTTTGGATCGTGCAATGTTATTTTGAAGATCTGAACAAGAAGACCATAGAATGTCTTTCAATTTAATTATATTTCCTAGGAATAGCCATTTTTAGCTGCTGAAAAACACCAATAACTCCTGTACCCCACCCCGATTCTCATCCCTGCCTAGTCCCCACCACCATTCATCAGAGAGAGCTAGATAGAGCTCTTAACGATAGCGGAGTCAGGGGGTATGGGGAGAAAGCGGGAACGGGGTACTGATTGAGAATGATCAGCCATGATCATATTGAATGGCGGTGCTGGCTCGAAGGGCCGAATGGCCTCCTCCTGCACCTATTGTCTATTGTCTATCTTGCCCGTTCCACTAACATGTCATGGCCGCATGTGATGTGCATTTCTGGTTAGGATGTTTTCATCATGAGGGTGGTGAAGCTGTGGAATTCTTTGCCACAGAAGGCTGTGGAGGCCAATTCAGTGGATATTTTTAAGGCAGAGATAGATAGATTCTTGATTAGTATGGGTGTCAGAGGTTATGGGGAGAAGGCAGGAGAATGGGGTTAGGATGGAGAGATAGATCAGCCATGATTGAATGACAGAGTGGACTTGATGGGCCGAATGCTGTAATCCTGCTCCTATTACTTATGGCCCTATGATTGTCAATGAGGACTTTGACATACAGTGATAAGGAGATCAGTCCTTACAGAGATGATTTAGAGAAGAGGTGATCTACTGAACTAATTAGATGGGACCACCGATGTTCACCTTCTATTATTGCACCGTTTCGTCCCTGGGTTATGAACACCTTGTTTTATGGACACCTCGTGCATGCAAGTGACCATTTGGCAGTCTGCTGGGATGGATGGAAGTGAATTTGTCAGGTGCTGCAGGGCTGCAGGCATTACCTGACAGGTAGAAACGTGGCATTTCCGGGTAACTTCTCTCCCCCCCCCTCTAAGTCATAAAAATCAGGGGCTGGCTGGGTTGAGCCAAACAGAGCTGGGCGCGATGAACAAGAAGACTCATTTGCTCACTTGCAGAGTCAGAGAGGCCACCTGGCGTCTGCTCTCCCATCAGCTGTTTCTGTGATGCTCTCCCACACACTGTTTTTTGCTTATTTCCAACTTACAAACATTTTGGGTTCCAAACTGTTCTCGGGAACAGAATCCTGTTGTAAACTGGAGACTGCCTGTAAAATAATTTCAGTACCTTTCTCTTTAGTAGTATAAAGGTCGATTCTGGGATGAAGGAACAAGTTGCTTCAAGAGTTAAATATTTCTTAAACTGAATAGCACCTGAGCTTTGCCTGCTTCTGGAGAGATAAAATCTGACTCATGTATTCAAAATAATGGTGAAATATTAAGGCATAGATATGTTATCCAGCAACAACTTGAAATAGACTTGCTGAACAACATGTGATATTGAAAAATATGTAAATATGCTTATATTAATAAACTCTGTGATTAAAGTTTGCTCTGGTGTACACACATTTAATGAATTACATTGTTCAGTTGGGTGTGATTTATTTATTTTGTCCCATTTTATTTATCTACAAAGCAGGAACGTTTCTGTACCTTTCTTCCTATACCTAAACTTTGAATTTTCTTCAAGCTCTCCTGATAGGCCCTTCCAATTTACAAGTCATAGGAGCAGAATTAGCCCATTGAGTCTACTCTGCCAATCTGAATGAGTCTGCTCCTTCCTTCCTTCTCAATCCCAATCTTTTGCCTTTTCCGCATAACCTTTGACACCCTTACATCAAGAACCTTTAATCCCCACTTTAAAAATACCCAAAGTCTTGGCCTCCACGGATGAATTCCATGGATTCACCACACTCTGGCTAAAAAAAATACTCTTTGTCTCCTTTCTAAAGGTACATCCTTTTAACCTGAGGCTGTGTTCTCTGGTCTTAGAACTCTGGTCTCCCCCCCCCCCCCCCCCCTCATCCTTCTAAACTCCAGCGAATACAGGCCCAGAGCCGTTAAAGGCTTATCAAACCAAATTGTCCATGGGATCATTCTTGTAGAATGGTGTCGACTCGAAATGTTACCTTTTCTTTCTCTCCTGAAATGCTGCCTGCCCCGCTGAGTTATTCCAGCATTTTGTGTCTACCTTCTCGTAAACTTTCTCTGGACTCAGTCCAATGCCAACACATCCCTCCTCGGATATTGAGCCCGAAACTGCTCACAATACTTCAAATGGCAGTCTGGCCAGTGCCTTATGGATCCTCAACATAACATCCTTGTTTTTATATTCTAGTGCTCTTGAAATAAATGCCTACATTGCAATTGCCTTCCTTACTACCAATTCAACCTGCAAATTGACCTTTTGGGAATCCTGCACCAACAATCCTAAGTCTCTTTGCACATTTGATTTCTGAATTCTCTCCCTATTTAGAAAATACTGTATGCCTTTATTCCTACTACCAAAGTGCATGACCGCACATTTTGCTCTGCAGTATTCCATCTGTCTCTTCATTGCCCCCTCTCCCAAACTATCCAAGTCCTTCTGCTGACTCCCTGCTTCCTCTACGCTACCTGCTCCTCCATCTATCTTCATATCATCTGCATTGTATCATCAGATTCCACATCAGCTGTGATGTTCAGCTCCATTTCATACCTGGCTCCACCTCGCTGCCAGCTCACTGATTTGTTTTGCTCGCTGCCTATCTTCCAATGTTCAATGAGTGGACATTAGGAAAATAGAAATTGTAGGCCTGGACTTTAATTTGCAGATGAGTTTGCTGCAGCCTGGTCATGGTAATTTCCTTAAAGGAATTGGAAATACAATCGACTGCAGATGCTGCAATCTTGAACAAATGGGCCAGGCAGCATCAGTGGAGGGAAATAATCAGACAGTATTTTGGGTTGAGATTCTTGAAGGCTCTTCCTCAGTCTTGAAGCAAGGTCCCGACCTGAAATGCCACTTGTCTGTTTCCCTCCACAGATGCTGCTGACCCATTGAGTTCCTCCAGCAGTTTGTTTTATGTTCAACAATTGGACTTTCTTGCATGAACAAAAGCTGGTTATCTTTCCACAGCAACTTCTAATGTATGAATTCATGAATGTGTGATCAGGGTGCAGTCGAAGCCATGTGTAAAACAGATGTAAATGGAGAAGTGACCTGAAGCTCAAATCTGAGAATCAAATTTGAAGATTGTTTTTAAAATGGATAAAGGAAGGTGGAGTGTCATAATGAATTGAGAAACATAGTATCTTGGTGACTAAAGCCTACTCATCAGTGGGGTGGGGAGTGAGAGTGATGTTGGGTAAATTACTTGAGCAAGAAAGAGCAATTAAACTATAAAAAACACTTTTTAGCTAAGCATTGCAAAATGCTGAACATTGACTTAAAAGAAACTTTAAATGAACATTGTGCTGGAAGGAACTGCAGATGCTGGTTTAAAACCGAAGATAGACACAAAAAGCTGGAGTAACTCATCGGGTCAGACAACTTCACTGGAGAAAAGGAATAGGTAACGTTTCGGGTCGAGACTCTTCTTCAGTCTGACGTTTCGGGTCGGGACCCTTCTACAGTCTGAAGAAGGGTCCCGACCTGAAAAGTCGCCTATTTCCTATCCCCAGAGATGCTGCCTGACCTGCTGAGTTAGTCCAGCTTTTTGTGTGTACATGAACATGAATGAATGAATGAATAAGTTTATTGGCCAAGTATGTACATACAAGGAATGTGCCTTGGTGCTCCGCTCACAAATGACAACACAAACATACAGTTAACAATTAAGAATAAAGCATAACCACATCAAAACAATAAGGATACAACATTACGTTCTAAACATGGGGGTGAAAATAAACCAGAGCAAAAAAGAGACTACAAACTTTGGTTATTGAGTAGAACTATCACTCGTGGAAAAAAAACTGTTTTTATGTCTGGCTGTGGCTGCTTTGACAGTGCTTTAAACATTGCTTTACCTTTGTTTCTGTGCTTTCTATGTGGAATTTGTTCCATGAGTTATTAAGATTACACAGCACCAAGCCCTTTTAGCATCAAATACATTCGTGAGGGCTAATTCAGTCTGAGATCATCATGCTGAAAGTACACTGGGCCTAAGCTACAGTTACACCTACCTCTCCTTCAATCATTTTTTGAACAGTCAGCGAGCAACATGGCTTATTTTATGCAAGGAGGAATGATTCATCATTGTAATGAGATAGCTCTTTTTAAAGAGTAACAACATTAGTAAACCTTGCTGGCTGTTCACTATTTGTTTTCAGTTAATCATTAATATTTTTCAGTATTTGCTATTAATTATTATTTTGGGCCTTGTGGACTGGAATGTGCTTTTGCAGTCTGCAATCAACCGCTTTCAGTGAAGCAGGGATAAATTTTGCCTTGCTGCCTTGGAGATGACCTGGGGGAGTGGATTATGTGATCATCACACAACCTAGTCCATGCTCATCAACTCAATGACAGCTGGGTGTGTTCTACAATGGCTGCAAGATCAGCCCTGTCAGAACACTGCAGGCAGCAACCTTCTCATTTAGACACCTCACACTTATATTTTTGTGAACATTTAGAAACATAGAAAATAGGTGCAGGAGGAGGCCATTTGGCCCTTCGAGCCAGCACCACAATTCAATATGATCATGGCTGATCATCCAAAATCAGTACCCCATTCCTGCGTTCTCCCTTGATTCCTTTAGCACTAAGAGCTATATCTAACTCTTCTTGAGAACATCCAGTGAATTGGCCTCCTGTGGCAGAGAATTCCACAGATTCACAACTCTCTGGGTTTTAAATAAATATAAGTTGCTTAAGGTTCAGATCAAACACAGTTAATTGCACAAATTCTAAATTCAAGATGGAACCATAGTTTTCAATAGTTTACAAAGCCTAAAGTAAGAATTTCAAATAGATAACCACTGTGCTGTGTCAATCATCATCTGCTCAGGGCAGTCCCATATTCTTCTTAATGCTGCCCAGCAACAGACACCGAACTAGTCAATCACTGATTTATCACTAAACATTTGATGCTACTGGTTTTCTGATGCAAAGATTTGAAATCTTGATGGAAGCCTTCATAATCCCTGTGTGAGTACCTCACAGCAAACTGATGGGGAACAGTACCTGGGGATCAGTGCCTGTGTGTTATTAGCAGATGGTGTTGTGGCACTGGCTGCAGCAGTCTAATTAAATGTTCAGCTAACTTGTGACGTGTAACTTGGCGGAACACACCTGGGATGAGGGAAGCCGCTGGATAAGACTGTCCTGTTCTTTGTCAAAATGCCAACTGTTGGTCTGAAATTACTACAAACAAATATGGCAAACTAAACATGGCTGGTGTCAAAATCATTTATTATGCATTCAAAAAAGAAATGTAGAAAACACTTTCATGGGCATTCACATTTTATTTCAGTAAACCAGCTTCAAATGTTTCCCTCTCACTAAGACACACCACCAGTCACACTTTAAAGTTTTCAAAAACAACCTTCTACCATTACCCTCTGCTTCCTACCATCAAGCCAATTATGTATCAAATTATGTATGAAGGAACTGCAGATGCTGGGTTAAACCAAAGATAGACACAAAAAGCTGGAGTAACAGGCAGTATCTCTGGAGAGAAGGAATGCGTGACGTTTCAGACTGAAGAAGGGTCTCGACCTGAAACATCACCCACTCCTCTCCAGAGATGCTGCCTGTCCCGTTGAGTTACTCCAGCTTTTTGTGTCTATCTTATGTATCAAATTAGCTGGGTCTCCCTGGATCCCTTATGATTGAACCCTCCAGAGCAGTCTGTGATGCAAATCCTTATCTCAGGCCTTGCTGAAGTCGGCATAGACCATGTCTAACACCTTGCCTTCATCGATCGTCTTAGTTCTTTAAAAAAATCTGTCGAAATCATGTGATATGATCTGCATACAAAATAATGCTGACTATTCCTGTCCCTCATCTGGCAGAATCAACTCGAGTACCTTATCAATCACAGATGTGAGGCTTACTGAGGACCTTGCCCATCTCCTGTACCTCCATACATAGATGTCCGCTTTGGTCCTTGAAGGGCCCTATCCTCTCGCAAGTTACTCCTTTTCCCTCGTATCACAAAATGCTGGAGTAACTCAGCAGGTCAGGCAGCATCTAGGAGAGAGTTGAGACCCTTCTTCAGACCCGAAACGTCACCCATTCCCTCTTTCCTAGATGCTGCCTGACCCGCTGAGTTACTCCAGCATTTTGTGATGCCGATTTGTACCAGCATCTGCAATTATTTTCCTACACTCCTTTTCCCTCAACATACATAAAATCTCTGGATTCTCCTTAATCTTGGTTCATAAGTTCTAGGGGCAGAATTAGGCCATTTGGCCCATCAAGTCTCAGCCATTCTATCTTTCCCATGCAACCCCATTCTCCTGCCTTCTCCCCATTACCCCTGACACCCTTTCTAATAATTCCTGGGATCATTTTCATAAAACTCCTCTGGACCCTTTCCAATGCCAGCACATCCTCAGATATGGGGGTCCAAAACTGCTCACAATACTGCAAATGCAGTCTGACCAGTGCCTTATAAAGCCTCAGCATTACATCCCTGTTTATGTATTCTAGCCCTCTCGAAATAAATGCATTGCATTCCCCTTCCTTACTACCAATTCGACTTGCAAATTAACTTTTTGGGAATTCTGCACCAGCACTCCTGAGTCCCTTTGCATCTCCAATTTCTGAATCCTCTCCCCATTTAGAAAATAGTCTACGCCTTTATTCCTACTACCAAAAATGCATGACTCCACACTTTGCAAAGCTGTATTCCATCAGTCACTTCTCAGCCCACTTTCCCAACCTGTCGAAGTCCTTCTGCAGAGACCCTGGTTTCTCCACACTGTCTGCCCCTCCACCTATCTTCATTTAATCCGCATACTTGGCCACAAAGCCTTCTGAAAATCCAGGTAAGCCACATCCACTGCCTCCCCTTTGTCTTTCCTGTTATTCCTCAAAGAATTCCAACAGGTCCGTCAGGCAAGATCTCATAAAACCATGCTGACTGTGGCCCATTTTATCGTGTGCTTCCAAGTACTCAGAAACTTCATCCTTTATAATGGACTCTAAATTCTTACCAACCACTGAAGTCAGAGTAACCGGCCTCTGACTCTAGTGATCCTTGAAAGATCACAATGCCTCCACAATCTCTAAAGTCACTCTTTCAGAACCCTGGGGTGCAGTCCATCCGGTCGAGGTAACTTATCCACCTTCAAACCTTCCAGCTTCCCAAGCACCTTCTCCCCAGTAATAGCCACTCCATTACTTCCACCCCCTGACTGTCTTGAATTTCCGGCACGTTGCTGGTGTCTTCCATTGTGAAGACTGACACAAAAAAATGTATTCAATTAATCTGGCATTTCTTTATTCCCCATTATCTCTTCTCCAACCTCATTTTCCAGCAGTCCAACGTCACTCTTGCCACTTTCTTACTCTTCATATATCTGAAGATACTTTTGTTATCTTTTATATTATTGGCTAGCTTACTTTCATATTTCATCTTTTCTCCCTGTGTTGCCTTTTTATCTAAAAAAACTTCTGTTTTTTAAAAGCTTCCCAATCCTCTAGCTTCCCACTAATCTTTGCAATGTTATATGCCTTCTCTTTTAGTTTTATGTTGTCTTTGACTTCCCCTGTCAGCCACGGTCGCCTCATTCTCCCGTTAGAATCTTCCTCTTTGGAATGAAAAGTCCTGCATCATCCGAATTGTTCCCAGAAATTCCTGCTATTCCACAGTCATTCCTGCTAGGGTCCCTTTAGCCAGCTCTTCCCTCTGTAGTCCGGTTTTTAAAATTAATTATTTATTAAAATCGTTGAGAACATTAGCGCCGCAGTGGTGCGGGTTTGCGACGCCCCACACATCTCTGTCCTCCATACAGCTGGCCAGCTCCTCTGTTGTCTCTACATATGCGTCTTCCATCAACGTCTTCAGCATGGTCTTGTTTGGTGGTCCCGGGTTCCCTCTTCCATGGGTGGGTTCCCACAGCACAACCTTGTTTGCTGGTGTTTCTGGGTGGCGGTGGCAATGACCAGCGAGCCTCATCCTTCTCCACCTGATCTTCTCGGTCAGAGATAGAATCTCTGTAAATGGATCAGTTGTAATCATGTATTGTCTTTCTGCTGACTGGATAGCAGTCAACAAAAGCTTTTCACTGTACCTCGTACAGGTACACGTGGCAATAAATAAAACTAACTAAATTAATTAATTCAATACTTTTGTAACGCTGTCGGTGGCTCTTTGCATACTTGTGCATTGTATGCAAAACAATGCATTTCCCTGTACCAAGTACATGGGACAATTAAGTATCAGTCATTTAAATCAGCAGCAACTTGCAGTTCATGAACTCTTGCTGTTGCACTTTTAAAAAACCTTCCATTTTTTGGATGTCCCATTGCCCACAAACTACCCACTCCAATCAACTTTTTATGCTCCTTTCTGAAACAATCAGAATTCTTCTTGTCCCAATCGAGAATTGTAACTGTTCTGTCCTTTCCCATAACTATTTTAAAAATACTATACCTCCAGTTCAATAAAAGTAGTGTAGCTGGTCACACACATGCTGCTTGGAGCTAGGCAAATATGTAGCTTACATCCAAAAACCGCCTCTTTGAATTAGAGAAATTTGAGCATGTTACCATAATGCTTCAATTAGTTTGCATTGTAAGGAATCAAGGATTAGGAGGACTGTGTGGAAAAGTGATTCCCACCACCCTGACATCAGTCTGAAGAAGGGTCTCGACCCGAAACGTCACCATTCCTTCTCTCCTGAGATGCTGCCTGACCTGCTGAGTTACTCCAGCATCTTGTGAGCTAAAGGCAAGGATCAGTTCAGCCTTGATGTTACTGAATGGCTCAAGGGGTTATGTGGTTTTCCCTGCTCATATTTCCTCAGTTTAAATATATTGGCTGCATTTATTAGTAATGATAACTTTGCCAATCTGTTGCACAAGTTGCAATGGTGTGAGGAAGGGTGCGAGAGTTCCATCTGCCCCCCCCACTAATCCTTGATTCCTTAAGGGTCTGTCCCAGTTACGCGATTTTTAAGGCAACTGCCGGCGACTGTCAAAGTCGTAGCAGATCGCCAAAATTTTCTTTTATCCTACGACAATAACCACGACAATGCCGAGTCAGGTCGATACAAGTTCCTTTTTTTGTGAAATTTAGTACCTGGCTAAGAGATTACACCGTCTTCGGAAACATCACGAAATTCCCACGCTTACCTGACGCCTCCAATCTACCTGTCAAATGTCCTGATGGTAAATAAATTGGTTAAACAAAACTATCTTCTAGTATCTTCAAATGCCTTTTCTTAATTTAATATTGCGTGCTTCTAAATGCATCTGTGACAACCAAGCAAACCTGGGGACAGCATGCGACAGTGCCCGCAATAAGCTACGATACCTGGCGACAAGCCAGCTGTCGCCGAGAAATTTCTATCTGGAAATTTTTTCCGCGACGCGCCGAGATCCGCTACGATTCATTGAAGACCCCTCACGATCATGCCCGCGGCACCCCGGCAAACGTTCGGCGACAGCCTAATCGCCTTAAAATCGCCTGTGGGACGGGCCCTTGACAATCCCAAACTAATTGAAGCGTTACAGTAACATGCTCAAATATCACTGAGCTTTATAGCTCTTATGTACAGACATACACCGATCAGCCAAAACATTATGACCACTGACAGGCAAAGTGAGTAACATTGATTATCTTGTTACAATGGCACCTGTCAAGGGGTGGGATATATTAGGCAGCAAGTGAACAGTCAGTTCTTGAAGTTGATGTGTTGGATGCAGGAGAAATGGGCAGGAGTAAAGACCTGAGCGACTTTGTTAAGGGACAAATTGTTATGGCCAGACGACTGGGTCAGAGCATCTCTGAAACGGCAAGGCTTGTGGGGTGCTCCCGGTCAGCAGTGGTGAGTACCTACCGACAGTGGTCCGAGGAGGGACAAACCATAAACTGGCGACATGTTCACCTATCTATGTTCTCCAGAGATGTTGCCTGACCCCCTGAGATACTCCACCACTTTGTGCCTTTTTTGTTTACAAGAACGCTGCCTGGATTAGATGGTATTAGCTACAAGGAGAGGTTGGACAAACTCGGATTATTTTGTCTGGAACTCTGGAGGTTCAGGAGATACCTGAAAAAATTATAAGAGACACTGACGGGGTAGAAAATTAGAGCCTTTTCCCCAGAAATATCAAGGACAAGCGGCCATAGCTTTAAGATGAGAGAGGCAAAGTCCAAAGGAGATGTACAGGAGACGTTTTTTTCCACAGTGGGCGGTGGGTGCCTGGAATGTGCTGTCAGGATAGGAGTTCTAGAGGCATTTAGACAGACAGAGAATGTAGAGATATGCAGAGAATGGAGGGATATGGATCAAGTGCAGGCAGATGAGATTAGTTTATCATGGCATTCAAGATTCAAGATTCAAGATTCAAGATTCAAGATATCTTTATTTGTCATCCAAAAACAATTTTTTTGGACGAAATTTAGTCACCCACAGTCCAACAATAAGAGCAATAAAAACAAGCAAATTACACAACCCCAATCAACACAAAAAAAAGAAACATCCATCACAGTGAGTCTCCTCCAGTCCCCTCCTCACTGTGATGGAAGGCCAGAATGTCTTTTCCCTTCCACTGCTGTCCTCTCCCGCGGTCAGGCTGGTGACGTTGCCACGTTCCAGGCCGCGCCAGACGGTGAAATGTCCGCGGCGGGCCGACCCAAGCCCCGCGATCCGGGGCGGGCGAACACGCTGCCGCTGCTGGAGCTCCCGATGTCGGCATCCACGCGGCCCGAGCCTAAGGCGAGTCGCAGCCGCTCCCGCAGCCTCCGAAGACGGCCGGCTCTGCTGATGGTGAGTCCGGTCGGCTCCGCAGATGGTAAGTCCGGTCCGCGGGCTCTGTGAACCGGAGCCCTGGAGGCAGCCAGCTCCAGAAGTTGGGCCGATGGTAGGCCGCAGCAGGAACGGAGACAACACCCAGAAAACAAAGGTCGGGTCTCCGTTCGGAAGGGACACGTTTACAATTTTACAGTTCCCCCCCTCCCCCCCTCCCCCTCCCCCCCTCCCCCCTCCCTCCCCCCCACACACACACATAGTACACAAACACAAAAATACGACATCACATCTACAATTAAGACACAAAAAAACAACAAAACACAGAGACAAACGGACCGCAGGTAAGCCGCAGCTGCTAGGGCATCATGTTCATAATAAACATTGTGGGCTAAAGGGCCTGTTTCAGACTGTATTTTTCTATGTCGTATGTTAATTCACCCGCCTGTGAAAAGTAAATGCATCAATTGTTGTACCTGTCTTGTTCATTTATAGTGCCCATAATCTGGAAGAAAATTTCACCTCTTTCCAATTTGATTGGCAGTTTGATATTGGATGTTGGTTGGTTTGCTGCACAATTATTTCTAAATATTTAATTGAAAAAAAGTCCTGAAGCTGTTCATTCATTATGTCTTTGGGAACTGCTAGGAAAACAGCGAGTGTCCATGATTTTGTTCTGCACAACATGAAGCGTGTGTCAGTTTTATCAGAAGTTTCTTGATAAGTCACCCATTCCTTCTCTCCAGAGATGCTGTCTGTCCCGCTGAGTTACTCCAGCATTTTGTGTCTATCTTCGGTTTAAACCAGCATCTGCCGTTCCTTCCTACACAGAAAGCAAGAGAACGTTGTAGCCAAACAACTGTCAGCAGCCACGATGGATACACACAAAATGCTGAAGTAACTCAGCTGGACAGGCAGCATCTCTGGAGAGAAGGAATGGGTGACATTTCGGGTCGAGACTTTTCTTCATTCGGTCTGAAGAAGGGTCTCGACCCGAAACGTCACCCATTCCTTCTCTCCAGAGATGCTGCCTGTCCAGCTGAGTTACTCCAGCATTTTGTGTGTATTTGGATAGGGGATATTTATCAAATCAATTACATAAATCCTCGATATAATGGACCACACAGGGGGGATGCGGTGTCCGTTATTGCTGATTGTCTGCTATAACTGACCGAATGTACAGTACTAATGGATAAACAGCCAATTATACACTATTATACACATACATAGAACCATAGAAAACAGGTGCAGGAGTAGGCCATTCGGCCCTTCGAGCCTGCACCGCCATTCAATATGATCATGGCTGATCATCCAACTTAGTATCCCATACCTGCCTTCTCTCCATATCTCCTGATCCCTTTAGCCACAAGGGCCACGTCTAACTATAAGCCAATGAACTGGCCTCAACTACCTTCTGTGGCAGAGAATTCCTCAGATTCACCACTCTCTGTGTGAAAAAAAACGTTCTCATCTCGATCCTAAAAGACTTCCCCCTTATCCTTAAACTGTGACCCCTTGTTCTGGACTTCCCCAACATCGGGAACAATCTTCCTGCATCTAGCCTGTCCAACCCCTTAAGAATTTTGTAAGTTTCTATAAGATCCCCCCTCAATCTTCTAAATTCCAGCGAGTACAAGCCGAGTCTATCCAGTCTTTCTTCATATGAAAGTCCTGCCATCCCAGGAATCAATCTGGTGAACCTTCTCTGTACTCCCACTATGGCAAGAATGTCTTTCCTCAGATTAGGAGACCAAAACTGTATGCAATACTCCAGGTGTGGTCTCACCAAAGCCCTGTACAACTGCAGCAGAACCTCCCTGCTCCTATACTCAAATCCCCTCGCTATGAATGCCAACATGCCAACATACCATTCGCTTTCTTCACTGCCTGCTGCACCTGCATGCCTACTTTCAATGACTGGTGTACCACGACACCAAGGTCTCGTTGCATCTCCTCTTCTCCTAATTGGCCACCATTCAGGTAATAGTCTGCTTTCCTGTTCTTGCCACCAAAGTGGATAACCTTACATTTATCCACATTATACTGCATCTGCCATGCATTTGCCCACTCACCTAACCTATCCAAGTCACGTTGCAGCCTCCTAGCATCCTCCTCACAGCTAACACCGCCCCCCAGCTTCGTGTCATCCGCAAACTTGGAGATGTTGCATTCAATTCCCTCGTCCAAATCATTAATATATATTGTAAATAGCTGGGGTCCCAGCACTGAGCCTTGCGGTACCCCACTAGTCACGGCCTGCCATTCTGAAAAGGACCCTTTATTCCTACTCTTTGCTTCCTGTCTGCCAGCCAGTTCTCTATCCACATCAATACTGAACCCACAATACCGTGTGCTTTAAGTTTGCATACTAATCTCAATTACAATTACACTATTATACAATTATACACTTATTATACACTACATAATAAACAGTGAAGGACACAAAACACACAATACCTTGGGATGGCACAGTGGCACCACTGTAGAGTTGCTACCTTACAGCCAGTGACCTGAGTTCCATCCTGACCTCGGACGCTCACTGCAGCAGTGTGGGATTCCTCTGGGTGCTTGGGTTTCCTCCCGCGTTGCGGATATATGCGGGTTTTTCTGTGGGTTGTGCATGATCATGTGGGTCGCTGGTGGAACCGCTGCCTCATGGTGCCTCGGGCCTGGGATCGATCCTGGCCCCGGGTGCTCCCTGTGGCCAGGTGGGTTTCCTCTGGGTAAACTGGTTCTATCCTCTACATTGTGAGTTGTTCCTAGTGTGTGGGGTGGAGCTGTTGTGACAGGACGCCCGGGGGGGGTGTTGTGTTTGTGGGAGGTACCTGGGGTTAGGGCCGAGCCTCTGGGTCTCTGGCACTGCAGGGCACCGCTCTGCCGGTGGCTCTGCAGCACTTCGCAGAGGCCAGTCGGGATGCCCAAAGAGCTAAATCTAACTCTCTCTCAAGCTGGAAAGGGTACAGAGAAGATTTATGAGGATGTTGTCAGGACTAGAGGGTGTGAACTATACGGAGAGGTTGAGTAGGCTTGGAGCGCAGGAGGATGAGGGGACAATACACAATATGAATTGTCTCTAGTGTGTAAAATAGAACTACTGCAGTGGTTCTATCTTTCCTTGTCTTTCTATCTACCACCGTCATTCCTCCCACATAACTACTGTAGTGGTTGTAGTCCCGACTGTGTAGGATAGAAGTAACGTATGGTGTGATCGCTGGTCGGCACAGATTCAGTGTTTCCACACTGTATCTGTAAACTAAACAAAGCTAAAATGGTTCAAAACACTATTCAAACAGACAATTCCCCAAAGTATGCAAAACTCTTTTATTAGTACAGTGGTAAGAACGGTAGAAGCAACAGAACAACATTAATGTACAGAACTATATCTGAATTTCCAAAACTAAACTGAACTAAGAAGCGTCTCGACCCGAAAAATCACCCATTCCTTTTCTGCAGAGATGCTGCCTGTCCCGCTGAGTTACTTCAGTATTTTGTATCTGAACTAAGAATCATTCTATCCACCTAGTGGTCATTCCATGAATCACCAAACTCCATCTACAATGGATTAGGTCCGCTCCAACAAAAATCATCATAAAGAAGTCCATTGCTGCGAGGTTTTACTGTACCAACATTCAAAATTGGAGAAAAAAAATGTTAGGGAAAAAATACCAATTTTGCAAGTTTCAGCTAACAGCCTTTTTAAAATTGTTGGTTTCTTTTGGTATTTTTGCAATGTTGTGTGGCATGGACCTTGTACTGTTCACCTAGAGCCAAATCTCTTCACATATTTCCAAATGTTTTCAGTGCTGACTGCCCATTGGTGTGAGAGGCAGGTTTCACATGTTTACTGGGAGCAGTGAGCAGGTTGTTGAAATCACTGTCACTTGTTCTGATCCATAATTACAATATATATATATATAGATATATAGATAGATAGATAGATATCTATCTATCTATCTATCTATCTATCTATCTATCTATCTATCTATCTATCTATCTATCTATCTATCTATCTATCTATCTATCTATCTATCTATCTATCTATCTATCTATCTATCTATCTATCTATCTATCTATCTATCTATCTATCTATCTATCTATCTATCTATCTATCTATCTATCTATCTATCTATCTATCTATCTGTCTATCTGTCTGTCTGTCTGTCTGTCTGTCTGTCTGTCTGTCTGTCTGTCTGTCTGTCTGTCTGTCTGTCTGTCTGTCTTTCCTTTTTAAAAACAATTTACCTAATAAACTTTAATAAATGCGTCCGTCCCCCCCCCCCCCCCCCCGGGAACCAGCTGGAGGACCGGCGCCCGCCCTGGCGTGCCCCACGCCTGACCTTCCTCCCATGGTGCACTGCACCACAGAGGCGGCGGCAGAGGGTCCAACAAGATGGCCGTCGCCGCCGCTCCCCGCCAATCGCAGCCGAGCAGCTGGAGGGGCTTCGGCTTCATGCCTGGACCGCAAGAGAAATAGGGCCGAGGTTAGTGCCTTCTCCCTGTCCACTCTCGCCCAACCACGGCCCTGGGACGCTACCCCCCTCCCCCCCCCCCCCCCCCCCCGGCATCGGGCAGATTGCAGCCGAGCTGCAGGAGACACTTCCCGGGGCACTCCTTGCCCCGGGAAATTATAGACCAGTTAGTCTGACATCAGTGGTGGGGAAGATGCTGGAATCAATTATAAAAGATGAAATTGCGGAGCATTTGGATAGCAGTAACAGGATCGTTCCGAGTCAGCATGGATTTACGAAGGGGAAATCATGCTTGACAAATCTACTGGAATTATTTGAGAATATAACTAGGAAAATTGAGAGGGGAGTGGATGTAATGTACCTTGACTTTCAGAAAGTCTTCGACAAGGTCCCACATAGGAGATTAGTGGGCAAAATTACAGCACATGGTATTGGGGGTAGGGTACTGACATGGATAGAAAATTGGTTGGCAGACAGAAAGCAAAGAGTGGGGATAAATGGGTCCCTTTCAGAATGGCAGGCAGTGACTAGTGGGGTACCGCAAGGCTCGGTGCTGGGACCGCAGCTATTTACAATATACATTAATGACTTGGATGAAGGGATTAAAAGTAAGCATGCAGGTACAGCAGGCAGTGAAGAAAGCCAATGGAATGTTGGCCTTCATACAAAGAGGAGTTGAGTACAGGAGCAAATAGGTCCTTCTGCAGTTGTACAGGGCCCTAGTGAGACCAAACTGTGTGCAGTTTTGGTCTCCAAATTTGAGGAAGGAAATTCTTACTATTGAGGGCGTGCAGCATAGGTTCACTAGGTTAATTCCCGGAATGGCGGGACTGTTGTATGTTGTAAGGGGTTTCTGCGCCGAGCTTTCGCCCGACCTAAGGTCCCCGTGCCTTGCTCTAGTCCCTCGACCAGGCCACGCACACTGGTTCCCCGTGAGTGGTTCGACCCACTCACCCCCTACGGTTCTAGACACTGGACTTAGATGCAGGAGCGTTGATAGTGCAGAAAAATTCAACCAGACCAGATTTGAAGACCAGGGTTTAAACAGAAAAGACTTTTATTGTGCACTTGGGACTATTGTACATGAATGCTTTTACACAGTTCTATCAGACATATGCTGAATTACATGAATACTTTGACTCTGAATTATAAACGCACAGTTCTATAAGACATATACTGAATTACACGAATACTTTGACTCTGAATTATAAACGCACAGTTCTATAAGACATATACTAATTACATGAATACTTTGACTCTGAATTATAAACGCACAGTTCTATAAGACATATACTCGACTGTAAGATGGGGAACGTATGACACATCGCAAAATTGGCCAACACATATTTACTTATACACCCACGTTAATTAAGCCACCCTCCCCTCTACACTAAATCTATGTCCAGGATGTGCAGGATCGGGGTACATGCTCACCATGGGGCTATTACTAGGGTTACTGGCTGTTCGTGCTGCTTCTCCGCTGTTTTCCGTGAGGGTCGTGCTTGTTCCGTGAGTTTCTTCCTTCCGTTCTTCTCGGTGAGTCTCCGTTCTCCATGCCGTTTGTTGCGTCCTCTGACTTCTGCCTTGCATGCCTTTAAAACCCAAAAGTCGTGGCCAGTTATACTAATCTTGACCCATCCTATCTCCCGCCAGATCTCGGGATCTCTGTTTCAAAGATAGGTTTCGAGATTTCTCTTTGATCTGCGTTATGTCCGGGGGTACCGGTGATGGCTAGACGGTCTGTTAATCTGTTTCTCGTTAGGAGGTGATGGGTTTAACTGGTTTCCCATCACCTGCCAGGTAGGTTTCTATGGGCTATTGTGCCCCCTTAACGGGATTAACTGTGTAGGTCGGCTTGGGGCATTGTGAGTATGCTGATGTCAGCGCCCCAGTGTCTGGACTTCGACCTGGTTTCGGGGGTTTCTGTACGGCCAATATCCATCCATTGTTCTGGTCATGGCTTTGCAGAAACCTAGAGACTGGGCTGTAAGGTTTTTGCTTTTGTGGCTGATCACGAGGTCCCGCGGCCATCTTAGGACCCACGGATTGTGACATCCCTTGGTAAACTGACCGCAGCCTTTCTCCGCTATCAGCCCCAGTCTCCCGTGTAAAATGTCCAAACTGCAGCTCTTTGGTTTGGTGTTGATTGCAGAATGAGGGAAAACTTCTCAAATCTTACAATGTTGAAAGACTGGAGCGACTAGGCTTGTATACACTGGAATTTAGAAGGATGAGAGGGGATCTTATTGAAACATATAAGATTATTAAGGGGTTGGACACTTTCGAGGCAGGAAACATGTTCCCAACGTTGGGGGAGTCCAGAACCAGGGGCCACAGTTTAAGAATAAGGGGTAGGCCATTTAGAACGGAGATGAGGAAAAACATTTTCAATCAGCGAGTTGTAAATCTGTGGAATTCTCTGCCTCAGAAGGCAGTGGAGGCCAATTCTCTGAATGCTTTCAAGAGAGAGCTAGATAGAGCTCTTTTAGGGATAGCGGTGTCAGGGGGTATGGGGAGAAGGCAGGAACTGAGAATGATCAGCCATGATCACATTGAATGGTGCTGCTGGCTTGAAGGGCCGAATGGCCTACTCCTGCACCTATTGTCTATTGTCTATTGTATATTTATATCTATCTAAGTATTACTAAATCTCTCATAATGTATATATATGCATATATATATGTATATATATGCGTATATTGCATTTTAGTATGTTCCTGAAATCAGCCAAAACGGTTCCTGATAGCGCAACAATTTTAGCACCACCTTAATCACCATTGTCTTGTGGTTCAAATTGTTGTTATATTTTAAAAGGTTTTCACTTTTTAAACTTAACAAATTACCTTTATAAAGTTAAAAAATCAATTTTCTATTTATCCTGGCCGTCAGCCGGTTTCAACATCACAATGGGACCTGCCCGAGTGATGGGAGTGGCGGCCAATGAGGGGGGAGGGGTGGAAAATGTGCTCCCCCCGTCGGGAAAACCGGCGCCTGTCCCGGCGTGCCATGCACCTGACCTTCTTCCTGTGGTGCAGCGCGGCAGCAGAGGGTCAAACAAGATGGCTGTCGCCGCCGACCACTGCAGGAGAGGTTTCGGGTCCACAGCTCTCTTTGGCCGCAGCATTGGCTGAATGGGGCTGAGGTGAGTGGCACCCGCTCCCCTTCCCTGTCCCCCTCGCCTGCCCATGGCCACGGGGGACACTCCCCAGCCAGCAATGGCTCCACGGATCGTCGGTTAGGGGAGGGTTACTGGGCCCGGAGGAGAGGTTTGCACCCAACGGGGGTTGCCGTGCCTGCAGGAGTGCCCGCGTGAGAGATCTGGACCCAACGTTCCACGCCCGTCTAGTGTATTACTAAAACTCTCATATTGTATATGCGAATATATATTGCATTTTAGTACGTTCCCGAATTACAGCCAAAACGGTACGCGATAGCGCAACAATTTTAGCACCACTTTAATCACCATTGTCCTGCTGATCAAATATTTATATTTTGAAATTGTTTCACTTTTTAAACTTTAAAAATCACCTTTTTAAACTTTACAAATCGCTTTTCCACCTGCCCTGCCCTGCCCATCAGCCGTGTTTGACGTCACAATGAGAACCCAACGAGTCCACGCGTTCAACGTCACAATGGGAACCCAAAGGCTCCGTGCCTACGCAGTTGGGGCCCGTTGATCTAATACTTACATAAGATGGCCACAGGATCTATGCGTGCGCAGTTGGGGTAGGGTTGCCACTCGGAGGGGGGCGGGACCCGCCTGAGTGCCAAGAGTGGCAGCCAATGGGGGGGGGGGGGGGTGTGTGACGAGAGCTCTCCAGCTGCTGGCTGCCGCGATGGTCGCCCGAGGCCGCGGTGAGTCGCTTCCTCTCCCCTTTCCTCTCCCCTTTCCTCTCCCCCCTCGCACGCCCCCGGCCCCAGGGGAGTTTTAAGGGGGATTGAGGGAGGATGGAGAGGGTGAGTGTCGTCAGTTGGGGAAGGGTTGCTGGGCCTGCAGGGGAGGTTTGGACAGAGGGTTCCCGACCCGCAGGAGAGATTTGGGCCCACGACCGGGGGGGGGGGGGGGGGGAGCAAAATTGCCCCGCCCCATTGGCCGCCACTTCCGTCACTCGGGCGGGTCCCATTGTGACGTCGAACGCGGCTGACGGCCAGGGTAAATGGAAAAGTGGGTTTTTTACTTTAAAAAGGTGCTTTTTAAAGTTTTAAAAAGTGAAAACATTTTAAAATATAACCATTTGAACCACAAGACAATGGTGATTAAGGTGGTGCCAAAATTGTTACGCTATCATGTACCGTTTTGGCTGTATTTTGGGAACATACTAAAATGCAATATAAGCATATATATATACAAAATAAGAGTTTTAGTAATATACTAGCCGGGTGAATATATATATATAGATATTTTTATATATATATATATATAAAAATACATATTCCGATGAGCCAAAACACTATGACCACTGACAGGTGCAGTGAATAACATTGATTATCTTGTTACAATGGCACCTGTCAAGGGGTCTTGATGTTGATGTATTGGATGCAGGGGAAATGGGCAGGAGTAAAGACCTTTTGACAAGGGCCAAATTGTTATGGCCAGACGACTGGGTCAGAGCATCTCTGAAACGGCAAGGCTTGTGGGGTGCTCCCGGTCAGCAGTGGTGAGTACCTACCGACAGTGGTCCGAGGAGGGACCAACCACAAACCGGTGACAGGGTGTTGGGCGCCCAAGGCTCGTCGATGCGCGAGGGCAACGAAGGCTATCCCGTCTGGGCTGAACCGACAGAAGGTCTACTGTGGCACAAGCCACAGAAAGTTTTAACGGTAATCACAGGAGGAATGTGTCACAATACACAGTGCATCACGCCTTGCTGCGTATGGGGCTGCATAGCCGCAGAGTGCCCATGATGATCCCTGTCCACTGTCAAAAGCACCTACATTGGGCATGTGAGCGTTGGAACTGGACCTTGGTGCAGTGGAAGAAGGTCGCCTGGTCCGATGAGTCCCGTTTTCTTTTAGATCACGTGGATGGCCATGTACGTGTGCGCCGTTTACCTGGGGATGTGATGGCACCAGGATGCACTGTGGGAAGACGACAAGCCGGTAGAAGGAGTGTGATGCTCTGGGCAATGTTCTGCTGGTAAACCCTGGGTCCGGCCATTCATGTGGACGTCAATTTGACACGTGTCACCTACCTAAACATCGTTGCAGACCAGGTATACCCCTCCATGGCAGTGGCCTCTTTCAGCAGGATAATGCGCCCTGCCACACTGCACACATAGTTCGGGAATGGTTTGAGGAACATGATGCAGTATTCACGGTGTTGCCCTGGCCTCCAAATTCCCCAGATCTCAATGCGATTGAGCATCTGTGGGATGTACTGGATTGACAAGCCAGATCCACAGTGGCTCCACCTCACAACTTACAGGACTTGAATGATCTGCTGCTAATGCTTTGGTGCCAGATACCACAGGACACCTTCAGGGGTTTTGTAGAGTCCATGCCTCGGCGGCACACGGAGGACCAACAGCATATTAGGCAGGTGGTCGTAATGTTTTGGCTCGTCAGTGTTTTAGCGTACTTGTGAGTACGTGTATATATACACACTGAACTTTTTTTCTCTCTCGTTTATCATATTGTTTACAGTGACCTTTGCGTACATATGTCATGCTGCAGCAAGTACGAATGTCATTGTTCTATCTGGGACACATGGCAATAAAACACTTGACTCTTTCAACATAAAACATATGAGAAGCTGAGCAGTCTGTTACTCCTCACCACCACAAAAACACTCTTGTGTAGACACAAGGGACTACAGATGCTGCAACCTTGAGTAAAAGGTGGGTGGATGGGACAAAATCTGGCAGGGGCAAGTGGACACAGGTGAGTGGTGCAGTGTGAAAAAGGCTAGATGTGAAAGGGGGACAAAAGGGTGTCAGATAGGAAGAGGAGAGGAGGAATGAAGTGTAAAGCCAGAAGGAGGGATATAAATAAAGGAGGAAGGGGTGATAAAAGGGAAGTAAGGTACTCGGGGATGGGAGGTGAGTATACGAACGAGGTAATAGGAGCAGAGTGACTCAGGTGGGATAGTGGGAGAAATGGGTGAGGCACAGGAAAAAGAGAAGGGTGGTTACTTAAAATTGGAGGATTCAATGGTTGTAAGTTACTCAAGTGGACCATGCGTCGCTGTTCCTCCAGTTTGCATGTGGCCTCACTCTGGCAATTAGAGGTGGCCGAGGACAGAAAGGTCAGTATGGGAATGGGAATGGGGGTTAAAATGGGAGATCCAGTAGGCTTTGGCACACTGAGTGCAAGTGTTCAGTGAAACAGTCATCTACTTACGCTTGGTCACGTCGATGTAAAGAAGGCCACATGGGGAGCACCCTGAATGCAATGGACAAAGTTTGCCCTTGAACCTCTGTCTCTCCAGGAAGGGCTGCTTGGGTCCCTGGATGGAGGTTACATTTCCTTTGCTTGCGGAAGTAGGGTTGCCAACTGGCGCATATTAGCCAGGACATCCCCTATTTTGGGCTAAATTGATTTGTCCTGTACGGGACCGCCTTTATCCCATATTAGGCCCGGGGTCACTGTAGGCCCAGTCACAGTAGGCCCAGACACTGTAGGCTTGGAGGCTCTAGACATTGTAGGCCCGGAAACTGCTGTGGGCCCGGGGGCAGCTGTAGGTCTGGACAGTGTAGGCTAACGGAGTATGTTCGGGGAGCGGGGCCGAATGTGTTCCCCAAACGGAGGTTGCATAGCAACCCGCCTCCCGGCCTGGGCGTCCACTATTGGTGGAACGGGAGCACGTGGCCGCTGGCTGGGTGAGGTCACATGGGGCGCGGGGCGGTGATGTCACCGTATCCCTTATTTGGGAGTTAGAAAGTTGGCAACCCCAGTTGGAAGAAATGAGTGAAGGAGTTGTGGAGGGAGTGGTCTCTGTGGAAAACGGCAAGGGGTGGGACAAGAAAATACGACTGGTGGTGGGATCAAGTGGTAGAAATGTTGGAGAAGGATGTGTTGGATGTGGAGGCTGCTGGGGTGAAAGGTGAGGACTGGGGGAACTCTATCCTTGTTTGTCTGTGGGGGGCAGGGGGTGGAGGAGCGAGAACACAACTGCGGGACACAGAGACGGGGGGGGGGGGGGGTAATGGAACCCCTGCAACAACCAGGGGGAAACCATGTTTCCTAAAGAACATGGACATATTGGATGGCCCAGAGTGGAAAGCTCATCCTGGGGGTGGATGAAGACAGAGAAACTGAGAGTAATGGTGGCATCCTTGCAAAAGACAGGGTAGGAGGAGGTGCAGTCCAGATAACTGTTGGAGTTTATGGGTTTAGAGTAGACGTCAGTCAAAAAACTGTCCTCTGAGATGGACACAGAGAGGTCGAGGAAGAGGAGATAGTCCAATTGAATTTGAGAGCAGGGTGGAAGTTAGTGGTAAAATTGATGAAAGCAGCAAGTTCTGTGTGGGTTACTCTGCTGTGCCACAGTCTACAGTGAGTAGTGAATGAGTGAGTTGTGTGTGGGTTACTCTGCTGTGCCACAGTCTACAGTGAGTAGTGAATGAGTGAGTTGTGTGTGGGTTACTCTGCTGTGCCACAATCTACAGTGAGTAGTGAATCTTAACTTATTCAATGTTTTTCTTTCTTCTTTACTGACTCTCCTAAGTGTGGAGTCTTCATTTTAACATCCAACTATGAAGCATTGCCTTGCTCCTCTACCAAACCATCTTGTTGGAAACTCTGATCTGAAAGCTTCTGCTCAGCTGATAGCTCCTCCAACATCTCCTATTGACAACCTTCCTGCTGCTCGAGATGGTTTGATTTGGTTAGGTCAATCTCAACACCAAGTGGCGGCTTTTCTTCTACTAAAGACAGTAGATTATCAGTTATAATCTGAAATAAACTCTCCACTTATTAAGAGCTGGGTTGCAAATTCTTAGTCTATTCCGTCCTCACGTAGTAGCTTGATGTCACTGGCTTTTGCTTTCACATTGCTGCTTTATTGGAAGGTCTCATCTTGGGAGCAGAGGCAGTGAAGACAGACAAACTGAGAGTAAGGTGTGGGATCCTTGCAAAGGACAATGTGTGAGCTCCTGTCCATAATCTTACTCTGCAAGTGTTATTAGTTTAATTTAGAGAGACAATGCGGAAACAGGCCATTCGGCCCACTGAGCCCGCACTGACCAGCGATCCCCACACACTAACACTATTGTACACACACTGGGGACAATTTTACATTTCTACCAAGCCAATTAACCTACAAACCTTTACGTCTTTGGAGTGTGGGAGGAAACCAAAGATCTCGTAGAAAACCCACGCAGGTCACGGGGAGAATGTACAAACACTATATTCAGGATCGAACCCGGGTCTCTGACACAGTAAGGCAGTAGCTCTACTGCTGTGCCACCGTGCTGCCCTGTTGGAGACTTCATGGCGCTTCCAATGCCCATCTGTCCAGTAACTTTCCCAGGCAGGGCCAGTGCACTCAGGAGTGAGTGGCCTTTGGATTTCTTGCTGCCCCAGGCTACGGTCCTTTTAAAAATAGAATCCATTGATCCAGTCATCTTCCATGATGAAGATTGGAGTCATTAATTACAATAGGTGCCTGGTAAATCCCCACCAGTTCATTGCACGCATCACTCAGAGGGAGGTTACTGAGCAGTGTTACAACACCATCTTAGTCTATCTCATCAAAAGGTCGTGGAAAACATTCCAATATACATCCTGCACGATGGCAGAGTGACTTGCCATTGTATGTAAATAGATATTCCTCAATAGACATGATGAGCTTGCATTCACATTGCTGCACATTCCTTTGTTGTCCAAAAGCCTTTGAGTTTTTCTGTTTCCCCCTCTTCATTTTGGACTCCATTTTGTGCATGGAGCAGCATGGCTCCGTTCCATAGACTTGGTTGCCTGTATCTGAACCAACTGTTGTGTCAATGAGATGCCAGCCTTTTGATGGCCTTGCATCTTTGTGCAATGTGCTATGCTGTATGTCACCAATAACACTAGCTCACCTTGAATGGCATTCGAGGGAAAGGGCCGCACGGTGGCATAGTGGTCGAGCCTTACAGAGCCAGAGACAGACACCCAGGCCCAATCCTGACTACAGAATTAATGCTTTTAACGCTGTTAAAAAGACAGCACGGCGGAGCAGCGGTAGAATTGCTGCCTTACAGCACCAGAGATCCGGGTTTGATCCTGACTACGGGTGCTGTCTGTACGGAGTTTGTACGTTCTCCCCATGACCTGCCTGGGTTTTTCTCTGAGATCTTCGGTTTCCTCCCACACTCGAATGATGTACAGGTTTGTAGGTTAACTGGCTTGGCATAAATGTACAATTGTCCCTAGTGTATATAGGATAGTGTTAATGTGTGGGGATTGCTGGTCGGTGCGGACACGGTGGGCCAAAAGGCCTCTTTCCGCGTTGTATCTCTAAACTAAACTAAACTAAACTAAACTAGGGTTAAGTAGTTGGCCTCTGGGCAGGCACCAATGACAAGAGGATATATTCCAGATCAACATGGGCTGCAGAGGTATCAACACTTCATATTCTCACACTGTACATCCTTACTGGCACCGAGGATGTCAAAGCTGGGAATACTTACACAAATAACTTTTTTGGAATTATTTCCCGTTGAACAACGAAATGTTAAGGTTATATCAATACAGTGACTCGTTTTAAACAGTAACTTCAGAACATCTAAACAAACAAGAGTTGATTTCAATTGTTTCCACACTGCATCTCTAAACTAAACTAAACTAAACCCACAGCCGTTACATTCACAACATTTGGGATGTTTCTGCTTTGGGATATCGTTATCTAAAAAAGATACAGAACAAAAAAACAATGATAAAGGAGATTCACCAGGTTAATTATAGGTTTGAGAGGGTTTCCCTTTCAAGAGAAGCTGATCAATTTGGGTCTTTATTCCTTGAGAGCTTTGACAAATGAAGCGTGACGTTATTCAAACATAAGATACTGAGGTAGGGACATGTCAGGAAGCTTCTGTGTGATGATGCAGAACTGTAAACAAGCAATAGGTCACAGAGTTTGCACTGCCAGCATGGTTTTCTTCATCAGGGTCTCATCAACTGGATAACATGGATGAGTTTGCAGGGAAACACACGTGCCTGAGTTTGAAAAGCTACAGATCACATGAATGCAAACTCTGGGAGACTTTTTTTAGTTTAGTTTAGTTTAGAGATGCAGTGCGGAAACAGGCCCTTCAGCCCACCGAGTCCGCACTGACCAGCGATCCCTGCACATTAACACAACCCTACACACACTAGGGATGATTTACATTTATACCAAGGCAATTAACCTACAAACCTGTACATCTTTGGAGTGTGGGAGGAAACAAAAGATCTCGGAGAAAACCCAGGCAGGTCATGGGGAGAACGTACAAACTCCGTACAGACAGCACCCATAGTCATGATCGAACCCGGGTCTCTGGCGCTGTAAGGCAGTAACTCTACAGCTACATCACCGTGGCACCGTTCTTTAGCATTATTATTGGTCTGACAAGACATAACTAAGAGCAGAATATGTGTAGGAAGGAACTGCAGATGCTGGTTTAAACCAAAGATAGACACAAAATGCTGGAGTAACTCAGAGGGACAGGCAGCATCTCTGGAGAGAAGGAATGGGTGATGTTTTGGTTCTAGACCCTTCTTCAGGAGAGTCTCGACCTGAAACGTCACCCGTTCCTTCTATCCAGAGATGCTGCTTGTCCCGCTGAGTTACTCCAGCATTTTGTGTCTATCTAAGAGCAGAACATCCTTTATTGAAGGCAGACAGTCTTTAATTGCACAGCAATAACATATCAAAGTCATATTTTGTGGTATACACTTTGTCGTTAAAAGTAGGCCCACAGTAAGCGTGTGACTTGTAATTCTGCCAATGCTGCCATTCAGATCCTATCTTTGGACACTACCCACTTAAAGTGTTTGCAGGATTGTTACATAGGGCCCAATCTCAGTGACCCACAAAGCTGCTGTTGGCTGTATTGAGGGTCATGGCATTCCTTGGCATGTGATCCTGCAGTCTGCAATGTGTCAGTTGGCAGCATTCACCTCTGGACACCTCATTGTACTGGAAGACCAACAAGTTGTGAGGAAATCAAAATCAGTCTTTCACTGAGATGATTAGCTTCCAACAGTACTTTTAGTTTAGTTTAGACATAGAGGCGGAAACAGGCTCTTCGGCCCATCGAGTCCACATCGACCAGTGATCCCCGCACATTAACATTATCCGACACACACAAGGGACAATTTTACATTGATTAACCTACAAACCAATTAACCTACAAACCTGTATGTCTTTGGAGTGTGGGAGGAAACCGAAGATCTCGGAGAAAACCTAATGCGGACACGGGGAGAACGTACAAACCCCGTACAGACAGCACCCGTAGTCGGGATCGAACCCGGGTCTCTGGCGCTGTAAGCGATGTAAGGCAGCAATGCTACTGCTGTGCCACTGTGCCGCCCCAGGTCTTGGGGTGTATCCTTGGGAACAGTCCTTAGACAACAGACTGCTCTATTACACAGCTGAGGATGAACCAGCAAGGTCTCTTACATCCTTTTCCAGCCATTTTTACAAACACACAGTTCACAAAGAAGGGGGAGATTGTCTCAGCCTCATTGCAGCAGTCACGATGGCAGCATGTATTGGGATGTGACAGGAAGTATTTGTCGGGGAGGACCTCTCCTACTGCCAACCAAGTGAGGTCTCGTTGACGGGTTCCAGCTTGGTCAATCCTCCAATTGGTTTTGATAATCTGTTCAGGGGATCATCTTGAGGTGTTTTTCTAAAGGAGCTTTTCTGCAAAGGGCAAGATGTGGCAAGGTCAAGCTGAATGGCACAGTATGATTAAGTCTGAGTGGAAGTTAAAATGTTCCGGGAAGAGTATTGAAACAGGACCTTTGGCAAAAGGAGTTTCTCTTTGCACAGCACTGCCACAGTGTATGCTTCTGATGGTGGGAGGAGGGGAAGATAATTTCTGGGCCCAGAAATCCTAACGTCAGTAAGGAGCTTGGGCAGCAGTAAACTGAGTAGGCCGGATGATGGGCAACCTCAACATTGGCCAGGTAGCTGGACCGCGATTACTCATGCCGTCATCCTGAGTCAATAGACAATAGACAATAGATACAGGAGGAGGCCATTCGGCCCTTCGAGCCAGCACTGCCATTCAATGTGATCATGGCTGATCATTCTCAATCAGTACCCCGTTCCTGCCTTCTCCCCATACCCCCTGACTCCGCTATCCTTAAGAGCTCTATCTAACTCACTCTTGAAAGCATCCAGAGAATTGGCCTCCACTGCCTTCTGAGGCAGAGAATTCCACAGATTCACAACTCTCTGAGTAATAGACAATAGACAATAGGTGCAGGAATACTTGAGGGGGAAGAGCAAGCTTGCGTGCTGCAAAGTCTCAGCTATTTCCATAGACTGATGGTGGAAGGAATGCCAGATTACTGAATCATTCTCAAGTGAAACCATCCTGCATCTCCCCGCTGGAGAAGCTGCGCTACAGTGGAGAAGTGGACTCTACTCGGATTAGAAGGAATTCGTAAACCCACAAACTATTGGACTAACAAAAACCACGGTGAACTCTGGTCATCTCTGCCATCTCTGAGAATAAAGCATCAAAATCCCAGGTTTAAAAATTGTTTCTGCTCAACAATCATTTGGCTACTGAACACGACATGACACTAACTAATGAAGAAGGGTCTCGGCTCGAAAAGTTCCCTATTCCTCATCTCCAGAGTTACTCGTCTGACCCGCTGAGTTACTCCAGCATTTTGTGGCTTACTAATGAATTGCGGACTGTCTTGCGATTTACTGAGAACATTGGACTCTTTTTGCATGAGTATATGGCATTGTAGGAGCCATTTATGCTTAAATCAGTTCCTGTCATTGTATTATGGCTATGCTTAATATTTCTAGTGTCCATCTTTTTTGCATGCTTGTGGGTGTGATGGGGAGTGACTACATCTGAGGAGGCTAGCGTAGCCACAGCAATTGGGGGTCAGTTTTGTCTCGGAGGATGGAGAGAATACAGTTTTTTACCACAACCGCGCCAGCCACAAACACAACCGTGCCAGTCACAACCACGCCGACCACGACCACATGGTAACGACTACACGATCTTTACTGTATTGTTTGAAGAAGAGACAGTTGATAAGAACGAAAAGTTATGAATTACTCTTTTGATTTGTGCTACTTTAATAAAGACCAATTAATCAAGAAACAGCGTTTGGAAGATTCGTTTTTTGTTATCTGAGAGTGCAGTGTGTGTGTAATCTATACCTCCATCCCATCCCCGAGAAGTAATGGCTATCAAAGTTGGACTTTGAGAAGATATAGAAACTGCCATTACAGCATTATTAATGTATTGATTTTTGATAATTATATCATCTACATGTTTTTCAATTTCAGGTCTATTATGCTACTGCAAGTAGGAATGTCATTGTTCTGTTGTTACGTATGACAATTAAACACTTGACAAGCATTTGGATGAGGGTGGGAGTTACAGCCACAAGAGGGCAGACTGCGGGGCAGAACAATATACTCAGCAAAGAAGGCAGACACAAAGTGCTGCAGTAACTCAGTGGGACAGACAGCATCTCTGGAGAGAAGGAATGGGTGAAGCATTAGTGGATACTTGTTTAAACTATTGGATGTGTGTAATGAGAAGTTGGAGGTTGCTAACTAGCTGGGTAGAAAATGAATCGACAGTCATAAATTGATCAGCTAGGAAATAGTATCTATCATTGGATCTGGATGAAAGTAATTTCACTTGTGTGAAGTGGTAAGGTCACGGTTGAGGACATTGTTATTTTACTGCTAATATTGTGTGCAGTTATTTATTTATAAATTTAAGATATAACTAAAATAGCATCTAGGAATGAGGATGCCTGGCCTATTTTCAATAGCATAGCTAGGACTTTTAAATATCCTAGTTGAATAAATATATACCCTTACCTGTCCCCTGTGTCCCTGTGTCTCCCTCTCCCCTGCCTCTCAGTCTGAACAAGGGTCTTGACCCGAAATGTCACCCATTCCTTCCATCCAGAGATGCTGACTGTCCCGCTGAGTTACTCCAGCATTTAATGTCTATGGTGTAAACCAGCATCTGCAGTTCCTTCCTACATATTAAATTCCTGTTGTTTGCTTTAAATGTTTTATTACTTCCATTCAAATAAATGTTAAAGAAACTCAACAATTGCATGTTTAGTGTTAGAAAACTATTATTTCATGATGTTCTCAGGTTGATACTGTACACCGTTAAGAGGTTTGCTGGTTGAAAAGAAAGCTGAGAACACTTAATTGAAAGACCCCATTGAAATGTACTGAATAGTGAAAGGCCTGGATAGAATGGATGTGGAGAGGATGTTTCCAGTATTGGGAGAATCTAGGACTAAAGGTCATATCCTCAGAATTAAAGGACGTTCCTTTAGGAAGGAGATGAGAAGGAATTTCTTTAGTGAGAGAGTGGTGAACCTGTGCAATTCTTTGCCACAGAAGGCTGTGGAGGCCAAGTGAATATATATATTTAAAGCAGAGATGGATTCTTGATTAGTACGGGTGTCAGGGGTTATGGGGAGAAGGCAGGAGAATGGGGTTAGGAGGGAGAGATAGATCAGCCATGATTGAATGGCGGAGTAGACTTGATGGGCCGAATGGCCTAATTCTGCTCCTATTGCTTATGACAGATATTCTCTGCATTGTGTTGATTTTGATCTTTTATGCTGTTTCAGTTTATAAATGTAATAAAATATCTTCAGTCAGCAGAGGGAGCTAACTACCACTCTTCAGAATAAATAGAGCACGTCCTATAAATTCAGACTGCCAGTGGGAAACTTAACACTAAAGGTTTCCCAGAAATAAAATTAGAGATGCCTCATTATAAAACACAATGCACTGTTATTAAATAGAGCTGGGGATTTTTTTCTGATTTAAGAAGCACAATTAACATCACATTATGTGAATTCGTTTTCACCATTCTTGCTGAGTAATATTTCGGGAGAATTTAATGCTCAATTGGCTTGGGTATTAGATGAGTTCAATAAAGTGCGGGTTGTTTATTGAATCAGATTCCAAGAAACCAATTTACTTCACAATTGACATGTTCCGTGCATTGTGTACCCAAAAGACTAATTAATGTCATTTCCCCTTAAATTGCTGTTAATAAATCAATCCTAGTGGGGTACTCTGAGGTCAGCAGTGGTCTAGAAGATAACTGCAGATGCTCGTACAAATCGAAGGTATTTATTCACAAAATGCTGGAGTAACTCAGCAGGTCAGGCAGCATCTCGGGAGAGAAGGAATGGGTGGCATTTCGTGTCGAGACCCTTCTCCATCCAGGCCAGCTTCAGTGCGCTTTTTAACACTGCCAATAATAGCATTTAAACTTCATCTGCAGCAAAATCTAAGAAGAGAATAATATTATTAGGCTTGGTCTAAATTAGTTAATATCAGCTTTATTATTAGGAAAAAAACTGCAGATGCTGGTTTAAATCAAAGGTGGACACAAAAAGCTGGAGTAACTCAGCGGGACAGGCAGCATCTCTGGAGAGAAGGAATGGGTGATGTTTCGGGTCGAGACCCTTCTTCAGACTGATGTCAGGGGAAGGGGTGGGCCAGCTTTTTGTGTCTGCCTCTGCTTTATTATTAACGTGATTTAAAGTGCTTCTCCAGACTATCTATTCCAATAGGACAACCAACCTCTGCAGGCATCGCCTATCGTGTAGAGACCGTTTGTGGCTGCTTTCCTGACATGTGAACTGTTCGAGTTATGAACAGCTCTTGGGACCAGAACCCTGGGGAGGACCTGCAATTAAAAATGTAAATCTGTGTCCTGTATTCTTGTCATCTTAAAATTTATTTCAAAGAACGGGCTCAAAGATCCTGCTTCAAACCCATCAGGTAGAGAAGTGTGAAAATGCACACCTCCAGATTCAGGGACAGTTTCTTCCCAACTGTAATCAGGCAGCTGAATCATCCTGCCACAACCAGAGAGCAGTGCTGAACTACTATCTACCTCATGGATGACCCTCAGACTATCCTTGATCGGCCTTTGCTGGCTTTACCTTGCACTAAACGTTATTCCCTTATCATGTATCTATACACTGTAAATGGCACGATTGTAATCATGTATTGTCTTTCTGCTGACTGGATAGTGCACGACAAAAGATTTTCACTGTACCTTGGTACATGTGTAAACAAACTAAACTGTAAACTGTAAACCTGCAAACAGGTTCCTCCATGTAAATGTTAGGAAATTTTAGCATGAAGGTGGAGCAGAACAGACAGTATTTTCTGGAAAAATCTTGGTGATTCTCACTGTGCTGTTGAAATGCATGAAGAGTGGATCAGTGAATAGGGTATCCTCCACTGTAAAAATATTAGCTAATGTGAACTTTTAAATTTTCTTAATTTACTTAAATTCCAGTAACAAGGCAACTCTGGTTTTATTGCTCATTTCTAATTGGCTATAAACTGAGTAACTTGCTGGGAAACCATAATGTGTAGGAAGCAACTGCAGATGCTGGTTTACACCGAACACAGACACAAAATGCTGGAGTAACTCAGCAGGTCAGGCAGCATCTCTGGATGAAAGGAATGGGTGACTGTTCTGGTTGAGACCCTTCTTCAGACTTACATTGGTGGATACACATGTAGAACAGTTGCATAAGGACAGATTGACAACTGAAAGGACACTAATGAACCAGACATTATTTATTACGACAATCCAGTTTATCTTGTGGTCACTCTTTTGCAAATACTAACTTCTTTTAAATCTAGATTATTAATGAATTTAAATTTCACATGGTGGAACTTGGATGTGGGATTCTTAGTTCAGTTTAGAGATACAGCGCGGAAACAGGCCCTTCGGCCCACCGAGTCTGCACCAACCAGTGATCCCAGCACATTATCATTATCCTCCACACACGAGGGACATAGAAACATAGAAACATAGAAAATAGGTGCAGGAGGAGGCCATTTGGCCCTTCGAGCCAGCACCGCTATTCATTGTGATCATGGCTGATCGTCCACAATCAATAACCCATGCCTGCCTTCTCCCCATATCCCGCCATACCACTAGCCCCTAGAGCTCTATATAACTCTCTCTTTTTTTATTTTTTTTAATTTTATTTAAATTTTAACAAAACAAATACATGTATGAACTCATAGTACGCGATGGTACCTACATTATAAATTCGATTATACATTTAAATTCGATTATACCTGTATTGTTCTGTATTATCTCCCCACCCACAACCCCCCTCCCCCCACCCCCCAGTTAGAAAAAAGAGGAAAAAGGAGAAGAAGAAAGATAAAGAAATAATTTTTTTTTAAGAAGGAAAGAAAGAAAGAAAGAAGAAAGAAGGAAACCTGGAGACAAAAAGGAAACACTTCCGGGTAATTTCTTATTAAATTCTTTTTAGGGGTATCAAAACAATCCTGAAATTAAATATTTCCAATTCTTAATCCTAGTTTTAAAGTGAATGGGTTCCAAAGTTTCAAAAATAAATCATATTTATCTCTCAGATTATAAGTAGCTTTTTCTAATGGGATACAACTACGCATTTCTGCATACCATCTTGCAATTCTTATTTCATTGTGATCTTTCCAAGTGACCGCCACACATTTTTTTGCTATTGCTATTGCTATTTTGAGAAATCTTTCCTGATATTTATCTAAAATTAATCTTGGTAATATTCCTTTAGTATCTCCCAATAAAAACAACCTTGAATCCAATGGTATGGTCTTATTCATCAATTGTTCCAAAAAGTTTTTTAGGTCTTTCCAAAAAGGAGTTACCTTAGGACATGCCCATTTGGAGTGTAAAAAAATACCCACATCCTGGTTGCATCTAAAACAAATTTCAGGTAAATTTGGATTTAAATTGTTTAATTTTTTCGGAGTTAAATATAGTTGATGTAAAAAATTGTATTGTACTAAACTATATCTCACATTAATAGTATTTTTCATACTTTCTAAACACAATCTTTCCCAACTTGGTTCATCAATGCTAATATTCAGATCTGTTTCCCATCTTTGTCTTGATTTTTGAATTCCTGTCTTTGGACTAGATTTTTGTAACAATTTATACATTGAAGATATAATTTTTTTAGTTCCCTTGCCCTGAATCAGGGATTCAATTCCTTTAATTTGAAATAAAAACATTGAATTATCTAACTTTTCCCTTAAATAAGATTGTAATTGATAATAGAAAAAAATACTATTCCCTGGAATTTGATATTTGTTTCTCAATTGAGAAAATGTCAAAAAATTATTTCCTTCGTAGCAATCTCCCATATGTTTAATACCCTTCTGTTCCCAGACTTGTAATATTTGATTATTCCAAGCAAACGGCAGTAATCTATTTTTTACTAATGGAGTTTTAGCTGTTAGAAAAAATCTTTTATCATTAGCTTTAACTGTTTTCAACAATATATTAATTAAATGTTTTAGCAAAGGTGACTCTTGATCCTTAACTAATAGCTTCGCTTCCCATTTATAGATAAATTCTTCTGGGCATAGTTCTTTTATTTTATCCATTTCAATTTTAACCCATGCTGTTTTTCCACCCTCTTGATAAAAGGATGAAATAAAACTCATTTGTGCTGCCAGATAATAATTTTTAAAATTTGGTAATTGCAAATTTCCATGTTAATTTTTCCATAGACACTCTTAGCATTTTACCTTTCCAAAGAAAATTTCTCACAATTTTATTCAATTCTTGAAAAAAATTATTTGGTAAAGGTATAGGCAGTGTTTGAAATAAATACTGTAACCTCGGAAAAATATTCATCTTAATACAGTTCACTCTCCCTAGCAATGTAATTGGAAGATTCATCCATTTCTTCAAGTCCTCCTCAATTTTTTTAATTAGTGGTTTATAATTTAGTTTATACAGATTATTTAACTTATTATCTACTTTAACCCCTAAGTACTTCATGCCTTCTTTTTGCCATTTAAACTGACTTTCTCTTTTACATTGATCATAATTACCTTCAGAAAGAGGCATTATTTCAGTTTTATCTTTATTAATTTTATATCCTGATACTTTCCCATATTCTTGCAGTCTGAAATATAATTTTCTTAAGGATTCCAATGGTCTAGTAAGACAAATTAAAACATCATCTGCAAATAAAATAATTTTGTGATTTTCCTGATTCACTTTAAATCCTTCAATGTCTAAATCTGATCTTATTAGCTCTGCCAGAGGTTCAATAGCCAGTACAAATAGAGCTGGTGACAAGGGACATCCCTGTCTACTAGATCTTTCCAAATTAAATAATTGAGAAGATTGGCCATTTGTCACCACTTTGGCTTTAGGTTGTTTATAAAGAGCTTTTACCCAGTTAATGAAACCATTTCCTAATCCGTACTTCTCTAATACTTTAAATAAAAAATCCCATTCTAACCTGTCAAACGCCTTTTCAGCATCTAAAGCAACTGTTACGCTCAATTCCTTTCTTTTCTGTGCTAAATGTAAAATACTTATAAATCTTGCTACATTATCAGATATTTTCCTTTTTTTGACAAATCCAGTTTGGTCCTCTTTAACCAGCTTCGGTAAATATTCTGCCAATCTCCTTGCCAAACGTTTAGCAACTATTTTATAATCTGCATTCAACAATGATATTGGTCTATAAGAAGATGCATTTAAAGGGTCTTTCCCTTTTTTTAAAATTACGGTTATAATTGCCAGTGAGAAGGATTCTGGTAATGTAGAAGTTTTTTCCGCTTGATGTATCACTTCCATAAATACTGGTAACAACAAATCTTTAAATTTTTTATAGAACTCAGGCGGGAAACCATCTTCCCCTGGAGATTTATTACTTGGTAAAGAATATAATACGTCCTCCACCTCTCTCAAAGTAAAGGAGGCATTTAGTCCCATCTGCTCCTCATTAGAGATTGTTGGTAATTGTATCTTGGATAAAAAATTATTTATCTTAATTTCATCCTTTTCAGATTCAGAATGGTACAGATTAGTGTAGAATTGCTTAAATACCTCATTGATTTCTCTAGGTTTATAAGTAATAATGTTTTGATCTGTTCTAATTGAATTTATTGTTCTTGATATTTGTTCTTCTTTCAGTTGCCATGCCAATACCTTGTGCGCTCTTTCTCCTAATTCATAATATCTTTGGTTAGTTCGTAATATTAGTTTTTCTGTTCTGTAAGTATGTAAATAATAATAATAATAATAATATTCATTTATTGTCATTGCAACGAGTACAACGAAATTAAAAAATAGCCAATCCTGACGGTGCGTACAAACATATATGCAATAAATGCAAAAACAAATAAATACATAAATACAATTAAATACAATTATATTAAGTACAAGATTTTTTAACGGTGTTGCCTAGTGCAAAGGTAGTGTTCAGTTCTCGTATGGCCCTGGGGTAAAAACTGTTCTTAAGTCTGTTTGTTCGGGATTTGATCGACCTGAAACGTCGACCAGAGGGCAGATGAACAAACAGACGGTGGCCGGGGTGGGATGGATCTTTTATTATTTTGCCTGCTCTACTGAGGCAGCGTAGGCTGAACAGGTGCTCCAGGGAGGGCAGTGAGCAGCCGATGATCTTCTGGGCCGTCGTGATGACCCTCTGAAGGGCCTTCCTGTCCTTTTCTGAGCAGCTGGCATACCATGTGGTTATACAGTATGCCAGCACACTCTCGATGGAGCAGCGATAGAAGGACAACATGAGCTTCTCCTGCAGGTTGGTTTTCCTGAGTATTGTATTGAAATTTTTTATTTGCAAGTTGTGTTTTTTTCGTATCTGAAGAAGTTTTCTGTAAGTCTTTTTCTAATACGGTGATTTCTTTTTCTAATCTTTCAGATTGCTTCCTATAGTCTTTCTTTATCTTAGATGAGTAGCTTATAATTTGGCCTCTCAAATAAGCCTTCATTGCATCCCATACAATAAATTTATCATCAACTGAATTTAAATTTGTTTCCAAAAATAATTCAATTTGTCCTCGAATAAAATCACAAAAGTCTTGCCTTTTCAATAGTAAAGAGTTGAGTCTCCATCTATAGACTGACTGTTCTTTATCTGGCATCGTGATTTTCATTAATAATGGTGAGTGATCCGATAACAATCTAGCCTTGTAATCTATTTGTATTATTCTACCCCTTAATTGAGCTGAAATCAAAAATAGATCTATTCTAGAATATGTATCATGTCTATTGGAATAAAAAGAGTAATCTCTTTCCTTGGGATGGCTTTACATTGTGCCGTATTTCAGTGTGCTCCCCTCCATAGTCCAGGTATAAAAACAGAAAAGAAATAAGAAAGATAGAGAAATAGACCCTCCCTCTAATGTTGTTAATAAATAGATTAGCAACATTACCCCCCTCTATTATACGAGGTGTGGTCCGCACCACACTTGTGCCCATGATTATGGTGGAGCATCCACATTCTCCAACCCCCCCGATATATCAAGTACTTCTAAAAATTAACAATCCTTAATACAGTTAATCCCCTCTATAGTATACAGATATTATTAATAATCAATCATTCATGAATCTTCTTAAACATTTCTCGATGGCAATTCTTCCGCATACTCTTCTGCTTTGACAAAGTCTTTAAAAAATTTATTTTCTCCAGTGTTGATCATAATCTTCAAAGTAGCCGGATGCAGTAAAATAAACCTATAGCCTTTCTTCCATAAAATATTTTTTGCCTTATTAAATTATTTTTTTCTGCTCAACAAGGCATTACTGATGTCTGGGTAAAAGATTATTTTAGTACCTTCATGTTCTATTGGTTTTCCCTCTCTTATATTATTCCCGACTGTTATGAAAACCAATTCTCGATCTTGGTATCTTAAAAATTTAATCAACACAGATCTTGGCTTTTGATTAGCCGAGGGTTTCGATCTTAGAGCCCTATGTGCTCTTTCTATTTCCATCGGACCTTGTTTATCTATTCCCAGAGTGGTCACTATCCAATCTTGAAAAAAGTTAATTGGGTCTTCCCCCTCCACTCCCTCTGGCAAACCAACAATTTTAACATTATTTCTCCTGCTATAGTTTTCCAAGGCATCCAACTTCTCCGCCGTCTTTTTGCTTTCAATTGCTGCTGCAGTAATACTGTCTTCATTTTTTTCCACTCTAGATTTTAACATTTCATTTTCCATTTGCATATTATCCACTTTATTTGTCACTGTTTGAAATTTCTCCTCCATTTTTTTCAAAGCCTTACGAAATTTCTTGTTATCTCTCCTCATTAATTTGAGAAGATATAGAAACTGCCATTACAGCATTATTAATTTATTGATTTTTGATAATTATATCATCTACATGTTTTTCAATTTCAGGTCTATTATGCTACTGCAAGTAGGAATGTCATTGTTCTGTTGTTACGTATGACTATTAAACACTTGACAAGCATTTGGATGAGGGTGGGAGTTACAGCCACAAGAGGGCAGACTGCGGGGCAGAACAATATACTCAGCAAAGAAGGCAGACATAAAGTGCTGCAGTAACTCAGTGGGACAGACAGCATCTCTGGAGAGAAGGAATGGGTGAAGCATTAGTGGATACTTGTTTAAACTATTGGATGTGTGTAATGAGAAGTTGGAGGTTGCTAACTAGCTGGGTAGAAAATGAATCGACAGTCATAAATTGATCAGCTAGGAAATAGTATCTATCATTGGATCTGGATGAAAGTAATTTCACTTGTGTGAAGTGGTAAGGTCACGGTTGAGGACATTGTTATTTTACTGCTAATATTGTGTGCAGTTATTTATTTATAAATTTAAGATATAACTAAAATAGCATCTAGGAATGAGGATGCCTGGCCTATTTTCAATAGCATAGCTAGGACTTTTAAATATCCTAGTTGAATAAATATATACCCTTACCTGTCCCTGTGTCCCTGTGTCTCCCTCTCTCCTGCCTCTCAGTCTGAAGAAGGGTCTTGACCCGAAATGTCACCCATTCCTTCCATCCAGAGATGCTGCCTGTCCCGCTGAGTTACTCCAGCATTTAATGTCTATGCTGTAAATAAGCATCTGCAGTTCCTTCCTACATATTAAATTCCTGTTGTTTGCTTTAAATGTTTTATTACTTCCATTCAAATAAATGTTAAAGAAACTCAACAATTACACGTTTAGTGTTAGAAAACTATTATTTCATGATGTTCTCAGGTTGATACTGTACACCGTTAAGAGGTTTGCTGGTTGAAAAGAAAGCTGAGAACACTTAATTGAAAGACCCCATTGAAATGTACTGAATAGTGAAAGGCCTGGATAGAATGGATGTGGAGAGGATGTTTCCAGTATTGGGAGAATCTAGGACTAAAGGTCATATCCTCAGAATTAAAGGACGTTCCTTTAGGAAGGAGATGAGAAGGAATTTCTTTAATGAGAGAGTGGTGAACCTGTGCAATTCTTTGCCACAGAAGGCTGTGGAGGCCAAGTGAATATATATTTTTAAAGCAGAGATGGATTCTTGATTAGTACGGGTGTCAGGTGTTATGGGGAGAAGGCAGGAGAATGGGGTTAGGAGGAGAGATAGATCAGCCATGATTGAATGGCGGAGTAGACTTGATGGGCCGAATGGCCTAATTCTGCTCCTATTGCTTATGACAGATATTCTCTGCATTGTGTTGATTTTGATCTTTTATGCTGTTTCAGTTTATAAATGTAATAAAATATCTTCAGTCAGCAGAGGGAGCTAACTACCACTCTTCAGAATAAATAGAGCACGTCCTATAAATTCAGACTGCCAGTGGGAAACTTAACACTAAAGGTTTCCCAGAAATAAAATTAGAGATGCCTCATTATAAAACACAATGCATTCTGTTATTAAATAGAGCTGGGGATTTTTTTCTGATTCAAGAAGCACAATTAACATCACATTATGTGAATTTGTTTTCACCATTCTTGCTGAGTAATATTTCGGGAGAATTTAATGCTCAATTGGCTTGGGTGTTAGATGAGTTCAATAAAATGCGGGTTGTTTATTGAATCAGATTCCAAGAAACCAATTTACTTCAGAATTGACATGTTCCGTGCATTGTGTACCCAAAAGACTAATTAATGTCATTTCCCCTTAAATTGCTGTTAATAAATCAATCCTAGTGGGGTACTCTGAGGTCAGCAGTGGTCTAGAAGATAACTGCAGATGCTGGTACAAATCGAAGGTATTTATTCACAAAATGCTGGAGGTCAGGCAGCATCTCGGGAGAGAAGGAATGGGTGGCATTTCGGGTCGAGACCCTTCTACATCCAGACCAGCTTCAGTGCGCTTTTTAACACTGCCAATAATAGCATTTAAACTTCATCTGCAGCAAAATCTAAGAAGAGAATATTATTATTAGGCTTGGGCTAAATTAGTTAATATCAGCTTTATTATTAGGAAAAAAACTGCAGATGCTGGTTTAAATCAAAAGTGGACACAAAAAGCTGGAGTAACTCAGCGGGACAGGCAGCATCTCTGGAGAGAAGGAATGGGTGATGTTTCGGGTCGAGACCCTTCTTCAGACTGATGTCAGGGGAAGGGGTGGGCCAGCTTTTTGTGTCTGCCTCAGCTTTATTATTAACGTGATTTAAAGTGCTTCTCCAGACTATCTGTTCCAATAGGACAACCAACCTCTGCAGGCATCGCCTATCGTGTAGAGACCGTTTGTGGCTGCTTTCCTGACATGTGAATTGTTCGAGTTATGAACAGCTCTTGGGACCAGAACCCTGGGGAGGACCTGCAATTAAAAATGTAAATCTGTGTCCTGTATTCTTGTCATCTTAAAATTTATTTCAAAGAACGGGCTCAAAGATCCTGCTTCAAACCCATCAGGTAGAGAAGTGTGAAAATGCACACCTCCAGATTCAGGGACAGTTTCTTCCCAACTGTAATCAGGCAGCTGAATCATCCTGCCACAACCAGAGAGCAGTGCTGAACTACTATCTACCTCATGGATGACCCTCAGACTATCCTTGATCGGCCTTTGCTGGCTTTACCTTGCACTAAACGTTATTCCCTTATCATGTATCTATACACTGTAAATGGCACGATTGTAATCATGTATTGTCTTTCTGCTGACTGGATAGTGCACGACAAAAGATTTTCACTGTACCTTGGTACATGTGTAAACAAACTAAACTGTAAACTGTAAACCTGCAAACAGGTTCCTCCATGTAAATGTTAGGAAATTTTAGCATGAAGGTGGAGCAGAACAGACAGTATTTTCTGGAAAAATCTTGGTGATTCTCACTGTGCTGTTGAAATGCATGAAGAGTGGATCAGTGAATAGGGTATCCTCCACTGTAAAAATATTAGCTAATGTGAACTTTTAAATTTTCTTAATTTACTTAAATTCCAGTAACAAGGCAACTCTGGTTTTATTGCTCATTTCTAATTGGCTATAAACTGAGTAACTTGCTGGGAAACCATAATGTGTAGGAAGCAACTGCAGATGCTGGTTTACACCGAACACAGACACAAAATGCTGGAGTAACTCAGCAGGTCAGGCAGCATCTCTGGATGAAAGGAATGGGTGACTGTTCTGGTTGAGACCCTTCTTCAGACTTACATTGGTGGATACACATGTAGAACAGTTGCATAAGGACAGATTGACAACTGAAAGGACACTAATGAACCAGACATTATTTATTACGACAATCCAGTTTATCTTGTGGTCACTCTTTTGCAAATACTAACTTCTTTTAAATCTAGATTATTAATGAATTTAAATTTCACATGGTGGAACTTGGATGTGGGATTCTTAGTTCAGTTTAGAGATACAGCGCGGAAACAGGCCCTTCGGCCCACCGAGTCTGCACCAACCAGTGATCCCAGCACATTATCATTATCCTCCACACACGAGGGACATAGAAACATAGAAACATAGAAAATAGGTGCAGGAGGAGGCCATTTGGCCCTTCGAGCCAGCACCGCTATTCATTGTGATCATGGCTGATCGTCCACAATCAATAACCCGTGCCTGCCTTCTCCCCATATCCCGCCATACCACTAGCCCCTAGAGCTCTATCTAACTCTCTCTCAAATCCATCCAGTGATTTGGCTTCCACTGCCCTCTGTGGCAGAGAATTCCACAAATTCACAACTCTCTGGATGAAAAAGTTATTTCTCACCTCAGTTTTAAATGGCCTCCCCTTTATTCTAAGACTGTGGCCCCTGGTTTTGGACTCGCCCAACATTGGGAACATTTTTCCTGCATCAAGCTTGTCGAGTCCTTTTATAATTTTATACATCTCTATAAGATCCCCTCTCATCCTTCTAAACTGCAGTGAATACAAGCCTAGTCTTTTCAATCTTTACTCATATAACAACCCCGCCATCCCAGGGATCAATCTCGTGAACCTAGGCTGCACTGCCTCAATTACAAGGTCTTACCAGGGCCCTATACAACTGCAGAAGAACCTCTTTACTCCGATACTGAAATCCTCTCATTAGGAAAAGGCTTTCTTCACTGCCTGCTGTACCTGCACGCCAACGTTCAGTGACTGGTGTTCAAGGACACCCAGGTCTCGCTGCACTTCCCCCTTACCTAACCTGACACCATTGAGATAATAATCTGCCTCCTTGTTTCTGCCGCCAAAGTGGATAACCTCACATTTATCTACATTATACTGCATTTGCCACGCATCTCCCCACTCACTCAACCTGTCCAGGTCACCCTGCAACCTCCTAACATCCTCTTCACAGTTCACACTGCCACCCAGCTTTGTGTCATCCGCAAACTTGCTAGTGTTACTTCTAATTCCTTCATCCAAGTCATTAATATATATGGTAAACAGTTGCGGTCCCAACACCGAGCCTTGCGGCACTCCACTCGCCACTGCCTGCCATTCTGAAAAGGACCTGTTTACTCCTACTCTTTGCCTCCTGTCTGCCGACAAATTTTCTATCCATGTCAACACCCTACCCCCATTACCATGTGCTCGAATTTTACTCACCAATCTCCCGTGCGGGACCTTATCAAAGGCTTTCTGAAAGTCTAGATACACTACATCCACTGGCTCCCCTTCATCCATTTTACTTGTCACATTCTCAAACAATTCCAGAAGATTAGTCAAACATGATTTCCCCTTCATAAATCCATGCTGACTTGGACTTATCGTTTTACTGCTATCCAAATGCACCGTTATTACCTCTAATAATTGACTCCAGCATCTTTCCCACAACCAAAGTCAGGCTAACTGGTCTGTAATTCCCCTTTTTCTCTCTCGCTCCTTTTTTGAAAAGTGGGATAACATTAGCTATCCTCCAATCCACAGGAACTGATCCTGAATTTATTGAACATTGGAAAATGATCACCAATGCGTCCACTATTTCTAGAGCCACCTCCCTGAGAACCCTGGGATGCAGACTACAGGCCCAGGGGATTTATCCTCCTTCAGTCCCATTAGTCTACCCAATACTATTTCTCGCCTAATGCAAATTTCTTTCAGTTCCCCTACCCCCCTGGATCCTCTGTCCTCTAGTAAATCTGGGAGATTGTTTGTGTCTTCCTTTGTGAAGACAGATCCGAAGTACCTGTTCAACTCTTCTGCCATTTCCTTGTTATCCATAATAATTCACCCATGTCTGCCTTCAAGGGACCCACATTTGACTTTGCTACTCTTTTTCTCTTAACATATCTAAAGAAGTTTTTACTGTCCTTTATATTCTTGGCCAGCTTCCCCTCGTCCTTCATCTTTTCAGTCCGTATTGTCCGTTTTGTTACCTTCTGTTGTCCTATGAAAGTTTCACAATCCTCTGGCTTCCGGCTACTCTTTGCTGTGTTATACATCTTTTCTTTTAGTTTTATTCCATCCCTAACTTCCCTTGTCAGCCACGGTTGCCTCCTACTCCCCTTAGAATCTTTCTTCCTCTTTGGAATGAAATTATCCTGTGTCTTCCGGATTATGCCCAGAAATTCCTGCCATTGCTGTTCCACCGTCATTCCTGCTAGGATCCCTTTCCAGTCGACCTTGGCCAGCTCCTCTCTCATGCCTTCATCATCCCCTTTGTTCAACTGCAACATTTACACCAAGTGAATTAACCTGCAAACCTGTACGTCTTTGGAGTGTGGGAGGAAACCGAAGATCTCGGTCATGGGTCCATGCAGGTCATGGGGAGAACGTACAAACTCCGTACAGACAGCACCCGTAGTCGGGATCGAACCCGGGTCTTGGGTGCTGCAGTCGCTGTAAAGCAGCAACTCTACCGCTGCGCCACCATGGTGCCCATGGTGATTCCGAATTTTGTAGTTCAATAACTTAACCACAGCATCACTAATGTACCCATTACGTGTTGTTACACAATGATAGAGACTGACTGGTAGTACTAAATATTATAAGCTTAGAAGAAGTAGTGATAGAATAGATCAGATCACAGGGATCACTGCAAGAATTGAATACTGGATTATTCTTTATTACGTTGCAAAGCATACTCGTACAAAATGCCCAAAACAACAAAATTATAGATCAGAATGAACTTCTGTCATCAATGTTTTCCACCAATATTTGACTTTTAAATTGAAGATTTATGAGTTGATATACAATCAGTAGAGCTAAATAGGTGTACTTAACTATGACCCCACTACAAGGTATGAACAGACACAGACAACATCTTACGTCAGCAATGATGATTATAGTCGGTGAAAGGTAGATCAGATCATGAATTTTTTTTTAAAAATTCACAGACAAAATATATGGTGAGGTGGCACTCCACATCATTCCACCCTCCATCACTCACCATTTCTACACAATCTTCACCACCAAAGGCATTGTTGGGTTCTCCAGGTCTCCAGTGGCTGTAATTTTGCAGGGGGGTCGAGTCGGTGTACATGAACTGCCTTTCCTTTTCCAAGTCATTCACACCAATGAACACCCGCGATAAGCCAGTCTTGTTCACATAGGCAGCAATCAGTGAGTTTGTTTCTTCATCCTTTGGCATTGCTAATGACCCCCCTCTGTCTTTGCAGTGCACAAGGGCAGCTTTGTAATTCTTCCCTTCCTTCACAATCAGGTAGAATCTCTCTTCAGTCTCTCTGATGCCTGCAATTACTGGAGAAGGAGAAAGCAAGAGGTTTATGTTACTTTTCAGCCAGTTGCCAGCAGTGTGTTTGCTTGGTGATCCATGTCTCTAGACATGAGCAAATTGGCAAAAGAACCACTGCTGTAAAGAGGCTAATTGTAGATGTGATATGACAATAGACAATAGACAATAGGTGCAGGAGTAGGCCATTCAGCCCTTCGAGCCAGCACTGCCATTCAATGTGATCATGGCTGATCACTCTCAATCAGTACCCCGTTCCTGCCTTCTCCCCATACCCCCTCACTCCGCTATCCTTAAGAGCTCTATCCAGCTCTCTCTTGAAAGATATGGAGTGCTAGAAAGAGTTTTGGAAGCAAATCTAACGGTACTGACTCAAAACATATACTTGGAAAGGTAAACTTTTTCCATCAATCAATTCTGAAGGGCAATTTAGAATGAGCAATAAATGGTAGCCTTGCCAGAGATATATACATATCTTGAAAATTGATTGCAAAAATAATCTCACAGCGTGACGGTTGTGGAGGAGGAATACAAAGTAGCATCTCGACAGATGGTGCCCAGTGAGAGGATTTTCTGGATTTGCTGCTTTTCAGCTATGCTTCCTGGCCCTGCTACCTATTAAACTATATCTGCAACCATGGTGCTGGAGGCATGTTTGTTTTACTACTACCAGTTTGGTCCTATAAATGTTCAGCAACGAAGCGATCATTTCACTGTACACCTCCGCTCAGTCCGTCTTAACCAACCTGATCTCCTGGTGGCTCAGCACTTCAACTCCCCTTCCCACTCCCAATCTGACCTCTCTCTCCTGGGCCTCCTCCATTGCCCGAGTGAGGCCCAGCACAAATTGGTTTTTCCTACCAGATTTGGTAAGATCAAAGGCATATTCTATTTAAAAAAACTCCAGCCTAGTCGCGACCAAAATAGGAGCAAGTGAGGAAAAACAATGATGCCTGATTCACAGAATTTAGAAGGCATGTCTGTTTTTTTTGGGAAAACAAATTAGAATCAAGTTAACATGTTTTAAAATATTTATTTTAGTTTAGTTTAGAGATACATTGCGGAAACAGGCTCTTTGGCCCATTGAGTCCGCGCCGACCAGTGATCCCCGCACATTAACACTATCCTACACACACAATTTTACATTTTTTATAACCAAGCTAATTAACCTACAAACCTGTACGTCTTTGGAGTGTAGGAGGAAACTGAAGATTTCAGAGAAAACCCACGCAGGCCACGGGGAGAACGTACAAACTCCGTACAGACAGCACCCGTAGTCGGGATGGAACCCGGGTGTCTGGTGCTGTAAGGCAGCAACTCTACCGCTGCACCACCGTGCTGTCTTTTTAACAGCGTTAAAAGCGTTAATTATAAAATCTGGAGAAGTAATTCGTTTGGTTCATTTGAACTGCTGATTGAACTGATGAGCTTGGCATCCAGGAGTTAGTGGGCAGACCAGGCCAGAGCAGGCCACAGAGGGAAGCTATACACATAACGAAAGGACAATGCCTAGCAAGTAACAATGAGATTAACAAACTCATCAGGAAAGCTGGCTCCGTCCTTGGGGCGGAGTAGGATTCATGGGAGGTGGTCTTGGAGAGGAGGATGCTCCTCAAACTGCGGAGCATCTTGGACAATATAGCTCACCCCCTCCATGACACACTGGTCAACCTGAGGAGCACCTTCAGCAACAGACTGGTTCCACCAAGATGCAGCACAGAACGCCACAGGAGATCCTTCTTCCCTGTGGCTATCAAACTGTACAACTCCTCCCCCTTCTGTCGTGGGGTAGACTGACACCCCTCCCCACCCCCATCCCTCCCCAATCTTTGCACATCCCCAATCCTTTCCACTCGTCACTTTAATTTCATGTTTCATGTATTTTGTGTTTTTTATGAATGTTGGCACATCCTGGGTTAAATGTTTTTAATCATATTGCATCGTATTGTATTGTAACAGGTGAGGGATGTAGGAGAAAGGAAGAGAGAGGGGAGAGATAGGTGTGTGTTCAGGTGAGGCACGGGGGGAGTTGGGGGGGGGGGAGAGGAGATGGAAATGGGGGGGGGCTGTTTTAATCCATAAAATGTCAGTATATAATGTTCATACCACTGGATTTTAAGCCAGCCAGGCGGTATATGAGGTGCTGTTCTGCCAGTTTGTGTAGGGCCTCATTCTGTCAATGGAGGAGGCCCAGTACAGAAAGGTCAGTATGGGAATGGGAAGAGGAGTTAAAATGGTGAGTAACCGGGAGATCCAGTAGACCTAGTTGGCCCAAGTGCAAGTGTTCAGCAAAACGATCGTCGAGTCTATGCTTGGTCTCACCAATGTACAGGAGGCCACATTGGGAACACCAAATATAGTAGATATGGTTGGAGGAGGTGCACATGAACCTTAAAAGGGCTGCTGAGGTCCCTGGATGGAGGTGATGGACCGGTGTTACATCTCCTGCGGTTGCAGGGGGAAATACCTTTGGAGCGGGCGGTGCGGGATGAATGAACCAAGGAGTTGCAGTGGGGGCAGCATCCACAGAAGGTGGAAAGGAGTGGGAATGGGAAGATGTAATGGGTGGAGGAATCGCAGATCTTCTTGAATGAAAAGCCTCATCTTTGGAACAGATGCAGTGGGAGATGGAGAAATTTTAATCTTAATCCTACTCAGTTCCTCTTGGCTGCATCCTACAATGGTTGATTTGTTGAACACTTGAACGTTGTTAGATTTTCTTCATCTATTACCTTCCCTGCTGGCTATTGGTGAAGGGTTGAGGTTGCCTTTAACTCCCAGCTCACCAAACTGTGAGCAGAATATGAAATCTTCCATTTTACAAGCACTTTTCAAAATGAACATTTGTGTTGCTTTTTTCAAGTATTTCACAAGAGTCTTATTAAATAGCATTTTTTTGTTTCGTTTAGTTTTGAGATGCAGTGTGGAAACAGGCCCTTCAGCCCACCAGGTCTGCACCGATCAGCGATCCCTGCACATTAACACTACCCTACACACACTAGGGACAATTTACATTTATACCAATCCAATTAACCTACAAACCTGTACGTCTTTGGAGTGTTGGAGGAAACTGGAACATAGAAACATAGAAACTGCGGCACGGTGGCGCAGCGGTAGAGTTGCTGCCTTACAGCGAATGCAGCACCGGAGACTTAGGTTAGATCCTGACTACGGGCGCCGTCTGTAAGGAGTTTGTACGTTCTCCCCGTGACCTGCGTGGGTTTTCTCCGAGATCTTCGGTTTCCTCCCACACTCCAAAGACGTACAGGTATGTAGATTAATTGCCTGGGCAAATGTAAAAATTGTCCCTAGTGTGTGTAGGATAGTGTTAATGTGCGGGGATCGCTCTGGGCGGCGCGGACCTGGTGGGCCGAAGGGCCTGTTTCCGCGCTGTATCTCTAAATCTAAATCTAAAAAAACTTAGAAAATTGGTGCAGGAGGAGGCCATTTGGCCCTTTGATCCAGCACAGCTATTCATTGTGATCATGGCTGATCACCCACAATCAGTAACCCGTGCCTGCCTTCTCCCCATATCTCTTGATTCCATTAGCCCCCTAGAACTCCATCTAACTCTCTTTTAAATTCATCCAGTGAATTGGCCTCCACTGCCCTCTGTGGCAGAGAATTCCACAAATTCACAATTCTCTGGGTGAAAAGGTTCATTCATTCTCATTCTATCATTTTATTTCATACATGTTAAAAGACATCAATTAAAAAACAAAATAAACAAAAAAAACAGAAGAAATACAAAGAATTTCATCCATTACTTAACGTCTTTACATGTGTGAAAAGGAGTAGGAAGAAGTGTGAACTTATTTAATCCGACCCCCATTCCCTAATCAATATTTATCAAGTATTAACTATAATAACTAATACCTAAAATACATATATAACTACATATATACTCACTCACCCCTACAATCATATGAATATACCTATTTACACAATAATGTCTATATTAACTACATCTGATATATATACATATATTAGGCCAATCATATATATACATATATATACCCGACCATTTACATACAAGATATAAATACAAATATAGTCACCCACCCGTATAATAAGTCAGATATTAATACAAAAATACTCATACACCCTTATCTATATGTTCATATAGATATACTTATTTAAATAATAATGTGTTATTAAATGTAGACCCCTGGTGACTGTTAATCTCCCTCCTCACTGTACCTAGAAAAAATCATGTGTTTATATTTGTTTTTAAACTGGATGATGTTTGAACATTGTTTTAATTCCACATTCATTCTGTTCCATAGCTTTACTCCACTGATTGATATAGAGAATCTTTTCATTGTTGTTCGAGTATTGCGAATCTTGAAATTTAATGTTCCCCTTAAATTATACCCCCCCTCTCTTTCATAAAACATTTCCTGTAAGTTACTTGGTAGCAAATTGTTTCTCACTTTGTACATGAATTGAGTTGTTTGATATTCCACAATGTCATAAAATTTGATTATTTTAGACTTTATAAATAATGAGTTGGTGTGTTCACAAAACCCGACATTATGAATTATTCTAATGGCACTTTTTTGCAGTATGAATAGTGGTTGGAGTGAACTTATATATGTACTTCCCCACACCTCTATACAGTAACTTAAATAAGATGAAACTAGTGAACAGAACAGAATGCGAAGTGATTTGTTATCTAAGAAATGTTTTGCTTTGGCCAGAACTGAAATGCTTCTAGATACCTTACTGTGGATATGTTTAATGTGAGATTTCCAGCAAATTTTTCATCTATTATCACCCCAAGGAATTTAGTTTCATTTACTCTTTCTATGTTAACACCCTCTATCTGTACCTGTGCTTGATTGTTTATTTTACTGTTCCCAAATATCATAATTTTTGTTTTGCTCAAGTTTAGTGATAATTTGTTAATGTCAAACCATTTTTTAATTTTGCAAAATTCTGAGGTGATACTATAACCATATAACCATATAACAACTACAGCATGGAAACAGGCCTGTCCGGCCCTACCAGTCCACGCCGACCACTCTCCCTGACCTAGTCTCATCTACCTGCACTCAGACCATAACCCTCTAATCCCCTCTTATCCATATACCTATCCAATTTACTCTTAAATAATAAAATCGAGCCAGCCTCCACCACTTCCACCGGAAGCCCATTCCATACAGCCACCACCCTCTGAGTAAAGAAGTTACCCCTCATGTTACCCCTAAACTTTTGTCCCTCAATTCTGAAGCTATGTCCCCTTGTTGGAATCTTCCCCACTCTCAAAGGGAAAAGCCTACCCACGTCAACTCTGTCCGTCCCTCTCAAAATTTAAAAAACCTCTTTCAAGTCCCCCCTCAACCTTCTACGCTCCAAAGAATAAAGACCCAACCTGTTCAACCTCTCTCTGTAGCCTAAGTGCTGAAACCCAGGCAACATTCTAGTAAATCTCCTCTGTACCCTCTCCATTTTGTCGACATCCTTCCTATAATTTGGCGACCAGAACTGCACACCATACTCCAGATTCGGCCTCATCAATGCCCTGTACAATTTTAACATTGCATCCCAACTTCTATACTCGATGCTCTGATTTATAAAGGCAAGCATACCAAACGCCTTCTTCACCACCCTATCCACATGAGATTCCACCTTCAGGGAACAATGCACAGTTATTCCCAGATCCCTCTGTTCCACTGCATTCCTCAATTCCCTACCATTTACCCAAATACTGTCCAAAAGTTGCTGTAAATTTTCACCAGAACCAAGAATGTTAGTGTCATCAGCAATGAGTTTCTTCTCACCTCAGTTTTAATTGGTCCCAGAGAAAGATCTCAGAGATAACCCCCGCAGGTCACGGGGAGAATGCACAAACTCCATACAAACAGCACCCGTAATCAGGATGGAACCCGGGTCTCTGGCATTCGCTGTGAGGCTATGCCATCGTGCCACCCCTTTTGTTGTTTCCTTTTTTTCTTATTTAAAAAATAAAAATTGACTTTTCAGATTTACTAATTAAGTAATTGAAAAGAAAATGTTTCAGATTCACAAAATAGCAGAGGCCGGAGGGAGGAATCTATTTTGTCTTTGTCGCTGATCATATGTCGCTGAACTACTTGAGGGTGTTAGAAAGTCATCCAAAACCTGGTGGGAAAAATGAGTTTGAAGCAGCTTCTTCAGAGAGGAAGGAGAAGGAGCAAAAGTGTAGGTGTTGGGGAGCAGATTCCAGGGCTTGGATACTGCCACTACTCCAGTCATCCTGTGAGCTATGCCGGATGGCGTTTTATATCCCTGGCAGGTTCAACCAAACCGGACGGATCACAGGTGAGGAGGCAGACGGAGCAGTCCCTGGTCCTCCAGGTTGGGGGTTGGGCTTGGGGTTAACTACCCCACCCTGGAACAAAGTGTGAGTTACAGAGACTTTGACGAATGAAAACCAAACTACACACCTGGTTGAAGAAGGTGCCCCAGCGACGGGGAACGTGACGCTTCCCAGCCAAACCCACAAGGGCGCTGGGAAACTGACACACCTTCTGACACCAAAGAAACCCATCCTTGTGGGGACATGGAACATCTGAACCATGTTCCATGCTGGCAAGGCTGCCACTGTTGCCAACAAAATGGTGCGCTACAATCTCTCAGTCCTGGGCTTGGCAGAAACAAGATGGACACAGTCAGGGGAAATCAAATTGGCCAGTGGGCAGTCCATTATCTACTCCGGTCATGAAGATGAGGGAGCGAAACATACAGAGGGAGTGGCTATCAAATGGAGTTGGATTGGACACACCCTCAGAAAACCTGCCGCAAACATCACCTGGCAAACCCGGAAATGGAACCCCCAAGCAACAAGGAAAAGAGGTGGCCCCAGGAACAGCTGGAAAAGAGGTGTCCAGGCAGAAATGTCTGGGAGCGGCTCAACTGGGGAGATCTCGAAAGAACCGCCAACAACCGAGTGAGGTGGAGGACATATGTCAATGGCCTATGCTCCCTAGGCCATTTTTCCAAGTCTTCTTGCTTAGGTATATTTAGATGAGAGACGGGCATAGTCTCATGTGTAAACACATCAGATATTTGTATAAAATTGTCTTCCTCCAGACTAGATATTTCCATACTTGTGATATGATAACTATCGTAGCATTTCTGACCATTCATGGTGTTCAAGAGAAGCTTAATCTTTTCTCCTGTGATGTCCAGCCTTCTCATCAAGCTTTCTGTGCATAAGGTAGCTGAACTTCCACTGTCCAAAAATGCGTATGTTTGCAACACTGTATTCCCCTTGTTGCTCCTTACCTGTACTGGTAGGATGGAGAAAATACAGGTTTCTACCCCAGCCCCAATATGCGCATTTATCTGAGGTGAGGCAAAAATATCACTCGTAGCTGGTTTCTCCTTTTGTTCCATTTGCTCCGGCTTCTCGTCCGTATTCCTCTGTTCAATGTGAAGTAATTCAGGATGATCTTGTTTGCATATATTATGTTATCTGGTTCCTGCAGTCTTTAACCATGTGTCCTTTCTTCAGACATCCATAACAGATTCCTTTGTCCTTCAAGAAGTCAATCTTATCTTTATATTCCTTCTTCTTGGATTTTCGACACCATCTTATAGTGTGATCAACATCATTACATGCAAAACAAAACCGTTGGAGCTTAATGGTAGATGCATCTCTTTTCATTCCGTCCTTCATTTCTGCGGGTATTACGGCAGCAGCAAAACTGCTTTCCTTAGGTCCTGATCTTCCCTTTGTTTTAGTAAAGTTAGAGCCTTTGACAGTTGTTGGTTTAGGATCTTGAATATTCCCATAGCGTAGGTTTGACATTAACCGTACTTCTCTTTCCATGAAATTCACCAGGTCAGGAAGCATGGCCTCTCTATCGTCAACCTCCTGTATCAGGCCTGCTTTATCTCTCCACTTTTCTCTCAGCCTATAGGGCAGTTTTAGAATGATAGCCTTCATATTACTAACGATATTCATTTCTTCCATGTGGTTGTTATTTCTCATTGAATTACAACAACCCCTAAGAAATATTGCAAACTCATGCAAAGCCTTCACATCTTCCGCCTTGATAACTGACCAAGCAAAGGGCTTTTTCATTTATGCGTTAGCAATCTTCTGTTTGTTACCAAAATGCTCTTTAAGCAACTCTCTTAACGTTCGATAGCCCTCATCCACAGGCAAATGTTGACAACTTTTAACAAGCTGGTTCGAATATCCACTTGTGTATTGCTCCTGAAATCGTAAGTGATCTCTGTAACTTGTAGTTTTCATTTCTACTCCTTCTTCAAACACTTCTATGAAAGCTTCATATTGTAAAAGATCACCATCATATTTAGGGATTTCCATTGGGGGTAAGGTGGAAGAGAGATTTTGTTGAATCATGAGCTTGCTGATTCTCATTTGATTCCTCACCAATTCATAGAATTCATTTTGAGATCCCTGGCTTAGTGCAGATCGATCCGGGTAAATTTTGTCACGAGTCCCATGATCAGTTGTTTGTCTCTGGCTGGGTGCAGGTAGCTGATGAACAGGCCTCTGAGAAGAGTACTGGGTTGGTTCGAGCCTTAACAGACATCCCAAAGGTTGGTTGCTTTGATCTAGCACCCGGTTGCTTTGGTGAAGTTTTGTCGCCCATCCACTTACTTAGTGCCAGTTCTGTGTCTCGAGACCAGACTGGCTCTGGCTGTGGGTTGACTTTAGCTGTTGTTTCCAGCTTAGCAGCTCTTTCTTGGACTAAGGAACTCTTCTTCTGAGATACTCTCGAGCCGCATTTTGATCTTTGTCCCTCCTTGCTCCGGCAGCTGCCAGCTTCATGGCTATTTCCAACTGTTCCTTCTCTCTCTTCAGCTGTTCTTCTTGTCTCTTCAGCTGTTCTTCTTGTTCCTCAATCTCATATTTTTTTCTCCAAGGCGGCAGCTTCTAGCGAGAGAGCAGCCATCTCAGCTTCAGCTTCCATTTGAGCAGAGACCCTCGTAGTTGAACTGGCTACAGAACCAGATTTACGTCTGAATCTTCGCATTGAAACGTTTGAGACACTATCCTGAGGTGTAATTTCTTTTCCCACTTCAACCCCTTGTTGCATCGCACCTTCTACTGTAGAGTGTAATGTTTGAGCTATGGTTTCAGACAACATCTGCGTCAGCCATGAAACCATCAAAAATTCTACCCTCTCTTGGAACCACTGAGTGTGCCATTCGAGCTGCTCCTTTGGTAGTTGTAAACACAGTATTGAGTGTTGTTTTTCTCCAACCCCATGGCAAAGGTTGAGTAGTTGATCCAGATTAGATTGTACAATGTTCGCATTCTCATCTGATTCCATTAGTTCCTTCAGATATTCAATTAATTTGATGACCTGCTTCCACAACTTGTCTCTCTCCTTCTGGCATCTTTCCAGATAGGCTGCCTTTCCTTTTTCTGAAAGTTTAATGTCTCTTTTCTCATATCTTCTTGATTTTTGCTCCGCATCTCCTTCCTGTGGCGGTTCTTCATACTTACCTGATGGAAGATCCACGATGAATTGGTGCTTATCGCTATGTTCCAGAAACACCAGAAGAATTCAAAACAGAATGAGTATTTTTTCAAAACATATCATTAATTCCAAGGCTGAGAGTCTTTGGCCAGTACCTATGGTAAACAATCGCTAGCTGAGCACTTTATCTTGTAGAAGTTCACAACATCATTAATTTTCAAGGTCGTGCTCTGCGAGTTTGGTTTTCTTATCTCCTCGTAGCATAAACAAGCTTCTTGTATCAAACAGTACCTCTGCAGAAATTTTCCCACAGGCTTTTAATTTTTTTATACTTCTTAACTTAAAATTACGACTAAACAGTCGTCTACTCATGGTACCCGGTCAATGAAGTCTTCATTCTTCTAATGATCCAGGTGTAGACCATGTCAATTTGCCTTCGACCAGCAGATTCTTTGTTCCAGGATTTCAGCAGTAATCTCTGGCAGAGATTTGGCTTCTTCTTCAGTTCCACTGTTGAATCGAATTTTGCTTGTAAAACAAGTCTTTCTTAGATTCTTTGTCGGAATAGTTTTTTTGCTCAAATTCCATCACAGTGAGGAATGTGGAGGAGTCACTGTGGTGGATGTTCATGTTAAAATGTATTGTGTGTCCTGTTGCTTTTTATTGGTATGACTGTATGGCAAATGAAATTCCTCGTATGTGGCAAGAATCTATTACAGAGAAAACCAAAGGGGAATGTGATTTCTTCATAAACCATCATACAGGAGTTGGCTTCAATGGTCATCTTCCATGTGTAGGAAGCAAAATGCTGGTAAAAAAACCCCGAAGGTAGACACAAAATACCGGAGTAACTCAGCAGGTCAGACAACATCCCTGGAGAGAAGGAATGGTTTACGTTTCGGGTTGAGACCCTTCTTCAGTCTGAAGAAGGGTCTTGACCTGAAATGTCACCTACTCTTTAACTCCATAAATGTGGTCATCTTCATTGTTGTATGAAAATATGAAATAATATGAGTATCCCTTTTGACATAATATGACATCCCTTTTTTAAAGGTTACTCCTGTTGTAACTTGCATGTAAATCTATAGAGTCAGTGATATCTATGGTAGAGCTCATGGCTATTTGGTGCATTGTGCCAGTGCCAGCTCTTTGAAGCTGTCCAATTAGTCATCTGCTCTTTCCCTACTGCCTTCCAGCGGTTTTCAATTTCTTTTTAGAAGTATATGTGTTCCATTATATACTCACACAGACCATTCCAGACCATTTTTTCTCTTCATTGTTTTGCAAAAACAAACATATACATTTTTGATCATTGACATTAAGAATTTTGTGATAATATGTATAAAATGTACACTCATTGCAAAATATAAATTGTGGATGAAATTAACATCTTCTTAAATAGAAGACAGACCCATATGGCAATGTTTCAGGTCAAGACCCTTCTTCAGAATGAGAGTCAGGAGAAAGGGAAACGAGGGATACAGAAAAAATGAATGAAAGATATGCAACAAGTAATGATGATAAAGGAAACAGGCCATTGTTAGCTGTGGGCCAGGTAAAAATGAGTTAGACAATGAGACTAAACAAGTCCCTTTCCCCTGACTCTCAGTCTGAAGAAGGGTCTCGACCCGAAACGTCACCTATTCCTTTTCTCCAGAGATGCTGTCTGACCCGCTGAGTTACTCCAACTGTTTGTGCCTAAGATGACTTTTTAATCAGTACAACGACCTGGGTGGGGGAGTGACGGAGAGAGAGGGGATGCAAGGGTTACTGGAAGCTAGAGAAAGCACTGAACTGTAAGCTGCCCAAGCGAAATATGAGATGCTGTTCATCCAATTTGCGTTTTGCCTCACTCCATTTTGACAATGGAGAAGGCCTAGGACAGAAAGGTCAGTGTGGGAATGGCAAGGGGAATTAAAGTGTTTGGCAACCAGGAGATCAGGTAGGCCCAGGTGGACTGAGCGAAGGTGTTCAGCGAAACGATCGCCCAGTCTACGTTTGGTCTTCAATGGAACTACTTTCTTCAGTGAAACATTGCTTCAAGTTATTATCTTATCTTACCTACCATTCTTTACGAAGCGCATGGTGCTGTTCAGACGAGCTATGTTGATATCCATTTGTCCGACAACTTTGCGGTATCTTCCACAATCACAGAAGCGTCCTGTTAATTGATCAGAATACATTTTGTGATTGATATAATGCCCTATGCAGGAAAATCATGGCCTTCGCTCAATGACCAAACATTTGTGGCTGAAGCATCAACAGTTGGGGGGGGGGGAGAACAAAGGACAATAAAGCATTCTATTTCACTGTCTCAACTTCTTATTTAAGACATTTTATATCAACCATCAAAAGTACCTCCCAAGTTGCCACGTAAGACTAATTACTAGTTGTCATCCATAATCATAGGCCTCAAATTTAGTTTAGTTTAGAGATACAGCACGGAAACAGGCCCTTTGGCCCACCGAGTCCACACCGACCAGCGACCCCCACACATTAACACAGGCCTACACACACTAGGGACAATTTACACTTATACCAAGTATGGAAACCCGAGCCATTTAACCTACAAACCTGTACATCTTTGGAGTGTGGGAGGAAATCGAAGATCTCGGAGAAAACCCACGCAGGTCACGGGGAGAACATACAAACTCTGTACAGACAGCGCCCGTAGTTGAGATGGAACCCGGGTCTCTGGCGCTGCAAGTGCTGTAAGGCAACAACTCTACCGCTGTGCCCTTTCTTTCTCAAATAAAAGTAACCAAAACTAAAACTATCAGGATAAAAGTACCTCTATTGCATATTGCATAATTCTGACTAAGGTGTTGTTAGGTCAATTACGTTACCAGACCACAAGATGGATACAATGACCAGATGGTTAATGTTAGTTCGCCCACCCATAGACGAGCTCCATCCATTGAGGTATCCAGTTATTTCTTATATGGCTTTATGCTTATTCCTCATTCATTACTGGCCTGGGTCATTTTTTTAAATTCTGCAGTCACTGTTTAGAATTAGCTTCAAATTGATACAGTACAAATTACTCATGTTTGTCATATTTACCGTTTCAAATGTGCTAAAGCAATGACATTGGTATTGATGAAATACAGATAGAAATTAACATCAGGCATGGCATTGTGAAGGCCTACTCATTGTTTCTTGTTGAAGTTCAGTATTGGTTGAAGACATAGCTATCCATATCAATTTTCACCAACATGTTGCGTGGAATCATATAGTATTATGGAACAGAATCAGAAGCATAATCCATTAAGAATTTGTTGATACCAAAAGCAGTTTCAGTTCAACATTTGCACCTTATAAATTTGCTGGAAACTGCAAAATTGCCACATCTTATAGCCACGACCGCCCCGACGTGCAGCAACAGCGGCAGCAGCAGCGTGTTCGCCCGCCCCGGATCGGACTTATCATCGGCGGAGCCGGCCGTTTTCGGAGGCTGCGGGAGCGGCTGCGACGCGACGCGCCTTGGGCTTGGCCCGCTGTGGACCGTCCGGTGCGGCCTGCAACCACAACAACCTGACTGCGGGCGAGGACAGCGGGAGAAGGGAAAGACATTGTGGCCTTCCATCACAGTGAGGAGAGAGAGGACTGGAGGAGACTCACTGTGATGGATGTTTCTCTGATGGATGTTTCTTTTTTTGTGTGTTTTTGGGGTTGGGTAATTTTAATGCCTATTTAATGCTTTTATTGTTGGACTGTGTTTTGGGGGTTTTGGGGTTGTGTAATTTGAATGCATATTTAATGCTTTTATTGTTGGACTGTGGGTGACCGAATTTCGTCCAATATTGGATGACAAATAAAGCTATCTATCTATCTATCTATCTATCTATTGCGAAGGCAAAACTTTGTATGGCTGGGTTTGAAATAGCAAAATAGATGGCCAGATTGTAAGTATGAGAGTGACTGCAGAATTGAACTGTCACTTTTGTTTGTGACAATCATTGTTCACTGGGGACTATTACCCAGTTGACCACTGCACTCTCCCTGCTTCTATCCAGCTTAGTGTGTCTTTCAATCACATTGTCAATTTCTTGGGTAATAATGCCTTTTGATCTCAACCCTACTGAAACACTCACACTTTCCTTTGTTATTCACCAACTGGACCATTTCAAAGCACTGCCGGTGTGCCTCCTCCTTTTGTTTTACTCTTTGTAAATTGGAGTTCATGTATAACTCATCAGGTCTTGTTCACCCATTGTCCTGGTGCTTTGCTGACTTGCATTGGTTCTTACTTAAAGTGATGCCTGAGCTTTAAAACAAAAATTGCATACGTCTATACACATTCCTCCACAGCACTCTCTCTCCATTGCTCTCTCCATTCTCCCATGGCTCCATAACTCTCCAACATGTCCACACTCATTCCTTCCTGACTGCGTAATTATCCCTAAAATATCCCTGGTTATGGATGGGCTTCGGTAGCTCCAAGCAGCGTGAGCTTCACCACCCCGACACGGGAACTTCACCGCCCCGACACGGGGACTCCAACCGCCCCGACACGGGAACTACACCGCCCCGACACGGGAACTTCACCGCCCCGACACGGGAACTTCACCGCCCTGACACGGGGACTTCACCGCCCTGACACGGGAACTCCAACCACCCCGACACGGGAACTTCACCGCCCCGACATGGGAACTTCACCGCCCCGACACTGAGCTTCACCGCCCCGACACGGGAACTTCACCGCCCTGACACAGGAGCTTCACCGCCCTGACACGGGAACTCCAACCGCCCCGACACGGGAACTTCACCGCCCTGACACGGGAACTCCAACCGCCCCGACACGGCGACTTCACCGCCCCGACACGGGAACCACCCCCCCGACACGGGAACTCCAACCGCCCCGACACGGGAACTCCAACCGCCCCGACACGGGAACCACCCCCCCGACACGGGAACTTCACCGCCCCGACATGGGAGCTTCACCGCCCCGACACTGAACTTCACCGCCCCGACACGGGAACTCCAACCGCCCCGACACTGAACTTCACCGCCCCGACACGGGAACTCCAACCGCCCCGACACGGGAACTTCACCGCCCCGACACGGGGACTTCACCGCCCCGACACTGAGCTTCACCGCCCCGACACTGAGCTTCACCGCCACGACACGGGAACTTCACCGCCCCGACACTGAGCTTCACCGCCCCGACACGGGAACTTCACCGCCCCGACACTGAACTTCACCGCCCCGACACTGAACTTCACCGCCCCGATACGGGAACTTCACCGCCCCGACACGGGAACTCCAACCGCCCCGACACGGGAACTCCAACCGCCCCGACACGGGAACTTCACCGCCCCGACACTGAGCTTCACCGCCCCGACACGGGAACTCCAACCGCCCCGACACGGGAACTCCAACCGCCCCGACACGGGAACCACCCCCCCCGACACGGGAACTTCACCGCCCTGACACGGGAACTTCACCGCCCCGACACGGGAACTTCACCGCCCCGACACGGGAACTCCAACCGCCCCGACACGGGAACTCCAACCGCCCCGACACGGGAACTTCACCGCCCCGACACGGGAACCACCCCCCCGACACTGAACTTCACCGCCCCGACACGGGAACTTCACCGCCCCGACACGGGAACTCCAACCGCCCCGACACGGGAACTCCAACCGCCCCGACACGGGAACTCCAACCGTCCCGACACGGGAACTCCAACCGCCCCGACACGGGAACTTCACCGCCCCGACACGGGAACTTCACCGCCCCGACACGGGAACCACCCCCCCCGACACTGAGCTTCACCGCCCCGACACTGAGCTTCACCGCCCCGACACTGAGCTTCACCGCCCCAACACGGGAACTCCAACCGCCCCGACACGGGAACTCCAACCGCCCCGACACGGGAACTCCAACCGCCCCGACACGGGAACTTCACCGCCCCGACACTGAACTTCACCGCCCCGACACGGGAACTTCACCGCCCCGACACGGGAACTCCAACCGCCCCGACACGGGAACCACCGCCCCGACACGGGAACTTCACCGCCCCAACACTGAGCTTCACCGCCCCGACACGGGAACTTCACCGCCCCGACACGGGAACTCCAACCGCCCCGACACGGGAACTTCACCGCCCCGACATGGGAACCACCCCCCCGACACTGAACTTCACCGCCCCGACACGGGAACTTCACCGCCCCGACACGGGAACTCCAACCGCCCCGACACGGGAACTCCAACCGCCCCGACACGGGAACTCCAACCGCCCCGACACGGGAACTCCAACCGCCCCGACACGGGAACTTCACCGCCCCGACACGGGAACTTCACCGCCCCGACACAGGAACCACCCCCCCCAACACTGAGCTTCACCGCCCCGACACTGAGCTTCACCGCCCCGACACTGAGCTTCACCGCCCCAACACGGGAACTCCAACCGCCCCGACACGGGAACTCCAACCGCCCCGACACGGGAACTCCAACCGCCCCGACACGGGAACTTCACCGCCCCGACACTGAACTTCACCGCCCCGACACGGGAACTTCACCGCCCCGACACGGGAACTCCAACCGCCCCGACACGGGAACCACCGCCCCGACACGGGAACTTCACCGCCCCGACACTGAGCTTCACCGCCCCGACACGGGAACTTCACCGCCCCGACACGGGAACTCCAACCGCCCCGACACGGGAACTCCAACCGCCCCGACACAGGAGATTCACCGCCCCGACACGGGAACTCCAACCGCCCCGACACGGGAACTCCAACCGCCCCGACACTGAACTTCACCGCCCCGACACTGAGCTTCACCGCCCCGACACTGAGCTTCACCGCCCCGACACTGAGCTTCACCGCCCCGACACGGGAACTCCAACCGCCCCGACACGGGAACTCCAACCGCCCCGACACGGGAACTCCAACCGCCCCGACACTGAACTTCACCGCCCCCACACTGAGCTTCACCGCCCCGACACTGAGCTTCACCGCCCCGACACTGAGCTTCACCGCCCCCACACTGAGCTTCACCGCCCCCACACTGAGCTTCACCGCCCCCACACTGAACTTCACCGCCCTGACACGGGAGATTCACCGCCCCGACACGGGAACCACCGCCCCGACACGGGAGATTCACCGCCCCGAGACGGGAACCACCGCCCCGACACAGGAGATTCACCGCCCCGACGCGGACGATTCAATCGCCTCGACGCGGGAGCTTCGATCGCCGGCTGCGGGAGCTTCGACTGCAGATGGTTCGACTCCCCCGACCGTGGGAGAAAAGGGGGAAAGGTGATAAGACTTTATTGCCTTCCATCGCAGTGGGGAATGTGGGGCAGCTGCTGTGTTCGGTGCTCATGTCAAATCTTTATGTAGTTGTGTGTCTTGTTGCTTTTTCTTGTTATGAATCTATGACAAACCAAATTCCTCGTATGTTGCAAAACATACTTGGCTCATAAATTACAATTATGATTATGAATTATGATTATGATAAATGTAACCACTGCACAGTTTACAAGCATATCTTTAGTTATTAAAACTCTAGAGTTCTTGTAAACTTCTCTGCCTCTGAGTACATTTTTCTTCATCTAAGGCGTTTTTAAAAAGCTTTGACCAAGCTTTAGATCAATTTTTCCAGAAATGTTTATTTGGCTAGGTTGTCAGGTGAGACAATAAATATTAGTTCATTAAATGATTAAATATGTTTATTTAAATGTTTTCAATTGCTTAAATATGTTTTAACTATTTTGTTTTGCGTGCAATATGTTAATATTTTATTTTATTAAATCAACACTATTTTCAGTTGTATCTGAATTGTTTTAAATGTTTTAAATATGAGGGTCATTCAGAAACATTACAAATTCCAGTTGTTTTTTAGCCATTTGAAGGCTGCAGCTTATTCCATAACGCCTTTGTGACACCATTGTTTTATGTAAAGCACTGCATTATGCTGGATTGGGATGGTTTTTGGAAGAACATCAATATTGACTAATTGGAAAAGGTTCGTTGAACATGCCACGCAGCAATCAGTTGGATTTGGTCCATTTAGCGAATGAAATAAAAATTCTCAGAAACCACAGTTAAATTTTAGCCCATGCCTTTCGATTGTTGGAATAGGCCATTAGGAACACAGCCATATATGGTGAGGGTAAAACTGGAGGCTAGGAAGTCTGGAATGGGATTGAAGGGGCAAGATGCCAGGTTCAATCTGTGAAGGGTGTTCGTTAGGCAAAGGCAATGGGAGTAAGCAGAACAAATTGGTCGGCACAATGGCACAGCTATATATAGTTGATGCTGTACAGCGCCAGAAACACGGCTTCAATCTTGACTATGGGTGGTCTCCACAGAGTTTGTACCTTCTCCCTGTGACCACATGGGTTTTCTCCAGGTGCTCTGGTTTCCTCCCACATTCCATGACATGCAGGTTTATAAGTTAATTAGCTTCTGTAAAACTGTCCCAAGTTGTATAGGATAGAACAAGCGATCATTGGTTGGTATGGACTCGGTGGACTGCAGGGCCTGTTTCCACGCTGTATTTCTAAAGTAAATTAAACTAAACTAAATTGGTCTCTATCTTGGGAAAGAAAACATGGTTCTTCAAACTCATTTGGTGGAAGGAGCAAGCTCACAATAATTGGAACTGAATGCTGTTTGTCACATCATGTTCTGTATGAGTGGTACAGCGGTAGAGTTGCTGCCCTACAGCGCCGGAGACCCAGGTTCGATCCTGACCTTTTTTTTTTTTTTTTAATATATAAAAGTTTTATTCCAAAGAAAAACATACAAACATACTATGCAAAATGTGATCAAACAAAAGCCGCCTGTATCGGCAGTTTACAAATTAAACAATTATCACATTAAAATCCCGCCATCTCTGTCAACAATACATTCAACCCCCCGCGGCGACCAGCGTTCCCGGAAGGCCACCAGAGTCCCCGTGGACACCGCGTGTTCCCTCTCCAGGGACACGCGGGCACGGACGTAAGCCCGGAACAGGGGTAGGCAGCCGACTTCTGTGAGGCCGTCGACTGCCCGCTGCCTGGACCCGCGGATGGCCATCTTGGCCAGGCCCAGGAGCAGACCGACAGGGAGACCCTCTCCTCCCTCCTGACCCTCCCCCCTCTGTACCGGGTGCCCAAAAATTAAAATCGTAGGGCTAAAATGGAGCCAGAACTTGAGGAGCAGCCCCTTCAGATACTGGAACAGGGGCTGTAACCTCACGCACTCTGTATACAAATGGTACACGGTCTCCTCCTCACCGCAGAAGTGACAGGCGGCAGACGAGACCGTGAACCGGCTCAAGTATCTGTTACAGGCTATAGCCTTATGCAACACTCTCCACCCCAGGTCCCCGATGTAAAGCGGGAGGACCCCCTTATAGAGAGACCTCCACTGGGGACCGCTCCCGCCGTCAGGTGGTAACACGGACCGCCAGGGCGTGTCCGGACGGAAGACGAGAGCGAGGAAGTGGAGAGTGTGCAGGAGCAGCCTGTACAAAACGCGCCTCTCCGCGTCACGGAACGGCACGCTGGGCATCTGGGAAAGGCGGCTCATATTGCGTGGGGCCGGCTCTCGGGAAGGGACCCGTGCCGTGGGCCCGATGAGCAATTCCGACGGAGCGGGGGTAAGCCCAGTCGGAATCGCTCCACGCACACGCCTCTCCTCGACACCCACCGTGACAGGGTGAGGACCGGCCCCCCTCACAACCACAGCACCCCCCTCCCCCTGAGGAGCAGCGCCCTGGCTGAAGGTGACCAAATTCCTGGCTCTCAGGAGATCACGGTAAAAACCAGGCAACTCCCGCCTAGCGCGCTGACTCATGCCCGCTACCGGGAGCCGTGATCCCTCCTGGAGGCAGCGCCCCTGGCAGAAAAAGTACGTGGCCAGCGTGTGCCATCTGGGAGGGCACTCGGAGTACACGTACCTCCGCAAGGTCCTGAGTCGGAGGGCTGCCACCTGAGTGCGGACGCAGACCAGCGCCTGACCGCCCTCCTCCAACGGGAGACTCAGAACCCCAGCAGAGACCCAGTGGTTCCTCTCACCCCAGAAGAAGTTAACTAACCTCCTCTGTATCATGGCGATGAAACGAGAGGACGGGACCAGAGTGGCCAGCCGGTACCACAGCAGAGAGGCCACCAGCTGGTTTATGACCAAAGCCCTACCCCGATATGATAACACACCAAGGAGGCCTGACCAGCGCCCCACACGGGCGACCACCTTCGCCTCCAGCTCCTGCCAATTCGCCTGCCAAGCCCCCTCAGTGGGACTCAGGTAGATCCCCAGATAGAGGAGGTGCGTGGTGCTCCACGCAAAAGCTGCCATCTCCTCCGGCAGGGAGTCCACCTGCCACTGACCCACCAAGAGCCCAGCACACTTCCCCCAGTTGATCCTGGCGGAGGATGCGGCTGAGAACACCCGCTGGCACTCACGCATCCTCCGCAGGTCAACCGGGTCGGTGAACATTAGTAACACATCGTCGGCGTAGGCCGAGAGAACCACCTCCACCCCCGGCCCCGGCAAATCCAAACCTGCCAGCCGCCTCCGTAGGAGACACAGGAATGGCTCCACACAGAGGGAATAAAGCTGGCCGGACATGGGGCATCCCTGACGAACCCCCCTTCCAAAGTGAATGGGAGCCAACAGAGAGCCATTGACCTTGACCAGGCACTCTGCGGCAGCGTATAGGAGCCGGACCCGGGCCACAAAATGGGGTCCGAATCCAAACGCCCGCAGAGTCCCGAGAAGGTAGTCGTGTCCCACCCGGTCAAACGCTTTCTCCTGGTCAAGGGAGAGAAAGGCAACGGACTGACCAGCCCTCTGGCACAGATGGATCAGGTCCCGGACCAGATGGATATTGTCCTGGATGGACCGGCCCGGGACTGTGTAGGACTGGTCAGGGTGGATCACATGGGACAGCATGGGCCCCAGGCGATTGGCCAATGCCCGTGCAAAGACTTTGTAACCCGTACTGAGAAGAGAGACCGGGCGCCAGTTCTTCAAGAGGCGGAGATCGCCCTTCTTGGGCAGCAGGACGACGACTGCCCTTCGCCATGAGAAGGGCATCTCCCCGGTCGCCAGGCTCTCCCCCAACACCTTCACATAGTCGCCCCCCAGGACACCCCAGAAGGCTCGAAGAAACTCCACAGTCAGCCCATCCAGCCCCGGAGACTTGCCCCTCCTGAGCTGGTGCAGGGCACCAGTCAACTCCTCCAGAGTTAGGGGATCATCGAGGCGCTCAGCCACCTCCCTGCACACTACGGGTAAGCCCTCCCACAGCACCCCTTGTGCCTCCTCACTAGATGTTCCCTCGGAGAACAGAGTGTCATAGAACGACCTAACTGAGGCACCGATCCTCTCTGGATCCGTGACGGAGGAGCCATCGTCCGCAAGCAACTCGACAAACTGCCTGCGGGCACCTCGGCACTTCTCCAGGGAGAAGAAAAAGGGGGAGGCGCGGTCCAGATCGTGCAACATCTGGACTCGCGACCTCACATACGCGCCCCGGGACCTCCTCAGCTGCAAGTCCCTCAGTGCCCCTTTCTTCTCCTGGTACTCCTCCCACTCACACGAGTCCCCCTCCGTCTGACCCAGGCGAGACTCCGAGTCGAGCAACTCTCTCTCAAGCCGTCCGATCTCGGAGTCACGCCCCTTGGTCGACCCCCTCGTGTAGTCCTGGCAAAACAGACGGACGTAAGCCTTCCCTACATCCCACCACTGCCTTAGGGAAGGGAAACGCCCCTGCCTTTCCCTCCACTCCGCCCAGAACTGCTTGAATGAATCCCGGAACCGGCGCTCCTCCAGTAGCCGGTTGTTGAAGTGCCAGTACGCGGACCCTGCCCGTGTGCGCGTCGGGATAAAGTCCACTCGCACCAGGCAGTGGTCCGAGCACGGCTCCAACCGCATGGAGGCTGCCGAGACACAGGACACATAAGCCTTAGACACATATACACGGTCAATACGGGAACCACCCCCCTTAAACCTGTATGAGAAGGCGCCGGAGTTGGGATGGAAATTCCTCCAAGCATCTACTAGCTCAAAAGAATCCACCAACTCCCTTAATGTCTTGACCGCTGCCGGATCGCGCTGAATGCCAGAGCGATCTCTCGCCTCAAGGGTACAATTAAAATCACCCCCCAGGAAAACACACTCCCCCCGATCGATGGTGTTCAACAGCGCGGTCACTTCTTGTGTTAACCGCGTCTGCATAGCACCGCTCTTGGGGGCGTACACATTAATAAAATGTAATGGCACGCCATCCAGGCGCACGGCCAGATACAACAGCCGGCCTGGTACAATGTCCTGCACCTTGACAATCTCCGGCTGGAAAGATGGGGCCAACAGGAAGGCCACTCCACTCGAAATGGAGGTGAGATGGCTCATGTAGACCCCCCCTTCCCACTCCAGGAGCCAGGTGGGCTCGTCACTAGCCACAGTGTGTGTTTCCTGCAGGAAGCTCACCGCGTACCTCCCGTCCCTCAGCACCGAGAGATGGTGAAACCTACGGAGAGACTCCCTGCCCCCATTAATATTCAGACTGGCTATAGTGAGCTTCATTTTGAAAGCGCACAAGAACATTTACCAGCCCCCCGTGATGGAATGGAGCCTCCCCGAGCCCTCTGCCCTTTCTTTAGGGACTTAAAAAGCTCTTGGAGCTGGCGCCGCTCATTTTTCAATACACCTGCCACGTTCCCCTCCTCCTGAAGGATGGCATAAATGGACTGCAAGGGTACCGTCAGGTCCGACCAGCAGTCAACAGTCAGATCTGCCTTATTCCTCTTCCCTCTGCTGTCCTTCAGAAACTTCCGGAGTTCCCAGATATCAACAAGCCGAGACACGGGGCTGCGGGTGGGACAGTCCATCAACTCACTGTCGCTGGACTCCACGTCCCCCTCCTCCTCCCACTCAATGTCTGAGCCCGAGTCTGGATAGTTCTGACTCCCAGCCGCCTCGCTCACCCCTCCCTGTGAGGTGGGCGGGTCGGCCACATCACCCGGTCCCTCCTCCGTCACCATCCCACCCCCAGGATCAGTGACGGGGGCAGGTACCGGTACCTCTAACTGTGGCAAGCTGCCTGGTAAATGGCCAGGCTCCTGCACACCCCCACTGCCCTCTGTAACCGGATTGGGGGCAGTGATGTCGGAGGAAGTCTCCGGGGCGGGCAGTGAGAGGGTACGTCTGGAGTCCGACCGAAGGACACGATCCGAAACGACCTTGTCCTCCTTCGCACCCAGGGCACCCGGCCTAGCACCGTCACCCAGAGAGTCCCCGTCCCCCACCACCAGGGGAACCACCTCGCTCTGGCCCTCAGGGGGCGATGTTCCCGGAGTCTCCCCTGCTCCCTCAGCCGATGGGGCAGCACACCCCTCAATAGGACTCGTAGCCTCAGTGGGGAGCATGGGCTGGGGACCCACCCCCACATTCAAGTCCCCCCCATCAATCTTCCCCTGGTCACCCTCTAAGCCAGCGGACGCAATCCCTGGGGGAACAACCCCCTCGGGTAGTGTGTCACCACTCTCAGGTGGTCCCTGCACTACAGAGGCATCCTCCTGCCCACAGGAAGCGTGTACTGGGTACTCTGCCTCAACAGGGGAGAAACACCTCCCTTCAGGTCGCCCCTGACCTTCAGGGCCGTTCTCCGTGTCAGAGGACCCGTGCCTCCTCCTCTTATAACCACTAGCGTGCAGTGGTACAGTCAGCTCCATTGCTGAAGCCTGTTCCTCCGCCCCGCCATCTACCTGCTCATCCTCTCCAGCCCTCAGACCCTCAGGCTCAGAGGCGAGCTCGATAATATCTACTGCCGGGGGACCCTCATTAAGGTGACCTTCTGCCTGGCGTCCCGCTTGAACGTTCTTCTTCTTCCTTTTAGCTTTCTTACTCTTCTGTCTCTCCCAGTGCCCCTCATCCACCCCCCACACTGCACCGGCATCCTCCGCCACAGGTACGGGACATGGGGGTGGTGGGGGAATGGAGGATGGGAGCAAGGGAACAAAGTCATCACGGGCCACCGTGGTAGAACCAGCAGCCCCAGATGGGCCAGCACTGCCTTCCTGGGCCACCTTGGTGGAGCTGGCAGCCCGGTGCTTGGGACAATTCCTGCGGAAATGCCCCACCTCTTTGCATGCATGGCAGCGTGCTTGGCCCGTGTTCCAAAACACGCGATAGCAGAATCCTTCCCATTCAACCTCAAAACTCCCCTTCATATCAATCCCCTGTGCCAGCTGTATGTACACGCGGCGATTGAACGTTAATACATGCTGCATTTCGGGATCATCCAACCTATGCAACAGTTTGGTGGGCCCAGACCGCACCTCCCCCAGCTTAGTTACATGTGGGAGCAGGAGCGCGTCCGGAACATAAGGGGGAACGTTGGACAGCATGACCGGCAGCACGGGCCGTCCCCATGGGTCCACCGCCATGTAAATCCCAGCCACCGTGATCCCCCTTTCCAATGCGGTAGCCACCGACTGCTCATTCTTTAGGATGACAACAGCCTTCCCACTGACCACCGCGCCTGCCATTATGGCCTTCTTGCCAACAGTCTCCCCCAGCGCGGTTAGCACAGCCTTGAAGGTAATGTTGCCCTGCAAGGTCACTTTCACCCCGTGTATACGCCCCAACGACTCATGGCCCTTAGTCACGGAGACTGCCGACTGTACGGCAGCTGCATAAGTCTTGGGGGCCGCCATCTTTAGGGCGTGGAGCAAAACAAAACGTCTCAGTATTTTATAAGTCAAAGCAGTCTTTCTGCTATTGCTGCACCTCCACGCATTTGCAGCAGTTTAAAGTCTTGTGAAGGCTTTCCTGGCAAAGCAACAGAAGCAATCTCCTCCTGATAAGATAGGGAAAAGTCCGTGCCAATCCTCCCGTCGTAGAAAATGGAGCTTCCGGAGGCTTCTTCCCCAGGTCTCGATCGCCCTCCCGGCTTCAACGAAAATCCAATGCACTATTGCCGTACTTACCCGGCACACCTGGACCGGGCAAAGTCGGTGTGGGAGGGAACTTTCCGATGCTACAGACCACAAACACCGCTCCAGACTCAGCTCCCACCAGTTCAAGTGCAACTTGGCCTTCCGCCAGCCACTGCCGCTCCTACGACTTTCAGAAAACACGAACAAATCCTCCCCAATTAGAGGACTCTTTCAACAAAGAGAGTCTCTGCTTTCCGACAGAAGTCCAAAAAGCAAATTCTGACTGCTTTCGTTTGTCCTCGCCAAACAAATCCTTCGAAAATAATCAAATCCTCACAGCCAGCGCCACACACCCACGTCCGATCCTGACCTCGGGTGCTGTCTGTACAGAGTTTGTATGTTCTCCCTGTGACCACACAGCTTTCCACTGGGTGCTCCGGTTTCCTCCCACATTCCAGGAACATGCTGGTTTGTAGGTTAATTGGCTTCTGTAAATTGTCCCGAGTGTGTCGGATCGGGTACAGGTCATCGCTGGCCAGCACGGACTCGATGCACTGAAGGGCCTGTTTCCATGCTGTATCTCTAAATCAAACTAAACCAAACAGATCCACAGAGGACGCCATCTCTCTGGCTCTTCACACTGTCCTGACTCACCTGGGGAGACAGGGCACGTACGTGAAGATGCTATTCATAGACTATAGCTCTGCCTTCAACACGGTCATCCCCACCAAGCTCATCACCAAACTCCACCAGCTAGGCCTCAGCTCGTCGTTATGCGACTGGATCCTGGACTTCCTGATGGAGTGACCGCAGGCAGTGAGACAGGGCCCGCACCTGTCCTCCACTATCACCCTGAGAACCACAGGGCTGTGTTCTGTGCCCCATGCTCTACTCCCTCTTCACACACGACTGTGTTCCTGCATTCGACACCAACACCATTGTCAAGTTTGCAGACGAAACAACGGTGATCGGGCTGATCAGCAACGGTGATGAAACAAACTACAGAGCAGAGGTGCAGAACCTGGCGGACTGGTGCTCTGATAACAACCTGTCCCTAAATACCACCAAGACCAAGGAGCTGATCATCAACTTCCGTAGGTCACACAACGGGGAATACGCCCCGATCTTTATCAATGGGGACAGTGTGGAGAGAGTGTCCAGCTTCAAGTTTCTGGGCACTCACATTTCAGAGGACCTAATATGGTCCAATAACACTGCTGTGCTGGTCAAGAAGGCACAGCAACGACTGTTCTACCTAAGAACACTGAAGAAGTCTGGTCTGCTCCAATAACTGCTGACGACCTTCTACCGCTGCACCATAGAGAGCATCCTAACACATGGCATCCCTGTGTGGTATCTCAGCTGCACGGAGGCAGAGAGGAAAGCTCTTCAGCGGGTAGTCTGTAGAGCTCAGAAGACCATCGGAACACAGAGTGGAGGGCATCTACAACACACGATGCCTCAGAAAAGCCACCAGCAACCACAAAGACTCTTCACACCCCTGCAACAGTCTGTTCGAACGTCTACCATCGGGCAGACGATACAAGGCCTTCTACGCCCGCACCTCCAGACTCAGGAACAGCTTCACCCCCAGGGCCATAGCTGCTATGAACCGGTCCACATCGCACAGTGAACCGGTACAGAACAAACTTGAACTTTATTCTGTTTTAAAACTATTTCTAATTTTGTTTCACTGGGTTGTATAAATTAATACTGACTAGCTAATTAATTTATTGCATTGTATGGAAGGCGCATTCCCAATCCCGTTGTACCCCTGTACAATGACAATAAAGATATATTGTATAAGAAAATAACTGCAGATGCTGGTACAAATCGAAGGTATTTATTCACAAAATGCTGGAGTAACTCAGCAGGTCAGGCAGCATCTCGGGAGAGAAGGAATGGGTGACGTTTCGGGTCGAGACCCTTCTTCAGACTGAAGAAGTCTGTTCGACTGAAGAAGGGACTCGACCCGAAACATATCCCATTCCTTCTCTCCCGAGATGCTGCCTGACCTGCTGAGTTACTCCTGCATTTTGTGAATAAATACCTTCAAGATATATTGTATATTGTATGAGTGCCCTGAAGTTACTACAGCATGTCAAAACAAGTGACAAAATGCCCAGCATCAATATTTCCCATGTTAATTAGCCAAATGCCCAAGGAGTGTAGCTTTTCATTGACAGCAGGAGATTACTGCATTAGCCTGTACATTTCAGGAATCAGATATAATACCTGGTTGTCCTTTCATTCCTGGAGATCCTGGATACCCTCTATTTCCTTTGTCACCTAAATAATAATCAACAGTGAGTTACAATCTCATCTCACAGATGACAGATTATCACTAGTATCATTTTACTTGCACTATATTTGTGAAGGAATGCTTTTTTTTTTTTTTTTACATAGAAAGCCATTACGTAGGGGTTTTTAGTCATATTAATGTCACACATATGTACAGAATATGATAATGCTTCAACATGATTCCATACAATAATTGAAAAATATGCCTGTTAACAAACAATGGCTTCCATTGAGGACAGTGTCGCCTATTTCCTATCCCCAGAGATGCTGCCTGACCTGCTGAGTTAGTCCAGCTTTTTGTGTGAACATGAATGAATGAATGAATGAATGAATGAATGAATAAGTTTATTGGCCAAGTATGCATATACAAGGAATGTGCCTTGGTGCTCCGCTCACAAATAACAACACAAACACAGTTAACAATTAAGAATAAAGCATAAACACATCAAAACAATAAGGATACAACATTACGGTCTAAACATGGGGGTGAAAATAAACCAGAGCAAAAAGAGACTACAGACTTTGGTTATTGAGTAGAACTATCACTTGTGGAAAAAATATGTTTTTATGTCTGGCTGTGGCTGCTTTGACAGTCCGGAGTCGCCTTCCATAGGGAAGTGCTTCAAAGAGTTTGTGGCCAGGGTGAGAGGGGTCAGAGATGATCTTGCCCGCTCGCTTCCTGGCCCTTGCAGTGTACAGTTCGTCAATGGGGGGAAGGTTGCAGCCAACAACCTACTCAGCTGTGCGAACGATCCGATGCAGCCTCCGGATGTCGTGCTTGGTGGCTGAGCCAAACCAGACCATGATGGAGAAGGTGAGGACGGACTCAATGATAGCAGTATAGAATTGGACCATCATTGCCTGTGGCAGATTGTGTTTATTCAGTTGTCGCAGGAAGTACATCCTCTGTTGGGCCTTTTTGACTGTGGAGTCGATGGTGGCCCCCCATTTAAGGTCCCTGGAGATGATGGTTCCAAGGAACTTAAACGACTCCACAGATGTGACTGTGGTGTTGTTGATGGTGAGTGGGGGGAGGGGAGGGGGATCTCTTCGAAAGTCTACAATTAGTTCCACTGTCTTGAGAGCATTGAGATCCAGGTTGTTGCGATGGCACCAGGACACCAGCTGTGCCATAGAGAGATACAGCGTGAAGACAGGCCCTTTGCCGCCCGGACCGGGAGGCGGGATGTAGAGCAACCTCCGTCAGGCAAACACACTCACCCCGCTCCCCAAACACACTCACCCCGCTCCCCAAACGCACTCACCCCGCTCCCCAAATACACTCGGCCCCAAACACACTCACCCCGCTCCCCAAACACACTCACCCCGCTCCCCAAACACACTCACCCCACTCCCCAAACACACTCACCCTGCTCCCCAAACACACTCACCCCGCTCCCCAAACACACTCACCCCGCTCCCCAAACACACTCACCCCGCTCCCCAAACACACTCACCCCACTCCCCAAACACACTCACCCCGCTCCCCAAACACACACGTCCCCCCGCTCCCCAAACACACTCACCCTGCTCCCCAAAAACGCTCACCCCACTCCCCCAACACACTCACCCCGCTCCCCAAACACACTCGGCCCCGAACACACTCACCCCGCTCCCCGAACACACTCACCCCACTTCCCAAACACACTCACCCCGCTCCCCAAACACACTCCCCCCCCCGCTCCCCAAACACACTCACCCCGCTCCCCAAACACACTCACCCCGCTCCCCAAACACACTCACCCCGCTCCCCAAACACACTCACCCCGCTCCCCAAACACATTCACCCCGCCCCCCAAACACACTCACCCCGCTCCCCAAACACACTCACCCCGCCCCCAAACACACTCGACCCCGAACACACTCACCCCGCCCCCAAACACACTCGACCCCGAACACACTCACCCCGCTCCCCCAACAAACTCACCCCGCTCCCCAACACACTCACCCCGCTCCCCAAACACACTCACCCCGCTCCCCAAACACACTCATCCCGCTCCCCAAACACACTCACCCCACTCCCCAAACACACTCACCCTGCTCCCCAAACACACTCACCCCGCTCCCCAAACACACTCACCCCGCTCCCCAAACACACTCACCCCGCTCCCCAAACGCACTCACCCCGCTCCCCAAATACACTCGGCCCCAAACACACTCACCCCGCTCCCCAAACACACTCACCCCGCTCCCCAAACACACTCACCCCGCTCCCCAAACACACTCGTCCCCCCGCTCCCCAAACACACTCACCCCGCTCCCCAAAAACGCTCACCCCACTCCCCCAACACACTCACCCCGCTCCCCAAACACACTCGGCCCCGAACACACTCACCCCGCTCCCCGAACACACTCACCCCACTTCCCAAACACACTCACCCCGCTCCCCAAACACACTCGCCCCCCCCGCTCCCCAAACACACTCACCCCGCTCCCCAAACACACTCACCCCGCTCCCCAAACACACTCACCCCGCTCCCCAAACACACTCACCCCGCTCCCCAAACACATTCACCCCGCCCCCCAAACACACTCACCCCGCTCCCCAAACACACTCACCCCGCCCCCAAACACACTCGACCCCGAACACACTCACCCCGCCCCCAAACACACTCGACCCCGAACACACTCACCCCGCTCCCCCAACAAACTCACCCCGCTCCCCAACACACTCACCCCGCTCCCCAAACACACTCACCCCGCTCCCCAAACACACTCACCCCGCCCCCAAACATACTCGACCCCGAACACACTCACCCCGCTCCCCCAACAAACTCACCCCGCTCCCCAACGCACTCACCCCGCTCCCCAAACACACTCACCCCGCTCCCCAACACACTCACCCCGCTCCCCAACACACTCACCCCGCTCCCCAACACACTCACCCCGCTCCCCAACACACTCACCCCGCTCCCCAAACACACTCACCCCGCTCCCCAAACACACTTGTCCCCCCGCTCCCCAAACACACTCACCCCGCTCCCCAAAAACGCTCACCCCACTCCCCCAACACACTCACCCCGCTCCCCGAACACACTCACCCCGCTCCCCAACACACTCGGCCCCAAACACACTCACCCCGCTCCCCAAACACACTCACCCCGCTCCCCGAACACACTCACCCCGCTCCCCAACACACTCGGCCCCAAACACACTCACCCCGCTCCCCAAACACACTCACCCGGCTCCCCCAACAAACTCACTCCACTCCCCCAACACACTCACCCCGCTCCCCAAACACACTCACCCCGCTCCCCAAACACACTTGTCCCCCCGCTCCCCAAACACACTCACCCTGCTCCCCAAAAACGCTCACCCCACTCCCCCAACACACTCACCCTGCTCCCCAAACACACTCGGCCCCGAACACACTCACCCCGCTCCCCCAACACACTCGGCCCCGAACACACTCACCCCGCTCCCCAAACACACTCACCCCGCTCCCCAAACACACTCACCCCGCTCCCCCAACACACTCGGCCCCGAACACACTCGGCCCCGCTCCCCCAACACACTCGGCCCTCAACACACTCACCCCGCTCCCCAAACACACTCGGCCCTGAACACACTCGGCCCCGCTCACCAAACACACTCCGTTAACCTACACTGTCCGGGCCAACAGAGCCCCCCCGGGCCTAATATGGGACAAGGGCGGTCCCGTACGGGACAAACAAATTTAGCCCCAAATACGGGATGTCTTGGCTAATATGGGACAGTTGGCAACCCTAGTCATAGGACTCAAGTGAGACATCAAGGCACAGACATTCCTAACTTGATTGCTTTAGCTCTAGTTGGTAAAAAGTAGAGGATGAAATGGAGACGTACATAGAATTCAGATTGTCAATTACGATCAAAGGAGAATGTATACCTCTAATAATGATGAGAAATGCAATAAAATGGAGCATTGGAGGAATTTATGTCACAATTGTATTATATTTTAAAATGCAGTTTCTGAATGTTACACTTTCTAATTGTATAATCATTTGGCATTTCAGATACAATTAATTGGCATCTCTCAGGGAAGGAACTGCAGATGCTGGTTTAAACTGAAGAGAGACTTCCAGCACCTGATATCATTTGTCCTCGACACCTCAAATGGTACCTTCACCTATAAATATATAAATTTTCCTCTGCAAGACACACAGGTGGTTTTTGGAGCAATTCAAGGCTTGCAAAATACTGGAATAACTCAGCGGGATAGGCAGCAGCTGTGGAGGATCTACAGCAGGTCTGGTCTGGTGTAGACAACAACAGCTCATTTTGAGGTGTCCCATTATTATCATGGTTCTTCTAAGGCTCTCATCGAATCTCTGCTCAACTGCTGTGGTGGGATGCTGGGAGGGATGTTTCATTGATGTGATAAGTCTCCTCCAAGATCTCTTTCTACCTTTCACGGTGTTTGTGCAAAAATATCAACTCAAGTATGTTGATCTGTTTGGTTCTATCGTGTCAGATGGGGACAGGTAATGATGCGATTTCATCAATTAAGCATGTTTATAGAGAAGGATACAGAATTTTCTAAAGAAAATTTGCAACCAACTTTTTTTGAGTATACTTTGCTGAAGCTGTTTGGTATTTAGCCAGTTTTAGGTGCTGAGGATGTCCAGCAATGTGGTCTCCCTCAGCATGAAGAGTGCAGATTGTCACAGGAAACATGTGCGGTATGAAACATAGAAACATAGACATAGAAAATAGGTGCAGGAGGAGGCCATTTGGCCCTTTGAGCCAGTACCGCCATTCATTGTGATCACGGCTGATCATCCACAATCAGTACCCCGTGCCTGCCTTCTCCCCATATCCTTTGATTCCACTAGCCCCTAGAGCTCTATCTAACTCTCTTTTAAATTCATCCAGTGAATTGGCCTCCACTGCCCACTGTGGCAGAGAATTCCCCAAATTCACAACTCTCTGGGTGAAAACGTTTCTTCTCACCTCAGTTTTAAATGGCCTCCCCTTTATTCTTAGACTGTGGTCCCTGGTTCTGGACTCCCCCATCATTGGGAACATTTTTCCTGCATCTAGCTTGTCCAGTCCTTTTATAATTTTATACATCTCTATAAGATCCCCTCTCATCCTTCTAAACTCCAGTGAATACAAGCCCAGTCTTTCCAATCTTTCCTCATATGACAGTCCCTCCATCCCAGGGATTAACCTCGTGAACCTACGCTGCACTGCCTCAATAGCAAGGACGTACTTCCTCAAATTAGGAGACCAAAACTGCACACAATACTCCAGATGTGTTTTTTATAAGTGATCTTAAAGATCTGTTTTTAAGTGACGTGCTTCCTGAAAATGGCCGTTTGAGATGAGGAAGTCTTTGTAATGATTCACAACAAACTACACTTTGAAAGAGAGGAAAAATACATGCTGATAAGATAGGAAGGAACTGCAGATGCTGGTTTAAACCAGAGATAAAGCAAAGAGGGGTCTCGACCCGAAACGTCACCCATTCCTTCTCTCCAGAGATGCTGCCTGACCCGCTGAGTTACTCCAGCTTTTTGTGTCGATCTATGGTGATAAGATGGTCTGGTGTCTTCATGTGATCATTTATGAGATTGACATAAGCGCCAACGCTTAAGTCAACATCATTTTGGCTCCCTATCCTCTCTCACATCGCCCTTTCCAGCATATGCAGAAGGGAGAGGATGTTGACAGATTGGAGCACCATCAAGGCTAACCCTGACCACCTCATCCATGCTGACTTGAACAATCTGCCCAACATGCCCCTGAAGTCCTGCAAACCCTTCTGGCCTTCAGCCAAATCCCTGGAAGACTTTGACCCCAAGACTGAGTGGCACAGAGCCTGGAAAGATGCCAACACCAACAACGGAGAGGTCATCACAGACCCACAGTGAAACCACCGGGATTTGACCTCCATCGCAAGCAATGGCTAACCCTGAACAGAGATCCCCACCCTCCATGCAAGAACAGCCCCTCACCTGCACGTGGGGGATGACAGACAGACAGCCCTGCTTGCGACTGCGGATATCCAGACCAGACCATCCCACACATCGTGAATGATGGCTCACTGAGGCTTTTCCCTGGTGGCATCAAGGCCATGCACCCAGCACCTGATGCTGCCCTGACCTGGATGTCTACCCTTGGCCTATAACTTTAGGCTGTGCACACCACACGCAAGAAGAAGAAGAAGATTTATGGGGTCGTGTGCTGCACACACTTTTAAAAATCTGGCAGAACATGCAAATGCCAACATTCAGCTTGTTGCTGCATCTCATCCAGGAGCTAAATTGACTTAAGAAATGAATGAATCTCAGTCACATTACAAAAGCCATTGATGCAGAAATATTATATTTTCCTTATTCAATGAGAAGGGGTAAAAATCCAAGTGGGAATAAGGGATGTAGGGAAATATGTAGGATGGAACTGCAGGTGCTGGTTTATACCAAAGATAGACACAAAATGCTGGAGTAACTCAGTGGGTCAGACAGCATCTCTGGAGAAAAGGAATAGGTGGCGTTTCGGGTCAAGACCCTTCTTCAGACTGAGAGTCAGGGGAAAGGGAAATGAGAGATGTAGACGGTGATGTAGTCTAAAGAAGGGTTTTGACCTGAAAGGTTACCTATTCCTTTTCTCCGGAGATGCTGTCTGACCCACTGAGTCACTCCAGCATTTTGTGTCTATCTTTGGCGTTTGTGGGGAATATTTTATCTAAACGTATATATTTAAAGGTGATTAAAATGCGGCACTTCTGTTAAGGTACAAAATATACCAGTGGCATCATTACTGAAAGCCTATTACTGCTATTCATACTTCCCTTCCTCACTGCATACAATAATAAACATACTGCAAATTAGGGAAGCTAAAGCAGTTTTAATTATTGAGGAATAATGTTGCAACAAGGACCTAATTTTACAAGATGCAGAACGTCATCTGTAATTCTGCAGGTCCAGTCCGAAAAAGGGTCTCCATCCAAAACGTCATCTATCCATGATCTCCAGAGATGCTGCCTGACCTGTTGAGTTACTCCAACACTTTATGTCATTTTTTGTGAACCAGCATCTGCAGTTGCTTGTTTCTACTTTCTCGTCTGTAATTGTAACTTTATTGGAAATGTGAAATCATTTGCCTCAGAATGTTTACAATAGACTCTTGACTAATGTAGGATAGACACAAAATGCTGGAGTAACTCAGCGGGACAGGCAGCATCTCTGGAGAGAGGGGATGGCTGACGTTTCGGGTCAAGACCCTTCTTCAGACTAATGTATATTGTCTGAAGTTATCTGATTTTTATTTAACAGTTTTCTTACTTAATTTTAAATTGGAAAAGAGATTATAAAAAAAAGGAAATGTTTGGCTGTCCCCATCTGCGATGTTTTATAGACACATGAGGTGCTGCACATGCTGGGATCTTCAGTAGAACACTCAGCGCGGGAGTAACTCATCGGGTCAGGCAGCATCTCTGGAGAAATGGATAGGTCGAGACAACTTCTTCTGTAGATGGTTCGGGTCATCACACTTCTTCTGAAGAAGGGTCACAGCCCGAAACGCTGCCTGTCCATGTCTCCTGAGATGCTGTATTACCCTCTGAGTTACTCCAGCACTCTGTGTTCTTTGAAATGTTTACATTGTGTTCAGTCTTTGGACTTACCCTTTGAGCCAACTGGACCAATTTTACCTCTTTGTCCAATTTCTCCTTTCTGACCAGGCTCACCAATCAATCCTGAATAAAATGAAAAGTTCACATTAGATGATTAACCTGGTATTTTCTAACATTGCTGTGATTTAAAAAAATGCAGGTTACCTAGGAAAACTGCTTCCTGCAAAACACTGCTTTCATCATGTGTCATTGAATTGAAATTATTTATTCATGGGCAGCACAGTGGCTCAGTAGCGTTACCTCCTAACAGCGCTTGCAGCGCCAGAGATTCGGGTTCCATCCCGACTACGGGTGCTGTCTGTACAGACTTTGTACGTTCTCCCCGTGACCACGAGGGTTTTCTCCGAGATCTTGGGTTTCCTCCCAGCTCCAAAGATGAACAGGTTTGTAGGTTAATTGTCTTGGTATATGTGTAAATTGTCCCTAGTATGTGTAGGATAGTGTTAGTGTGCGGGGACTGCTGGTCGGTGCGGACTCGGTGGGCCGAAGGGCCTGTTTCTGCAATGTATCTCTAAGCTAAGCTAAACTAAACTAAACATGTTTTTATTTAATTGTACTGGCATCAATTGCCAAGAAATTACTAAAGTCTACTGTTAAAAAAGAGTGTTTAAAGATTTGATAGAATGAGTCATGGATGATGAAGCTGAAGGAATATTTTTAGTAAATTAATTGACATGGACAATAACAGATGTTATTGATGTGGTTCTCAATCCCACTTGATAACATCCTGTTAAGGCATTAATTGTTAAAGTTATGACATGATCAAAGAGAAGGTATTGGCTGTACACCAGGAGTGGGTACAGGGGGCAGGTACTCAGATTGGCTGGAGGCCATGCAAAACTCTTTTGGAAGTGCACGGCTATTCACCATATTGACAACACTTAAGTGGTGTTTAACAAACCATTTATCAAACATACCAATGGCACAACCGAAGACGGTAGGTAATGTAAACAGTGTAGTTAGAAGCAAAAAAAAAATTCTTCAAACAGATTAAACAACGGTGTGGAAAATGAGTTTCAGTGGAGGAAAGTATGACATCATCTACTTAGGACCAAAAGAAATATAACAGAGTGGATAAAACCTTTGTACACCATGATTAAGATGACAACGTGGTCAAAATTACGTGCTTTTAAACGATCGTATTTCAGAAATATTTGGTCTAAAATCAAAATTCTGAGAAGGTTACAAAACTGAATTTTAATAAAAGATCAAGTGCCAGTGGGAAACCATACGATAAACCTACTTGGACACCAGTGAGTTTAGTATTCATGGACTAAGCTCAAGCTCGCACTGTTAAGATATTTGGAAATATCAAAAGATCTGTTTAACTATCGCAGCAAGTAAGACTATGAATAAGAATAAAAGAAATAGCAATCGGAGTTAGTCGTTTGGTGCATTATAGCTGATGTTCTGTCTCAACTCCATTTTTCTGCCATTATTCCAAATTCCACATGATTACCTGCTATGATTCTTCATATATCCAGAAATTTATTGATATTCATTGCAAATCAATGACTCAGCTTCCAGATACTCTGGGTTTGAGAATTCCAATGATTCACCGCACACTGAGTGAAGACATTTCTACCTTTATTCCGAGACTGTGACCCTTGGCGTTAGACTCTCTTCCAGGGGAATCATCCACCCCTCAGTCATCCGATAGAAACTTGGGCCGCACGCTGACGCAGCGGTAGACTTGCTGCCTTACAGCGCCAGAGACCCGAGTTCGATCCTGACTACGGGTGCAGTCTGTACGGAGTTTGTACGTTCTCACCGTGACCGCGTGGGTTTTTCCAGGTGCTCCGGTTTCCTCCCAAATTCCAAAGACGTACAAGATTGTAGGTTAATTGGCTTTGGTAAGAATTGTAAATTGGCCCCAGTGTTAATGTGTGGGGATCATTGGTAGACAGGGACCCAATGGGCTGAAGGGCCTAATTCCGCGGTATATCTCTAAACTAAACTTGGTATGTTTCAATGAGGTCATCTCCTGTTCTTCCAGTAGAGGCCTAGTGTATTCATATCTTTCATTCATTTGTTCTATATCTCTCTATATTACCATCTATATCTCTCATTTCTCTTTCCCCTGTTTCTCAGTCTGAAGAAGGGTCTCAACCCGAATCGTCACCTATTCCTTTTCTCCAGAGATGCTGTCTTCCCCGCTGAGTTACTCCAGCTTTTTGTGTCCATCTTCCGTCTAAACCAGCATCTGCAGTTTGGAGTCATAGAGTCATAGAGTGATACAGCATGGAAATTTGCCCTTCGGCCCAACTTGCCCACACCGACCAACATGTCCCAGCTACACAGGTCCCACCTGCCTGCGTTTGGTCCATATCCCTCCAAACCTGTCCTATCCATGTACGTGTCCAACTGTTTCTTAAACGTTGGGATAGTCCCAGCCTCAACTACCTCCTCTGGCAGCTCGTTCCATACACCCACCACCCTTTGTGTGAAAAAGTTACCCCTCAGATTCCTATTAAATCTTTTCCCCTTCACCTTAAACCTATGTCCGCTGGTCTGGGCAAGTTTCTTCCTACACATTACATTAGAGGTGGGTGAGACAAAAGCAGCAGCACAACAATTTAAATAAGTTGTGGCAGATATCGTTTCAAAACGGAGGACAGTCTGGCGAAAGGAGGTCTGGAACTTGAGCACATTCCAGACCTGTGGTGGAACAGACTTTACTCAGTTAATTTGAGCAGGAAATGCAAGATCATAAAATAAGAGATTATTTTTCTTGTTCAGGGACAGAACATGATGACTGGTTTGAAGCAGGAACAGATCCAAGAGCTCAGTGGTGGGGTTGCTGCCTTACATCGCCAGAGTTCTGGGTTCGACCCTGACTACGGGTGCTGTCGGGACAGAGTGTGTCTGTTTTCCTTGCCAATGCGTAGGTTATCTCCAAGTGTTCTGGTTTCCTCCCACATTCCAAAGACGTACAGCTTTGTACGTTAATTGGCCTTTGTAAATTACCACTAGTGTGTAGGATCCTTGAAGTGGGATAACATTGAACTAATGTTTAACGGGTTGTTGGTTGCACAGACTCGGTGGGCTGAAGGGCTTGTTTCCACACTGTATCTATAAATTAAACTAAACTGTCAATCAGCTGTCAAAAATTATGTAGAACCATCTCCTTATATTCATAAAATACCTGGTCAAGGATACATATAATAAATAATCAATTGTTAATACTAGCGATTTATAATAAACTGAGAATAACTAAAAATATATATTAATGGAGTGGAGTTGGTTATTGGAAGTTTTCAGTGTCTATCTCCCCACGTGTATATATTGTTAGATTTCAAGCCCCTTTCTTCTATTATAGGTTTTACTGACAGGTCTATTGCTGGTAAACAAAAAAGACACAAAGTGCTGGAGTTAAAGGCCTGTCCCACAGGCGATTTTTAGGCGACTGCCGGCGACTGTCATAGTCGTAGCAGGTCGCCGAAAAACCGGCGACTGGTTCCCCCCCTACGACAATGTCTGCAAGAAGCTGCAACAACCTACCACCTAGACAACGTCAAGCTACGGCAAGCTACCGATAACCAGCGACCCAATCGTCGCGAGTAGGACGTCCACCTACAACTGCACCTACGTCAACCTATGACCACACAGGCGACAACCTACGGCAACCGAAGTCAAGTCAAGTCAATTTTATTTGTATAGCACATTTAAAAACAACCCACGTTGACCAAAGTGCTGTACATCTGATTAGGTACTAAGGAAAAAAATGAAACATACAGTAGCACACAAACAGTTCACAGCGCCTCCTCAATGAGCCTCAGACGCTAGGGAGTAGAAATAGGTTTTGAGCCTGGACTTAAAGGAGTCGATGGAGGGGGCAGTTCTGATGGGGAGAGGGATGCTGTTCCACAGTCTAGGAGCTGCAACCGCAAAAGCGCGGTCACCCCTGAGCTTAAGCCTAGACCGCGGGATAGTGAGTAGCCCCAAGTCGGCCGACCTGAGGGACCTGGAGTTAGAGAGGTGGGTTAGAAGATTTTTGATGTAGGGGGGGGAATGTCCATTTAGGGCTTTATATGTGAATAAGAGGAGCTTGAAGTTGATTCTGTACCGTACAGGGAGCCAGTGGAGAGAGGCCAGAATCGGGGTGATGTGGTCCCTTTTACGGGTACCCGTCAGGAGTCTCGCTGCGGCGTTTTGGACCAGTTGCAGGCGGGACAGGGAAGATTGGCTGATCCCAGTGTATAGGGAGTTGCAGTAGTCTAGGCGGGAGGAAATGAAAGCGTGAATGATTTTTTCTGTGTCGTCGAATTGGAGGAAAGGTTTGATTTTAGCTATGGTTCGAAGTTGGAAGAAGCTGGCTTTTACCACAGCGTTGACTTGCTTATCAAATTTTAATGCAGAGTCAAATATCATGCCGAGGTTTTTGACATGCGGTTTGACTAGGCAGGATAGACTTCCAAGACTGCCTGTTATCGATTTGATGGAGTCGGGGGGGCCGAATAGGATGACCTCAGACTTGCTCTCATTTAATTGGAGGAAGTTCTGTGCCATCCAAAATTTTATGTCCTCAAGGCAGTGTAAGAGGCTGTTTAAATTTGACTGGTTGTTGGGTTTCAGGGGGAGGTAAAGCTGAGTGTCATCGGCATAGCAGTGGAAAGAAATGCCGTGCCTTTGAATGATTTGGCCAAGGGGGAGCATGTATAGAGAGAAGAGAATGGGGCCTAGGATGGAGCCTTGTGGAACTCCGCAGGAGAGGCTAGCTGGAGCAGAGGAATAACTGCCTATGTTGATGGCGAAACTCCTATCTTTGAGGTACGAAGCGAACCAGCTCAGGGCAGTGCCATCAATGCCAACCGCGTACCGGAGACGGTCAATAAGGATGGTGTGGTCCACTGTATCGAACGCTGCGCTGAGGTCGAGAAGGAGCAGGATTGCACAGTCGCCGGTGTCGATGGCGAGAAGCAGGTCGTTGTGTACCTTCAACAAGGCAGACTCTGTGCTGTGGTGGGCTCTGAAACCTGACTGGAAACTTTCCAGGATGGTGTTTTGGTGCAGGTAGGGCACTAATTGGTTTAGTATTGCCTTTTCAAGGACTTTTGACAGGAATGGCAGTTTGGAAATGGGTCTGTAGTTGCTAGGCAAGGTGGGGTCTAGGTTAGGTTTTTTCAGTAGGGGCTGGACCACCGCGTGCTTGAAACTGGTTGGAACAGTGCCAGTGGCCAGAGAACTGTTGATAATAGAGAGGATGCTGGGACCGGCTATTGCAATGACATCCTTCAGAAGGGCAGTGGGGGCAGGATCAAGGCGGCAGGTTGCAGGTTTCATAGCGGAGACAAGCTTTGCAAGGGAGGATAGAGTGACGGGTTGGAAACAGTCCAATTTAGATGAACAGATTAGTGAGACAGCTAGGTCATGGGTGGGAGGGGAAATGTTCATTCTAATGTTCTCAACTTTGTTGGTGAAAAATTTAGCGAATTCTTCGCACTTAGCAGGGGACCCAACTAAGCTGGTACTGGGGGCAGGACATATGACAGAGGTAATTGTTCTCAATAGGACCTTGGAGTTATGAGAGTTTTTGGAAATAAGGTCGGAGAAGTATTGTGCTCTAGCAGACTTTACTGCTTCCTGGTATTTGAGAAGATTGTTTCTCAGAATTTCGAAGGAAATTTGAAGCTTGTCACATTTTACATTTTAAGGGGAGCGATAGAATCCAGGATGGAAGAGCAAGTGATGTTAAATAAAGAGGCGAGATCTTCAGTGCTGAGATGGGGGGGAGAGGCCTCAATAGTGCAGGTGTTGGGGGCAGCTGTGAGAGCCTCGGAAAATTTTCTGGCAGTCAATGAATTTATGTCGCGGGAGTAGCGAACAGGGAGATGAGATTTTGCGGGAGATAAAGGCAGAGATGCGTCAAAAATGATAGCGCTGTGGTCCGATAGACAGGCTTCAGTAGTTTCAATGTTGTTGATTGGGAATCCGGACGATAACACTAGGTCGAGAGTATGGCCTAACTTGTGAGTGGGTCCCGTGGTGTGAAGAGTCAGATTGGAGGACTCAACCAGGTGCATAAATTCACTCACAAGAGGCTTAGTGGGACAGCAAACATGAATATTAAAGTCACCAAGAATCATGATCCGGTCAAATTTGGGCAAAATGCTAGAAATCAGATCAGCAAATTGGGTGATGAAGTCCTTATGCATTTTTGGTGGGCGATACACAAGAACAATTAAGAGGGGATAGGCTAGGCCTACTTTAATTAGTTGCACCTCGAAACTGGAGAAATGATCAGCGTTCAGGAGGCGGCAGTTGAAATGTTTCTTAAACACAGTGGCTAAGCCCCCACCGCGTCCGGAGAGCCTAGGCGAGGTGAAAAAGTGACCGTTATCAGGACAGAGTTCCACGAGTGGAGCAAGCTCACCAGGGTTAAGTCAGGATTCTGTGAGCAGTAAGAAGTCCAATCCACGGGTGGTGAAGAAGTCGTTGAGGATGAAGGTCTTGTTCTGTAGGGATCTTGCGTTGATCAGGGCCACTTTAGCAGGGACAGCAGGGACAACAGGTGAGCTTCGGTCCGGTAGCGGCTCCCACGCCAGCGGGCGGAGGTTCAGGGAGACCACGCCGCTGCGCTTCACAGATGGCCTTGCTGGGAGCCCACGGGCCGGCAGTCCAGGGACCGGGATGATCGGTCGAAGAGCGGCATACCTGAGCTCGAGGGAGCGCCGGTGGATGGAGCTGTAAGGTCGACCAGGTCTGACTTCGCAGCGCTGGGCGAGGTAGGCCGCTGTTGGATGAGTGCGGGCGAGGTTTTTAAAATTTTCAAATGTTCCCGCGCGTTTACCCCGCCTCCTAGCGCGGTGCGTGCAGCGGTGGATGTAAGGCTGGGCCCGCACATCTACCGGGAGTTGATCGAGGAGCAATCGTTGGAAGAAACTTTGTCCGGGACCTGGACTGAAGAAGTCGACGACGGAGGGTCGGATCAACAGGAGGGTTCGGCGGTCGTAGACCAAAGTGGCTCGAAGAACACTACGATCTCTAGGTGAGCGACGACAGGCAGCCAAACACAACGGCGCGGCCATACGTCAACCTATGACCACACAGGCGACAACCTACGGCAACCGAAGTCAACCTACGTCCACCCGCGACGAGCTACGACAAGCTACGACTCTGTCGGCGACAACTGAAGACAATTCACGTCATTTTGGCCTCCAAAAAATGGAATCACCCAGTTTCCCTATAAAAGGGGATGTAGGGTGGGGTTTCTGATCACTCTGCATCATGACTCAATGGGTCAGCAGCATCTCAGGAGAACATGGATAGGTGACGATTTAGGTCGGGACCCTTCTTCAGACTGATTGTGGTTGAGAGGGGAGGAAGAAAGCTGGAAGAGAGAAGGGGCAGGTAAGAAATAGGTGGATACAGGTGAGGGGATGTCTGATAGGCATCTGGGAAAAGGCCAGAGATAAAAAAGAAAGAAGGTGTGAGACAAAAGGATTGAAGAGTTGCAAATTGTGAAGCTAGAGGAAGGAATGGTGGTGGAAGGGAAGGCTAGGGAGAAATAGATGTGAGTCCAGGTGGGGCAACAGGCAGGTGGGGGGGGGGGGGTGGGGGTGGAGAGGGGGATGAAAGAATGGAGGGGGAATGGTTGGTTGGCTGCCTATAATTCAATGTTTATACAGTGGGTTGTATGCTACCCAAGCAGAATATGAGGTGCTGTTCTTCCAGTTTGTTTGTGGCATCAGGCTAGCAATGGAGGAGGCCCAGGACAGAAAGGTCAGTGTGGGAATGGGAAGAGGAGTTGGATGGCTCACAAGTGGGAAAGATCACGTTGATCTTGGCAGACCAAACGCAAGTCTATGCTCCGTCTCACCGATGTAGAGTCCACATTGGAACAGTAGATTCAGTAGGCAAGGTTAGAGGAAGTGCACATTACCTCTGTCTCACCTGGAAGGACTGCTGGGGTCCTCAGACGGAGGTGAGGGAGGAGAAACAAGGAATTACATCTGCTGCATTTGCATGGGAAAATACCTGGGGACGGGGTGACAATAGACCATAGACAATAGGTGCAGGAGGAGGCCATTCGGCCCTTCGAGCCAGCACCCCCATTCAATGTGATCATGGCTGATCATTGTCAATCAGTACCCCGTTCCTGCCTTCTCCCCATACCCCCTGACTCCGCTATCCTTAAGAGCTCTATCTAGCTCTCTCTTGAATGCATTCAAAGAATTGGCCTCCACTGCCTTCTGAGGCAGAGAATTCCTCAGATTCACAACTCTCTGACTGAAAAGGTTTTTCTTCATCTCCGTTCTAAATGGCCTACCACTTATTCTTAAACTGTGGCCCCTGTGGTTTGAGTTGGATGGGATGAGTGAATGGGATCTGTGGAAGGTGGAAATAGGTAGGGATATGAAGCTGCGACTGGTGGTAGGATCACCTTGGAGGGGACACCTGGGAGAATGTGTTGAACTCTATCCTTGTTCCGTCAGAGTGGGGGAGGGGAGCGAGATCAGAAGCACGCGACATGTTATTCAATCCCTTGCGAGGGGTGACATAGGGACAGACGAGATAGAGTCGCTGTGGATAGAGTTGAGGAATGGTAAAGGTAAGAAGACACTAATTGGTGTTATCTACAGACCCCCAAACAAGAGCCTGGATTTAGGGTATAAGTTGCAGCAGGAGTTAAAGCAGGCATGTAACAAAGGTAATGCCACTGTGGTGATGGGGATTTCAATATGCAGGTAGATTGGGAAAATCATGTTGGTTCTGGACCCCAAGAAAGACTTTGTAGAGTGCCTCCGAGATGGATTCTTAGAGCAGCTTGTAATGGAGCCTACCAGAGAAAAGACAATTCTGGATTTAGTGTTGTCCAATGAACCAGATTTAAGAAGAGAACTCGAGGTAAAGGAACCGCTTGGAGGTAGCGATCATTATATGATTAGTTTTAATCTGCAATTTGAGAGGGAGAAGGTTAAACTAGGAATGTCAGTGTTGCAGTTGAACAAAGGAGACTATGAAAGCATGAGAGAGGAGCTGGCCAAGGTCGAATGGAAAGGGATCCTAGCAGGAATGACAGTGGAACAGCAATGGCAGGAATTTCTGGGCATAATCCGGAAGATGCAGGATCATTTCAGTCCAAAGAGGAAGAAAGATTCTAAGGAGAGTAAGAGGCAACCGTGGCTGACAAGGGAAGTTAGGGATGGAATAAAACTAAACGGTGGAAGTGGTGGAGGCTGGCTCGATTTTATTATTTAAGAGTAAATTGGATAGGTATATGGATAGGAGGGGATTGGAGGGTTATGGTCTGAGTGCAGGTAGATGAGACTAGGTCAGGGAGAATGGTCGGCGTGGACTGGTAGGGCCGGACAGGCCTGTTTCCATGCTGTAGTTGTTATATGTTGTTATATGTTAAAAGAAAAGATGTATAACACAGCAAAGAGTAGCGGGAAGGCAGAGGAGTGGGCAACCTTCAAAGAACAACAGAAGGTAACAGAAGGTGATAAGTAAAATGGGTGAAGGGGAGCCAGTGGATGTAGTGTATCTAGACTTTCAGAAAGCCTTTGATAAGGTCCCACATGGGAGATTGGTGACTGGGCTTGTATTCACTGGAGTTTAGAAGGATGATAGGGGATCTTATAGAAACGTATAAAATGATAAAAGGACTGGACAAGCTAGATACAGGAAAAATGGTCCCAATGTTGGGGGAGTCCAGAACCAGGGGCCACAGTCTTACAATAAATGGGAGGCCATTTAAAATTGAGATGAGAAGAGACTTTTTCACCCAGAGAGTTGTGAATTGGTGGAATTCTCTGCCACAAAAGGCAGTGGAAGCCAATTCACTGGATGAATTTAAAAGAGAGTTAGATAGAGCACTGGGGGCTAGTGGAATCAAGGGATATGGGAGGAAGTTGGGCATGGGTTACTGATTGTGGATGACCAGCCATGATCACAATGAATGGAGGTACTGGCTCGCAGGGCCGAATGGCCTCCTCCTGCACCTATTTTCTATTTTTCTATTTTATTGTGGTGGCTCAGTCGCTCACAAAAGGCCACAACAACGTGCCAAAGAAAGTATTCTCTCAGTACTTCTCATCATGTCAGGGAGTTTAAAAGTGCGTTCCAGCCAATGCAGAACTTGTTGAACTGTACTTTGTCATGTAATGTGTAAATACATTATTGCCAACTAGTGCACATTAATGTCCACAAACAGCAATCAGGTCAAAGCAGCACCCGCTCTCATTGCTAGCCCTCTGTGATTCCCCCCTGCTCTCCACCTCCATGCACCCGCTCTCATTCTCATTGCTAGTCCTCTGTCATTCGCCCGGCTCTCCAGCTCTACGCTTTGATCTGCCATTTTCACACCTTATCCTTCCATATCTCTCCTCCCTACCTCCCTCTCCCCTGACTCTCAGTCTGAAGAAGGGTCTCGACTCAAAACGTCACCCATTCCTTCTCTCCAGAGAAGCTGGAGTGTGGCCCAGCGCAAGTTGGAGGAACAGCACCTCATATTTCACTTGGGCGAAATTGCGGAGCATTTGGATAATAGTAACAGGATTGTTCCGGGTCTGCATGGATTTACGAAGGGGAAATCATGCTTGACTAATCTTCTGGAATTCTTTGAGGATGTAACTAGGAACATTGACAGGGGAGAGCCGGTGGATGTGGAGTACCTCGACTTTCAGAAAGCCTTTGACAAGGTTCCACATAGGAGATTAGTGGGCAAAATTAGAGCACATGGTATTGGAGGTGGGGTACTGACATGGCTAGAAAATTGGTTGACAGACAGAAAGCAAAGAGTGGGGATAAATGGGTTCCTTTCAGAATGGCAGGCAGTAACTAGTGGGGTACCGCAAGGCTCGGTGCTGGGACCGCAGCTATTTACAATATACATTAATGACTTGGATGAAGGGATTATAAGTACCATTAGCAAATTTGCAGATGATACAAAGCTGTGTGGTAGTGTGAACTGTGAGGAAGATGCTATGAGGTTGCAGGGTGACTTGGACAGGTTGTGTGAGTGGGCGGATGCAGGGCAGATGCAGTTTAATGTGGATAAGTGTGAGGTTATCCACTTTGGTGGTAAGAATAGGAAGGCAGAGTATTATCTGAATGGTGTCAAGTTAGGAAAAGGGGACGTACAACGAGATCTGGGTGTCCTAGTTCATCAGTCACTGAAAGGAAGCATGCAGGTACAGCAGGCAGTGAAGAAAGCCAATGGAATGTTGGCCTTCATAACAAGAGGAGTTGAGTATAGGAGCAAAGAGGTCCTTCTGCAGTTGTACAGGGCCCTAGTGAGACCACACCTGGAGTACTGTGTGCAGTTTTGGTCTCCAAATTTGAGGAAGGATATTCTTGCTATTGAGGGCGTGCAGCGTAGGTTTATTAGGTTAATTCCCGGAATGGCGGGACTGTCATATGTTGAAAGACTGGAGTGACTAGGCTTGTATACACTGGAATTTAGAAGGATGAGAGGAGATCTTATTGAAATGTATAAGATTATTAAGGGGTTGGACATGTTAGAGGCAGGAAACATGTTCCCAATTTTGGGGGAGTCCAGAACAAGGGGCCACAGTTTAAGAATAAGGGGTAGGCCATTTAGAACTGAGATGAGGAAAAACTTTTTCAGTCAGAGAGTTGTGAATCTGTGGAATTCTCTGCCTCAGAAGGCAGTGGAGGCCAATTCTCTGAATGCATTCAAGAGAGAGCTAGATAGAGCTCTTAAGGATAGCGGAGTCTGGCGGTATGGGGAGAAGGCAGGAACAGGGTACTGATTGAGAATGATCAGTCATGATCACATTGAATGGCAGTGCTGGCTCGAAGGGTCGAATGGCCTCCTCCTGCACCTATTGTCTATTGTCTATTGTCTATTGGGCAGCTTATACCCCAGCAGTTTGAACAGTGGCTTCTCCCACTTCAGGTAGTCCCTGCTTCCCCTCTCATTCCCCTCCCTTCCTAGTTCTCCTACTGCTCTTCCTGTCTCCGATCACATCCTATCTTTGTCCTGCCCCCTCCCTGACATCAGTCGGAAGAAGGGTCTCGATCCGAAACGTCACCCATTCCTTCTCTCCTGAGATGCTGCCTGACTCCTTGAGTTACTCCAGCATTTTGTGTCTACCTTCGATTTACACCAGCATCTGCAGTTTTTTTTCCAACACAAGCTGCCTGTCCCGCTGAGTTACTCCAGCTTTTTGTGTCAATAAAATAAATGTTGTTTTGGATGTTGGGTGCGTGGGGCAGAGTACTTTCACCCTCTGGGAGAGATTGAGTTACTGTTTCATACTGGTGACGGAAAGCCCCATCAGAACTCCAGTGGAATGATCGGCTAATTTATTGTTCCACTGCCTGAAGCAGTCTGCTAGCCATGATTCATATGGTGCTGTTAGCTATTAATTACAGGAAAGAAAGGTCAATTCTCTTGAAGCCTAAGACACTTGTTGCTTGGCTAAACCGACAGTCATGGTAAATTTTTAGCTTCAAAACAAATATCCTTTTACTTTTACATTCAGTGAATTTCTTCCAAATATATAACATATAACATATAACATATAACAACTACAGCATGGAAACAGGCCTGTCCGGCCCTACCAGTCCACGCCGACCATTCTCCCTGACCTAGTCTCATCTACCTGCACTCAGACCATAACCCTCCAATCCCCTCCTATCCATATACCTATCCAATTTACTCTTAAATAATAAAATCGAGCCAGCCTCCACCACTTCCACCGGAAGCCCATTCCATACAGCCACAACCCTCTGAGTAAAGAAGTTCCCCCTCATGTTACCCCTAAACCTTTGTCCCTCAATTCTGAAGCTATGTCCCCTTGTTGGAATCTTCCCCACTCTCAAAGGGAAAAGCCTACCCACGTCAACTCTGTCCGTCCCTCTCAAAATTTTTAAAACCTCTATCAAGTCCCCCCTCAACCTTCTACGCTCCAAAGAATAAAGACCCAACCTGTTCAACCTCTCTCTGTAGCCTAAGTGCTGAAACCCAGGCAACATTCTAGTAAATCTCCTCTGTACCCTCTCCATTTTGTCGACATCCTTCCTATAATTTGGCGACCAGAACTGCACACCATACTCCAGATTTGGCCTCACCAATGCCCTGTACAATTTCAACATTACATCCCAACTTCTATACTCGATGCTCTGATTTATAAAGGCAAGCATACCAAACGCCTTCTTCACCACCCTATCCACATGAGATTCCACCTTCAGGGAACAATGCACAGTTATTCCCAGATCCCTCTGTTCCACTGCATTCCTCAATTCCCTACCATTTACCCTGTACGTCCTATTTTGATTTGTCCTACCAAAATGCAGCACCTCACACTTATCAGCATTAAACTCCATCTGCCATCTTTCAGCCCACCCTTCAAAAAGGCCCAAGTCTCTCTGTAGACTTTGAAAATCTACCTCACTATCAACTACTCCACCTATCTTAGTATCATCTGCATATTTACTAATCCAATTTGCCACACCATCATCCAGATCATTAATGTAAATGACAAACAACAGTGGACCCAACACAGATCCTTGGGGCACTCCACTAGACACTGGCCTCCAACCTGACATACAATTGTCAACCGTTACCCTCTGGTATCTCCCATTCAGCCATTGTTGAATCCATCTTGCAACCTCACTATTAATACCCAACGATTTAACCTTCTTAATCAACCTTCCATGTGGAACCTTGTCAAATGCCTTACTGAAGTCCATATAGACAACATCCACAGCCTTGCCCTTATCAATTTCCCTGGTAACCTCTTCAAAAAATTCAAGAAGATTAGTCAAACATGACCTTCCAAGCACAAATCCATGTTGACTGTTTCTAATCAGGCCTTGATTATCCAAATAATTATATATATTGTCCCTAAGTATCTTTTCCATTAATTTTCCCACCACAGACGTCAAACTAATAGGTCTATAATTGCTAGGTTTACTTTTAGAACCTTTTTTAAACAAAGGCACAACATGCGCAATGCGCCAATCTTCCGGCACCATCCCTGTTTCTAATGACGTTTGAAATATTTCCGTCATAGCCCCTGCTATTTCTGCACTAACTTCCCTCAATGTCCTAGGGAATATCCTATCAGGACCTGGAGACTTATCCACTTTTATATTCTTCAAAAGTGTCCGTACCTCCTCTTCTTTAATCCTCCTAATTTCCATCACTACTCTACTTGTTTCGCTTACCTCACATAATTCAATATCCTTCTCCTCGGTAAATACCGAAGAAAAGAAATTGTTTAATATCTCCCCCATTTCTTCCGGCTCAGCACATAGCTGTCCACTCTGACTCTCTAATGGACCAATTTTATCCCTCACTATCCTTTTGCTATTGACATATCTGTAGAACCCCTTGGGGTTTACTTTTACATTACTTGCCAAAGCAGCCTCATATCTTTTTTTCGCTTTTCTAATTTCCTTTTTAAGATTCCTTTTACATTCTTTATATTCCTCAAGAACCTCATTTACTCCCTGCCGCTTATATTTATTGTATATCTCCCTCTTTTTCCGAACCAAGTGTCCAATTTCCCTGGAAAACCATGGCTCTTTCAAATTATTATTCTTTCCTTTCCACCGAACAGGGACATAAAGACTCTGTACTCTCAAAATTTCACCTTTAAATATCCTCCATTTCTCTATTATATCCTTTTCATAAAACAACAATTTCCATTTCACTCCTTTTAAATCCTTTCTCATCTCCTCAAAATTAGCCTTTCTCCAATCCAAAATCTCAACCCTTGGTCCAGATTTGACCTTCTCCATAATGATATTGAAACTAATGGCATTATGATCACTAGACCCAAAGTGCTCCTCAACACATACCTCCGTCACCTGACCCATACCTCCGTCACCTGACCCATACCTCCGTCACCTGACCCATCTCATTTCCTAACAGGAGGTCCAACACTGCCCCTTCTCTGGTAGGCACCTCTACGTATTGCTGCAAAAAACTATCCTGCACACATTTTACAAACTCCAAATAACACTGGAAAGTACGCACTTTGTGTGTTTACGGCAGCAGAGTTTGGAAATCAGTCCGGTTTAAAAGGAATTAGAAACAACAGAATGAATAAAACATTGGGGGATTCACTGAGGTTTGCAATAGAAGGTATTTATTCAGTTTGATGTTTTTGCCAGTACTGTACTGGGAAACATCAGATCATTGTACTTAATCAGCAGAAGTAAGTAGCAAGGTCTTGGCAAGGCGAAATTCATGGAAACCTATCCCCCACCACCTCATATCCTTAACGTAGTACTCAAGAGGGAAGTCAGTGTGAGCTTAATCTGACAGTAAATAATAAAAAGAATAAATTAGTTCCTCAAGAGTCCAATTGTTTTTGTGTATCACGACAGTAAAATTTGTATAATTTAGTCTAGAGATACAGCGCGGAAACAGGCCCTTTCGGCTCATCGGGTCCGCGCCGACCAGCGATCCCCGCATATTAGCACTATCCTATACCCAATAGGGACAATTTTTACATTTACCAAGCCAATTAACCTGCAAACCTGTACGTCTTTGGAGTGTGGGAGGAAACCGAAGATCTCGGAGAAAATCCATGCAGGTCACGGGGAGAACGTACAAACTCCATACAGACGGCGCCCGTAGTCGGGATCAAACCCGGGTCTCCGGCGCTGCATTCGCTGTAAGGCAGCAACTCTACCACTGCGCTACCGTGCCGCCCACATTTGTGAACGCAAATCCAACAATGGAACATAGTATTGAGTAAAGTAAGGAGTTCAGGAGAGCTGAGCAAGAAACATACAGAAAATGATTCGGGGAAATAATAACCAGAAAGGAATTGGAGTTTCATAGTTATTCGGGGGTAGAAATTCTATTGGCTAAAATTCATGCTACCCCTTACCCATGACTCTAATCCATCCCAGATACATCAGAGGCACTCATCTTAAACAGTAAGATAAAACAAGAGGGGCAGCATTGTGGAGAGGTTTAGTTAGTTTAGTTCATGGATATGGCATGGAAACAGGCTCTTCATTCCACTGAGTACATACCAACCATCGACCACCCATTTACACGAGTTCATTGCCACAGAAGGCTGGGGAGGGCAAGCCAATGGATATGTTCAAGGCAGAGATAGATAGATTCTTGATTAGTACGGGTGTCAGGGGTTATGGGGAATGGGGTTAGGAGGGAAGATAGATCAGCCACAATTGAATGGCGTAGAATTGATGGGCCGAATGGCCTAATTCAGCTCCTATCACTTATGAACATGAACTTATCTCACTTTCACATCCACTCCCTACACACCAGGGGCAATTTACAGAGTCCAATTAACCTACGAATACGCACTTCTTTGGGATGTGGGAGGAAACCGGAACACGCAGAGAAAACCTACATAGTTACAGGGAGAACATGCAAACTCCACACAGACAGCACTAGGACCTCTGGTACTGTGAGGCAGCAGCACTACCCTGTGATGTCACTGCGTTAATCTGCAGGTGACAGGCATTTAAAATGTAGCTCCCCCAACTTATCCCTCTCTTTCCCCTCCCCCTTCCCAATTCTCCCAATAGTCTTCCTGTCTCCAACTACATCCGATCTTTGTCCCGCCCCCTCCCCTGACATTAGTTTGAAGAAGGGTCTCGACCCGAAACGTCACCCATTCCTTCCCTCCAGAGATGCTGCCTGACCCGCTGAGTTACTCCAGCATTTTGTGTCCCCCATCTACAGGTAAATTGTTATCAATTTGCCACATTTATGAAAAGTAAAATACAAGCAACGTTGCTGCCAGTAGTGGAGTGAGATGACCCTGCAAATGTTATAATATCATGGCTGCATTGTGCATCCTACCTTTTGATCCAGGAGGTCCCAGTTTTCCTGTTTTTCCAGGTTCTCCGAGATCGCCCTTTTCACCGTGCTCACCTGAGAAAACAGGAAACAATCATCAAAGGTTATTTTTGATACTGTTGATAGCTTCAAATTTTCCTTACCTTTCCTCTCCAGGTTTCTACTGTTCAAACAGTGCATGCATTGTCAAAAGCTAAAACTGCTTGAAATCTGCAATTTAAAAAAAGTGCTGAAAACACTCGGCATTTCAAGCAGCATCTGAAGAAGAATAAACAGAAGTAGCATTTCAGGTCCCAGACCCCTCACCAGACCTGCAAAAATGTAGATGTATTTATTTAGTTTATTTAGTTGAGAGACACAATGTGGAAACAGGCCCTTCGGCCCACCGAGTCCGCGCCACCCAGCGATCCCCATTATACAATCATCAACATCGGCGGTCACTCGAAGTGAGTATGACTGTCCTCTCCATAGGGTCGGATGCCTGTGTGTGTCTTTGTTTAACGTGGAGAGACTGGTGCACAGACAGCCACCACACGGTCCTTGACAGATCTGGGTCAGGATCCAGTGGCATGGAGTCTAAGACGACCGGGGACCCTTTTCTGCTGCAGCCTTCATCCGCCTTCCCAGCCGTTGTGACGCTCCACTAAAGTCAGCCATCATCCTCCCTCTGCCTGTTCCACTGTTGAGGTCTTGGTTGGATTGCCGGGTGTCCGGGCCTACAGTGCCTACAGTGTCCGGGCCTACAGCGTCCGGGCCTACAGTGTCCGGGCCTACAGTGTCCGAGCCTACAGTGTCCGGGCCTACAGTGTCCGGGCCTACAGTGTCCGAGCCTACAGTGTCCGGGCCTACAGTGTCCGGGCCTACAGTGTCCGGCCTACAGTGTCCGGGCCTACAGTGTCAGGGCCTACAGTGTCTGGGCCTACAGTGTCCGGGCCTACAGTGTCCGGGCCTACAGTGTCCGGGCCTACAGTGTCCGGGCCTACAGTGTCCGGGCCTACAATGTCTGGGCCTACAGTGTCCGGGCCTACAATGTCTGGGCCTACAGTGCCGTCTGGGCCTACAGTGCCGTCTGGGCCTACAGTGCCGTCTGGGCCTACAGTGTCTGAGCTTATAGTGCCGACTGGGCCTACAGTGTCCGAGCCTACAGTGCCGTCTGGGCCTACAGTGCCGTCCGGGCCTACAGCGTCATCATCCTACATCATCCTCTTTATCTTTGTATAAGGAAGTGGTGCGCTATAATATGCTCCAACACCAAGAACTGTGCTCTCCATTTAGTATCTTTCCCTTTTCTCTATCCATTGTGCTTGAGTTTGAACTGATGTTATCTATGTATGGCGTTTCAGAACTGTTTGGATACACAAAACAAAGCTTTTCACTGTACCTTGGTACATGTGAGAATAATAAAACAAAAACTAAACCTTTGTCCCTTTCCTTGCCCCAATTTAAAAATCTTACGAAATTTTGATCAAACCAATATACAATCTTTACCTGACACACCTGCATGATTTGCTGAACTTAATTTTGGATGAAGCATAATTTCACCATGGGAAGTACTGCATATTAGAGGGGCAGTTATTGCTCATCTCAGTAGTGAAGAATGTATAGGAAAATAACTGCAGATGTTGCTTCAAATCAAAGGTAGACATAAAATGTTGGAGTAACTCAGTGGGTCAGGCAGCATCTCAGGAGAGAAGGAATGGGTGACATTTCGGGTCGAGGCCCTTCTTCAGACTGATGGACCCTTCATCAGACTGAAGAAGGGTCTCGACCCGAAACGTCACCCATTCCTTCTCTCCAGAGATGTTGCCTGACCCACTGAGTTACTCCAGCTTTTTGTATCTACCTTCAGTAGTGAAGAATGATGCATTGCTTCATCAGTACATTACTGTTAACATTTCAAGTAAGTCAACCCTGGATAAAGAACTTCGTCTAAAATTTGTTTCAGAGTAATAATTGTGTTCTAAAAATTTTTTGGAAGGTGATTGCAGTATTGTGAATGAAATTGTGTACATTAAAATTAAATTATGCTGCAATAAAGTACAGAAAAGCAGCCTACACTCACACTGATCGAAGTTACTGTTTAAAACGAGTCACTGTATTGATATAACCGGAACATTTCCTTGTTCAACAGGAAATAATTCCAAAAAAGTTATTTGTGTAAGTATTCCCAGCTTTGACATCCTCGGTGCCAGTAAGGATGTACAGTGTGAGAATATGAAGTGTTGATACCTCTGCAGCCCATGTTGATCTTGAATATATCCTCTTGTCATTGGTGCCTGCCCAGAGGCCAACTACTTAACCCTAGTTTAGTTTAGTTTAGAGATACAGCGCGGAAAGAGGCCTTTTGGCCCACCGTGTCCGCGCCGACCAGCAATCCCCACACATTAACACTATCCTATATACACTAGTACATTTGTACTAGTACAATTGTACATTTATGCCAAGCCAGTTAACCTACAAACCTGTACATCCTTGGAGTGTGGGAGGAAACCGAAGATCTCGGGGAAAACCCACGCAGGTCAAGAGGGGAACGTACAGACTCCATACAGACAGCACCCGTGGTCGGAATCGAACCTGGAGCTCCGGCGCTGCAAAGCGCTGTAAGGCAGCAAATCTACTGCTGCGCCACCGTGCCGCACAAAGTCTCTCAACACCTGGTGGTATTGGGTTTACTGTACGTTGTGATGAGATTATTGATTTCAGCATGGCTTGGGCTGTGCTGGGCTTTAGCTAGGACAGGAGGATTTTGCTCAATATTGGAAGTTTGTGAAGAGCATATTTAAAGTTATACTTATGGCAATGGGTGCAATGGGTCAGCTTGAGTGTATCTCTAAACAATTGTAAATCCCCATAGGTTAATTGGTTTTTGGACATGGTGTGGGTAGACTGGGCTTTTTTTTAATGTTCAAGCAGACCATCATTACACAGGTCACAAGCAGATCCAACTTGCTGATTTTGCTTCGCACCGGAGATTTTGTTTAGTGGTAAATATTGTTCCAAGTCACAAGACAGCTTTTGAAGCAAAAGAGATGGCAGATGCTGGAATCTGGATCAAAAAGAACAGAGCACTGGAAGAAGTGAATGGGCTGAGCAACACCTGTGGAGGGTGAAGACTGCATCAGGATTGAGAGGGAAGAGGAAATATTGCCAGTGTCCAACAGCAGAGGTGGATTCAGATGATGAGGGGACGATGGGCAGATAAACCAGGTAGGGAGGAGGAGAGATGAATCAAAGCACAGGAACATTTTGGGTTCCATCTGCCCTCAGCCTCCTGCATCACAATGGACAGGCAGACAGCAAGTTGGAAGAAAAACACTTCGTATTCCACTTGGGCAGCTGTGGGTAAACTTTGGGTAACTTACAACCAAGCAGTTTACAACTTTGGGCAGCTTACAACCCAGCAGAGTAACTCAGCGGGTCAGGCAGCATCTCTGGAGACAAGGAATGGGTGACGTTTCAGACCGAGACCCTTCTTTAGACACGACCCATCTCGACCTGAAACGTCACCCATTCCTTCTCTCCAGAGATGCTGCCTGTCCTTCTGAGTTACTCCAGCATTTTGTGTCTATCTCCAGTTTAAACCAGCATCTGCAGTTCCTTCCCACACATTTTGTTAAATCTGTGTTGGGAAGTGTTTAAATATTAAATCCTGTGTTCCAGAACAATATAATGCGACTAACCACAAGATTATGCTATTCAATGTGAAATAAATTTGCAGGACTCTTATGATGTAAGACGCTGGGTCTCTTTAAGAATGCGTTAGTCCCACCCATGGAAATTTCTTTTTTGAAATACATGTTGAATTTTTTTCACTATGGAAGTTAACTTTCAGATTTACTTTCAGATTTCAGTCATTTATTATTCTGAAGGTAGAAAAGTTAAAGCATAGATTTTTGTTTAGTCTTACCTGGGCCCATTGCTGTTTGTCATGGAGTCATAGAGTGATACAGTGAGGAAATAGGCCCTTCGGCCCAACTCGCCCACACCAGACAACATGTCCCAGCTACACTAGTCCCACCTGCCTGTGTTTGGTCCATATCCCTCCAAACCTGTCCTATCCTTGTACCTGTCTAACAGTTTCTTAAATGTTGTGATAGTAGTCTCTGCCTTAACTACCTCCTCTGGCAGCTTGTTCCATACACCCACCAGCCTTTATGTGAAAATGTTACCCCTCAGATTCCTATTAAATCTTTTCCCCTTCACCTTAATTCTTAATTGTTAACTGTATGTTTGTGTTGTCATTTGTGAGCGGAGCACCAAGGCACATTCCTTGTATGTGCACATACTTGGCCAATAAACTTATTCATTCATTCATTCATTCATTCATTCATTCATTAAACCTATGTCCTCTGGTCCTCGATTCCCCTACTCTGGGCAAGAGACTTTGTGCATCTACCCGATCTATTCCTCTCATGATTTTGTACACCTCCGCCCCTCATTGTACACCCCTCATCCTCCTGCACTCCATGGAATAGAGTCCCAGCCTACTCAACCTCTCCCTATAGCTCACACTCTCTAGTCTCGGCAACATCCTCGTGAATCTTCTCTGTGCCCTTTCCAGCGACAACATATTTCCTACAACACGGTGCCCAGAACTGAACACAATAATCTAAATGCGGCTTCACCAACGTCTTATACAACTGCAATATGACCTCCCAACTTCTATACTCAATAGTCTGACTGATGAAGGCCAATGTGCCCAAAGCCATTTTGACCACCCTATCTACCTACGACTCGACCCTCAAGGAACAGCACCTCATATTCCGCCTGGGCAGCTTACAACCCAGCAGTTTGAACGATGAATTCTCCAATGTCAGATACCATTACTACCCCCCCACCCACCCACCCACCCCCCCACCTTCCTGATTTCCCTACATCCCCTGCCCTCTCTCTCCCCTCGTTTCCCTGCCCTGGGCCCCACCTGGACTCCCATCTGTTTCCCCCTCCCCAACCCCTCCCCACCCCCCGTTACTTTCCTCACCCTGGTTCCACAATCTCCAACTCTTCAAACATGTCTCACACCTATTGTTCCTTGCTCTGGCCATCTCCAACCATCTCCCTGTCAAAGAATCCTCCTTGCCATCGTTGACCTCCTGCCACACTTTGCCCTGCCTTTCCTCTTTTCCAGCCTTCTTCCACCCCCCCTCCAAAGGGCCTCGACCCGAAATGTCACCTATCCATGTTCTCCAAAGATCCTACATGACCTACTGAGTTACTCCAGCACTTTGTGTCCTTTTGTGCATTATCCAGCATCTGCAATTCTTTATTTCTACTAGAGCATGTAGGAATTGGTAGGTTGGACTATGTGGCTCAGGTGTTGGTGCAGGGGGCAGAGAATCGGATTTTCACACCATTGGGATCTCTTCTGGGGCAGAGGTGACATGTACAAGAGGGACAAGTTGCATCTGAACTGGAGGGGACCAATATCCTTGCAAGGAGTTTCGCTAGTGTAATAGAGTCATAATCATAGAGTGATACAGTGTGGAAATAGGTTCTTCAGCCCAACTTGCCCGCACCGGCCAACATGTCCCAGCTACACTAGTCCCACCTGCCCGCGTTTGGTCCATATCCCTCCAACCCTGTCCTATCCATGTACCTGTCTAACTGTTTCTTAAACGATGGTATCGTCCCAGCCTCAACTACCTCCACTGGCAGCTTGTTCCTTACACCCACCACCCTAGATTCCTATTAAAACTAGTGCTAATTGGAATGGTTTAAACTGGAGAGGAAGGGGAATGGGAACCAGAGTCAGAGTTTGAAAGAGTGATGGGGAGGTTAGAACCAATAAGTCTCAAAGAAAGGAAAGGCAGGTAGAGGTGAAGGAATACTGTGATACTGATGGGTTGGTGTGGTTACTTCAATGCGAGGAGTATTGTGGAGAAAACAGGTGAACTTAGACCCTGTATCAGTACCGGGGACTGTGATTATTATTAGTCAGGGGCTCGGATAGTGGGGCGGTACATGGGGTATTATTGGGTAAGTTTACATCTGACATATGAGAGTTGTTTAAAGATCAGTTGATCATAGTTCTGAACCGGCATGTTCCAGTTTAGAGTTTTAGAGTTTAGAGTTTAGAGATATAGTGCAGAAACAGGCCCTTCAGCCCATCGAGTCCGTGCCGACCAGCGATCCCCGCACATTAACAATATCCTACACACATTAGGGACAATTTATACACACACCAAGCCAATTAACCTACATAACTGTACGTCTTTGGAGTGTGGGAGGAAATCGAAGATCTCGGAGAAAACCCAGGTGGTCACGGGGGGAACGTACAAACCCCGTAGAGGTGGGCTAAAGTGAGCAAAGTAAGGGAATCTTGGATGACCAAAGAGGTTGTAAATTTGGTCAAACAGTAAATGGAAGTGCATGCAAGGTTTAAGAGAATGGAATCAGACAGAGCCTTTGAAGGATATAAAGAAAGGAGGAAAGAACTCAAGCAAGTGATTAGAGGGACCAAAAGAGACCATGAAGAGGCTGAAGAAGGGACTCGACCCAAAACGTCACCCATTCCTTCTCTCCAGAGATGCTGCCTGATCTGCTGGGTTACTCCAGCATTTTGTGATACCATGAAATGGCTTGGTGAGTTGGATTAAAGAAAAGATTTGTAGACCTTTATTAAAAATAAGAGGGTAACTATGAAGAAGGCAGGACCACTCAAGGATGTGTGCTGCGATGGACTAACAAGTGAGGAGGTTACGAAATACCATGAATAATAATGCAGCCATTTCAGGCAGGTATAAACTAGTCCCTGAAATCAATAAGCGGAAGAAACATATTCAGGAAGTCTCCCAGAATGGGATGTGGTCAAACACCTGGAACAACAATGGCTTCCATCAATGCGGGATTTGCATTATTTCCCCACATTGTTGTAGCTAGTTAGCGACAGAGAGTGAAGATGTCGACTCACACAGGGACCAGCTTTTGTATTAGAGATTTGGGGGTTTACTTTAGTTTAGTTTTTAGTTTAGAGATACAGCGTGGAAACAGGCCCTTTCAGCCCACCAGGTCCGCGCCGACCAGCGATCCCCGCACATTAACACCATCCTATACCTACTAGGGACAATTTTTACATTTACCAAGCCAATTAACCTACAAACCTGTACTTCTTTGGAGTGTGGGAGGAAACCAAAGATCTCGGAGAAAACCCACGCAGGTCACGGGGAGAACGTACAAATTCCGTACAGACGGCACCCGTAGTCGGGATGGAACCCGGGTCTCCTGCGTTGCATTGTCTGTAAGGCAGCAACTCTACCACTGCGCCACCGTGCCAGTATCTTTAGCAAAATGCTTTTCCGGCCTTAATAATCAGAAAACCCAGAGGTTGCCCTTCCTGGCAGAGGCTTCTGTCCAGAGGGCCAACAAAAGATAGACACAAAATGCTGGAGTAACTCAGCGGGTCAGGCAGCATCTCAGGCTGGAGGAATGGGTGACGTTTCGGGTTGAGACCCTTCTTCAGACTGGTTATGGTGAAACAGCGGTAGTTAAAGTAAAAATATTAAAATATCGTTGCCATTAAAGCAAATGAGATCCATTCTTCATGAACTATTCCAAAAAACATATAGATAGTGTTGGGAAGAACTGCAGAAGCTGGTTTAAACCAAAGACAGACACAAAAAGCTGGATTAACTCAGCGGGTCAGGCAGCATCTCTGGAGAGAAGGAATGGGTGACGTTTCAGGTCGAGACCCTTCCTCAGACTGAGGGTCAGGGGGAAAGGGGAATGAGAGATATCAACAGAACTTAAGAGAAATGAATGGAAGATATGCACAAAACAAAGATAAGCAAGGAAATGTGACCTTTCATTAGGTCATAATTGATAAGAGCAGAATTAGGCCATTCGGCCCATCAAGTCTGCTCCGCCATTCAATCGTGGCTGATCTATCTCTCCCTCCTAACTCCATTCTCCTGCCTTCTCCCCATAACCCCTGACACCCGGACTAATCAAGAAAACTGTAAAACTGAATGTTTCACACTTTCAAAGCTTTACACTTTCAGTCTGAAGATGGGTCCCGTCCCAAAACGTCACCCATCGTTTTTCTCCAGAGATGCTGCCTAACCCGCTGAGTTACTCCAGCTCTTTGTGTCTATCTTCGAATAAACCAGCATCTCTATTAAATTATGTTTTGTATGAAAGTATGAACAGTATGTTTTCCTCTAAAGCAACCAGTTTATTTTTCTTTGAAATGCAGACATCACTGCAGAATTGCAAAAAAAAAAGGTATCTTTGGAGTTTCCCTCCTAAAATATCTTTTGCAATCCTGCAGTGATGTCTGCGTTTCAAAGAAAAATAAAAGGGTTGTTTTGAGGAAAACACGTCAATTATAGTCTTTGACAGAAGGTTAACTTCTACATCTTGGGTTCCGCAAAGCCATTGAAATTAGGAAGAATGAAAGAAAACCGTTCAGATCCCCTCAGGCAACATGGCTGGCTCTTAAACTCTTTTGAAGTACAATCACAAATAGCAATGTGACAACTATGATGGTCTGCTTTGGTGAAACAAAGAGCTACAGATGCTGGTTGATGCACAAAGGACAGAAAGTAAAGGAGTAGCTTCACGGGTTTGGCAGCATGTCTGAAGACCATGGATAGGAGACATTTAGGGTCGAGATGCTTCTTCCGACTGATTGTAGGGGGGAGGGGGGGGGAAGAAGAAAGCTGGAAAGGGGGAGAGACAGGACAGAGCATGGCAGGTAATAGGTAGACACAATGTGTAGGAAGGAACTGCAGATGCTGCTTTAGTCACCGAAGATAGTCACAAAATGCTGGAGTAACTCAGCACTCAAACGTCACCCATTCCTTCTCTCCAGAGATGCTGCCTGTCCCGCTGAGTTCAGCATTTTGTGCCAATAAATAGGTAGTCACAAGTTAGGGGGGAGGGGAGTTGACAGGTAGGTGGTTGGAACAAAGGCCACAGGAATGTGGAGGGGGGGATGTGGAGAGGGGGGGGAGGGGATGTGGAGACGGGGGGAGGGGGAGGGGAAGTGGAGAGGGGGAGGGGTGGATGTGGAGAGGGAGGGAAGGGGGGAGAGAATTTTGGAGAGGGGGGATGGGGGGAGGGGATGTGGAGAGCAGAAATTGGTCTCTGTCGATGGAGTAACTGTCTCTATACCTCTTCCCTCCCCTCCATCCATGGACCCCAGCAGTCCTTCTAGCTGAGACCTCCTCATGTGCACCTCCACTACCCTCATCGGCATCTGGTGTTCCTGATGTGGCTTCCGGTACATCAGCGAGACCAACATCGCTGAATAATTGCGCTCAGTCCATCGAGGCCTACCGGATGTCCCAGTTGCTAACCATGTTAACTCCTTGTCCCATTCCCACACTGACCTTTCTATTCCAGGCCAGAGTGAGGCCACAGTATGAAATGGGGAAACAGGACCTCATATTCAACTTGGGTTACTTACAACCCAACGGTATAAATATCCAGTTCCACAATTTTAGGTCATCTCTAACACCCCCCCCCTCTCAAACCCACTTCCTCCCTTTGCCTCCCCCACCCTTTCTTCCCCCCTCTCTTGTCCCCTCCCCCCCTGTGCCACACCTGGACTCCCAACTGTTTCTCCCTCCCCCTCTTCCTCCCCTGACTTCACAATTCACAACTCCTCAAACCAGTCTCACACCTTCTGTTCTTATCTCTAACCTTTTTTCCGTACCTACACTGTCCGCGCCTACGCTGTCCGGGCCTAGACTGTCTGGGCCTACGCTGTCCGGGCCTATGCTGTCTGGGCCTACGCTATCCGGGCCTTCGCTGTCTGGGCCTACACTGTCCACGCCCACACTGTCCGCGCCTAAACTGTCTGCGCCTACACTGTCCGAGCCTACACTGTCCGGGCCTACACTGTCCGGGCCTACACTGTCCGGGCCTACACTGTCCGGGCCTACACTGTCCGGGCCCACACTGTCCGGGCCTTTGTCCGCGCCTACACTGTCTGCGCCTGCACTGACCGCGCCTGCACTGTCCGGGCCTACACTGTCCGGGCCTACACTGTCCGGGCCTACACTGTCCGGGCCTACACTGTCCGGGCCTACACTGTCCTCGCCTACACTGTCCAGGCCTACACTGTCCGGGCCTACACTGTCCGGGCCTACACTGTCCTAGCCTACACTGTCCGGGCATACACTGTCTGCGCCTGCACTGTCCTCGCCTACACTGTCCGCACCTACACTGTCCGCACCTACACTGTCCTCGCCTACACTGTCCGCACCTACACTGTCCGCACCTACACTGTCCGGGCCTACACTGTCCACGCCTACACTGTCCGGGCCTACACTGTCCGCGCCTACACTGTCCGGGCCTACACTGTCCGGGCCTACACTGTCCGGGCCTACACTGTCCGGGCCCACACTGTCCGGGCCTACACTGTCCACGCCTACACTGTCCGCGCCTACACTGTCCGCACCTACACTGTCCGCGCCTATACTGTCTGGGCCTACACTGTCCATGCCTACACTGTCCGGGCCTATGTCCGCACCTACACTGTCCACGCCTACACTGTCCGCGCCTACACTGTCCGTGCCTACACTGTCCGGGCCTACACCGACCGCGCCTACACTGACCTCGCATACACTGCCCGGGCCTACACTGTCCGGGCCTACACTGACTGCGCCTACACTGTCCGGGCCTACACTGTCCTCACCTACACTGTCCGCGCCTACACTGTCCGGGCCTACACTGTCCGGGCCTACACTGTCCGGGCCCACACTGTCCGGGCCTACACTGTCCATGCCTACACTGTCCGGGCCTATGTCCGCACCTACACTGTCCACGCCTACACTGTCCGCGCCTACACTGTCCGCGCCTACACTGTCCGGGCCTACACCGACCGCACCTACACTGACCTCGCATACACTGCCCGGGCCTACACTGTCCGGGCCTACACTGACTGCACCTACGCTCTCCGGGCCTACACTGTCCTCACCTACACTGTCCGCGCCTACACTGTCTGGGCCTACACTGTCCGGGCCTACACTGTCCGAGCCTACACTGTCCGGGCCTACACTGTCTGGGCCTACACTGTCCGGGCCTACACTGTCCGGGCCTACACTGTCCGGGCCTACACTGTCCGGGCCCACACTGTCCGGGCCTACCCTGTCTGGCCCTACACTGTCCGGGCCTACACTGTCCGGGCCTACACTGTCCTCACCTACACTGTCCGCGCCTACACGGTCCGGGCCTACACTGTCCGCGCCTACACTGTCCGGGCCTACACTGTCCGGGCCTACACTGTCCGTGCTTACACTGTCCGGGCCTACACTGTCTGGGCCTACACTGTCCGGGCCTACACTGTCCGAGCCTACACTGTCCGGGCCTACACTGTCTGGGCCTACACTGTCCGGGCCTACACTGTCCGGGCCTACACTGTCCGGGCCTACACTGTCCGGGCCCACACTGTCCGGGCCTACACTGTCTGGCCCTACACTGTCCGGGCCTACACTGTCCGGGCCTACACTGTCCTCACCTACACTGTCCGCGCCTACACGGTCCGGGCCTACACTGTCCGCGCCTACACTGTCCGGGCCTACACTGTCCGGGCCTACACTGTCCGTGCTTACACTGTCCGCGCCTACACTGTCCGGGCCTACTCTGTCCGGGCCTACACTGTCTGGGCCTACACTGTCCGGGCCTACACTGTCCGGGCCTACACTGTCCGGGCCTACACTGTCTGGGCCTACACTGTCCGCGCCTATACTGTCTGGGCCTACATATGGATATGGATCCCGGACAGGCAGATGCGATCAGTTAAATATGGCTTCATGTTTGGTACAACTATGGTGGGCCGAAAACCTGTTCCTGTGCTGTACTGTCCTATATGTAGGGTTGCCAACTGTCCCGGGACATCCCGTATTTTGGGCTAAATTGGTTTGTCCTGTACGGGACCGCCCTTGTCCCATATTAGGCCCGGGCGGTACTGTAGGCCCAGACACTGTAGCCCTGGACACTGTATGTCCGGACACTGGGCCGCAGCAGTACCGGATAGTGTAGGCCCAGGCGCCGCCTAACGGAAGTTGCGTAGCAACCCGCCTCCCGGCCCGGGAGGTCGCCATTGATGGAGCGGGAGCATGTGGCTGCTGGCTGGGTGAGGTCACGTGGGGCATGGGACGGTGACGTCATCTTGTCCTTTATTTGGGAGTGAGGAAGTTGGCACCCCTACCTATATGCTATGTTTTGTCATGTAATGCCTGTCAAAATCATTCTACCTATTTTTTACCAGTTAATTTCTTAACCCCTGTGCTATGCATTGTCCTGTTTTGTCTTTAGTATGAATTGCATAAAAACTAGCTTAGATGTCCAGCTTGTAGAAACAAGGAACTGTGGAATAAGATAGAAGCATAGTGCTGGCGGAACTCAGCTGGGCAGGCAGCATCCCTGGAGAACATGGATAGGTGACATTTTGGGTCAGAACTAGGGTTGCCAACTGTCCCCTATTAGCGGGACATCCCGTACTTTAAGCTAAATTGGTTTGTCCCGTACGGGCCGCCCTTGTTCCCAATTAGGCCCGGGGACCACTGTCGGCCGGACACTGTAGGCGAACGGAGTGTGTTTGGGGAGTGCGGCTGAGTGTGTTCGCCTAACGGAGGTTGCGTAGCAACCCACCTCACGGCCCAGGCAGCCGCCATTGGTGGAGCGGGAGCACATGGTCGCTGGCTGGGTGAGGTCATGTGGGGCGCGGGGCGGTGACGTTACCTTTTGTCCCTTATTTGGGAGTGAGGAAGTTTGCACCCCTACAACCATTCTTCAGACTGATTGCGAGGGGGGGGGCGGGGACAATGCAGGGCAGGTCATAGGAAGAGCTCTCCAGAGATGCTGCCTGACCCGCTGAGTTACTCCAGCACTCAGTGAAACGTCACCTATCCATGTTCTCCAGAGATGCTGCCTGACCCGCTGAGTTACTCCAGCACTCAGTGAAACGTCACCTATCCATGTTCCCCAGGGGTGCTGCCTGACCCACTGAGTAACTCAAGCACTCAGTGAAACGTCACCTATCCATGTTCCCCAGGGGTGCTGCCTGACCCACTGAGTAACTCAAGCACTCAGTGAAACGTCACCTATCCATGTTCTCCAGAGATGCTGCCTGAGCCACTGAGTTACTCAAGCACTCTGTGTTTTGCCTGGATGGTCACTTTATTGGAACTCGATCCATTTGTTGAAGGTAGGATAGGGAATTATTCAGAGAATTAGCTGCCTAAACCCAAATCGAGATCATACCACCCTTATAGCCACAGAGAGATCTGTTTAATAAATGCATCATCATTACGACAATAACAATTTGGGGATCTGTTGAGAATTACTAATCAGAAATATTAGTTTAGTTAGTTTAGTTTTAGTTTAGAGATACAGCGCGGAAACAGGCCCTTCGGCCCACCAGGTCCGTGCCGACCTGTGATCCCCACACATTAACACTATCCTGCACACACTCGGGACAATTTTTACATTTACCAAGCCAATTAACCTACAAACTTGTATGTTTTTGGAGTGTGGGAGGAAACCGAAGATCTTGGAGAAAAGCCACGCAGGTCACGGGGAGAATGTACAAACTCCGTACGATCTTGGAGTAGTCAGGATCGAACATGGGTCTCCGGTGCTGCATTCGCTGTAAGGCAGCAACTCTACCGCTGCGCCACCGTGACCACCCAGTTAGTATAGTTTAGATTATTATCACAGTGAAAAAGCTTTTGTTGCGTGCTATCCAGTCTACGGAAAAACAATATATGATTACACTGAGCCATTCACAGTGTGTAGACACATGATAAGGGAATAACGTTTAGTGCAAGGTAAAGCCAGCAAGTTTTATCAAAGAGAGCCCGAGGGTCGTCAATGAGAGAATATATATATTTTCAATACCTTCAGGTCCTGGCAAGATGATGTGGGTTGTGCAAGTGTCGGAGGCAGTGCGGTGCGATGACAGAGTGCACAACTGTAGATATAAATGCAAGAGCAAAAACCTCTTCACCCATTCAACTTCCATTCTTTGAGTTGTTGTCAACCTGAAAAAGAAACCAAAGGCAGCAGGCTTTGACCATCCTTCTGAGGTACCTCCTGACTCTGAGCACAGCTCTGGGATGGTCCATTCAGATTACTTTCACTTCCCACTCTCGCTCCATAGCCTAGCAGTTTCTGGCTTCTTAAATGCTCAGGATAGACACAAAATGCTGGAGTAACTAAATGCAGGCAGCATCTCAGGACAGAATTAAGAGGTGACGTTTCGGGACGAGACCCTTTTTCAGTCTATCCTCAGACACCCTAGATAGGATGTAATGTGATTAGGGTTCCTGACTTTCAGATAATGACCTCTGGGAAAACAACTGCAGATGCTGGTACAAATCGAAGGTATCACAAAATGCTGTAGTAACTCAGCGGGTCAGGCAGCATCTCTGGAGAGTAGGAATGGGTGACGTTTCAGGTCGGGACCCTTCTTCAGACTGATTCAGACAGACTTCAGTGTGAAGAAGGGTCTCGACCCGAAACGTCACCCATTCCTTCTCTCCAGAGATGCTGCCTGACCCGCTGAGTTACTACAGCATTTTATGATTCCTCCAATATCACCTTGTTCTTTGGGTAAAAACATTTTCTCAACCCTCTAATTCTTGTTCATCTCCTTAAATCTCTGTCACCTATGCCACTGGAAATAGGAACCTCTTGTTCATTTTATTGATGTTTTTCTTGATTTTGAGCACCTTAATTTGACATTCATCCCGTAGAAACCAAACCACATCTTGTCAGCTTCTTCTCAAAAATATAATTCTTCAATCATGGTAAACCTTCCTTTGCACTTTCACTAGTGCTATCATGTCACTCAGTAGCAAAGTAGCCCCATAGCAGAAGCGTCCATGTCGCAGGGCTGGAAAGTGGAAGTGTCCTGAGCTAATTCTGCTACCACCATCATCTATTGTACAAGTGAGGCTCCCACTGATTGTCGCCGGAAGCTTGCGCCCTTTTCAGGACGGACGATGACAGCGATGTAACATTTGAAACATGGATGATGGACATGAATAGGTGCAGGAGGCACCTTTGGCCCTTCAAGCCAGCACCGCCATTCATTGTGATCATGGCTGATCATCCACAATCAGTACCCCGTGCCTGCCTTCTCCCCATATCCTTTGATTCCACTAGCCCCTAGAGCTCTATCTAATTCTCTTTTAAATTCATCCAGTGAATTGACAATAGACGATACTCCAGCTGTGGACTAACTATAGTTGATACTAGACCAAGTGGACCCGTTGGGCCCAAACCTCTCCTGCATTGGTGCCGGCCCCTCCCCTCCCCCCTCCCCCACTCTCCCCCTCCCCTCCCCCCTTCCCTCCTTTCTCCCCCCTCCAACCCCCTTCCCATCCCCCTCACCTCCCCCCTTCCCCTCTCCCCCCACTCCATCCCCCTCAACCCCCCTTATCCTCCCTCCTCCCCCTGCCTCCCCCCCGCCCCTCCCTCCCCCCTCCCTCCCGAGGAGATTAAAACTTTAAAATGTGAATAACTTAAAAAATATAACACCAATTTCAATGAAACTTCTTCCATTCGCACCAAAGGGACGACGGTGAGTAAGGTGGGCCTAAAGTTGTTGCGCTATCGTGTACCGTTTTGGCTGTAATTCAGGAACAAACAAACGAGAGTTTTAGTGTATAGATGCATGGTCTTGTATATCTACTTGTATATTCCATATCCTGGTTAATAAAAGCAAGTATCTCAGGTGCCTTATTAACCACCTTATCTATCTGTCCTTCTACTTTCACAGATTTAAAGATACAGCGCAGAAAACAGAAAATAGGTTCAGGAGGAGGCCATTCAGCCCTTTGAGCCAGCATCGCCATTCATTTTGATCATGGCTGATCATCCACAATCAGTAACCTGGGCCCAACTTCTCCCCATATCCCTTGATTCCACTAGCCCCCAGAGCTCTATCTAACTCTCTTCCACTGGCTTCCACTGCCCTCTGTGGCAGAGAATTGCATAAATTCACAAATCTCTGGGTGAAAAAGTTACTTCTCACCTCAGTTTTAAATGGCCTCCCCTTTATTCTAAGACTGTGGCCCCTGGTTCTGGACTCCCCCAACATTGGGAACATTTTTCCTGCATCCAGCTTGTCCAGTCCTTTTATAATTTTATATGTTTCTATAAGATCCCCTCTCATCCTTCTAAACTCCAGTGAATACAAGCCTAGTCTTTTCAATCTATCCTCTTATGACAGTCCCGCCAAACCAGGGATCAATCTCGTGAACCTAGGCTGCACTGCCTTAATTACAAGGATATCCTTCCTCAAATTCGGAGACCAAAACTATATACAATACTCCAGATGTGGTCTTACCAGGACCCTATACAACTGCAGAAGAACCTCTTTACTCCTATACTGAAATCCTCTCGTTATGAAGGCCAACATGCCATTAGCTTTCTTCACTGCCTGCTGTACCTGCACGGCATGGAAATAGGTCCTTCGGACCACTAAATCCACACCGACCAGTGATCCCCACACATTTTACACCACACGAGGGATTATTTTACATTTTACCAAGCCAGTTAACCAACACACCTGTCCGTCTTTGGAGAGTGGGAGGTAACCGAAGATCTCGGAGAAAACCCTCGCGGTCACGGGGAGAACGTACAAACTCCGTACACACAGCACCCGTAGTTAGGATCGAACCCGGGTCATTGGCACTGTGAGGCAGTAGCTCTACCGCTGCGCCACATTGCCACCCAATTTGTGGACATGAACCCCAAGAACTCCCTATTATTCTACACTTTTTAATCCTACTACTCCTTGCCTTGTTCACCTCCACTCAATGATTTTCTATGAATTCTATTTGCCCTCCATTCACCAAAATTCCCATTGCATGCTACCCTTTGTTCCCTTCCTCCCACCCCATCCCACCCACTCCCACCCACCCTCACCCCACCCCACTCACCCCCACCCCACCCCACCCCACCCCACCCACCCCCACCCCACCCCACCCACCCACACCCCACCCCACCCCACCCACCCCCACCCCACCCCACCCCATCCCACCCACCCCCACCCCACCCCACCCCACCCCACCCCATCCCACCCACCCCACCCCACCCCATCCCACCCACCCCCACCCCACCCCACCCCAACCCACCCCATCCCACCCACCCCCACCCCCACCCCCACCCCACCCCATCCCCCCCACCCCTCCCCATCCCCCCCACTCCACCTCACCCACCCCCACCCCATCCCACCCACCCCACCCCATCCCCCCCACTCCACCTCACCCACCCACCCCACCCCGCCCCCCCACCCCACCACACCCACCCCCAACCCCACCCCCACCCCCACCCCCACCCTACCCCATCCCCACCCTACCCCACCCCACCGACCCCCACCTCACCCTACCCCAACCACCCCTTCCACACCCACCCCACCCCACCCCCACCCCACCCCCACCCCACCCCACCCCCCCACCCCCACCTCACCCCAACCCCCCCGCCACACCCACCCCCACCTCACCCTACCTCACCCCACCCCACCCCATCCCACCCACCCCCACCCCACCCCACCCCACCCCACCCCACCCCACCCCACCCCATCCCACCCACCCCCACCCCACCCCACCCCATCCCACCCCATCCCACCCACCCCACCCCACCCCATCCCACCCACCCCCACCCCACCCCACCCCACCCCAACCCACCCCATCCCACCCACCCCCACCCCCACCCCCACCCCACCCCACCCCATCCCCCCCACCCCTCCCCATCCCCCCCACTCCACCTCACCCACCCCCACCCCATCCCACCCACCCCACCCCATCCCCCCCACTCCACCTCACCCACCCCCACCCCATCCCACCCACCCCACCCCACCCCATCCCCCCCACTCCACCTCACCCACCCCCACCCAGCCCCACCCCACCCACCCACCCCACCCCGCCCCCCCACCCCACCACACCCACCCCCAACCCCACCCCCACCCCCACCCCCACCCCCACCCTACCCCATCCCCACCCTACCCCACCCCACCGACCCCCACCTCACCCTACCCCAACCACCCCTTCCACACCCACCCCACCCCACCCCCACCCCACCCCCACCCCACCCCACCCCCCCACCCCCACCTCACCCCAACCCCCCGCCACACCCACCCCCACCTCACCCTACCTCACCCCACCCCACCCCCACCCCACTCACCCCACCCCACTCACCCCACCCCACCCCCGCCCCACCCCACCCCCGCCTCCACCCCACCCCCACCCCACCCACCCCATTTTGTGTCTATCCTTAGCATTTAATAAGCCAGAAACTGCTAGGCTATGGAGCGAGAGTGGGAAGTGAAAGTAATCTGAATGGACCATCCCAGAGCTGTGCTCAGAGTCAGGAGGTACCTCAGAAGGATGGTCAAAGCCTGCTGCCTTTGGTTTCTTTTTCAGGTTGACAACAACTCAAAGAATGGAAGTTGAATGGGTGAAGAGGTTTTTGCTCTTGCATTTATATCTACAGTTGTGCACTCTGTCATCGCACCGCACTGCCTCCGACACTTGCACAACCCACATCATCTTGCCAGGACCTGAAGGTATTGAAAATATATATATTCTCTCATTGACGACCCTCGGGCTCTCTTTGATCAGACCTTGCTGGCTTTACCTTGCACTAAACGTTATTCCCTTATCATGTGTCTACACACTGTGAATGGCTCAGTGTAATCATATATTGTTTTTCCACAGACTGGATAGCACGCAACAAAAGCTTTTTCACTGTGATAATAATCTAAACTATACTAACTGGGTGGTCACGGTGGCGCAGCGGTAGAGTTGCTGCCTTACAGCGAATGCAGCACCGGAGACCCATGTTCGATCTCGACTACTCCGAGATCGTACGGAGTTTGTACGTTCTCCCCGTGACCTGCGTGGCTTTTCTCCAAGATCTTCGGTTTCCTCCCACACTCCAAAAACGTACAGGTGTATGTGTAATTGTCCCTAGTGTGTGGGGTAGTGTTAATGTGCGAGGATCGCTGGTCGGTATGGACTCGGTGGGCTGAAGGGCCTGTTTCTCTGCTATAATTCTAAACTAAAATCCAAATGTACTGAGCATATCTGGAATGTTGCAAAGGCATGACATTCATTTCCTGCCAGAACGTTTAAAAGGTCAACTTTGCTATGTCTGAGATTTACAACACAATTTGTACTTTATATGTACCGGAATGGAATGGTGAGTTCATTCTTCGGGGCCAGAATTTAAATTTTAATTGATTCATTGGATAAAATTTGCGTTAATGTAAAACTATCTTGGTTAATATCTTTCTAATCTTAATCTGTTCAGATTTTAATGAAATAAAACTGTTACAAGTTGGAACAATATCTGCATAATATTTGTAATGAATTCTCCTTGTAGATCACTTAATGGGTTAACGTGGAGCCGGGCAGGTCATAGCAACTCAAAGCATCATTTCCATTCAATCTTTTTAATAGTGTAAGAAAGAACTGTAGATGCTGGTTTAAACCGAATACAGGCACAAAATGCTGGAGTAACTCAGCAGGACAGGCAGCATCTGTGGAGAGAAGGAATGGGTGACGTTTTGGGTCGAGACCCTTCTCCAATAGCTCTGGTGTGTGTGTTTTGGCAGTTTAATTTACCATCCTTGAACATGTTTGTCCATGTACTTTTTTCTGAGTTAAATATTTGGATAAGAATGTTCTTGCTTTTGCTGGCAGATGGTTTTGTGATGACAACACAGAAGTACAGCCTGCATAGTATTGGGAAGAGGCAAAATATGTAAGAATTTAAAATTCTCCATGGTCTCCAGCGGACCCCCTCCTCTTGGACCCCCCCCCGGTTGGCCAACTGCCCTCACTAGAACTTTTCATCTCCAACTGCCGGCGTGACATTAACCGCCTCAAATTCTCCACTCCCCTGACTAACTCCAACCTCTCCCCTCCTGAACGTGCAGCCCTCCACTCACTCCACAACAACCCGGACTTAATCATTAAACCCGCTGACAAGGGAGGGGCTGTGGTAGTCTGGCGTGCTGACCTCTACCGGACCGAGGCCAGACGACAACTCTCAGACACCTCCTCCTACTTATCCCTGGACCATGACCCCACCGATAAACACCAGACCTTAATCACTAGCATTATCACCGACCTCACCAATTCCACGCTCTGCCCTCTAATGCCTCCAATCGATCCCCAGCCCCGCACGGCCAGATTTTACCTTCTCACTAAAATCCACAACCAGAGTTGTTTCTGCCTGTTTCTGCCTGCTCATGTCCCACCGAACTTATTTCCACCTACCCCGACCCAATCCTATCCCCCCCGGTCAAATCCCTCCCCACCTACGTCCAAGACACCTCACACGCTCTCCATCTCCTCGATAACTTCCGGTTCCCGGGCCCCCACTCCCTCATCTTCACCATGGATGTCCAGTCATTCTACACTTCCATCCCCCACAAGGATGGTCTTGAAGCCCTCTGTTTCTTCCTCGACCGTAGAACCAGCCAATCCCCATCTACCAACACTCTCCTCCGCCTAGCAGAGCTGGTTCTTACCCTCAACAACTTCTCCTTTGACTCCTCCCACTTCCTCCAAACCAGAGGCGTAGCTATGGGCACTCACATGGGCCCTAGCTACGCCTGCCTCTTTGTCGGGTACGTCGAACAATCCCTGTTCTGGATGTACACCGGCCACATCCCCAAACTCTACCTCCACTACATCGATGACTGCATTGGTGCTACCTCTTGCACCCATGCAGAACTCACTGACTTCATACATTTCACCTCCAATTTCCATCCTGCTCTTAAATATACTTGGACCATCTCCGACATCTCCCTACCGTTTCTGGACCTCACCATCTCCATCACAGGAGACAGACTAGTGACTGACATCTACTATAAACCCACTGACTCGCACAGCTATCTGGACTACACTTCTTCCCACCCTGTTTCCTGTAAAAAGACTATCCCCTACTCCCAATTCCTCCGTCTACGCCGCATCTGCGCCCGGGATGAAGTGTTTCACACTAGGGCATCAGAGATGTCCTCATTCTTCAGGAAACGGGGCTTCCCCTCTTCCATTATAGATGAGGCTCTCATTAGGGTCTCTTCTACATCCCGCAGCTCCGCTCTTGCTCCCCCTCCCCCCATTCGCAACAAGGACAGAATCCCCCTCATTCTCACCTTCCACCCCACCAGCCAGCGTATCCAACAAATCATCCTCCAACATTTCCGTCACCTCCAACGGGACCCCACCACTGGTCACATCTTCCCATCCCCTCCCCTTTCTGCATTCCGCAGAGACCGTTCCCTCCGTAACTCCCTGGTCCACTCGTCCCTTCCTACCCAAACCACCCCATCCCCGGGTACTTTCCCCTGCAACCGCACGAGATGCAACACCTGTCCCTTTACCTCACCCCTCAACTCCATCCAAGGACCCAAACAGTCTTTCCAGGTGAGACAGAGGTTCACCTGCACCTCCTCCAACCTCTTCTATTGTATCCGCTCTTCCAGATGTCAACTTCTGTACATCGGCAAAACCAAACGTAAGGCTTGGCGATCGTTTCGCTCAACACCTTCGCTCAGTCCGCCTTAACCAACCTGATCTCCCGGTGGCCGAGCAATTCAACTCCCCCTCCCACTCCCAGTCTGACCTTTCTGTCATGGGCCTCCTCCAGTGCCATAGTGAGGCCCACCGGAAATTGGAGGAACAGCACCTCATATTTCGCTTGGGCAGCTTGCAGCCCAGCGGTATGAACATTGACTTCTCCAAATTAGATAGTTCCTCTGTCCCTCTCTTCCCCTCCCCTTCCCAGTTCTCCCACTGTCTTCCTGTCTCCACCTATATCCTTCCTTTGTCCCGCCCCCCTGACATCAGTCTGAAGAAGGGTCTCAACCCGAAACGTCACCCATTCCCTCTCACCTGAGATGCTGCCTGACCTGCTGAGTTACTCCAGCATTTTGTGATACCTAAGAGTTTAAAATGTGCATTTTAACTTGTGTGCGTCAAAGTCTGCACTCACACAGTACAAAGCAGAATCAAGTCATGTCAATAATAATGAGACAAATGTTAAAAATGCCAGTGTTGGTGGCAAGGCTGGCATTGCCCATCTTAAATCATGGTACTGAAGCATTTTAAAATGAGTGTTGTTATTGTAGGTGAAAGGTCGAACACTTTGTGCCGTGACCTATGGAGGAAGGCAGATCTCCTTCACAGAGGGATGCTGGGGAACCAGGTTGGTTTTCAGGCAGTAATGTCGTGGTCATCTTTGCTGATGCTGCCTCTTTCATTCCAGATTTATTGAATTGACCGAATTTAACTTTGTAAAGTTGCCATGGAATTTGAAGTTGTAATTTGAAATCATTATTCAAAGCAGCTGGGTTGTGTAACACATGTTCCTATACCACATCCCTCGACCCTGTCCAAGGACCCTGACAGTCTTTTCAGGTGAGGCACAGAGGTTCACCTGCACCTCCTCCAACCTCATCTGCTGTATCCGCTGTTCCAGGTGTGGACCTCTACATATTAGCGAGACCAAGTGCAGGCTCGGCGATCGTTTAACTGAACACGTCCGCTTAATCTGCCTAGGCATATATGATCTCCCAGTTGCTAAACATTTTAACTTCCCCTCCCATTCCCGCACTGACCCTTCTATCATGGGCCTCCTCCACTGTCAGAGTGAGGCCCAATGCAAATGACAGGAATGGTACCTCATATTTCGCTTGGGCAGTGGTATGAATATTGACTTCTCTAACTTCAAGTATCCTTTGCTTTCCCTCTCTTGCTGTCTTTCCCCATCCTAGTTCTCCGACTGGTTCTACTGACCTCCTGATTAAAAATTACTGATTGTATGCTGCAATGTCACTTTCCCCGTGCTAACAACGAACCATTCTACATTTCCTTATCATCTGTCATTTTCACACCTTACCCTTCTCTATAGACTCTAGACTTCCCTCTCCCCTGACTCTCAGTCCGAAGAAGGGTCTCGACCAGAAACATCACCCATTCCTTCTCTCCAGAGATGCTGCCTGACCCGCTGAGTTACTCAAGCGTTTTGTGTCTGTCTTTGGATGGACAGTTGGATTGATGAACAATGGTGTAATGGAAGAACCCAACAATATATTTTGTGGGATGCATGGGCTGTCTCTTTGGGCATGTGTGGTAGTCATCTCCCAATGTCTCCCCAGATCTCATGATTAAATCTGCAGTCAAAATGAGCAAAGAAATCATGATAACTTGCAACATCCTGTCAGCAGTCATGATTCGATGTTTTTTTAAGTATGCGCTTTTCTTTTGTATTTTTCACCAAACAGACTGTGAAAACTTTTCTTTCTCTTTTGAGAACTACAGAGATTTATTTCTGCTTTTTTTTTCAATTCACAATGTGGAAGTTAAAGAAGTTCCTTCTAAGGGCAAAGTTTGCTTTTAATAATGAACAGCAGCAATGGAAGCAAAGCTATTGATATCCGAAGGCACAAAGAGACATATTTGATATCGCCAATATTTTCCAGCCGATTAACATTTTAAGCCATAAATCATATTTTGAATATTCCAAGTACGTATGCCGTCTCTATATTCATTATTGTAATTTTATCAGGGCCACAGCTTACACCTGGAATGCAAGAACATACATTTGGAGTGTCTTCAAAAACACATGTCAACAATTTGGAACTTTTGAAGTAAGTAATACAAAATTTGGACAGACAAAATGTTGGAATAATTCAACGGGACAGGCAGCATCTCTGGAAAGAAGGAGTGGGTGACGTTTCGGGTCAAGACCCTTCTTCATACTGAGACTCAGTGGAGAGGGAGTTTAGAGATATGGAAGGGTAAGGTGTGAAAATGACAGATCAAGACAAGAGACACTAGACAATAGACAATAGTTGCAGGAGTAGGCCATTCGGCCCTTCAAGCCAGCACCACCATTCAATGTGATCATGGCTGATCATTCTCAATCAGTACCCCGTTCCTGCCTTTCCCCCATATCCCCCAACTCCGCTATCCTTAAGAGCTCTATCTAGCTCTCTCTTGAATTCATTCAGAGAATTGGCCTCCACTGCGTTCTGTGGCAGAGAATTCCACAGATTTACAACTCTCTGACTGAAAAGGTTTTTCCTCATCTCCGTTCTAAATGGCCTACCCCTTATTCTTAAACTGTGGCCCCTGGTTCTGGACTCCCCCAACATTGGGAACATGTTTCCTGCCTCTAACGTGAACGTGTCCAACACCTTAATAATCTTATACGTTTCGATAAGATCCCCTCTCATCCTTCTAAATTCCAGTGGTATACAAGCCTAGTCGCTCCAGTCTTGCTATTGAGGGCATGCAGCGTAGGTTTACTAGGTTAATTCCCGGAATGGCGGGACTGCACGCCCTCAATAGCAAGAATATCCTTCCTCAAATTTGGAGACCAAAACTGCACACAGTACTCCAGGTGCGGTCTCACTAGGGCCCTGTACAACTGCAGAAGGACGTCTTTGCTCAACTCCTCTTGTTATGAAGGCCAACATTCCATTGGCTTTCTTCACTGCCTGCTGTACCTGCATGCTTCCTTTCAGTGACTGATGCAATAGGACAACCAGATCTCGTTGTACGTCCTCTTTTCCTAACTTGACACCATTCAGATAATACTCTGCCTTCCTATTCTTATCACCAAAGTCGATAATCTCACACTTATCCACATTAAACTGTATCTGCCATGCATCCGCCCACTCACACAACCTGTCCAAGTCACCCTGCAACTTCATAGCATCTTCCTCACAGTTCACACTAACACCCAGTTTTGTATCATCTGCAAATTTGCTAATGGTACTTTTAATCCCTTCATCCAAGTCATTAATGCATATTGTAAATAGCTGCGGTCCCAGCACCGAGCCTTGCGGTACCCCACTAGTCACTGCCTGCCATTCTGAAAGGGACCCATTTATCCCCACTTTTTGCTTTCTGTCGTTCAACCAATTTTCTATCCATGTCAGTACCCTACCTCCAGTACCATGTGCCCTAATTTTGCCCACTAATCTCCTATGTGGAACCTTGTCAAAGGCTTTCTGAAAGTCAAGGTACACCACATCCACTGGCTCTCCCCTGTCAATTTTCCTAGTTACATCCTCAAAAAATTCCAGAAGATTAGTCAAGCATGATTTCCCCTTCGTAAATCCATGCTGACTCGGAACGATCCTGTTACTGCTATCCAAATGCTCCGCAATTTCGTCTTTTATAATTGATTCCAGCATCTTCCCCACCACTGATGTCAGACTAACTGGTCTATTATTTCCCGATTTCACTCTCCCTCCTTTCTTAAAAAGTGGGATAACATTAGCTACCCTCCAATACACAGGAACTGATCCTGAATCTATAGAACATTGGAAAATGATTACCAATGTGTCCACAATTTCTAGAGCCACCTCCTTAAGTACCCTGGGATACAGACCATCAGGCCCTGGGGATTTTTCAGCCTTCAGTCCCATCAGTCGACACAACACTATTTCCTGCCTAATGTGAATTTCCTTCAGTTCCTCCGTCACCCTAGGATCTCTGGCCACTCTGGAACATCTGGGAGATTGCTTGTATCTTCCTTAGGGAAGACAGATCCAAAGTACCGGTTCAACTCGTCTGCCATTTCCTTGTTCCCCATAATAAATTCTCCTGCTTCTGTCTTCAAGGGACCCACATTTGCCTTGACTATTTTTTTCCTCTTCACGTACCTAAAAAAGCTTTGACTCTCCTCCTTTATATTATTGGCTAGTTTACCCTCGTACCTCATCTTTTCTCCCCGTATTGCCTTTTTAGTTATCTTCTGTTGCTCTTTAAAAGAGTCCCAATCCTCTGGCTTTCCACTCTTCTTTGCTATGTTATACTTTTTCTCTTTTATTTTTATGCTGTCCTTGACTTCCCTTGTCAGCCATGGGTGCCTCTTACTCCCATGAGAATCTTTCCTCCTCTTTGGGATGAATTGATCCTGCAACTTCTGCATTATTCCCAGGAATACCTGCCATTGCTGTTCCACCGTCTTCCCTGCTAGGGCCTCCTTCCAGTCCAATCTGGCCAGCTCCTGCCTCATGCCTCTGTAGTCCCCTTTGCTATACTATAATACTGACACTTCCGATTTTCCCTTCTCCCTCTCAATTTGTAGAGTAAAACTTATCATATTGTGATCACTGCCTCCGAATGGCTCTTTTACCTCGGGTCCCCTTATCAGATCAGGTTCATTACATAACACTAAATCCAGAATTGCCTTCTCCCTAGTAGGCTCCAGTACAAGCTGTTCTAAGAATCCATCTTGGAGACAATCCACAAACTCTCTTTCCTGGGGTCCATTACCAACCTGATTTTCCCAGTCTACCTGCATGTTGAAATCTCCCATAACCACCGTAACATTACATTTGCAACATGCCAATTTTAGCTCTTGTTTCAACTTGCACCCGATGTCGAGGCTACTGTTTGGGGGCCTGTAGATAACTCTCATTAGGGTCTTTTTACCCTTACAATTCCTCATTTCTATCCATACTGATTCTACATCTCCTGATTCTATGTCACCCCTTGCAAGGGAGTGAATATCATTCCTTACCAACAGAGCGTCCCCACCCCCTCTGCCCACCTGTCTGTCTTTTCAATAGCTCGTATCCCCCTGAATATTCAGTTCCCAGCCCTGGTCCTCTTGTAGCCATGTCTCTGTGATTCCCACAACATCATACTTGCCAATGTCTAATTGAGCCTCAAGCTCATCCACTGTATTTTTTATACTTCGCGCATTTAAATACAACACTTTAACTTTGGTATTCACCTCCCCTCTCACACCGATCACAATTGGCTCTGATCATTTATTGATGAGTCCTTTGCAATTTCTCATGTATTCGCTTCCCCTTTAACTCCATCTTCATATTCCCAATTTGTCGACCCCTCCCCCCCACTACTTAGTTTAAAGCCACACTTGTAGCACTAGCAAACCTGCCTGCCAGATTGTTGATCCCCCTGCTGTTAAGGTGTAACCCCTCTCTTTTGTACAGGTCACCCTTACTTCAGAAGAGATCCCAGTGGTCTAGAAATCTAAATCCCTGCTCCCTGCACCAGCCCCTCAGCCATACATTCATATCCCCGATCTCTCTGTTCCTGCCCTCACCAGTACGAGGTACAGGAAGCAGTCCAGAGATAACCACCCTCGACGTCCTACTTCTCAGTCTTCCCAACTCTCTAAACTCACGTTGCAGTACCTCCATCCTCTTCTTCCCGACGTTGTTTGTGCCCACGTGCACAACTACTTCCGGTTGATCACTCTGCACCAACTTGTCTGCCATTGGTGTCAAATAACAAACCAGGCTCAAAAACAGGTATATCCTCCTCGCCTCAGCCTCCTCGCGAAGACTCGCAGCCAAAGACGGGCACTTTTCCCACGGGGCACTTTTCCCACAGGGCACTTTTCCCACAGGGCACTTTTCCCACGGGGCACTTTTCCCACGGGGCACTTTCCCCACGGGGCACTTTTCCCACGGGGCACATTTCCCACGGGGCACTTTTCCCATGGGGCACATTTCCCACGGGGCACATTTCCCACGGGGCACATTTCCCAAGGGGCACTTTTCCCAAGGGGCACTTTTCCCACGGGGCACTTTTCCCACGGGGCACTTTTCCCACGGGGCTCTTTTCCCACGGGGCACTTCCCTAGACAGGGCCGCATCCCTTGGGCAAGCCTTGTTTATACCAGTCACTAAATTGTCTAATTGGCCAATTTATCAAGCTTCTAATTTAATTGATCAGCCAATCCACGTACTCACTTCTATCCTGCCTTCCTGACGAGCTTGGAGGTATGCGCTTCACTGACTGACTGACATCCCTTTGGCGCTCTTTTTAAACAGACTTTTTACCTTCAATTAACACTTACTTTCTTTCAGCCAACGGTCGTCCTTGCTCCTGCTCTCTGACCTTTACAAAGCAGATGCTGACAAGGGAATGTAGAATGGTTTTATTCACAAAATGCTGGAGTTACTCAGCAGGTCAGGCAGCATCTCAGGAGAGAAGGAATGGGTGACGTTTCGGGTCGAGGGGAAGGCGACAACGAGGCACACAATAAGTATGTCCCGCTGAGTTACCCCAGCTTTTTGTGTCTACCTTCGGTTTAAACCAGCATCTGCAGTTCATTCCTACAAACTTAATAATTACAGTGCAGTCCTGTAAAAACTTCATAATTATGGAGTCATTCCGAAAACTTCTTATTACTAATGGGTCAAATCGATAATGGTGAACACAGGGCCTAACCCTACCATTCTGAAGGCCATTGTAAAGACGCAAACAATCAAGCAGTGGAAAATGAAAATGTTCTATATCTCTCTACATCACCGTCTATATCTCCCCTTTCCCTTTCCCCGACTCTCAGTCTGAAGAAGGGTCTCGAACCAAAATGTCACCCATTCCTTCTCTACAGAGATGCTGCTGCCTGGCCCACTGAGTTTTGTGTCTATCTTTGGTTTAAACCAGCATATAATACAATAGAACTTTATTTATCCCAGGAGGGAAATCGACGTGCCAACAGTCATAATACACAAGATGCATGAAATATGAAATGAAAGTGACCAGCGGAAAGGATAGGGGTGTGCAAAGATTTGGGGAGGGAGGGGGGGAGGGGGAAGTCAGTCTACCCCACGACAGAAGGGGGAGGAGTTGTACAGTTTGATCACATCTGTACAGCATCTGCAGTTCCTTCCTCCATAGTGTAAAATGAAAGTTCCACTGGGAACAGCTCCATCCAAGACAGCAAAAATTGCAGCGAATTGTGGATGCAGCCCAGACCATCACATCAACCTCCCTTCCATTGACTCCATTTATAACTCATGCTGCCTCGGCAAGGTTAGCAACATAATCAAGGACTAGTCTCACCTCGGCCACTCCCTCTCCTCCCCTCTCCCATCAGGAAAGAGGTACAGAGTGTGAAAATGCACACCTCCAGATTGATACAGAGGTACCTCCAGAGGCACAGGTTCTTCCCAGCTGTTATCAGGCAACTCAACCATCCTAGCATCCATCAGGCAACTCAACCATCCTAGCATCCTAGAGCAGTCCTGAGCTACTATCTACCTCATTGGAGATTCTCAAGCTCTCTTTGATCGGACTTTACAGGACTTTATCTGCAGTAAACGTTATTCACATTATTCCCTTTATCATTGTATCTGTACACTGTGGGTATCTTGATTGTAATCATGTATTGACTTTCCGCTGACTGGTTAGCACACACAAAAGCTTTTCACTGTATCTCGGTACAAGTGACAATAAACAAAACTTAAATTTAAGAACAAAATAGTTTTATTTTTTCCTTTCATGTCCTTTCCTTTGATGGAGCTACTTTCTTACAAAATTAGGTCTTGCCCATGCATGTCTGCTGTTAAACATACATGAGCCAAAACAGGCGAAGTGAATAACATTGATTATCTTGTTACAATGGCACCTGTCAAGGAGTGGGATATATTAGGCAGCAAGTGAACAGTCAGTTCTTGAAGTTGATGTGTTGGATGCAGGAGAAATGGGCAGGAGTAAAGACCTGAGCAACTTTGACAAGGGCCAAATTGTTATGGCCAGACGACTGGGTCAGAGCATCTCTGAAATGGCAAGGCTTGTGGGCGGCTGCTAAAGGATCTGCTGCTAATGTTTTGATGTCAGATACCACAGGACACCTTCAGGGGTCTTGTAGAGTCCATGCCTCGGCAGGTCAGCGCTGTTTTGGCGGCACACGGAGGACCAGCAGCATATTGGGCAGGTGGTCATAATGTTTTGGCTCATCAGTGTAGATATTGAAAGCTATCTTACCTATGAAAATGCTCATGAAGGCTAAACAACAGGGTTAAACCTGTCCTAACGATATTCCATAGTTTCATGGACTAGATCTTGCAAAGAGTAGACCTTTGACTTGTTTGCCATTAATGGATCAGAAGATTACTTAAGATTCTACTTTGTACTTTTTCAGTGTAAACTTTGACATGTACAATTTAAATGAGGTTCTGTGGAGCTTCTCTGGAGGCTTTATCATGTATGTTGTATTATTATTTAAGACGCGCATATCCATGTGAGAAGGCGCTGCCTGGCAGAAGAGTCAGGTGGGGTAGAGAAGGTTCACTATCCCTTCTACCCACCATCCCTCCCTTTGCTTCTACATTTCACTCCCCGCCTTCCTTCTCATCAGATACCATCACTGTGCCTTTTGGCTTCTCCACTCCAAACATGGGTCCCAACTCCACCTTTCCCTCCTCCACCTACTCATCTATTAACCTGGTAACCCTTGTTACCTGGATGCACCGACCCCAAGCTTTGCCCCATCCATTCCCCTCGTCTCTTTCTAGCAGTTTTGTCCTCTTTACTCCATCAGTCTGAAGAAGGGTTGTGAACCGAAGAGTCTTCTGTCCATTGAGTCGTCTGTTGCCTGACCCACTGAGTTTCTCCAGCCAGTTGTTTTCTTGCCCAAGGGTCTTGCGTTTCCATTTTCTCGCAACATTTAAATCTATATGTAGTCTAATCAACACAATGATTGCTGATGATAGACACAAAATGCTGGAGTAACTCAGCTGGTCAGACAGCATCTCTGGAGAGAAGGAATTGGTAACTTTTTGGGTCGAGACCCTTCTTCAGACTGAGATCCGAAACGTCACCCGTTCCTTCTCTCCAGAGATGCTGCCTGTCCCGCTGAATTACTCCAGCTTTTTGTGTCTATCTTTGGCTTAAACCAACATCATCATTGGTCCAAAAACGCTCACCAAATCCACCCAAAACTTCATCCTCAACATTGATGGTCTCCCAGTATCCACCTCACCTCACATCCGGAATCTTGGAATCATCTTTGATCAAACCCTCTCCTTCGACAAACACATCAAACACATCACAAAGACAGCCTTCTTCCACCTCAAAAACATTGCCCGTCTCCGTCCATCCCTCTCCTCCACAGCTGCAGAAACCCTCATCCACGCCTTCATCACCTCCCGTCTGGACTACTGCAACAGCCTCCTCTATGGCTCACCCTCAAAAATCATCAGTAAACTTCAATACATTCAAAACTCCGCTGCCCGTTTACTCACCCACACCCCGATCCGTGACCATATCACCCCGTCCTTTATAAACTCCACTGGCTCCCCATCCCCCAGAGAATCCAGTACAAAATCCTCCTCATGACCTACAAAGCCCTCCATAACCTGGCCCCATCCTACCTGACCGACCTTCTCCACAGGCACACTCCCACCTGCACCCTCTGCTCTGCTGCTGCCAATCTCCTATCCCCCCACATCCGGACCAAACTCAGATCCTGGGGGGACAGGGCTTTCTCCATCGCTGCTCCCACCCTATGGAACTCACTACCCCAAAACGTTAGAGACTCCTCCACACTCACCACATTCAAAACATCGCTGAAGTCTCACCTGTTCAGTACTGCCTTCAACCACTGAAGGTCACCTCACCTTCTGTCTCCTTTCTCTGTTCGTTTATTTATTTACTTATTTATCTATTTATTCATTTCCCTATGTTCTCTAAATCTCTGTAAAGCGTCTTTGAGTATATGAAAAGCGCTATATAAATAAAATGCATTATTATTATTATTATTATCTGCAGTTCCTTCCTGCACAATCATTGCTGATCACTCACTTCAGCAGCTTGTTCCTGTTTTCTCCCTATTTGCCTACTCTCTATGGTATTATAGGAAATATTTACCTTCTCAATAATTTATGCTCTACTGGTTTCTGTGGCACAGAATTCACATTTCTGCAGATCTCAGTTTGAAATGGCGTATGTGATAGCAGCATGTGGAATGGCGTATGTGATAGCAGCATGTGGAATGGCGTATGTGATAGCAGCATGTGGAATGGCGTATGTGATAGCAGCATGTGGAATGGCGTATGGGATAGCAGCATGTGGCTGTGACTCCTGCTTTTGAACTCTCCAGCTATCATGAATATCTCTGTATCTAATCTGTCCTGAAAAGTTAGAACTTTAGAAGCTTCCTATGAAATATTCTCTCATTCTTCTACCCCAGTGAATTTATTCCAAATTGATCTCTTATATAGGATAGCATGACGCCGCATAACAAAGTATTGGCGTATACATCGGGCAGACAGAGTGTGACAGTGAAACTCCAGACGGACACTATGCGTAGGAAGGAACTGCAGATGCTGGTTTAAACCAAAGATAGACACAAAAAGCTGTGTGGGACAGCTCAGTGGGACAGGCAGCATCTCTGGAGAGAAGGAAAAGGTGGGGTTGAGATCCATCTTCAGTATTTGTCTATTCTGTGGGTTCTGTTAATAACAATTTAACTTTGGGTATAGCTTTAAGGTGAGATGGGCAAAGTGTAAAGGAGATTTACAGGGCAAGTTAGTGCCATTTAAGAGGCTTTTGGACAAGCATGTGAATATACAGGGAATGGAAGGATATAGGTTATGTGCAGGTAGATAAGTGATTCTCTTGGCATCATGTTCGTCACAGACATTTTGGGTTGAAGGGCCTGTTCTTGTGAGGTACAGTTCTATGTTTTACTAGACCAAGTGGACCCGTTGGGCCCAAACCTCTCCTGCATTGGTGCAGCACCCTCTCCTCCCCCACTCCCCCTCCCCTCCCCCCTCCCCCCTACCCGTCCCCTCCCCCCACCCCCCTCCCCCCACCCCCCTCCCCCCACCTCCCTCCCCTCCCCCTCCCCCCCCTCCCCCCCTCCCCCTCCCCTCCCCCTCCCCCCTACCCCTCCCCTTTCCCCTCCCCCACTCTATCCCCCTCAACACCCCTTATCCTCCCTCCTCTCGTCCCTCCCTCCCCCTCTTCCCTCCACCCCCTCCCCCCACCCTCCCTACGAGATAGATTTAAACTTTAAAATGTGAATAACTTAAAAAATGTAACACCTATTTCAATGAAACTTTTTCCATTAGCACCAAAGGGACGACGGTGAGTAAGGTGGGCCTAAAATTGTCACGCTATCGTTTACCGTTTTGGCTGTAGTTCAGGAACAAACAAACAAACAAATGAGAGTTTTAGTATATAGATGTTAACAAAGATTTCACTTTAACTCCCCCTCCCATTCCCACACTGACCTTTCTGTCCTGGGCCTGTCAGAGGGAGGCCCAATGCAAATTGGAGGAACAGCACCACATATTTCGCTTGGGCAGCTTAATGACCCCAGCGGTATGAATATTGACTTCTCTAACTTCAAGTAACCCTGGCTTTCTCTCTCCCTCCATCCCTCCCCATCCTAGTTCTCCGACAGTCTGACTGTCCTCCTGATTAAATGTTATCTTTTTATGCCTCGTTGTCACCTTTCCCTAGATCTATTCTACATTTCCCTTGATCTCTCATTTACACACCATACCCTTTTATATCTCTCTCTCCCTCCCCCCACCCTCCCTCCCTCCCTCCCTGATCTATGACTTTTTTAATACATCAGTGCCCCAAAATGCAATCACTGCTGATATCAAACATTACAAATATACGGTGATACTCCATTACTAGCATTATGTCAAAAGGCGTAAATAAATCTTTTTTGAAAGTTCAGCCAAGCAGCCCTCTGATCATAATTAACCTTTTACCAAAATATATTCCATAAATAAACACAGTCCCAAGATTCATGTAATCACATGGGATTGCATGGAATAGCTTTTTCTAAGGCAGTCCTTTGTGGTCCAAAATGAGTTGCTTCTATTCCATCCTTGTGCTGTCTGACATGCCAGTGAGTCCCTGTCTCCATATTCAACACTGAAACTACCACTTAAAAAGAAACTTATTCTTGTGCAATTTCTCATGATTCAATACATGAGGCAGATTTTACAACTGTAGAATTGTTACCACATTTCCAACCTTTGTGCTGCTATGCCGGTTTACACCGAGATAGACACAAAATGCTGGGGTAACTCAGCGGGACAGGCAGCATGTGTAGAGAAAAGGAATGGGTGACGTTTCGGATCGAGATCATACTTATTGTGTACCTCATTGTCACCATCCTCTCAGCTAACAATCAACCTTCGACATTCCCTTGTCAGCGTCTGCTTTGATCGGTTGTTTTCACACCTTACCCTTCCTTGTCTCTAGACTCCCTCTCCCCAGACTCTCAGTCTGAACAAGGGTCTCAACCCGAAATGTCACCCATTCCTCCTCTCCAGAGATGTTGCCTGTCCTGCTGAGTTACTGCAGCATTTTGTGTGTACCTCCAGTGTAAACTAGCATCTGCAGTTCCTTCCTGCACTTAACATTGCCCTGATCCAAATTGAATAGTATAGAATCTGATACGATTCTGTTATTTCACCATCAGTAATGAAAGGTTTTAGCTTATTTTGGTGACACATTGAGTTTCTGACATTTTTAGTTTTGTTTAATTTAGTTTAATTTACGGTTACAGCACAGAAACAGGCCCTTCGGCCCTCCGAGTCCACACTGACCAGCGATTTCCCCCACATTAACACTATCTTACCTACACACACTTGGGACAATGTACACATATACTAAGCCAATTAACCTACAAACCTGTACGTCTTTGGAGTGTGGGAGAAAACCGAAGATCTCAGAGAAAATCCATGCGGTCACGGGGTGAACGTATAAACTCCGTACAGACAGCACCCATAGTCGGGATCAAACCCGGGTCTCCGGTGCTGCAAGCGCTGTAAGGCAGACTCTACCGCTGCACTACAAGTTTTGTTCAGCGCATGATGGCACTTTCTGTCTGTGCTTGCGATCTCACACAGCAGGACATTGTTGTGATTTAACTAGTCGGTGAACTAGGATTATCCCCTTTGGGGCCCAGTGAAGATGCAGCTGTTTCATTTGAAGCAGATTTGACGTTACATGAAAATGCTTGACAAACTCACTCCCTCTACTTTGACAACCACTTCCACAAGATTCACAAAACGTTCTATACCACATAAAACAGTTAAAGTAAAAGCAAAGAGTAATCCCGTGAAAATAACACTTACATATAGATATTGTTTTTAAAACTGAAAGAAGTAAAAGTTTTGCCCCAAATCCCGTTATGTAATCTATTCTTCATTTAAATTCCCTGAACATTAAATGAAGATTAAAAAACTGTGCAACATATGAGTCACTTTCTATTTATTGCATTCTGTTAGTTTGAGGTCTCCTAAAATAAATCACAATAAAAAATAAACACACCCTAAAGTTTCTTACAAAGCAGAAGATTTGCATGTTCTTTAACAAAAATATCCAGCTTACCACTCGAAGCCACAGAATAAAATGGAGGAGATGATCTATGCATTGCAACTGGTGCCCATCCAGATCCCTTCGTTCCCAGAGAGTTTCATTAGCCTTTGACATCCTCTCACTGTTGATATTTGTTGACATTTGTTTATCGTAGAATAGCTTTCGGTATGCAGCCAATGTTTCACATTGATGGCACAGTCTTTCCATTTAAAGGATTATGTTTGATTGCATTAATTTAAAAAACTATCAGGGAAAGAATGCAGTGCTCAAAAAATAAATTAAAGCATTGCTCCAGTCTCCAAAAAAACAAACGTGGGAATATGATGAATGCTTGACCTCTGCTCAGTGTAATCCAGAAGCATGTCTATTTGTGCCACATGTTCATTCCACGTCTGCACTGTTCTGCCAGAGATCAGTAAACAGGATGAAGGACTGTGAATGGCTCAAGACCTGGCTTGGCTGGTGCTGAGGGGTCCCCCCCCAGTCAGATCCTTCCTGCACCGCCGGAACCTCACTACCAGCGCACGCTGCCCTCGGGACGGCTGTTATGGAGAGGAGACGGTGGCCCACCTCTTCACAGAGTGTGGATTTGCAAAGAGAGTCTGGAGAGGTTTGCAGGGGTCCCTATCACGATTCATTCCGAGCAGCTCCATCACAGAGGTCTCCCCAATTTACAGACTGTTCCCGGGGACGCACTCGGAGATGGGCATTGAGTGCTGCTGGAAGGTCATCAACTCGGTGAAAGACGCTCTTTGGTCTGCCCGAGCCTTGTTGACCTCCCAGCGGAGTGAGCTGTCTGTCGGGGAATGTTGCCGACTGGCCCGCTGCAGACTGCAGGAGTACGTGCTGAGGGACGCACTGAAGCTCGGTGTAGCCAACGCCAAGGCCCTGTGGGGGAGGACCACAGTCTAGGGGCCTTCCGCTGCTGGACATGGAGGGGCAGGGTGTGGTGGAGAGAGACGCCCCTCAAAATAAGGGAAGGGATTCCACGCCAGTGGGCCACATTAGTGGCAAGGGTGGGGGGTAAGATTGTGAAAACAGTGTAACGACGCATTGAATGTATGTGTAGTCTCAGAGAATGTCGGAATAATTTTTTGCACGGTTCATGGATTGTATATATTTATTAGTTTAGTTTAGTTTAGTTTAGTTTAGTTTAGAGATACAGCGTGCAAACAGGCCCTTCAGCCCGCCGAGTCCGCGCTGACTAGCGATCCCTACACATTAACACTATCCCACAAACACTAGGGACAATTTTTACATTTCCCAAGCCAATTAACCTACAAACCTGTACGTCTTTGGAGTGTGGGAGGAAACCGAAGATCTTGGAGAAAACCCACGCAGGTCACGGGGAGAACGTACAAACTCCGTACAGACAGCACCCGTAGTGGGGATGGAACCCGGGTCTCTGGCGCTGCATTCAATGTAATAATAATAATAATAATAATATATTTATTTTATATAGCGCCTTAACACATGCACAAAGCGCTTTACAAATACAATTAACATAGAAACAAACAGACAAACAGACAAACTATCCTGACGGAAAAGCGGCGAATACTCAACGCCAGCGTCCTCTCACGTCAGGGTCCGACAGTAGACATTAAAGAACACAAGACACACAGATACAATTTTTTACACAAAACAGCCATCACAGTGATTGCTCTAGGCATACCCTCACTGTGATGGAAGGCAAAGTCTTATCTCCTCCTCGTTCTTCTCCCGTGGCGCCATGAGGCGATCGAGGCTCCCAACCCCTTGAAGCCCCCACCGGGCGATGGAAAGTCCCAGGGTCGAGCCGAGCAGGCCGATGAAAGTCCTGAGCCCCCACCGGGCGATGGAAAATGCCGCGGCCGAGCCACGCAGGGCAATGAGAGTCCTGAGCCCCCACCGGGCGATGTAAAGTGCTGCGGCCGAGCCACGCAGGGTGATGAAGGGCCTGCGGGCGGGTTGATCGTGCCTCGTGCTTCGGGGCGGTCGAAGCTGCTACGGCTGGAGCTCCCAAAAGCCGGTCGCCAGCCAGGGACCTGCGAGCTCCCGATGTTGCGGTCTGCAGGGCCCACGGCCGAAGCCTCCGAGATGGTAAGTCCAGGCCCTGCGACCGGAGTCTTCGAGGTCGATCCCAGCTGGAGGCCGCCGACTCCACGATGTTAGGCCGTTGCGTGAACGGAGATACGACACGGTAAAGGTCGCATCTCCGTTGAGGAGGAGATTTAAAAAAAGGTTTCCCCCAACCCCCCCACCACCCCCCTACATACACAGAATTAAAAATAAAACAAAACGTACATTTAACATCAACAATGACAAAAAAAACACAACAAAAAAACGGAGAGACTGCCGGTGAGCCACAGCTGCAGAACACAGCCACGCCCCATGTAAGGCGGCAACTCTACCGCTGCGCCACCGTGACCGCAACCTGTTACTTTGAATAAAATTTAGTTTGATTAAAAAACAGACTGTGAGTGGCTCACACAGTATTTGCAGCTCTGCAATACTTAAAGGTCACCCATACCTTGGCATGTGGTTCCAGCGTGCACTGGCAAACGTGGTAACGGTGAAGTTGATCTGGAAACAGGAAGAGGATTGCAGCAAGGGAAGGTGTAGACTCGAGAACTTTTGTGTGGGAGGCCATGGGTGGAGAAGGTAATAGAAGGTGAGGCACACTATGTCTGTGGTTGGTTGGAAGGTCGTGGCATCTCTATGTATGGCTCTAAAATGTTCAACGCTCTTACACGAAAGGTCAAGGTCATTGATTATGGGAACGAAGGCTCAGTGTTTAGTTTAGTTTAGTTTAGAGATACAGTGCAGAAACAGGCGCTTTGACCCACAGAGTCCGTGCCAACCAGCAATCTCCGGACATTAACACTCTCCTGCACATGCTAGGGACAATTTACATTTATATCAAGCCAATTAATTTACAAACCTGCATGTCTTTGGAGTGTGGGAAGAAACCGGAGAAAACCCACCCCGTCACGGGGAGAACGTACAAACTCCATACAGACAGCACCCGTTGTTGGGTTTGAACCCAGGCTTCTGGCTCTGTAAGGCAGCAACTCTACTGCTGCGCCCAGTGGTTTAATGACTGAATAACCATGTACAACTGATCCGAGGCAGAAGCAAAAACTCTACCATGACTAAATGGGCAATTTAAATTTGAGTAATTACATAAATATAGAACAATCTTCATGTGATTCCAGGCTCATCAGTCCTGGTGTCTCAATAGCCCTTTGACGTCACCTACTAAATCAGAAATTTTAGGATGGAGAGAGCAAGGGTTACTTGAAGTTCGAGAAGTCAATGTTCATACCACTGGGGTTCTTCTTACGTATGTCAACTACAACAGTCAAAAGTGGCAAATGGTGCTTCAGAGTGCGGTAGTCGACACTTTGCTGCAAATTCTGCCAGTTCCATTAAACTACCCAGGGTGGACGACGAGGAAGTAAAGCAGCTCCCACCCCAGCTCTGGGGTGTAAGCTGCCCAAGCAACATGTAAGGTGCTGTTCCTCCAATCTGCACTGGGCCCCAATCTGACCACGAGTCTGCACCGACCAACGATCCCCGCACATTAACACAATCCTACACTCACTAGGGACAATTTACAATGATACCAGCCAATTAACCTACAGACCTGTACGTCTTTGGAGTGTGGGAGGAAACCGATCGCGGGGAAAACCCACGCAGGTCACGGAGAGAACGTACAAACTCTGTACAGACAGCCCCCTTAGTCGGGCTCGAACCCAGGTCTCCGGCGCTGCAAGTGCTGTAAGGCAGCAACTCTACCGCTGCACCACACGAGTGCAGTTGTGTTAAGAGAAGGTGGGTGTGAGTGTGTGTCTCACTGCTGTGCAGCTCTCTGTGTGAAATCATTATAGTTCCCCCCAAATCACTCCATTACGCAGCTACTCTTATCCTGGGAGAGTATACTGGAGCCACATCACACTGGGTGGGCTTGACGGATTGTGTACACAGGAGCTTCCTCTTGAGATTCAAGGTTCAAAATTCAATTTATTGTCACATGTACCAATTAAGGTACAGTGAAATTTGAGTTACCATACAGCCACACTAAGTAAAAAGCAACAAGACACACAACCACATTTAAAAAAAATGAACATAAACATCCACCACAGCGGATTCCACATTCCTCACTGTGAACGAAGGTGATAAAGTTCAAGCATCTTCCTCTTTGTTCACCCGCGGTCGGGGCTGTTGAACCGTCCGCAGTCGCCGCTGCCGAATGTCCGAGGCCCTCGCGTCGGGATGATCGAAACTCCCGCATCAGGACGGTTGAAACTCTCTCCGCGGCATGGAGCTCCCGAGTCGGCCTCTTCCTACCAGGCTTCACGATGTTAAAGTCCTCAGATACCTCCACAGTCAATCCTCAGCAAAGGATCGCAGCTCCACATACGTACACACAGATTTCTGTGTGCCCCTACATGAATGGGAGACCTTTTTTCCTCTTTCCCACAACTCTCTCTCTCTTGTGCCAGCTGTCGCTGCTATTGTCCTGTCGGGTGGATGTGCAGTGAAACATTATGGCGAGTCTGGAGGCTCGTTCTTTGTTGAAGAAGTTTATTGCGACAGCAATATTCGATCACAAAGTTTACATAACGAGATTACAGACAACCATTAAAACTAACTGTTCACTTCGAAGAAGTCTCCCAACTGACCCTTTTGGGCGCCAAAACCGCACGTGACGACGCTGTCCAATCAGCGGTCTCACTCCCTGGACCAATCCTTACGGTCGCACCCACACGTGACCTTGCTGGCCAATCTGAGGGTTCGACACCTAGGACCACTCTCTATGGTCGCTACATGACCCCCCCCCAGAACCCGAGGTACGGAACCTAGCAGGGAGCCGGATTTCGCGACCAGAACGAGTAAGGAGAGGGGCAGCCGGAACCACAGGAGCAGGGGGTCCTGGACCGGGTGGAACTGCAGGAGCGGGGGTCCTGGACGGGTGGAACTGCAGGAGGACGGCCTCGCCAAGGCGGTTGGCCGACCAGGACAGGGCTGTCCGGATCCAAGTGCGCAGGTTTAAGCCTGGACACCAAGATGAGCTCACTCCTGCCGCCCACGTCTAAGGTGAAGGTGACCGTCCCTTTACGCAAAACCCGGAACGGCCCTTCATAGACCCTCTGCAACGGGGAACAATGGGCATCTCTACGCAGAAATACAAACTCACAGTCCTTCAAGGCAGACGGTTCGTGTACCATGAGACACCCATGACGCGAAGTCGGAACCGGAGCCAGGGAACCCACGCGTGCCCGGAGAGCTGCTAACACCAACGGAACTGAAGGCAGCTGACCAGAGGACTCTGGCAGCAAATCTCCGGGTACTCGAAGTGGCGAGCCATATACTAGTTCCGCGGACAAAGCACCGAGATCCTGCTTAGGAACGGTCCGGATGCCCAGAAGGACCCAGGGAAGTTGGTCTACCCAGTCCGGGCCCTCCAGCCTCGCACTGAGGGCCGCCTTGAGTTGTCAGTGGAACCTCTCCATGAGCCCATTAGCCTGAGGGTGATACGCCGTGGTGTGTTGCAACCGGGAGCCGTACAGCTCTGCTAGCGTGGCCCAGAGGGTAGAGGTGAACTGTGGCCCCCTGTCGGTGATGATAACAGACGGAACCCCGAAACAGGCCACCCAATGGAGGGCCAAGGTCCTGGCACAAGAGGCAGCGGAGGTATCTGGCAATGGGAAAGCCTCCGGCCACCGGGTGAACCTATCCACCACCGTGAGCAGATGGGTGTAGCCCCGGGAGGAAGGTAAAGGTCTGACTAAATCCACGTGAATATGGAAAAAACGGACCGCTGGGACCGCAAACTCTTGTACCGGGGGCTGGACATGGCGTTGGACTTTAGCGGTCTGGCAGGGAATGCAGGAACGGGCCCAAGCAGTTACCTGCTTTCGCAGGCCATGCCACACAAACCGAGCGGCAACTAAGGCAGAGGAGGAGCGGATGGACGGGTGCGCCAGCCCGTGAATGGCATCGAACACCCGGCGCTGAAGGAAGGGCGGCACCACCGGCCTGGGACGGGGGAGGGAAACATCACACCAGACTTTTGTGCCTTCCGGCCCGCAGGCCACCTGAGCCAACTTCAACCCTGAAGTGGCGGACTGGTATACCGAGGCGGTATCCGCCAGAAGCTGTGCCTCCGCAAGCTCCTGGGGATCCACCTCGCAGCCCACCGCTGAAATGGGGGAAAAAGCAGTCCGAGACAGGGCGTCAGCAACGGCATTAAGCTTACCCGCGACATGACGGACATCGGTTGTAAACTCGGAGATGGCAGTCAGGTGCCGCTGCTGGCGGGCCGACCATGGGTCGGACAATTTGGAAAAAGCAAAAGTTAACGGTTTATGGTTCGTAAAGGCCACAAACGGGCGGCCTTCTAGGAAATACCTAAAGTGACGGACAGCTAAGTAGAGAGCCAGAAGCTCTCGGTCAAAGGCGCTATATTTCAGCTCAGCCGAACTCAGTTGCCGGCTGAAGAACGCCAAGGGCTGCCAAAGGCCACCGACCTGCTGTTGCAAAACTCCACCCACCGCCACGTCAGACGCATCAACCGTCAGGGCCGTGGGGGCGGAGGCTCGCGGGTGGACCAGCATGGTGGTGTCTGCCAAAGCCGCCTTAGCTGCTGCAAAGGCCGACTCCGCGGCCGAGGACCATACCAACTCTACAGGTTTACCCGCGAGGCACTGGAAGAGCGGGCGCATGACCCGTGCTGCTGCCGGGACGAACCTATGGTAGAAGTTCACCATGCCCACGAACTCTTGCAGACCCTTCACTGTGGTGGGCCGCGGGAATACACGGACAGCCTCCACCTTCTCGGGCAAAGGGGTGGCACCGGCAGGGGTGATTCTGTGCCCTAAGAAATCAAGAGAAGGGAGGCCAAATTGACACTTGAAGGGTTGGATGATGAGCCCGTGGTCTTGGAGCCACTGGAATACAGTCCGCAAGTGGGCCAGGTGTTCCTGCTCCGAGGGGCTGGCGACCAGGATATCATCGAAATAAATGAACACAAAAGGCAAATCCCGACCCACAAGGTCCATCAGTCGCTGGAAAGCCTGTGCCGCGTTCTTTAAACCGAAAGGCATGCGCAACCATTCGAACAACCCGAACGGAGTGATCGTGGCAGTTTTTGGTATGTCCTCCGGACGCACAGGGATCTGGTGGTAGCCCCGCACCAAATCGATCTTGGAGAACACCACCGCACCTTCCAGCCCAGACGAGAAGTCCTGCAGGTGCGGTATGGGGTAGCGGTCGGCCGTGGTGACGGCATTGAGGCGCTGGCAATCGCCACATGGTCTCCACCCCCCAGATGCTTTGGAGACCATATGCAACGGCGAGGCCCACGGGCTGTCGGACTGACGGACAATGCCCATTTCTTCCATCTTCCTGAATTCTGCCCGCTCCACCACCAGCTTGTCGGGCGGTAACCTTCGGGCCCGAGCGAAAACGGGAGGGCCCTCGGTGCGGATGTGGTGGACCACGCCGTGCCGGGCAGAAGGGGCGTCGAAGCGTTGGATGAACAGCTCTGGAAACTCCACCAGGACCGCAGCATACGGGTCGGGAGCCGCGACGACGGCCTGGACAGTCTGGCTGGGTGGGGTGGCGGCCGGCGGAGCGGCGGGCTTGTCGCTGCTGGCGGAGGGTCGAAGGTCGTTACAGCGGACATCGGGGACTAGTGAAAAGGCCCAGAGGAAATCTGCGCCTAGGATCACCTGGCTGACGTCCACGATAATGAATGGCCATTCGTACATGCGGATGCCTAAAGCCAGGGACATTGTCCGCGTACCATACGTGCGGATGGGGCTGCCGTTATCCGCGATGAGGGTAGGACCTGTCTTACCCGATCTGGTCTCAAGGCCGGTCGGCGGTACGATACTGACTATGGCTCCTGTGTCAACCAAAAATTCTGTGTCCGTGAATCGATCTCGGACGTAGAGGCGTCGGTTCTGGCCAATCGCAACCGTCTCTATGTACGATCGGCCGAGGCATTTCCCGAGAAGGTACAAGGTGAGCGGCAGTTGCGGGATTCTCCACCCCATTGTAGATGGTAATAGCACCAGCCGCGCTTGTGCGGATCCTTTCGGTGGGCTTTTGGAGAATTGGCGGGAGACACGGCACCATCTTTATGCCGCTGTGGCGCGGCCGCTGATGTCGAGACCTTGTTGATCGAACTGCTTCTTTTTGATTTGGACGCCATGAGCGCATCGGCTTTTTCTGCATATGCCACGGGGTCCTTAAAAGAACAATCCGTGAGCATAAGTTTGACATCTTCGGGAAGCTTCTCTCGGAATGCCTGCTCGAACATGAGGCACTCCGTGTGTTCACCTGCTAGCGCTAACATTTCAGCCATGAGAACGGACGGCAACCGATCTCCGAGATCCGGTAGGTGCATAAGCCTCTTAGCTCGGTCATGCCTACTGAATCCGAAGGTTCGTAATAACAGTACCTTCATGGCCTTGTACTTGTTTTCTGCGGGAGGGTTGACGATGAACCGCATCACCCGTGCGGTCGTCTCCGGCGGTAGAGCGCTGACGAGGTAGTAGTATTTTGTCGCGTCTGCCGAGATGTTTCTTAAGTGAAACTGGGCTTCGGTATGGACAAACCAAGATTGTGGTTGATGTGTCCAAAACGACGGAAGGTGAACGCTGACCGCGCTTAGCTCCGGTTCGCCGGGCATAGCAGCCAAAATCGAGGCGTCTTGTTCACTCATGGTAGGTGATCGGCTGGATCACGTCGGGGTCACCAATATGGCGAGTCTGGAGGCTCGTTCTTTGTTGAAGAAGTTTATTACGACAGTAATATTCGATCACAAAGTTTACATAACGAGATTACAGACAACCATTAAAACTAACTGTTCACTTCGAAGAAATCTCCCAACTGACCCTTTTGGGCGCCCAAACCGCACGTGACGACGTTGTCCAATCAGCGGTCTCACTCCCTGGACCAATCCTTACGGTCGCACCCACACGTGACCTTGCTGGCCAATCTGAGGGTTCGACACCTAGGACCACTCTCTATGGTCGATACAACATCAACATTTGTGCTGTGTGGAGTATGGTTGCCAATACTCGCAGGCCGCCTTGCAAAGCCTTTTGTTAAAGGCCCAAACCATCACTTCAAAAAGATTTTTAGCCACTTTTACAGTTATTTGAGGTAGATCTGATTCAGGGGTCAATATGTCTCAGGGCCAAAGAAAACCACATTTAATACTCAGTAGGGTGTGCCAGACTGTTGGGTTTCAGGCAATTAGTTCAATGTTTATACACAAATTGAAAAGAAAATCACACGATTCTAAAGATTTGACTGGGCAAATCCAGTCCCTATTGTGCTTATGTTTTTAGTTTTAGTTTTAGAGATACAGCGCGGAAACAGGCCCTTCAGCCCATCAAGTCCTCACTGACCAGAGATCCCCGTACACTTACACACACTATATTTGAGGCAGTGACCTGTAAATCCCTTCAATGGTGGGGACGTCAGAACTGTGATGGACTGGGCATTGGTCACCACCTTTTGCAGTCTTCTTTGCTTCTGGACGTACAAGTTGCCAAACCAGGCCGTGATGCAATCAGTCAACATACTTTCTACTGTACACTTGCACAAATTCAAGAGAGTCTTGATTTTGGGCGGCACGGTGATGCAGCGGTAGAGTTGCTGCCTTACAGCAAATGCAGCGCCAGAGACCCGGGTTCGATCCCGTCTACGGGTGCTGTCTGTACGGAGTTTGTACGTTCTCCCCGTGACCTGCGTGGGTTTTCTCCGAGATCTTCGGTTTCCTCCCACACTCCAAAGACGTAAAATGTGAATAACTTTAAAAATATAACACCAATTTCAATAAAACTACCATTTTTACCATTAAAGTGATGACGGTGAGTAAGGTGGGTCTGAAATTGTTGTGTTATCTTGTACTGTTTTGGCTGAAGTTCGATCACAAACAAACAAATAAACGAGAGTTTTAGTATATAGATTAATTCAGGGCTGAGATAATTTATGGCAACATTGCTGATAGGAGCATAAAGTTGGAAAATATTTGTAGGAAAATGACTTATAAAAACAATTGGATCACATTGGAATTAATGGAGCAATTTTAAAGTAACAAGCATGCAGCAACCTCTCTCATCCTGCCTCCTGCCCTGCTCACAATTTCTCCACATCTACTCGCACGATGAGGCTTTGCATTCCAGCACACCCAAGATACAGTCATAGAGTCAGAGAGTCATAGAGTTTTACAGAGTGGAAACAGGCCCTTCGGCCCAACCTGTCCACACATGTCTCATCAACATAGATGAGACCTGTCTGCATTTGGCCCATCTATATACTAAAACTCTCGTTTGTTTGTTTGTTTGTTCCTGAACTACAGCCAAAACGGTGCACAATAGCGCGACAATTTTAGGCCCACCTTACTCACCGTCGTCCCTTTGGAATACACTGGAACTTAGAAGGATGAGAGGGGATCTTATTGAAACATATAAGATTATTACGGGGTTGGACACGTTAGAGGCAGGAAACATGTTTCCAATGTTGGGGGAGTCCAGAACCAGGGGCCACAGTTTAAGAATAAGGGGTAGGCCATTTAGAACGTAGATGAGGAAAAACCTTTTCACTCAGAGAGTTTTAAATCTGTGGAATTCTCTGCCTCAGAAGGCAGTGGAGGCCAATTTTCTGGATGCTTTCAAGAGAGAGCTAGATAGAGCTCTTAAGGATAGCGGAGTCAGGGGGTACGGGGAGAAGGCAGGAACGGGGTACTGATTGTGAATGATCAGCCATGATCACATGGCTGAATGGCCTCCTCCTGCACCTATTGTCTATTGTCTATTGTCTAATGGTAGAAGTTTCATTGACGTTGGCGTAATATTTTTAAAGTTATTCAAATGTTAAAGTTTAAATCTATCTTCTAGGGAGGGAGGGAGGAGGAGGAAGTGAGGGGAAGGGAGGGAAGGGGGAGAGGGAGGGGGGATTGAGGGAGGGGGGGATAGAGGGAGGAAAGGGGGGAGGGAGGGAGGGGGAGGGAAGGGGGAGAGGGAGGGGGGATTGAGGGAGGGGGGGATAGAGGGAGGAAAGGGGGGAGGGAGGGAGGGGGAGGGAAGGACGGGGGGTAGGAAGGGGGAGGAGGGAGGGGGGCGATAAGGGGGTGAGGGCAGTGGAGTGGGGGGGAGGGGAAGGGGGAGGGGAAGCGAGGGGAGGGGGAGGGGAAGGGGTGGATGGGGGTGGATGGGGTATGGAGGGGCGGAGGAGGGGGGATAAGGGGGTTGAGGGGGTGGAGTGGGGGGAGGGGAAGGGGAGGGGAAGCGAGGGGAGGGGGAGGGGAAGGGTTGGAGGGGGTGGATGGGGTATGGAGGGGCGGAGGAAGGGGGATAAGGGGGTTGAGGGGTGTGGAGTGGGGGGAAGGGGAAGGGGGAGGGGGAGGAGGGGTCAGGGGAGCGGGGGAGGGGGAGGGAGAGGGGGGGAGGGAGGGTGTGGGCGGGAGGGGGGGAGAGGGGAGGTGGAAGTGGGGGGGTGGAGAGAGGAGGGGGGAGTAGTGGGGGAGAGGGTGCTGCACCAATGCAGGAGAAGTTTGGGCCCAAAGGGTCCACTTGGTCTAGTAACCCTCTAAACGTGTATTATCCTGTCCAAATGTTTACTTAAATGTTGCAATAGTCCCTACCTCAACTACCTCCTCCGGCAGCTCATTCCATACACCCACCAACCCCTCAGGTTCCTATTAAATCTTTCCCCCCTCACCTTAAATGTATGTCCTCTGGTCCTCGATTCCCCTGTTCTGGGCAAGAGACTATGTACATCTACCCGACCTATTCCTCCTATGATTTTATACACCTCTATTTATTTAATAATTTATTAGAAAAGGGGACAATGTACATTAATTGACATTTAAACAAATGTAAATGTACTCGAGTTAGCCGAGAGGCTAGTTTTCTTCGACAGTCCCTTAGCCTGATGTTGTTAGGCGCCCTAGAAAATAAATACAATACAATATGTACAATAGTTAAAAACATAGTACATTACCATACAAAGCAATACAGTTAATTAAAATGAGCAGACAAAACTCAAACAGCAGATGTAAAAATAGTGTGAGTACAGTCTTAATTTAAAGTTTACATTTTTTAAGTTTAAGTTTTAAAAGTCACGTTTAAGTTGGATAAAACTAGCATCAGTGTTGACATTGTTGGTTCTCAATAAGCCATTTCTTGACGTTACACTTAAATGAATAATACGATAGGGAATCTCCAACTGATTGTGATACTGAATTCCATTGATGTGATGCTCTGAAGGAACAGACAGCCTGGCTACATGCAGTTTTCTGAATGGGATCGTGCAGTCCCCCTAGCTGCACCTCCAGTAGCTCTGTTTGCGATAGATTTGAAGTTGATAAGGGAGCAGCTAAACCATGCAGAATCTTATAAACTGAGCAGACATTTTTGTATTTGATGAGGTTTTCCCAGCTAGGCAGATTGTTTTTCTTTACAATGTGGCAATGATGAAAACTGAATGGCTTCTTGTCCAAAGTTTTAAGTGCTTGTTTATATAATGATTCCAGTGGTTTTAAGGTTATAGGGTGTGTATTAGACCAATTTATCAGACAATACGCAACCTAAGTTAGGCGGCGCCCGACCCGGACTACAGTGGCCCCCGGGCTACAGTGTCTGGGCCTACAGTGTCTGGGACTACAGTGTCTGGGCCTACAGTGGCCCCTGGGCTACAGTGTCTGGGCCTACAGTGTCCGGGCCTACAGTGTCTGGGCCTACAGTGTCCGGGCCTATAGTGTCCGGGCCTACAGTGTCTGGGCCTACAGTGTCTGGGCCTACAGTGTCTGGGCCTACAGTGTCTGGGCCTACAGTGTCCGGGCCTACAGTGTCCGGGCCTATAGTGTCTGGGCCTACAGTGTCCGGGCCTACAGTGTCTGGGCCTACAGTGTCTGGGCCTACAGTGTCCGGGCCTACAGCGCTGTCCGGGCCTAATATGGGACAAGGGCGGTCCCGTACGGGACAAATGACTTTAGCCCAAAATACGGGATGTCCCGGCTAATATGGGACAGTTTGACCCTAATGTGGAGATTTCCTTACCTCTCCCTGGATCCAGTGGTCTCTATGTCAAGCCTCATCTCTTGGGTATTTCTGGTTTAGCCTGAGTTCCTGTTATCACGGGCCATGATACCACGGCCGTAAAAATTGTCCCTAGTGGGTGTAGGATAGTGTTAATGTACGGGGATCGCTGGGCGGCACGGACTTGGTGGGCCGAAAAGGCCTGTTTCCGGCTGTATATATATGATATGATATGATGATAACAACCAATTGCTCTCTCCTCTGCTAAGGCCCGAGGTGCACTTGGAGATGGTGCAGAGGAGAATCTTGGTCCCACTTCACACTACAGCCAGCTGGTCGCGAACTCTGAAGATAGACACAAAATGCTGGAGTAACTCAGCGGGACAGGCAGCATCTCTGGAGAGAAGGAATGGGTGACGTTTCGGGGTCGAGACCCTTCTTCAGACTTCGAACTTACTACTGCTGAGACCTTGGGCCTTCATACAATAAGCCAACATTCCAATATATTCTGAAAATCTGGCAAAGGATCGCAAGTCCAAAATGTTAATTATTTCTCTTACTACAGATGCTTGTGGTAAGATGCTGAATTTTTCCAGCATTTTCTGTTTTTCTTCCGATTTACAGTTGCTGCTTCGTGAAGCTGAGAGCGAGAGTATTGTTTTTATCTCATCTTTTTTAATCATGTAATCCCTTGCTGGGTTCCGATGTGTAAGTAGATATCAGGAGTCATGGAGCTCTGCATCCCATTCCCATCTGGAAATGTTCTGTTCATGGCCAGGATCTGGTAGGTCAAACGTCCTCCTGCTATATATGGTGTCAGGATATGTTAGAAAGACTGTGTGTTTTCCTTGACCTTCTGCCAACACTTCCAAAATAGGAAAACATTTGTATAATAAAGGGGACACTGATGAGTCATAAGGTCATAAGGTCACAAGTGATAGGAGCAGAATTAGGCCATTCGGCCCATCAAGTTTACTCCACCATTCAATCATGGCTGATCTATCTCTCCCTCCTAACCCCATTCTCCTGCCTTCTCCCCATAACCCCTGACACCCGCACTGATCAAGAATCTATCTATCTCTGCCTTAATATTATCCATTAACTTGGCCTCCACAGCCTTCTGCAGCAAAATATTCCACGATTCTTCACCCTATGACTGAAGAAATTTCTCATCATCTCCTTCTTAAAGGAACGTCCTTTAATTCTGAGGCTGTAGCCTCTAGTCCTAGACTCTCCCACTAGTGGAAACATCCTCTCCACATCCACTATGCAGGCCTTTCACTACTTGGTAAGTTTCAATGAGGTCCGCCCTTGTCCTTCTAAACTCCTGCGCGTACAGGCCCAGTGCGTACAGGCCCAGTGCGTACAGGCCCAGTGCGTACAGGCCCAGTGCGTACAGGCCCAGTGCGTACAGGCCCAGTGCGTACAGGCCCAGTGCGTACAGGCCCAGTGCGTACAGGCCCAGTGCGTACAGGCCCAGTGCCATCAAACGGCACCGAGTCTTTGACAATTCATGTCAATCTTGAACTCCTATATACTTCCATTTCTGCTGAATGGAAAACGAAAGATAGACACAAAAAGCTGGAGTAACTCAGCGGGACAGGCAACATCTCTGGAGAGAAGGAACGGCTGACGTTTCGGGGTCGAGCCCCTTCTTCAGACTCAAACAAAGACTGGAAAACATTAGTGCTGAGTCAACATGAATCTGAAGATTTACTTTTCTTTTATTCATTAGCCAAATGGAAGTAGTAACACACAAGGGCTTTGTAGAAAACATGCTGCATTAAACAAGTAAATGCGGAACTGCAAAGCTGCTTCATTATAATGCCACATCAACACTTGCAGTCGTTCCTGTTTTGTGTTTTCAAATTTGGGATTCTTTGTTTGTGTCCATTGTGGCCAGACTGCATGAGGTGTCTGCAATTTAATAGTTTGGCTGAATGTAATTAAGGGAAATACATTTCCGAGCTTCCCTCTCCATCTTTACTTATTCGACAAAGACTGTTGATTTCTGCAAATTAATCCGTTTTGGAGTGCAGCCAATAGCATTGAACATTGTGTCATGGCTGTTTTTACTTTAAGATACAATTTTGCTATTTGATGGACTTTATTACTTGGGTTCAGTTAAATCATGAGAGGAATAGTTCAGGTTGATGCACAGAGTCCCTTGCCCAGAGTAGGTGAATCGAGGACCAGAGGACATAGGGGAAAAAAACTAACAGGAATCTGAGGGGTAACATTTTCACACAAAGGGTGCATGGAACAAGCTTCCACAGAGGAAGTAGTTGAGTCAGAGACTATCCTAATGTTTAAGAAACAGTTAGACAGGTACATGGATAGGACAGGTCAGAGGGATATGGATCAAACGAAGGCAGGTGGGACTAGTGTAGCTGGGACATTGTGGCCGGTATGGGTAGGTTGGGCTGAAGGGCCTTTTTCCACACTGTGTCACTCTATAGCTCTATGGTAGTTTTCTTCAGTCTACCATTGCAAAAGGTGGGGATTGGTGTCAGAACAACACTGACATAGGAACTGCAGAGATAGTGTGAAAAGCTGCATGGTATCGCGAGTCTGGAGGCTTGTTCTTTGTTAAAGAAGTTTATTGCGGCAGCAATATTCGATTACAAAGTATAACAAATGAAATTACAGACAACCATTAAATCAAACTGTTCGCTTCGAAGTTCTCTTCCCACTGACTGGATTTGGGCGCCAAAACCACCACCTGACCTTGCTGGCCAATCCGAGGGTTCGACTCTCAGGACCAATCCCTATGGTCGCTACCTGACCCCCCCCCAGAACCCGAGGTACGGAATCTAGCAGGGAGCCGGATTTCGCGACCGGAACAAGTAAGGAGAGGGGCTGCAGGAACCACAGGGGCAGGGGGTCCCGGATCAGGTGGAACTGCAGGAGGATGGCCCCGCCGAGGCGGTTGGCCAACCAGGACAGGGCGGTCCTGATCCAAGTGCGCAGGTTTGAGCCTGGACACAGAGACAAGCTCCCTCCTGCTCCCAACATCCAAGGTGAAGGTGACCGTCCCTTTACGCAACACGCAGAACGGTCCTTCATAGACCCTCTGCAACGGGGAACGATGGGCATCCCTACGCAGAAACACAAATTCACAGTCCTTCAAGGCAGGCGGTTCGTGCACCATGGGACACCCGTGACGTGAAGTAGGAACCGGAGCTAGGGAACCCACTCGCGCCCGGAGTGATGCTAAAACCGACGGAACCGAGGGCTGCTGACCAGAGGACTCCGGAAGGAAATCCCCGGGCACTCTGAGTGGCGAGCCATATACCAGTTCCGCGGACGAAGTTCCGAAGTCCTGCTTAGGAGCAGTACGGATGCCCAAAAGGACCCAGGGGAGCTGGTCTACCCAGTCAGGGCCGTCCAGCCGCGCACTGAGGGCCGCCTTAAGTTGCCGGTGAAACCTCCCCACGAGCCCATTAGCCTGTGGATGGTACCATATAACATATAACCATATAACAATTACAGCACGGAAACAGGCCCGTTCGGCCCTACCAGTCCACACCAACCACTTTCTCTGACCTAGTCTCATCTACCTGCTCTCAGACCATAACCCTCCAATCCCCTCCCATCTATATACCTATCCAATTTACTCTTAAATAATAAAATTGAGCCTGCCTCCACCATTTCCACCGGAAGCTCATTCCATACAGCCACCACCCTCTGAGTAAAGAAGTTACCCCTCATGTTACCCCTAAACTTTTGTCCCTTAATTCTAAAGTTATGTCCCCTTGTTGGAATCTTCCCCACTCTCAAAGGGAAAAGCCTACACACGTCAACTCTGTCCGTCCCTCTTAAAATTTTTAAAACCTCTATCAAGTCCCCCCTCAACCTTCTACGCTCCAAAGAATAAAGACCCAACCTGTTCAACCTCTCTCTGTAGCTTAAGTGCTGAAACCCAGGCAACATTCTAGTAAATCTCCTCTGTGCCCTCTCCATTTTGTCGACATCCTTCCTATAATTTGGCGACCAGAACTGCACACCATACTCCAGATTCGGCCTCACCAATGCCCTGTATAATTTTAACATTACATCCCAACTTCTATATTCGATGCTCTGATTTATAAAGGCAAGCATACCAAACGCCTTCTTCACCACCCTATCCACATGAGATTCCACCTTCAGGGAACAATGCACAGTTATTCCCAGATCCCTCTGTTCCACTGCATTCCTCAATTCCCTACCATTTACCCTGTACGTCCTATTTTGATTTGTCCTACCAAAATGCAGCACCTCACACTTATCAGCATTAAACTCCATCTGCCATCTTTCAGCCCATCCTTCCAAAAGGCCCAAGTCTCTCTGTAGACTTTGAAAATCTACTTCATTATTAACTACACCACCTATCTTAGTATCATCTGCATACTTACTAATCCAATTTGCCACACCATCATCCAGATCATTAATGTAAATGACAAACAACAGTGGACCCAACACAGATCCTTGGGGCACTCCACTAGACACTGGCCTCCAACCTGACATACAATTGTCAACCATTACCCTCTGGTATCTCCCATTCAGCCATTGTTGAATCCATCTTGCAACCTCACTATTAATACCCAACGATTTAACCTTCTTAATCAACCTTCCATGTGGTACGCCGTGGTCAGTTGCAACCGGGAACCGTACAGCTCCGCTAGCATAGCCCAAAGGGTAGAGGTGAACTGGGACCCCCGGTCGGTGGTAATGACGGACGGAACACCGAAACGGGCCACCCAATGGAGGGCCAGGGCCCGGGCACAAGAGGCGGCAGAGGTGTCGGACAACGGGAAAGCCTCCGGCCAACGGGTAAACCGGTCAACCACCGTGAGTAGGTGAGTGTAGCCCCTAGAGGAAGGTAAAGGCCCAACTAAATTAACATGAATATGGACCGCAGGGACCGCAAACTCCTGCACCGGAGGTTGGACATGCCGGTGAACTTTAGCGGTCTGGCAGGGAACACAGGATCAGGCCCAAGCGGCTACTTGTTTCCGCAGGCCCTGCCACACAAACCTAGCAGCTACTAAGGCAGAGGTGGAGCGAATGGACGGGTGCGCCAGCCCATGAATGGCGTCAAACACCCAACGCTGAAGGGCGGCCGGCACCACCGGCCTAGGGCGGGGAAGGGAAACATCACACCAGACTTTTGTACCCGCAGGCCCACAAGCCACTTGGGCCAACTTCAACCCCAAAGTGGTGGACTGGTATGCTGAGGCAGTGTCTGCCAGGCGCTGTGCCTCCGCAAGCTCCTGGTGATCCACCTCGCATTCCACCGCTGAAATTGGGGGAACGGCTGGCCTGGACAGGGCATCAGCAACGGCATCAAGCTTACCCGCGACGTGGCGAACATCCGTGGTAAACTCTGAGATGGAAGTCAGGTGCCGTTGCTGGCGGGCCGACCATGGGTCAGACACTTTAGAAAAAGCGAAAGTCAACGGTTTGTGGTCCGTAAAGGCCACGAACGGGCGGCCTTCTAGAAAATACCTAAAGTGGTGGACAGCTAAATAGAGAGCCAGAAGCTCTCGGTCAAAGGCGCTATACTTCAGCTCAGCCGGATTAAGCTGTCGGCTGAAAAACGCCAAGGGCTGCCAACTGCCATCAACATGCTGTTCCAAAACCCCTCCCACCGCCACGTCTGACGCATCGACCGTCAGGGCCGTGGGGGCGGAGGCGCTTGGGTGGACGAGCATGGTGGCGTCTGCCAGAGCCACTTTAGCTGCCTCAAAGGCCGTCTCAGCGGCCGCCGACCACTCCAACTCGACAGGTTTGCCTGCGAGACACTGGAAGAGCGGACGCATGACCCGTGCCGCTGCCGGCACGAACCTGTGATAGAAATTCACCATTCCCACGAACTCCTGCAACCCTTTTACTGTGGTGTGTCGCGGGAAGGCACGAATCGCCTCCACCTTGTCAGGCAAAGGAGTGGCGCCGGCTGAGGTGATCTGGTGTCCTAAGAAATCAATAGAGGGGAGGCCAAATTGACACTTTGAGGGGTGGATGATGAGCCCGTGGTATTGAAGCCGCTTGAACACAGTCCGCAAATGGACCAGGTGTTTTCGCTCCGAGCGACTGGCGACCAGGATATCATCCAAATAAATGAAAACAAAAGACAATTCCCGACCAACATGGTCCATAAGCCGCTGGAAAGCCTGTGCCACGTTTTTCAAACCGAAAGGCATACGCAACCATTCGAACAACCCGAACGGAGTGATCATAGCAGCCTTTGGTACGTCTCCCGGATGCACAGGAATCTGGTGGTAGCCCCGCACCAAATCAATTTTGGAGAATACCACGGCACCTTCCAGCCCAGACGAGAAATCCTGGATGTGCGGTATGGGGTAGCGGTCTGCAGTGGTGACGGCGTTAAGACCCCGGTAATCTCCACATGGTCTCCACCCCCCAGATGCTTTGGAGACCATATGCAACGGAGAGGCCCACGGGCTGTCGGACCGACGGACAATGCCCATTTGTTCCATCTTCAGGAATTCTTCACCCGCTACCATTAGTTTGTCCGGCGGTAATCTCCGGGCCCGAGCGAAAACGGGGGGCCCCTCGGTGGGAATGTGATGGACAACGCCGTGCCGGGCAGAAGGGGCGTCGAAACGCTGAATGAGCAGCTCCGGAAACTCAGCCAGGACCGCAGCATACGGGTCGGAGGCCGCGGCAACGGCCTGGACAGTCGGGCTGGGCGGGGGTGGCAGGTGGTGGAGCAGCGGGCTCATCGCTGCTAGCGGAGGGTCGAAGGCCTTTACCTCGGACATCGGGAACTAGCGAAAAGGCCCAGAGGAAATCTGCGCCCAGGATCGCCTGACCGACTTCCGCGACGATAAACGACCATTCGTACGTGCGGGTGCCTAAATCCAGAGACATTGCCCGCGTACCATACGTGCGGATGGGGCTACCGTTAACCGCGATGAGGGTAGGCCCTCTCTTACCCGATCGGGCTTCGAGGTCAGTCGGCGGCACGATGCTTACTATGGCTCCCGTGTTGACCAAGAACTCTGTGTCCGTGAATCGATCTTGGACGTAGAGGTGTCGGTTCTGGCCAATCGCAACTGCCTCTATGTACGATCGGCCGAGGCATTTCCCGAGAAGGTGCAAGGTGAGCGGCAGTTGCGGGCTTCTCCACCCTATCGCAGATGATAATAACACCAGCCGCGCTTGTGCGGATCTTTTTGGCGGGGTTTTAGAGAAATGGCGGGAGTCGCGGCGCCATCTTGGTGCCGTTGCGGGCTGCCCGATGGTGCCGAGACCCTGTTGATCGACTATGTTTTTTCGATTTGGACGCCATGAGCGCATCGGCTTTCTCCGCGTATGCCACGGGGTCCTTAAAAGAACAATCCGTGAGCATAAGCCTAACATCTTCTGGAAGTTGCTCTCGGAATGCCTGCTCGAACATGAGGCAATCCTTGTGCTCACCTGCCAGCGCCAACATTTCAGCCATGAGGGTGGACGGCAGCTGATCTCCGAGATAAGCCTCTCAGCTCGATCATGCCTACTGAATCCGAAGGTTCGAAGCATGAGTACCTTCAGTGCCTCGTACTTGCCGTCTGCAGGAGGGGAGGTGATGAACTGCATCACACGCGCGGACGTCTCAGGCGGTAGGGCACTGACCAGGTAATAATACTTTGTCTCGTCCACCGAGATGTTTCTTAGGTGGAACTGAGCTTCCGCATGGGCAAACCAAAGGTGGGGTTGATGTGCCCAAAACGGAGGAAGATGAACGCTGACCGCGTTTAGCTGCGGTACGCCGGGCGTTAGAACCGAAGAAGGGGCGTCTTGTCCCGCCATGGTAGATGATCGGCTAGATCATGTCGGGGTCACCAATATGGCGAGTCTGGAGGCTTGTTCTTTGTTAAAGAAGTTTATTGCGGCAGCAATATTCGATTACAAAGTATAACAAACGAAATTACAGACAACCATTAAATCAAACTGTTCGCTTCGAAGTTCTCTTCCCACTGACTGGTTTTGGGCGCCAAAACCACCACCTGACCTTGCTGGCCAATCCGAGGGTTCGACTCTCAGGACCAATCCCTATGGTCGCTACAATGGTCACAGTAGTCATGTTTTAGTCATCTAAAAGATGCCTTCGACAGCATTAGAAATAATGGAGCATATGATTAACATCATCTTACAGCACCCACAGCTTTTCTTCAGTAAATATCAGACCATTTAGCAGAAACTAGTTAACTGTTTCATGGGGTCCGTTTGAAAATGCAGAGCCAGCTATTTTAGAAAATGTCTATATTGCTGCCAATGTCAATGGTGCACAGATTGGCCAAAAAGCTCTGTTTACATTGATGTTCAGGATAATAGCCTGCTAAGAAATGAAATATACTGTCTAATTCAACCAGGAGAAAGACAGATCATTAAGTATACAGCATGAATTATTGTAAAGTAACACCATAAATATAAGATATTAGTGCAAGATAAAATAACAGACATTTAACTCCTTTAAATCTGTCATGTTTTGCCTTCCTCTTTCTTCAATATCTAATTAAATGTAACATTTCAGAGGCTTTAGACAGACATGTGGATTTGCAGAGAATGGCGGGATAATGACCATTTGTAGACAGATGAGATTAGTTTATCTTGGCTCAATGTTAAGTATAAACATCGTGTTCCTCTGCTGTGCTGTTCTATGTTCTATGTTTTATCTCTAAATGTTCTTTCTTGAATCATTCATGCAAGACTCTCGGCTGCACCAATCTAGTCAGAGATCACTCACCTCAATGCCACCTGCAATCGATTACTCTCACTCCGCCTCTCCCTTTATCCTTAAACAACAGCAAGATCAATTTCTTGGGCTTGAACCAATCCTCTTGCCTGTTCCTAAAATAAGTGGAGACCTGCTTTCACTCATTATACCTATCCAGTCAGGCGACAGGTTTGCACGCACTCACCAGGCATATCTCAATGACAAAGTGCAATCCATTATTGCTCAGACATTGCATCCTATGGAGAAGACTCTCATACATCTCTGTCTATCAACTGAGCTTCAGATGTGGTCAAATGTGTCTGCCTCCCAACCGTGGCTTTGTTTTTCTTTAGAGAGAGTTGTTTCTTCATGTTTATTGCTGCACTCAGCTGCCTTGTGTAGAGATGAATGGTGTTGATTCGCAAATGGGACAGAACATAGCAGTATGGTCTGCATTCTGTGAATTGATTGATTGATAGATGTAGCTGGGAAACAGGCCCTTTGGCCCACAGAGTCCACTGACCATCGATCACCCGTTCACACTAGGTCCATGTCACCCACTGCACACTGGGGACAATGTACAAAAGTCGAAAAACCTTTAATCTGTATGTCTTTGAGATGCGGGAAGAATCTGGTTCAGTTGGAGGAAGTGAGTGGAACGTGTCAACTGCACACGGGCAGCACCAGAGGTCAGGATCCAACCTGGGTCAGAGGCAGCAGCACTGCCAGCTGCACCATGGAACCTCGATGGCACCACTTTCAAACCCCAAACTCCTTCATGTGTTCGGTTGGATGTAAAAGGATCACATCCAACTCAAATAATACTAGTTCTAGTAACTAACAACATGGGAAGGCCATGGAGGACATAGTTCAGTGGTGCAGGTGACAAACTGCTTAGAATTTCAGTTGTGAATTCGGGACATACGTTTACAGTATAACTTGTGTAACTCAGTGAACAGAACAATGGCACAAAAATGTCAGGGGTTTGCACTGTGGCAGTCAGTCATGATAGCCACACACACGATTCAACACTTGTCCAGCCGAACTGGGCTGCATTGATTCAGCTCACATAGCAATCAAATAATGCATAGAGAATCTAGTGTTAGCAACAATTCCACTGTAAACACCTGAGCAATTTAAAGTCATCCTCAAATCCTGGTTTGTTGGGGATTGAACAGGAAGTATGGGAGATCAGGCCACTTTCTTTCAAATCAGGCTGAGTGAGTACTTTCAGGGATTTAGTTTAGTTTAGAGATACAGCGCAGAAACAGGCCCTTCGGCCCACCGGGTCCGCGCCGACCAGCGATCCCCACACATTAACACTATCCTACACCCACTAGGGACAATTTGTACATTTCCCAAGTCAATTAACCTACAAACCTGTACGTCTTTGGAGTGTGGGAGGAAACCGAAGATCTCGGAGAAAACCCACGCAGGTCACGAGGAGAACGTACAAACTCCGTACAGACTGCACCCCTTAGTCGGGGTCAAACCCGGGTCTCCAGCGCTGTAAGGCAGTAGCTCTACCGCTGTGCCACCGTGACGCCATGTGACCTTTGTGTCTGTCATTGAGATGTGAGAGCTTTCTGTGCAAAGATTGATAGCTTTGGTAGTAATCCCACATGCCCCCAGCATGGCTGGGAGAGACAAGAGAGCACCCTGGCAAAAAGTAGCTCAACGAAGAATGGAGAAGCATTCTAACCAGAAGAACTTTCCTCCAAGTGCACTCAAACAGCAGAGGCCACATGAACACCGGATTGTGCAGCATTCACAGTGTGTCAGTGTGGTCATCACTGAGATCTACAGCTTCAGGACCATGCATGGACCACTCTACCATGAAGATGTACATGGTCTTCAATGCCTTTCCCTTTGGATTATAGTACAGCAGGAAAAGCAGGCAGCAGCCACCTCTCTCAGCTTGTACTGAGGGGACACACTTTCTAAAGACATATACACCGATCAGCCAAAACATTGTGAGCTGATGAGCCAAAACATTATGACCACCTGCCTAATACGCTGTTGGTCCTCCGTGTGCAGCCCCATACGCAGCAGGGTGCGATGCACTGTGTATTGTGACACATTCCTCCCGTGACCACCATTAACATTTTCTGTGACTTGTGCCACAGTCGACCTTCTGTCGGTTCGGACCAGACGGGATAGCCTTCGTTGCCCTCGCGCATCGATGAGCCTTGGGCGCCCAACACCCTGTCTGTCGCCAGTTTGTGGTTTGTCCCTCCTCGGACCACTGTCGGTAGGTACTCACCACTGCTGACCGGGAGCACCCCACAAGCCTTGCCGTTTCAGAGATGCTCTGACCCAGTCGTCTGGCCATAACAATTTGGCCCTTGTCAAAGTCGCTCAGGTCTTTACTCCTGCCCATTTCTCCTGCATCCAACACATCAACTTCAAGAACTGACTGTTCACTTGCTGCCTAATATATCCCACCCCTTGACAGGTGCCATTGTAACAAGATAATCAATGTGATTCACTTCGCCTGTCAGTGGTCATAATGTTTTGGCTGATTGATGTATGTTGCTCACAATGTGGTGTTCTCTAGATTAGGGAAATTAAACCCAGAGAGGGTGAGAGATCTGCAGAATATTTCCATTCAGACCACAATGAGCTTTCAGTTCCTTTATTTCTCACTCTGAGCTCCCTGTCTTTCATTTCATCCACGATTTCAACCCACCATCTCCGATTCATTGACCTCCCTGACTTACGGATCACTGCAAATTCACTGCTGTGTTCAAGACACCATTATCATATAACAACTACAGCATGGAAACAGGCCTGTCCGGCCCTACCAGTCCACGCCGACCACTCTCCCTGACCTAGTCTCATCTACCTGCACTCAGACCATAACCCTCTAATCCCCTCTTATCCATATACCTATCCAATTTACTCTTAAATAATAAAATCGAGCCAGCCTCCACCACTTCCACCGGAAGCCCATTCCATACAGCCACCACCCTCTGAGTAAAGAAGTTACCCCTCATGTTACCCCTAAACTTTTGTCCCTCAATTCTGAAGCTATGTCCCCTTGTTGGAATCTTCCCCACTCTCAAAGGGAAAAGCCTACCCACGTCAACTCTGTCCGTCCCTCTCAAAATTTTTAAAACCTCTATCAAGTCCCCCCTCAACCTTCTACGCTCCAAAGAATAAAGACCCAACCTGTTCAACCTCGCTCTGTAGCTTAAGTGCTGAAACCCAGGCAACATTCTAGTAAATCTCCTCTGTACCCTCTCCATTTTGTCGACATCTTTCCTATAATTTGGCGACCAGAACTGCACACCATACTTCAGATTCGGCCTCACCAATGCCCTGTACAATTTTAACATTACATCCCAACTTCTATACTCGATGCTCTGATTTATAAAGGCAAGCATACCAAATGCCTTCTTCACCACCCTATCCACATGAGATTCCACCTTCAGGGAACAATGCACAGTTATTCCCAGATCCCTCTGTTCCACTGCATTCCTCAATTCCCTACCATTTACCCTGTAGGTTGGAGGCCAGTGTCTAGTGGAGTGCCCCAGGGATCTGTGTTGGGTCCACTGTTGTTTGTCATTTACATTAATGATCTGGATGATGGTGTGGCAAATTGGATTAGTAAATAATAATAATAATTATTATTATTATTTTGATTAATTTTGATTTGTCCTACCAAATTTTGATTTGTCCTACCAAAATGCAGCACCTCACACTTATCAGCATTAAACTCCATCTGCCATCTTTCAGCCCACCCTTCCAAAAGGCCCAAGTCTCTCTGTAGACTTTGAAACTCTACTTCATTACTAACTACACCACCTATCTTAGTATCAGCTGCATATTTATCATCCCAAAACTTCATCCTCAACATTGATGGTCTCCCAGTATCCACCTCCTCTCACATCCGGAATCTTGGAATCATCTTTGATCAAACCTTCTCCTTCGACAAACACATCAAACACATCACAAAGACAGCCTTCTTCCACCTCAAAAACATTGCCCGTCTCCGTCCATCACTCTCCTCCACAGCTGCAGAAACCCTCATCCACGCCTTCATCACCTCCCGTCTGGACTACTGCTACAGCCTCCTTTATGGCGCACCCTCAAAAATCATCAGTAAACTTCAATACATTCAAAACTCCGCTGCCCGTCTACTCACCCACACCCCGATCCGTGACCATATCACCCCCGTCCTTTACAAACTCCACTGGCTCCCCATTCCCCAGAGAATCCAGTACAAAATCCTCCTCATAACCTACAAAGCCCTCCATAACCTGGCCCCATCCTACCTGACCGACCTCCTCCACAGGCACACTCCCACCTGCACCCTCCGCTCTGCTGCTGCCAATCTCCTATCCCCCCACATCCGGACCAAACTCAGATCCTGGGGGGACAGGGCTTTCTCCATCGCTGCTCCCACCCTATGGAACTCACTACCTCAAACCGTCAGAGACTCCTCCACACTCACCACATTCAAAACATCGCTGAAGTCTCACCTGTTCAGTACTGCCTTCAACCACTGAAGGTCACCTCACCTTCTGTCTCCTTTCTCTGTTCGTTTACTTATTTACTTATTTATCTATTTATTCATTTCCCTATGTTCTCTAAATCTCTGTAAAGCGTCTTTGAGTATATGAAAAGCGCTATATAAATAAAATGCATTATTATTATTATTATTATTATTTACTAATCCAATTTGCCACACCATCATCCAGATCATTAATGTAAATGACAAACAACAGTGGACCCAACACAGATCCCTGGGGCACTCCACTAGACACTGGCCTCCAACCTGACATACAATTGTCAACCATTACCCTCTGGTATCTCCCATTCAGCCATTGTTGAATCCATCTTGCAACCTCACTATTAATACCCATCGATTTAACCTTCTTAATCAACCTTCCATGTGGAACCTTGTCAAATGCCTTACTGAAGTCCATATAGACAACATCCACAGCCTTGCCCTTATCAATTTCCCTGGTAACCTCTTCAAAAAATTCAAGAAGATTAGTCAAACATGACCTTCCAGGCACAAATCCATGTTGACTATTTCTAATCAGGCCTTGTTTGTCCAAATAATTATATATATTGTCCCTAAGTATCTTTTCCATTAATTTTCCCACCACAGACGTCAAACTAATAGGTCTATAATTGCTAGGTTTACTTTTAGAACCTTTTTTAAACAAAGGCACAACATGCGCAATGCACCAATCTTCCGGCACCATCCCCGTTTCTAATGACGTTTCAAATATTTCCGTCATAGCCTGCCTTCTCCACCTGACCCAATACATCGACCTCACCCCGACTGATGAAGCTGAACATAAGCTCGAGGGCAGCACCTTAGTTTTCCACAGCACACAGCACCCTTCAGACCAATAAAATGCTTCTGCAGGTTTTGGAAGATTTGTATACGAAGGAACTACAGATGCTGGTTTACACCGAAGACAGTCACAAAATGCTGGAGTAACTCAGCGGGACAGGCAGCATCTCTGGAGAGAAGGAATGGGTGAGGTTGCAGGTCCTCCATCTACGCCGCATCTGTGCCCAAGATGAGGTGTTCCCTACTAGAACATCCGAGATATCCTCATTCTTTAGGGAACGGGGTTCCCTTCTATCATAGATGATGCCCTCAATAGGGTCTCCTTGCACCCCCGCAGCTCCACCCTTGTTCCCCTTCCCTCTAGTCGCAGCATCCTATCACCCTTTCACCCCATCAGCCTTCATATACTACACATAGTCCTCTGACATGTTCACCACCTCCAACGGAATCCCACCACTAGCCATATCTTCCCATCCCCAGCCATTCCCCCATTCCACAGAGACCATTCCCTTCGTAATTCCCTGGTCAACTCATCCCTTCCCATCCACACCACCCCTCATCATTAGTTTTTTGCATATCTTTCATTCATTTGTTCTACATCTCACTATCATTGATAGACACAAAATGCTGGAGTAACACAGTATCTCTGAATAGAAGGAATGGGTGACATTTTGGGTCAAGATGCTTCTTCAGACTGAGAGTCAGTGGAGCAGGAGACAGAGTTAAGGAAGTGTAAAGTGTGAAAACGAGACATCAAAGGGGATGTGGTTTAAGGAAAATGTAGAATAGATCATTGTTAGCTGGGAGAAGGTGACAACGAAGAATACAGAGATAAAATTAAATCAGAGGGACAGTCAGACTGGTCGGAGAACTAGGAAGCGGAGGGATGGAGAGAGAAGGAAAGCAAGGGTTCCTTGAAGTTAGAGAAGTCAATGTTCATACCGCTGAGCTGTAAGCTGCCCAAGCAAAATATCAGGTGCTGTTCCTCCAATTTGTGTTGGGTCTCACTCTGACTATGGAGGAAGCCCAGGACAGAAAGGTCAGTGTGGGAATGGGAGGGGGAGTAAAAGTGTTTAGCAACCGGGAGATCAGGCAGGTCTAAGTTTACCTTATTGTTTTCACTAACTGTAGTAGGAAATCTTCGCTGTATCAAATCCTCTTATAATGATGGCATATGTTATTTGTTTTCCTAATACCTTACTGCACCTGCATGTTGACTTTCAATGACTTGTGTAGGAGGACACCTGGAGCCATCAAAAACAAAAAAAGGCAATCTAACAAAAAAATATGCCTTGTTCTAGTTATTTGTGGACATAGTAGAAACTGCAGAACTAAATTATTTCCTTCTTGGCTCATTTTCTAATTTCTCCATTTTTTATTTCTCCATTTGACTTTCCTCAAATTGATTCCTAATTTCCTTTTGATTTTGGCTTCTGATTGCAGCTATTATTTCAATAAATCTCATATGCTTTGTTCATATTTGAACTGTTTCTGAATTATATTCTCCAAAGCAGCTGCAAAGCACAAGGCGTTCTTCATTTTACCTCAGGCATGGTTCAGATCAATCTACTCGTTAATCTTGTTGTAGGAAGGAACTGCAGACACTGGTTTAACCCGAACACTGAAACAAAATGCTGGAGTAACTCGGCGGGACAAGCAGCATCGAGAGAGAGAGAGAGAGAGAGAGAAAGAGAGAAGGAAAGGGTGACGTCCAGACCCTTCTTCGACTTTGCACGAGATGCTGCCTGTCCTGCTGAGTTACTCCAACACTTTGTGTCTATACTCATTACTCTTTCTTGATAAGAAAGAAGAAATACCAATGATCTTTTGTTACTGCTGCTGAGGTCCAGAAAATCCTTCTGACAGTTTCAAAGAAGATAAAAGATCCAAAGCCAAAGCGATAGAAAGATTCTAAGGGGAATAGGAGGCAACCGTGGCTGACATGGGAAGTTAGGGATGGAATAAAACTAAAAGAAAAGATGTTATAACACAGCAAAGAGTAGCAGGAAGCCAGAGGATTGGGAAACTTTCATAGGACAACAGAAGGTAACAAAACGGGCAATACGGGCTGAAAAGATGAAGTACGAGGGGAAGCTGGCCAAGAATATAAAGAAGGACAGTAAAAGCTTCTTTAGAAGAGAAAAAGAGTAGCAAAGTCAAATGTGGGTCCCTTAAAGGCAGACACGGGTGAAATTATTATGGGTAACAAAGAAATGGCAGAAGAGTTGAACAGGTACTTTGGATCTGTCTTCACTAAGGTAGACACAACCAATCTCCCAGATGTACTAGAGGACAGAGGAACTAGAGGGGTAGAGGAAATGAAAGAAATTTGCAATAGGCAAGAAATAGTATTGGGTAGCCTGATGGGACTGAAGGTTGATAAATCCCCAGGGCCTGATGGTCTGCATCCCAGGGTACTCAGGGAGGTGGCTCTAGAAATAGTGGACGCATTGGTGATCATTTTCCAATGTTCAATAGATTCAGGATCAGTTGCTGTGGATTGGAGGGTAGCTAATGTTATCCCACTTTTCAAGAAAGGAGCGAGAGAGAAAACGGGGAATTACAGACCAGTTAGCCTGACATCGGTGGTGGGGAAGATGCTGGAGTCAATTATTAAAGAGGTAATAATGGTGCATTTGGATAGTAGTAAAAGGATAAGTCCAAGTCAGCATGGATTTATGAAGAGGAAATCATGCTTGACTAATCTCCTGGAATTTTTTGAAGATGTGACAAGTAAAATGGATGAAGGGGAGCCAGTGGATGTAGTGTATCTAGACTTTCAGAAAGCCTTTGATAAGGTCCCACACGAGAGATTGGTGAGCAAAATTAGAGCACATGGTATTGGGGGTAGGGTGTTGACATGGATAGAGAATTGGTTGGCAGACAGGAAGCAAAGAGTAGGAGTAAACGGGTCCTTTTCAGAATGGCAGGCAGTGGCGAGTGGAGTGCCGCAAGGCTCGGTGTTGGGGCCGCATCTGTTTACCATATATATTAATGATTTGGAAGAGGGAATTAGAAACAACACTAGCAAGTTTGCAGATGACACAAAGCTGGGTGGCAGTGTGAACTGCGAAGAGGATGTTAGGAGGTTGCAGGGTGACCTGGACAGGTTGTGTGAGTGGGCAGATGCGTGGCAGATGCAGTATAATATAGATAAATGTGAGGTTATCCACTTTGGTTGCAAAAACAAGGAGGCAGATTATTATCTCAATGGTGTCAGGTTAGGTAAGGGGGAAGTGCAGCGAGACCTGGGTGTCCTTGTACACCAGTCACTGAAAGTTGGCGTGCAGGTACAGCAGGCAGTGAAGAAAGCTAATGGCATGTTGTCCTTCATAACGAGAGGATTTCAGTATAGGTGTAAAGAGGTTCTTCTGCAATTGTATAGGGCCCTGGTAAGACCACATCTGGAGTATTATGTACAGTTTTGGTCTCCTAATTTGAGGAAGGACATCCTTGTAATTGTGGTAGTGAAGCGTAGGTTCACGAGATTGATCCTTGGGATGGCGGGACTGTCAAATGAGGAAAGATTCAAAAGTCTAGGCTTGTATTCACTGGAGTTTAGAAGGATGAGAGGGGATCTTATAGAGACATATAAAATTGTAAAAGGACTGGACAAGCTAAATGCTCCCAATGTTCCCAATGTTGGTCGAGTCCAGAACCAGGTGCCACAGTCTTAGAGTAAAGCAGAGGCCATTTAAAACTGAGGTGAGAAGGAACTTTTTCATTCAGAGAGTTGTGAATTTGTGGAATTCACTGCCATAGAGGGCAGTGGTGGACAATTCACTGGATGGATTTAAGAGAGAGTTAGATAGTGCTCTAGGGGCTTGTGGAATCATGGGATATGGGGAGAAGGCAGGCACGGGTTATTGATTGTGGATGATCAGCCATGATCACAATGAATGGCGGTGCGTACAGGCTCGAAGGGCCGAATGGCCTCTTCTTGCACCTATTTTCTATGTTTCTATGTTTCTATATATTATTCATAGAAACATGGAAACCATTAACTAACTTTAACTCAGATGTCAAACCAATCTACAGGTTTATCCCGGTGTGCTATCGTTGGCATTTATACCTTTATCATCTAATGTGTGTTACTGAAGTAACTTAGCTGGGAATATATCAACTGAGAATTCATCAGCCACGATGGCACACACAAGATGTTGCAACCTTCACTGTTTTCCTCATTAGATAAAAGTTATCACAAGTTTTTGGAAGAGATGAATAAGAGGGTTGACAGGAAAACGTTCCTGATGGTGAGCTGGCCTGGAAAGTGAGACCAGTTAGCGACCAGGTGAACCAATTCTATACAAAATTGGTTTGGTGGTAGGAGTCAGATGGACGTGTTTCTATGCTGCAACACACCTATATGGCTCTATGACTCATTTCCAAGCCAGTTCCTGAACTAATTGAATTTTTGACTAAAGATAGACACAAAAATCTGAAGTAACTCAGCTGGTCAGACAGCATCTCTGGGAAAAGGAATGGGTAACGTTTCGGGTTAGAACCCTTCTACAGACTGAGACTCGCAACGTCACCTATTCCTTTTTCCAGAGATGCTGTGTGAGAAGCTGAGTTACTCCAGATTTTTGCGTCTATCTTCGGTATAAACCAGCATCTGCATTTCCTCCCTACACACTTTCTGGACTCCTTGTTTTGATGCACCAGTGATTCTTTTTTTGGTGGATGATATCGCCACAGGACAGTTATTGTGTTTTTCTATCTGATAGTTTTTCCAGGCATTTTCAATGATATTCAAGAGCAATTGCAATGTTATTTCTGGTGGTGCTTTGCTTTCCTAAACCAGTGTCACAGACTGCATTAGATCATTTCCATTCCTCCCACATGCACACTTCCCGTCACTGACTGCACTGTCCTGAATATTCAGCTGTAATCAGTGCTGTAGCTGTTCCACTGCATCAGTGGAAGCTGAGGCCCACCCGGAGCCAGGCCTCTCCTGCCAGGTCAAGATGTTGCAGGAAAAATGTTCCCAATGTTGGGGGAGTCCAGAACCAGGGGCCACAGTCTAAGAATAAAGAGGAGGCCATTTAAAACTGAGGTGAGAAAAACCTTTTTCACCCAGAGAGTTGTGAATTTGTGGGATTCTCTGCCACAGAGGGCAGTGGAAGCCGATTAACTGGATGAATTTAAAGGAGAGTTAGATAGAGCTCTAGGGGGTAGCGGAATCAAGGGATATGGGGAGAAGGCAGGCACAGGTTACTGATTGTGGATGATCAGCCATGATCACAATGAATGGCGGTGCTGCTGGCTCGAAGGGCCAAATGGCCTCCTCCTGCACCTATTTTCTACGTTTCTATGTCAGAAAGGTTTTTCCATGGTCAGTAACTGTTATAGACCACCAAAAAAATAATCAAAATCAGTTTCAAACAAAATGCATTAATTCGCAAATATAGTAACTCCAATTAAAACAAAATTATAGGAAAACATGGAGGCACAAGGAACTGCGGATGCTGGTTTACAAAACAAAGACACAAAGTGCTGGAGTAATTCAATGGATCAGACAGCATCTCTGGAGAACGTGGATAGGTGACATGTTAGGTCGGAACTTTCTCCAGACTGAACCCGACCTGAAATGTTGCCTGTCCATGTTACCCAGAGCTGCTACTTGACCCGTTGAGTTACTACAGCACTTCATGTCTTCTTTTGCAAGAAACCTTCTTTCCATTTTTAGTGAAGTTTAGTGACCCCATTTGAAAGGGCCGTGCTCAATGCACCACCTATACTTGCTGTAAGTCTGCATGGATGTTCATGTTCTTCCGATATAAGTCCTCCCCCGTTAGGGTTGACAACTGTTCCCTACTACCCGGGACATCCCGTATTTTGGGCTAAAATAGTTTGTCCCGTACGGGACTGCCCTTGTCCCATATTAGTAGGGGTGCCAACTTCCTCACTCCCAAATACTGTACAAAGGGTGACGTCACCGCCCCACGCCCCACGTGACCTCACCCAGCCAGCGGCCATGTGCTCCCGCTTCACCAATGGCTGCCGCCCAGGCCGGGTGGCGGGTTACTATGCAACCTCCGTTAGGCAGCGCCTGGGCCTACAGTGTCCGGGACTACAGCGCTCCCTGAGACTACAGTGTCGGGGCCTACAGCGCCGTCCGGGCCTAATACGGTACAAGGGCGGTCCCGTACGGGACAAACCAATTTAGCCCAAAATACGGGACGTCCCAGCTAATACGGGACAGTTGGCAACCCTAGGTTGAGACCCTTCTTCAGAGTCTATTCCTTTTTTCCAGATATGTTGTCTGACCTACCGAGTTGCTCCAGCTTTTTGTGCCGCTGGCTGGGTGAGGTCACGAGGGGCGTGGGGCAGTGACATCATCCTTTGTCCTGTATTTGGTAGTGAGGAAGTTGGCAACCCGATGTCCAACTTGTGGACATCCTGTTCCATATGAACAGGCGTTTGGCAGGCCCGTGGGATGGATGGGGATGGGCTTGCCAGGTGCTGCGGGGGAACTGGCATCTTGTGCCGGATTAGATTAGGGCATTTCCCTGTGCCTTCTCCTCCCATCCCCACCCCTGTTCCCTTGGGAACTTGATCAAGCTGAGCAGAGCTAGGAATACTGTCAGTGAAACCACTCGTCACACGCCTGCCCGCGCTCTCATCACAGGTGTTTTTATGATCCTCTCCCACACAATGCTCTTGTTCAATGCCACGTATGAACAGTTCAGATAAGGATCATAAGTTCACAAGTCACAGGAGCAGAACTAGCCCATTAGGTCCATCAAGTGCACTCTGCCATTCAATCATGGCTGATCCAACTTTCCCTCACCATCCCATCCTCCTGCCTTCTCCCCTGCCTTCTAACCTTTGACACGCTTACTACTCAAGAAACTGTCAATCCCCACTATAAAAATACCCAAAGACTTAGCCTACACAGCTGTCTGTGGTAATAAAATCCACAGATTCACTACCCTCTGGTTAAAGAAATTCCTCCTCATCTCCTTTCGAAAGATGCATCCTATTTAGTTTAGTTTAGTTTAGTTTAGTTTAGTTTAGTTTAGTTTAGTTTAGTTTAGTTTAGTTTAGTTTAGTTTAGAGATACAGCGTGGAAACAGGCCCTTTCGGCCTACCGGGTCTGCGCCGACCAGCGATCCCCGCCCATTAACACTATCCTACACACATTAGGGACAATTTTTACATTTACCAAGCCAATTAACCTACAAACCTGCACGTCTTTGGAGTGTGGGAGGAAACCGAAGATCTTGGAGAAAACCCACACAGGTCACGGGAAGAACATACAAACTCCATACAGGCAGCACCCGTAGTCGGGATGGAACCCGGGTCTCTGGCGCTCAATTCGTTGCAAGGCGGCAACTCTACCACTGCGCCACCGTGCCATCCTATTCTGAGGCTATTTTATTCTGAGGCTGTGCCGTCTGGTTCTGATTCTCCCACAATGGAAAAACCCTCTCCATATCCACTCTATTCAGCCCTTTCATTACTTGTTAAGTTTCAACGAGATCCCTCCTCATCCTTCTAAACTCCAGTGAGTACATGCTCAGTGACGTCAAATGCTCATCATATGTTAACCACATTAACCCCGGGATCGTTCTCGTAAATCCCTCCAGGCCCCCACCAGCGGCAGCACATCCCTCCCCAGGTACGGGACTCAAACCTGTTCACAATACCCCAAATGTGGTCTGACAGTGCCTAATAATGTCTCTGCAATACATCCATGCTTTTATATTCTAGTCCTCTCAAAATGAATGCTAACATTGCATTTGCCTTCCTAACGACCAATTCAACCTATAAATTAATCAGAGAGCAGGGAAAAAGGGGAGGGGGTGTTGCAGTATTAATCAAAGAATCTATTTCCGCTGTAAGAAGGGATGACATATTAGCGGGTTCCTCAAATGAGGCTATTTGGGTGGAATTGAGAAATAGAAAAGGGGCATGCACCTTATTGGGTGTATACTACAGACCCCCAAACAGTCAGAGGGAAATAGAAGAACATATTTGTAGGCAAATCTCGGGGGGGTGTGAAAACAACAGGGTAGTAATAGTAGGGGATTTCAACTTCCCGAATATTGATTGGGATAGCCAAAGTGTCAAGGGCCCAGAGGGTGCAGAGTTCCTAAGGGTCATCCAGGAGGGCTTTTTGAGCCAATATGTTGAAAGTCCAACAAGGGAGGGGGCGGTATTGGACTTAATCTTGGGAAATGAGGCCGGACAGGTGGCTGAAGTGTCAGCAGCAGAGCACTTTGGTGACAGTGATCACAATTCAGTGATATTTAAGGTGGTAATGGAAAAGGATAAAGAGGGACCAGAGGGAAAATTTCTAAATTGGGGCAAGGCCGATTTTAATCTGATAAGGCAGAAGTTGGCCCTGGTGGACTGGGATCAGCTTCTCGTGGGGAGGACCGCATCAGAACAGTGGGAGTTATTCAAAGGAATAATGGATAAAGTACAGAGGAAGCATGTTCCCCTAAAGTTTAAGGGTGGGACAAACAAGTCCAAAGAACCTTGGATGTCGAACGATATAGTAGGATTGATTCGAAAAAAAAGGGGGGCTTTTGGAAGGCATAAAGAACTTAAGGCACAGGCATCATTAGAGGAATACAGAAGGTGTAGGGCGGTTCTTAAAAAAGAGATTAGGAGAACAAAAAGTGGCCATGAGATAGCACTAGCGGGCAAAATAAAAGAAAATCCCAAAGTGTTCTATAAGTATATCAAGGGTAAGAGGATAACGAGGGAAAGAGTGGGGCCCATCAGGGACCATAGTGGAAAGCTGTGTGTGGAGCCAGAGGATGTAGGAGATGTTTTAAATGATTTTTTTGCATCTGTTTTTACGAGGGAGGAGGGCGATGCGGACTTAGAAATGGAGCAGGAGGGTTGTGATGTTCTTGAGCATATTGCTATTGACAGGGAGTCGGTGCTGGAGGCTCTGGCAGGCTTCAAAGTGGATAAGTCTCCGGGCCCTGACGAGATGTATCCCAGGATGCTGAGAGAGGCAAGGGAGGAGATTGCGGGGGCTCTGGCACAAATTTTCAGAGCCTCTCTTGCAACAGGGGATGTACCGGAGGACTGGAGGATAGCTAATGTGGTGCCATTATTTAAAAAGGGCAGTAGGGATAAACCTGGGAACTACATGCCGGTGAGTCTGACATCGGTGGTGGGGAAGCTGCTAGAAAAGATTCTGAGGGACAGAATCAGTCTTCACTTGGAGGATCAAGGGTTAATTAAGGATAGTCAACATGGCTTTGTTAAGGGAAGGTCGTGTCTGACTAACTTGATTGAATTTTTTGAAGGGGTGACCAAGGAGGTAGATGGGGGTAGTGCAGTGGATGTGGTATACATGGATTTCAGTAAGGCTTTTGACAAAGTCCCACACAGGAGACTAGTCAAGAAGGTAAGAGCCCATGGGATCCAGAGCACCTTGGCAAAATGGATAAAAAACTGGCTTAGTGACAGAAGGCAGAGGGTGATGGTAGAAGGGTGCTTCTGTGACTGGAGGCCGGCCGGTGTCCAGTGGGGTGCCGCAGGGATCGGTGTTGGGTCCCTTACTGTTTGTAATCTACATTAATGATCTGGATGTCAACGTACAGGGCATGATCAGCAAGTTTGCAGATGACACAAAGTTAGGGGGGGTGGTGAATAGCGAGGAAGGGATCTGCAAGCTGCAGGAAGATATAGGTGAGATGGTCAGATGGGCGGAGCAGTGGCAGATGGAATTTAATCCTGAAAAGTGCGAGGTGATGCACTTTGGTAGAAATAACTTGGAGAGGGAGTACACCATGAATGGAAGGACCCTAGGGAAGACAGGGGTACAGAGGGACCTTGGAGTACAGGTACACAAGTCCTTGAAGGCAGCAGGACAGGTGGATAGGGTGGTTAAAAAGGCATATGGGTTACTGGCCTTCATTAGCCGGGGCATCGAATATAAAAGTAGGGGGGTAATGATGGAATTGTACAGAACACTGGTGAGGCCGCAGCTGGAGTATTGTGTACAGTTCTGGTCACCACATTATAGAAAGGATGTGATAGCTTTGGAGAGGGTGCAGAGGAGATTCACCAGGATGCTGCCAGGGATGAAGGGCCTCGGCTATGAGGAGAGACTGAGCAGACTGGGGTTGTTTTCCCTGGAGCAGAGAAGGCTGAGAGGGGACATGATCGAGGTGTACAAGATCATGAGGGGCATGGATAAGGTAGATGGCGGGGAACTTCTTCCACTGGTGGAAGGTTCAACAACGAGGGGACATAGATACAGGGTAAGGGGAGGGAGGTTTTGGGGGGATGTGAGAAAGAACTTTTTCACCCAGAGGGTGGTTGGAGTCTGGAACTCACTGCCTGGGGTGGTGGTGGAGGCGGGAACACTCACAATGTTTAAGAGGCATTTGGATGGGCACTTGAAATGCTACAACATTCAGGGCTACGGTCCAAATGCGGGAAAATGGGATTAAAATTAGACTGTGTTTGGTAACGGGCGGCGCGGACACGATGGGCCGAAGGGCCGAAGGGCCTCTTTCTGTGCTGTAGGACTCTATGACTCTATGACTATGTGTAGGGAAAAAAACTGCAGATGCTGGTTTAAATCGAAGGTACACACAAAACGCTGGAGTAACTCAGCGGGACAGGCAGCATCTCTGGAGAGAAAGAATGGGCTTTCCCTGCTTTCCCTCTCTATCCCCTCACCCTTCCCAGTTTTCCCATGTCTTTCTGTCTCTGACTACATCCTATCTTTGTCCCTCCCCCTCCCCTGACATCAGGCAAGGGTCTCGACCCGAAATGTTACCCATTCCTTCTCTCCTGAGATGCTGCCTGTCCCACTGAGCATTTTGTGTCTGCAAATTAATCTTCTGGGAATCCTGCACCAGCACTCCAAGTTCCTTTGCCCCTCTGATTTCTGAGCCCTCTCCCCATTTAGAAAATAGTCTACGCCTTTATTCCTACTGCCAAAGTGCATGACTGAACACCTTGTTATGCTGTGTCCATCTGCCACTTCTTTGCTCACTCTCCAAACCTGTCTAGGTCCTTTCCAGACTTCCTTCTTCCTCTATTACCTGCCTCTCCACCTATCTTTATAGCATCCACAAACTTGACCACCAAGCTGATCATCCAAATCATTAATAAACAGTGGGAAAAGTAGCGGAACCAACACCGACCCTTGCAGAGCAAATCCAACTCCATTTACAAATTTCCAGACGACACTACCGCAGTGGGCCGGATACCAAATAATGATGAGAGGGAGTACAGGGGGGAGATTGAGAACCTCATGACCTGGTGCCAAGACAACAACCTTTTTGTCAATGGCAGCAAGACAAAAGTGATTGTGATCAACTTCAGGAAGCATACAAACATAGAAACATAGAAAATAGGTGCAGGAAGAGGCCATTTGGCCCTTCATTGTGATCATGGCTGATCCTTCTCCCCATACCCCTTGATTCCACTAGCCCCTAGAGCTCTATCTAACTCTCTTTTAAATTCATCCAGTGAATTGGCCTCCACTGCCCTCTGTGGCAGAGAATTCCACAAATTCACAACTCTTTGGGTGAAAAAATTCCTTCTCACCTCAGTTTTAAATGCCCCCCCCCCTTTATTCTTAGACTGTGGCCCCTGGTTCTGGTTCCCAACAACTCTCACCAACTTCTACAGATGCGCCGTAGAGAGCATTTTATCAGGATGCATCACAGCATGGTTTGGGAACAGCTCCATCCAAGACCGCAAGAAATGGTAGAGAATTGTGGACACAGCCCAGACCGTCACACAAACCAACCTCCCTTCCATTGACTCCATCTACTCTTCACGCTACCTCAGCAAGGCCAGCAGCCCAGACCATCGCACAAACCAACCTCCCCTCCATTGACTCCATCTGCACTTCACGCTACCTCGGCAAGGCCAGCAGCATAATCAAGGACCAGTCTCACCCTGGACACTCCCTCTTCTCCCCTCCCCCATCAGGAAAGAGGTACAGAAGTGTGAAAAGGCCCACCTCCAGATTCAGGGACAGTTTCTTCCCAGCTATTATCCGGCAACTGAACCATCTGATCATGAACAGTCCTGACCTACCATCTACCTTTAATTGGACTTTACTGGACTTTATCTTGCACGGTGTTATTCTCTTTACCCCTATCTGTACACTGTGAACAGCTTGATTGTAATCATGTATAGTCTATCTACTGCCTGGAGAGCAGGCGACAAAAAGCCTTTCACTGTACCTCGGTACATTGGAGAATAAACTCAACTAAACTAAACTCAACTAAACTAAAAATCACCACTGGTCACCGGCAGCCAACCAGAAAAAAGTACATTATCTTCCCACTCTTTGCCTTCTGCCATTCAGTCAATCCTTTATTCTTGCTAATATCTTTCCTCTAAACCATAGGCTCTCATCTTGTTTAGCAGCCTCACATGCGGCATTTTATCAAAGGCCTGAAAATCCAAGTACAACATCCACTGGCCCTCCTTTGTCTATCCTGCTATTTACTTCCTCAAAGAATTTCAACAGATTGTCAGGCAAGACCTCCCCATCAGAAAACCATGCTGACTTAGGCCTATTTTATCATGTCCTTCTAAGTACGCTGAACTTATCTTTAATAATGGACATCTGACCAACCACTGAAGTCAGGCTAACAAGTCTATATATCACTCCCTTCTTGAACAGGGAGTAAATGCAATTTTCCAATCCTCTGGGCCCACTCCTGACTCTTGAAAGATTGCTGCCAATGCCTCCACAATCTCTAAAGCCACCTCTTTCAGAACCCTGGGGTGTAGTCCATCTGGCCCAGGTGACATATCCTCCTTCAGACCTTTCAGCTTCCCAAGCCACCTTCTCCTTAGTAATAGCAACTCCACTAACCTGCCCCTTGACTCTCTTGAATTTCCAGCACGTTACTGGTGTCTTCCTCTGTGAAGACTGATGCAAAAAAGTTATTCATTTCCTCTGCCATTTCTTCATTCCCCATTATCACTTCTCCAGGATCATTTTGCAGTGGTCCAATGTCCACTCTTGCCTCTCTCTTACTCTTTATATATCTGAAGAAACTGTTGCTATTTTCTTTTAGATTATTGGCTAGTTTCATATTTCATCTTTTCCCCCCTTATTGTATTTTTAGTTACCTTCTGTTGGTTTTCAAAAGCTTCCCAATCCTCTAGCTTCCCACGAATCTTTGCAATGTTATATGCCTTCTCTTTTAGTTTTTTGCTGTATTTGACTTCCCTTGCCAGCCACAGTCACCTCATTCTCCCCTTAGAATCTTTCTTCCTCTTTAGGATGAAAAGATCCTGCATCTACTCAATTATTCCTAGACATTCCTGCCATTGCTGCTCCACCATCAATCCTGCTGGAGTTCTTTCCAATCAACTTTAGCCAGCTCCTCCCTCATGCCTCTGTAGTTACTTTTACTCAACAGTAATACCAATGCATCTGATTTCATCTTCTCCCTCTCAAACTGATGGTTGAATGTTATCATATTGTGGTCAGTACCTCCTTGAGGTTCCTTTACCTTAAACTCCCTAATCAAATCCAGTTCATTACATAACACCAAATCCAGAATTGCCCTTTCCCTGGCAGGATCGACCACCAAAGAAGAATCCATCTTGTTCTAAGAAGCCATCTTGTAGGCACTCTACAAATTCCTTCGCTTGTTCTCAGGAAGGGAAGCCCTGTCATTGTCTGGGGATTGCCTGTATATGGAATGCTTCAGAATTGCCCTCAGCTCGTTCCTCGGTTCACTAGCTCTGCAATGCCTCAAAGATGCCGAAACTGGATGCAAAGATACAAAGCTGGAGCAACTGGTCAGAGAATGTTTCGTAAAGAACAGTTAGCTGACTGCTGGCCCAATTTGGCCCCGTTCACACTAGTTCTGTTATCCTGCTGTTGCATCCACTCCCTGCACACGAGGTGTAATTTGCAGCGGCCAATTAACCTAAAAACCCCAAGTCTTTGGGACCCCAAGTCTTTGGGTCGCCAAATTATAGGAAGGATGTCGACAAAATGGAGAGGGTACAGAGGAGATTTACTAGAATGTTGCCTGGGTTTCAGCACTTAGGCTACAGAGAGAGGTTGAATAGGTTGGGTCTTTATTCTTTGGAGCGTAGAAGGTTGAGGGGGGACTTGATAGAGGATTTTAAAATTTTGAGAGGGACGGACAGAGTTGACGTGGGTAGGCTTTTCCCTTTGAGAGTGGGGAAGATTCCAACAAGGGGACATAGCTTCAGAATTGAGGGACAAAGGTTTAGGGGTAACATGAGGGGGAACTTCTTTACTCAGAGGGTTGTGGCTGTATGGAATGGGCTTCCGGTGGAAGTGGTGGAGGCTGGCTCGATTTTATTATTTAAGAGTAAATTGGATAGGTATATGGATAGGAGGGGATTGGAGGGTTATGGTCTGAGTGCAGGTAGATGAGACTAGATCAGGGAGAATGGTCGGCGTGGACTGGTAGGGCCGGACAGGCCTGTTTCCATGCTGTAGTTGTTATATGTTATATGTTATATATGTGGGAGGCAATCGGAGCACCCAAAGGAAATTCATGCAGTCACAGGAAGAATGTACGATCTCTGCAGAGACAACACCAGACGTCAAGAGATCAAGGTCTGGCATTGTGAGGCAGCAACTCTACCGCTGCACCACTGTGCCACTCTATCTTGGGGAGAAAAGAACCCATATCTTTTGAAAATAACTATTCCCTACATCATTTTTCTAACTCTTATTGCCAAACTGTTTGGGGCAATTTGCTGGACACTATAATTCTCCCTCCCATCCCTGCCATTCTGTCCTCGGTCTCCTCCATTGTCAGTGTGAATGGACATTGCCCGAGGGGATTAACCATGGCAAAATGTGTCGGAAGGAACTGCAGATGCTGGAGGACATTGGAAGAATAGTATCTGATATTTCACTTGGGCAGCTTACAGCCCAGTGGTATGAATATTGATTCCTCTAACCTCAAGTAACCCCGGCATTCCCTCTCTCTCCATCCCTCCCCCACTCAAGTCACACCCACTAATCATTTTCATCCAACAAACAACTTACAATGGCCTGTTTCCTTTATCATCGTTACTTTTTTGCATATCTTTAATTCATTGTTCTTTTTCTCTCCACATCACTGTCTATATCTCTCGTTTCCCTTATCCCTGGCCATTCTGAAGAAGGGCCTCGACCCGAAACGTCACCCATTCCTTCTCTCCAGAGATGCTGCCTGACCCGCTGAGTTACTCCAGCTTTTTGTGTCTATCTAACCTTTGTTCCCGTGATTATTTTTTTCAACTGTTTCTTTGTCCAACTCCTTCCCACTATAATGATATCTGCCATCTTGCCAATGTTGGACATTAAAAGCTGGAGTAACTCAGCGGGTCAGACAGCATCTCTGGAGAAAAGGAGTAGGTGACGTTTCGGGTCGGACCCTTCTTCAGACTAAAGAAGGGTCTCGACCCAAAACGACAGTCTGAAGAAGGGTCTCGTCCCGAAACGTCATCTATTCCTTTTCTCCAGAGATGCTGTCTGACCCACTGAGTTACTCCAGCTTTTTGTGTCTATCTTCGGTTTAAACCAGCATCTGCAGTTCCTTCCCATACATTTTGCCATGGTTAATCCCCTCTGGCAATGTCCATTTAATATTCAAACCTCAAGACCTACATTCTGAGCTACTGTTGTAGTGATAAATTCATTTTCATTTACATTTCTCTATTGTGCTTTTTTATAAATGAGTGAGAAGCAACGTAAAATCCGTGTTGTTTATTATTATTATATCTGAAGTCCCAAACCTAGAATCTACAGAACCAATGATATGCAAATCTAAGGTTGATTGGCAACTTCTGATTTTCATCAGATGAATTGGCATGAAGTCAATTTGTGGAAATATAAAGGAGAAACTCTCAAAAAAGTTCCCACTCTACAGTAAAATTACACTCTGCTGCTCAGTCAATGCACAAACATGAGTGAAATTGCCTTCTCCACCTTTGTGGTAAGTACCATACAGACCATGTCTGTTAAACAGTCTTTCCTTTGTATGACTGCGTGATAAATTTATAATTATTCACTGTTATTATTGTTATAATCTTTCAAATTAGTCACATTTATGCAACTTTACTGTTCAACGTGTTTAGCAATTACATTTTTGTTTAATCAGTGAACTGAAAATAGGTTGAAAACTTTAACAGGAACAGAAATACATGATTTTGTCTCATGCATACATTATCCTAACATTGATTTTTCGACAGCTATTGGTAAAATATATTTATGCAAAACATAATTCAATTGCAGTAATTCACTGAGTAAGGTAGGAAGACTCAGAGGAAGTTGGAAGATAAAGATATTCAGTCAATTTCAATCTAGATTAACAGAGGTTTGCTACAATAATTAACATCATAGCTTTAAGGTGAGAGGGGCAAGTTTAAAGAAGATGTGTGGGGCAAGTGTTTTCACACAGAGTGTGGTGGGTATCTGACATGCATTGCCAGAGATGGTGGAGGAGCTGGATATGATAGTGGCATTCAAGAGGTTTTTAGATAGGCACGTGGATATACAGGGAATGGGAGCGAGACGGATTACGAACAGGTAGATGAGATTAGTTTATTTTGGCATCATATTCAGTGTGGGCCAAAGTGTCAGTTCCTGTTCTGTATTGTTCCATGTTCCATGTTCTAATCAGCCTTTCCAGTGCCTGTCAGTGAAAATTACAAGAATCAATCAGAGTAAGAACTGAAGGACAGATTGTACCTGCAGAAATGGAAAAATGTGGAAAAGTACACAGAGAAACATAGATACCCCTGCAACCTCCCTCTTTCCATCCCTCCCCACCCAAGTCGTACCAGTTTCAAAGTCGTCTTTCGAGTCTCATTGTCTGTGCTCGTTTTCACCTCACACACAGCTAACAATGGCCTCTCTCCTTTATCATCGTTATTTTTTGCATATCTTTCATTCATTTGCTCTATAACTCTACATCACGGTCTATATCTCTCGTTTCCCTTTCCCCTGACTCTCAGTCTGGAGAAATGATCGTGACCCGAAACGCCACCTATTCCTTTTTTCCAGGGATGCTGTCTGACCCACTGAGTTACTCCAGCTTTTTGGGCCTATCTTCTCTTTCATTCATTTGTTCTATATCTCTCTACATCACAATCTATATCTTTTGTTTCCCTTTCCCCAAACTCTCAGTCTGAAGAAGGATCTTGACCCGAAACGTTACCTATTTCTTTTCTCCAGAGATGCTGTCTTACCTGTTGAGTTACTCAAGCTTTTTGTGTCTATTTTTGATAGAAACAGGTCCATCAGCCAACCATGTCTTTGTCTACCATGAGGCCAAACTAAACGAAAGCCATCTGCTTTTGTATGGTCCATATTGCTCCATTTCCTGCCTGTTCATGTCCAAAATATTGCCAACATATTAGCTTTTATCACCTGCCATGGTAGCACATTCCAAGCATCTACCGTAATCTGTATAAAAGCTTGCCCTGCAAATCTCCTTTAAAACATTGCTCTGTCACCATATACCCATGTCCCTCCAGAATTTAACGTCTCTACCCTGGGGAAAAGACTGACTATTTACTCTGTTTATGATTCTCATCATTTGATATACTACTCTCAGATCCAACCTCTCCTGATAGTTAATTTTCTCTAATCCAGGCAACATCCTGGTAAACTTCGGCTGCACCCTCTCCTACGAATTTCACTGTTCCGTTGTTGGTAGATATGACAATTAACTTTGACTTGATTCCAAAACCTCCACAGGACACTTCCCGTAATGCAGTGACCCCAGAACGGCTCCCACTACTCCCAACGTGGCCCAACCAAATGCTGCAGGAAGGAACTGCAGATGTTGGTTTAAACCATAGATTGACACAAAATGCTGGAGTAACTCAGACAGAAGAAGGGTCTAGAAAAATAGAAACATAGAAAATAGGTGCAGGAGGAGGCCATTTGGCCCTTCGAGCCAGCATCGCCATTCATTGTGATCATGGCTGATCATCCACAATCAGTAACCTGTGCCTGCCTTCTCCTCATATCCCTTGATTCCACTAGCCCCTAGAGCTCTGTCTAACTCTCTTTTAAATTCATCCAGTGAATTCATTTGATTACTTGATAGGTCTGCGCTAGGGGTGACCCATTCCTTGTTTCCAGAGATGCTGCCTGTCCCGCTGAGTTACTCCAGCATTTTGTGTCCATCATGGCCTAACCTACATTTTACAAAGCTGCAACATGACTTCCCAAATTATTACACAAAATGCTCTGACTGATGAATACACATTCTTACCATTTTTTTTGAGTATGTATTTATGATTGACGTTTTAATGTTTTAGAAAAATGTAATTTTTAAAAAATTTCTTTCATTAGTTATAACTATTTTTAAATGTCACTGAGTGTCAGTGGCAACTTTGGCCGTTGGCATAATAACGTCCAGGTATACCAGCTGTTAAGGAAGGGCCCTCCTTCCCATCCTCCTGGATTTCTGTGACTAGCTGCACCACGCTGGTCGGCTCCAGTATGTGCAGGGTCACCAAGAATATTCCTGCCATCTGGTCCAGGATCTGCAGGCTTGGGCTGACCAAAGGCAGGGATTCAGTATCATCTGGGCAAACAAAGGAATTAATTCATTAAAACAGAATGTGAAGAAAGAAAAACTAGTGAGATGCAGCTTGAAGTGTGCTAGGTTTGCCAATTGTCCCGTATTAGCCGGAACATCCCGTATTTTGGGCTAAATTGTTTTGTCCCGTACGGGACCACCCTTGTCCCGTATTAGGCCGGGATGGCGCTGTAGGCCCGGACACTGAAAGCCCGGACACTGTAGGCCTGGACACTGTATACCTTGACACTGTAGGCCTTGACACTGTCGGCCCGGACACTGTAGGCCCGGACACTGTAGGCCCGGACACTGTAGGCCTGGACACTGTATACCTTGACACTGTAGGCCCGGACACTGTCGGCCTGGACACTGTCGGCCTGGACACTGTAGGCCCGGACACTGAAGGCCCGGACACTGTAGGCCTGGACACTGTATAGTAGGCCCGGACACTGTCGGCCCGGACACTGTAGGCCCGGACACTGTAGGCCCAGACACTTTATGCCTGGACACTGTAGGCCTTGACACTGTAGGCCCGGACACTGTAGGCCCGGACACTGTAGGCCCGGACACTGTAGGCCCGGACACTGTAGCCCGGAGGCCACTGTAGTCCCAGACAGTGTAGTCACATGGGGCACGTGGCCTCACCTTGTCCTTTATTTGGGAGTGAGGAAGTTGGCAACCCTAGCGCAGACCTATCAAGTAATCAAATGAAGAAAGGGGGGTAGGGGGGTAGGGGGGTAGGTGGGTGAATAGAATACTGCACTGAAAATGTGACTTTGTCTTCCTGACTTCATCTTGCATTTTCAACCCTATAATTCATTAAGAAGGTTTAACGTTCCTGGTTACATCATTAGTACCTGAACTGTTGAGGCTCCAATCTGCATGAGAGAGAGTTTACTCGGTTGATCTTTGAGATGAAGGAGTGCGTTATGAAGAAAAAATGAGCTTCTTAGACTCGCACCATTTGAATTGAGGCCCTTCGGCCCACCGTCCATGTTGATCATTGATTTTCCGTTAACACTAGCTCTCTGTTATACCCATCCTACACACTGAGGACAATTTACAAAGGCCAATTACCCGATAAACCTGCCCATCTTTGTGGGAGGAAACCAAAGCACCCAGAGGAAACCCACGCCGTCGCAGGAGAACACGTAAACTCTACACAAGCAACCCCCGAGGTCAGGATCAAACTCGGGTCTCTGGCACTGTGAGACAGCAGCTCAGCTAGCCGTGTCACTGTGCCGCCCTTTGTGTTTACTTTAGTTTAGAGATATAGCACGGAAACAGGCCCTTCGGCCCACCAGTGCCCACCACCCATTAACACAAGCCTACACACACCAGGGACAATTTACACTTATACCAAGTATACAAACCCAAGCCAATAAACCTACAAACCTGTACGTCTTTGGAGTGTGGGAGGAAACTGAAGATCTCGGAGAAAACCCACGCAGGTCATGGGGAGAACGTACAAACTCCATACAGACAGCACCCGTAGTCGGGATCGAACCCGGGTCTCCTGCGCTGTATTTGCTGCAAGGCAGTAACTCTACCGCTGCGCCACCAGGCCACTGTGTGGGAGCTGAACTACTTTCAAAGTTATGTCAGGCAGATATTCGGACACGAGAGGAGTCAGATGTAAGCAGGAATGTGAATTAAGGAAAAATATAGGATTAGCCATGACAATGTTGAATGATGGAATCATTTAGGGGCCCAAGTGGTCATCATCTGCTTCTATTCCTTGCATTCATGTTCAAAAGATCTTTGACAAATAATGTGGCCTCCCAATGAAAATCAGTTTATGTGAATATGGAATTGTTAGCAGCCATTTTAGTTTAGTTTAGTTTAGTTTAGTTTAGAGATTCAGCGCAGAAACAGGCCCATCGACCCACCGTGTCCGCGCCGACCAGCGATCCCCACACATTAACACTACCCTACACAAATCAGGAACAATTTACATTTAAACCAAGCCAATTAACCTACAAACCTGTACGTCTTTGGAGTGTGGGATGAAACCAAAGATCTCGGAGAAAACCCACGCAGGTCACGGGGAGAACGTACAAACTCCGTACAGACAGCACCTGTAGTCGGGATCGAACCCGGGTGTCTGGCGCTGTAAGGCAGCAACTCTACCGCCCCTGGACTTCAAACCTGAAATTGATACACTGACACATGAGAGTGCTCAATTTACCTAAAGAAAGGTAGGTTAAATTGAAACCTTTGCACATTTTGGGTTGTCAATGACTATATCACATCTTCTTAACATTTTCAGCAGTCCATAGGAAGGTAGATGCTCTGAATGGCATCTTGGCAAATTGCGCATTATGTGTTATATTATGTTTTTTATAATAGACTTTGTTGATCCTGTGTTTCCATGTTCCTGCTGTAACACAATCCAGTTTGTTCCACTCCCAGATTTGGTCATTGCCTCTATTGATTTATTCCACAATATTAGGCAATGACGACTTCTTTCTGGGTTGTGTATGTCTGAAGAGCTTTTAAAGAGAACAGTATTATTCCAGTAACATGGGACGTGGTTCCAATTTAAGTGGGAAAATATTAATAATTTAAACATGAAAAACAGAGAATGCTGGAAATTTGTAAGGGATTTAAATTCTGTGTGGTGAAGACAGCAGGGAACTGCCGAGGAAGAGTTGAACAATCTGGAGTTCTCCTGAGTCCTGCCTTTGGAATCATTCAGCAAGCCAGGAGCTGGAATAAACATTGTGCACAATTCATCAATTTAGTAAGCATTGAGAGAGCACAAAACACATTTTTAGCAATGGGCTGAGCAGTCATGGTTCCATGGCTAAATCTGCAGCCCCTCTTTCTAAGGTCCTGTTGTTGGAATCAAACCCAAACACAGGAGTACCAACTCATAGTGTTATTGTCCCTGCTATCGTCTCCATGGCCAGCAGCTAGTCTGCTGTGAGACAGCTTAAGGCAGTTTACATAGTCTAGGTAGGGATAAAGATCCGGACTGGATCACATGTGGAATGTGCAGCATGCATAATAAGTGAGGTGATCTAATGTGGTTATCTACAGGTCCCATCTTACTCGATGGACCTCAATCAGGATGAGGCAGCCTGTCTTCTTCAAATTTCATTGCTTGTCTTACAGATGAGTTCCATCTGGTGCAGAGCCAAAGGTAGCAAAAGAGTTCCTTTGTCTTTCCAGTAACAGCAGTGATTCTTGTTCTCTACAGCCCATTCCAATCCCCATTCCCAGAGCATACTGAATTGTCACTACTGGAAAAGCAGCAGGTCCCATCTTAAAATAAACCATAGACTACTGGAAATGCTCAGTTTTGGCAGCATCCTGTGGAAAGAGAAGCACCATGAATTTTCCAGCCAATATTGACATCTTTGATCCATTAAGCTGCGAGGAATCTTGTCAAACAGACTGACGAGACCTGAGGTAGAATCACTCTCCATTACCTGTTGCAAACCCTACTGTAAAATAATTCCTTGTGTTCTGTGCAATATTGTAATGCAGCAGTGAACCTCAAAAATATACCCATTACTGCATTAGTATTTTTTCATGACAGCAGCAAAACTCCAGCTCTACTTGAATTAGATTGACATTCTACTTTCATTAAAGCAAAAGGGCTTTTCTCCCGTCAGCCCCACGGACAAAAACATTAATTAAGTCACTTTGTACGGAACCTTTACTTCTGCCCAGGGAGGAGTCACAGTGTCACAGAGTCAGACAGCACGGAAACAGGCCTTTATGGCCAACTCACCCAAGAGTAGGTGAATCGAGGACCAGAGGACATGGGTTTAAGGTGAAGGGGGAAATATATAATAGGAATCCGAGGAATATAATTTTCACACAAAGGGTGGTGGGTGTATGGAACGAGCTGCCAGAGGAAGTAGTTGAGGCAGGGATTATTGCAATGTTTAAGAAACAGTTAGACAGGTACATAGATAGGACAGGTTTGGTGGGATATGGACCAAACGCAGGCAGGTGGGAATAGTGTAGCTGGGAAATGAAGGACGGTGTGGGCAAATTGGGCTGAAAGGCCTGTTTCCACACTATATCACTCTATGACTGTATGACGCCCCATCCAAGCTTGTCCCCATTTGCCCATGCCTGGCCCATATCCCTCTAAACCTGTCCAAATATCTTTAAAATATTTTTATTGTACCTGCCTCAACTACTTCAACTTGTTTCATACACCTACCAACCTCTGTGTGAAAAAACTACCTCTCAGGTTACAGTTAAATCTTTCCCCTCTCACCGTACATGTATGTTCAATCCTTTTTGATTCCGCTAATCTGGGTAAACCTATTCCTTCTCTCCAGAGATGCTGTCTGACCCTCTGAGTTACTCCAGCATTTTGTGTCCTTTGTCCCAGTTGACATAATGTTTCTGTGCTATCTAGTGAATAGAAAGAGCACATTTGCCATAGAAAGAGATGGTGTCCTGTCCCTGGCAGGGTTTATGCCTGTCTCTTTTGCCTTGCTAAGCCTTAATGATCATTACCCAATGTAGAACAGGTTTTTTTTCTGAATTGCATTCAGTCAAAATCCATGTCACTGACTTGATGTTGGTGGATCTATCAATGACAGGAGTCACGTTGCTTGAACACAGTTTTCTCCTGACAAGCCATCCACACTTCCACCCATCTGTTAATTTTTTTAATTTAAAATTGTTGAGAACATTAGCGCCGCAGTGGTGCTGGTTTGCGACGGGCACGGTGATGGACGCCCCACACATTTCCGTCCTCCATACAGCTGGCCAGCTCCTCTGTTGTCTCTACATATGCATCTTCCATCAACGTCTTCAGCATGGTCTTGTTTGGTGGTCCCGGGTTCCGTCTTCCATGGGTGGGTTCCCACAGCACAACCTTGTTTGCTGGTGTTTCTGGGTGGTGGTGGCAATGACCAGCGAGCCTCATCCTTCTCCACCTGATCTTCTCGGTCAGATGTGAAATCTCCCCGTAGAGCTGGGTGTTGGTGGTGTGGTCCCTCCAACTGACATTTTGAACTTTTCTGAGCATTCGGGTGTAGAGATTCAGGTGTAGACCAGTATTAAGGCCGGTTTCTCTCGACATCTGACTTCCCTCTGACCATCTCATCCCTCCTGGTGACAGACATGGCAGCGTGTTGGTCAGTTTAGCACGATTGTCCTTTGGAAGCTCAGTCATCCCGTGATCAGAACTTATTGCATGCGCAGCTATCTCATGAGCAGTGATGGCTTCTCTTCCATTCCCATTCTCACTCAAATACATCTTCTGATGACTCCAGAGATACCAGAGCAATGTTGCTCTCTTTTCAATGGGAGAAAATAAACACAGTACAGCTGCCATCTTAGTTTGTACAGCCTGGAGACAGAATAGATCGTTTATTGGACCCAAAGCTGAAGAAGTGATCCTGTTAGTTTAGAGATGAGTCACAAGGAAGTGCTTCAACAAAATCAGTAATTCTTTTTGAGGAAGATTACGTGTTCTGAACAAAGAAGGAACTGTTAAATTATCCAAATATTTCTGCAATATTGAATCAATTTTAAACTGTTGGAAGAATGGAGGCTTTGTTTAAAAAGAGCAGTTGTAAACTTGCATCTGTAATTGACTCAGTTCCCCAAACTAAGATTTTATTCAATGTCAACTAATTTTTAAGGGCAGTTTCATGTTGTAAATAGCCAAATGCACACATTAACAGGAAGGCTTTTGGACTGTTTTGATGGAAAACAGACATAATAAAACCAATGACATAATTAGTCATGGCAGTTGTCTACCCCCCTCCCAAACCACACCCATCATTCCTTTCTGACTTCTCTGACTTTCTGACCCAGTTCTGTTCTCTCTCCCCCTCAATCCTCCTCCTCGGTGAGTTCAGTCACATGGCGGCGCCTAACGGCAGCGGCTGACTAGCAGTCTGTCCGTCTTTTTTTTCCCTTTTTTTGTTGTGTGTCGGTGTTGGGATGGTTTTTATATATTTTTTTGGTTGTGTATGTGTGGGTGGGTGGGTGGGTGTGGGGGGGGGGGGGGAACTTTTCTCTTCCTCACGGCGCGGGGTGCGGCTCGGCTGCGGGGCCTAACATCGCCCGCTGCGGCTCGGCCGCTGGACTTTACATCACCCGGTGCGGCTTGGCCGCTGGACTTTACATCCCGGTGCGGCTTGGCCGCTGGACTTAACAGTGCCCGGTGCAGCTCGGCTGCGGGGCTTAACATCGCCCGGTGCAGTTCGGCTGCGGGGCTTAACAGTGCCCGGTGCAGCTCGGCTGCGGGACTTAATAGTGCCCGGTGCAGCTCGGCTGCGGGGCTTAACATCGCCCGGTGCAGCTCGGCTGCGGGGCTTTTCATCGCTGGTGCGGCTCGGCTGCGGACTTGACATCGCCCGGTGCGGCTCGACCACGGGACTTAGCTGCGCAAGGCTTGGTCGCGGGCCTTTCATCGCCCGGTTCGGCCGTGAGACGTTTCAGCGCCCGGTGCGGGGACTGTGCGGGTCGGTCGGGGACGAGCTGTCTGTCCGTGGGCGTGGGGAAGAGAGTGGAAGTTTTGTTGCCTCCATCACAGTGAGGGGGTGTTTGGAGTCACTGTGATGGACGTTTGTGTTGGGATCATGTGTCTTGTGTTCTTTTTTTCTATGACTGCTATGTAGTTTCGTTCGGTACTTCGGTACCGAACGACAAATAAAGCTCTGTTATACCTGTTATACCTGTTATACCTGTTATATGGACTCCACTGACTCCACAATAACCGCTGACTTCACTGAAATACTCAACTGCTTTAACCTCACTCAACACGTCAATTTTCCCACCTATAACCGTGGGCACATTCTGGACCTTGTCTGCTCCACTGGACTAAATCTACATCACCTCTCTGGCTCCGACCCCACCCTCTCTGATCACTTAGCCATCACCATGTCCGTCAACATTCCCACCCCAGCTCCAAGGCAAAAATGCAAAATCAACTTCCGTAAGCTGAACTCTGTTTCACCTACCTTGCTCTCATCCTCCCTCTCTGAAATAATGTCCGCCTCTCCCTTCGTTGACCTCCACAGCCCCTCTGACCTCACTGACTACTACAACCACACTCTCTCCTCCTGCCTCGACCAGCTTGCACCTATAAAAACCAAAACAGTTTCCTTCACCCACTCTGCTCCCTGGTTTACCCCCGAACTCCGCATGATGAAAACTCATGCCCGCCAACTTGAAAGACTCCGCAACAAAACAGGTCTCACAATTCACTCCCAAGCCTACAAAGACCACCTGCAGCACTACAAAGATGCCCTCTCCCGCGCCCACTCCACCTACTACTCTCAAATAATTCACTCTGGCTCCGGAAACCCAAAAACACTCTTCTCTACAATAAACAAACTCCTCAGCCCCCTGGACACCATCTCCCAATCATTCACAGTTGACAAATGCACCACTTTCCTTTCATTCTTCCAAAGCAAAATAGACAGCATCTACAGCACCTTAACCACCAACGCACCTGCTCCCCCTCAAACCACCTGCCCCCCCTTATCCTGTCAACCCCTGCCTCAGTTCTCCCCAGTCTCCACCACCGACCTCTCTGACCTCTTCACAGGAATAAAAACTGCCACCTGCTCTCTGGACCCCATCCCCTCCAGCTTTGTCAAGGCCTGCCTTCCTGCTCTCTCTCCACTTATCACTGCAACAATAAACTCCTCCCTGTCCACTGGCATCGTCCCGCCATCCCTCAAAATCGCTGCTGTCACCCCCATTCTGAAAAAACCTGGTCTAAACCCTGACACCCCAAACAACTTCAGACCAATCTCCAACCTACCCTTTCTGTCCAAAGTTTTGGAACGTGCTGTAGCTTCCCAACTCAAATACCACCTCTCTACCAATAACCTGTATGAAACTTTCCAATCCGGATTCCGCTCCAACCACTGTACTGAAACTGCGCTCCTCAAAATCACAAACAACCTTTTCCTCTCCTCCGACGCTGGCAACCTCATCATGCGGAGTTCGGGGGTAAACCTCAACATCCTCATCCTACTTGACCTCAGCGCCGCCTTTGACACAATAAATCACTCCATTCTCCTCACCCGACTTGAAACCTCCTTTAACATCACCGGCACAGCCCTATCCTGGTTCAAATCTTACCTCTCTGACAGGCACCAGTTCATCTCCATTAACAACTGTAAATCCCCCACCGCTCCCCTCCCCCAAGGTGTCCCCCAAGGCTCAGTCCTTGGCCCCCTCCTCTTCATCCTCTACCTGTTCCCCCTTGGTCAATTAATCCGCCGTCATGGTCTCAACTTCCACTGCTTCGCCGATGATATCCAGCTCCTCATCTCCACCAAGTCAATCTCCACCACCACACACTCTACACTGACAAACTGCATCACTGAAATAAAATCTTGGCTTCAATCAAATTTCCTCAAACTCAACTGCAACAAATCTGAAATCATCATCATTGGTCCAAAAACGCTCACCAAATCCACCCAAAACTTCATCCTCAATATTGATGGTCTCCCAGTATCCACCTCCCCTCACATCCGGAATCTTGGAATCATCTTTGACCAAACCCTCTCCTTCGACAAACACATCACAAAGACAGCCTTCTTCCACCTCAAAAACATTGCCCGTCTCCGTCCATCCCTCCTCCACAGCTGCAGAAACCCTCATCCACGCCTTCATCACCTCCCGTCTGGACTACTGCAACAGCCTCCTCTATGGCGCACCTTCAAAAATCATCAGTAAACTTCAATACATTCAAAACTCCACTGCCCGTCTACTCACCCACACCCCGATCCGTGACCATATCACCCCCGTCCTTTACAAACTCCACTGGCTCCCCATCCCCCAGAGAATCCAGTACAAAATCCTCCTCATGACCTACAAAGCCCTCCATAACCTGGCCCCATCCTACCTGACTGACCTCCTCCACAGGCACACTCCCACCTGCACCCTCCGCTCTGCTGCTGCCAATCTCCTATCCCCCCCCTCCTCCGGACCAAACTCAGATCCTGGGGGGACAGGGCTTTCTCCATCGCTGCTCCCACCCTATGGAACTCACTACCCCAAACCGTCAGAGACTCCTCCTCACTCACCACATTCAAAACATCACTGAAGTCTCACCTGTTCAGTACTGCCTTCAACCACTGAAGGTCACCTCACCTTCTGTCTCCTTTCTCTGTTCGTTTACTTATTTATCTATTTATTTATTCACTTCCCTATGTTCTTTAAATCCCTGTAAAGCGTCTTTGAGTGTATGAAAAGCGCTATATAAATGTAATGCATTATTATTATTATTATTATTATTATTATTAAACCAGAATTATATTGCATTTATGCAAAAAAAAGCTTTCACTCGAAGTATTCATGTGTATTAATCCCTCTTCTAGGAAAATACATGACACTTCCACACAAGACGTAATAAGTAACCTGATTCTGCCAAAAAAACAAAATCATGAATAGGATGATGTTAGCTGCTTATTTTTCACATTGGTCACTCCAGGTATAATTATGTTGCCATTTTTGCGAGCTTAGAATTACATTCCACTTCACAGTGATACAACAAAGAAAGGAGAGGACACAAAAACCTGGAGTAACTCAGGGGGACAGGCAGCATCTCTGAAGAAAAGGAATAGGTGACGTTTCGGGTCGAGACCCTTCTTCAGACTGAGAGTCAGGGGAAAGGGAATTGAGAGATATAGATGGGTGTATAGAGAGAGATATAGAACAAATGAATGAAAGATGTGCAAAGCATTAACGATGATAAAGGAAACTAGCCATGTTAGCTGTGTGCTCGGTGAAAAGAGTGACTGACAATGAAACTCACCAGAATGGCATTGCAACTAGTACAAGTACAAGGAAGTGGCGGCGCCTAACGGCAGCGGCTGACTAGCAGTCTGTTCGTCTTTTTTCCTTTTTTTTTGTTGTTGTGTGTCGGTGTTGGGATGGTTTTTATATATTTTTTTGGTTGTGTATGTGTGGGAGGGGGTGGTGGTGTGGGGGGGGGGGGACTTTTCTCTTCCTCACGGCGCGGGGTGCGGCTCGGCTGCGGGGCCTAACATCGCCCGGTGCGGCTTGGCCGCTGGACTTTACATCGCCCGGTGCAGCTTGGCCGCTGGACTTAACAGTGCCCGGTGCAGCTCGGCCGCGGGACTTTACATCGCTGGTGCGGCTCGACTGCGGGACTTAACATCGCCCGGTGCAGCTCGGCTGCGGGACTTAACATCGCCCGGTGCGGCTCGGCTGCGGGTCTTTTCATCGCTGGTGCGGCTCGACCACGGGACTTAACATCGCTGGTGCGGCTCGACTGCGGGACTTAACATCGCCCGGTGCAGCTCGGCTGCGGGACTTAACATCGCCTGGTGCGGCTCGGCCACGGGACTTTACATCGCTGGTGCGGCTCGACCACGGGACTTAACATCGCTGGTGCGGCTCGGCCACGGGACTTTACATCGCTGGTGCGGCTCGGCCACGGGACTTTACTTCGCTGGTGCGGCTCGACCACGGGACTTTACATCGCCCGGTGCGGCTCGGCCACTGGACTTAGCTGCGCAAGGCTTGGTCGCGGGCCTTTCATCGCCCGGTTCGGCCGCGGGACGTTTCAGCGCCCGGTGCGGGGACTGTGCGGGTCGGTCGGGGACGAGCTGTCTGTCCGTGGGCGTGGGGAAGAGAGTGGAAGTTTTGTTGCCTCCATCACAGTGAGGGGGTGTTTGGAGTCACTGTGATGGACGTTTGTGTTGGGGCTATGTGTCTTGTGTTCTTTTTTCTATGACTGCTATGTAGTTTCGTTCGGTACTTCGGTGCCGAACGACAAATAAAGCTCTGTTATACCTGTTATACTAGGGTAGAGGAGGAATGGAGAGAGAGGGAATGCAGGGGTTATTTGAAGTTAGAGAAATCAATATTCATACCAGTTATATTCAAATCAGTTGGAAGAAGGGTCTGAACCCCAAATGTCACCCATTCCTTCTCTGCAGATGCTGCCTGTCCCACTGAGTTACTCCACCATTTTGTGTCTACCTTCAATATTCATATTCGCTGCATTGTTGGTGGCTCAAGCAAAATATATGATGCTGTTCCTCCAGGAGGAAGCCTAGGACAGAAAGATCATTGTTGGAATAAGAAGGGGAATTAACGTGTTTAGCAACCGGGAGATCAGGTAGGTTCAGGCGGGCTGAGCGAAGGTGTTCAGCGAAACGATCGCCCAGTCTACGTTTGGTCTCGCCGATGTATAAGAGTCCACACCTTGAACAATGGATACAGTAGATGTTGGAGGAGGTGCAAGTGAACATCTAACTAACCTGAAAGGACTGTCCCTGGACAGAGTCGAAGGAGGTGTTATAGAGACAGGTGTTGCATCTCCTGCAGTTGCAGGGGAAGGTACCTGGGGAGGAGGTAGTTTAGGTGGGAAGGAATAACTAGGGAGCTGCAGAGGGAATGGCGCTGCGCAAGACCTACAGTAAGGTTGGTTGAGAATATGGAGCATGATTTTTAATTGTTCATGTTGCAGGAAAGGATTACAGTCAGGTAGATCGACAAACAACATTTTAATAAATAATAGAGACACTGCTCCCCACAATTTCCAACGTTTTAAAATTTAGTTATTGGGAAGTTGAGTAAATACTGTAGGTTTGAGTCAGTACATGCCCATGTGGTCTCCCTTTGCAATAACTTGAAAGACAATCAAATCAGCATGAACTAGCTAGAGATGTGCCGCAAGGCAAGTTCTACAGTAAACTGATACCAAACAAGTGATCGCAGTTTGTCGCAATGTTTACTTCAGCACTGTGCAATTTTTATACATTTATCACATGAGACATCTTTGACATATGCACAGAAAGGAACTGCAGATATTAGTTTAAACCGAAGATAGACACAAAAAGCTGGAATAACTCAGTGGGTCAGATAGCATCTCTCGAGAAAAAGACGAGATAGGGTTGCCAACTTCCTCACTCCCAAATACAGGACAAAGGGTGACGTCACCGTCCCGTTCCCCACGTGACCTCACCCAGCCAGCGGCCACGTGCTCTCGCTCCACCAATGGCGGCCGCACAGGCCGGGTGGCGGGTTACGTGGCCTCCGTTAGGCGGCGCCTAGGCCTACAATGTCCGGGACTACAGCGCCCCCCCAGCCTACAGTGTCCGGGCCTACAGTGTCTGGGCCCACTTTCCGGGCCTACAGTGTCGGGGCCTACAGTGTCCGGGCCTACAGTGTCGGGGCCTACAGTGTCCAGGCCTACAGTGTACCGGCCTGCAGTGTGCCGGTCTGCAGCGCCATCCGGGCCTAATACGGGACAAGGGCGGTTCCGCACGGGACAAACCAATTTAGCCGAAAATACGGGATGTCCCGGCTAATATGGGACAGTTGGCAACCCTAGGTCGAGACCCTTCTTCAGAGTCTATTCCTATTCTCCAGAGATGCAGTCTGACCTACCGAGTTGCTCCAGCTTTTTGTGTCTATCTTGTGACAAAATGTTCTGTTGAGGTTTACTATGATGGACCTTACAATCCTCTTCATCTTTCTTTTCAGCTCTCCATTATATCTCTTCTATCACTTCCTCGGGTTTCACTGCAGGATGATCATAACAAAATGGAATCTGCGTTTACTCATCGCTACCGGTACTGGGATGATGAGTTGTCGCAGTTTCACATCTGTGAGCGTTGTCCACCTGGCACCTACCGGAAGACCCACTGCAATGCATCGAAGAGAACTGAATGCACGCCTTGCCCTGATTCACACTACACAGCATACTGGAACTCTCTCGGTGAATGCCAGTATTGCAATGTGTTTTGCAAAGAGTATCAGTATGTTAAACATGAATGCAACAGCACACACAACCGCGTGTGTGAATGTGTTCACGGCCGCTACTTCCAGTTTGAATTTTGCTTAAAGCACTCTGAATGCCCACCAGGAAATGGCGTGACAAAGCTTGGTGAGTCATTTTTGAAACCGATTATTTTAACTTCAACTGGACCAAGTTGGGCCCAAACCTCTCCTTCATTGGTGCAGTTCCTTCTCCTTCCCCCTCCCCCTCCCCTCTCACCCCCTCTCCCTCCTCCCCACTCCCTCCCTCCCCTCTCACCCCCTCTCCCTCCTCCCCACCCCCTCCTCCCCACCCCCTCTCCCTCCTCCCCACCCCCTCTCCCTCCTCCCCACCCCCTCTCCCTCCTCCCCACCCCCTCCCTTCCCTCCCCCTCCCTTCCCTTCCCCCTCCTCCTCCCCTCTCCCCCTCCACCCTCCCCCTTCCCCAATCCCCCCCCTCTCCCCCTTCCCCAATCCCCCCCCCCTCTCCCCTCCCACCTCCCCCTCCCCCTCCCCTCCCTCCTCCGCTCCCTCCCCTCCCCTTCCCCTCCCCCACTCCTCCCCCTCAACCCCCCCTTATCCTCCCTCTTCCTCCCTCCCTCCTCTCTTCTCCCTCCACCCCCTCTCCCCCTCCCTCACCCCCTCTCCCCCTCCCTCACCCCCTCTCCCCCTCCCTCCCCCCCTCCCTCCCTCTGAGATAGATTTAAACATTAAAATATGAATAACTTAAAAAATATCACACCGATTTCAATGAAACTTCTTCCATTGGCACCAAAGGGATGATGGTGAGTAAGGTGGGTCTAAAATTGTCGCGCTATCGTGTACTGCTTTGGCTGTAGTTCAGGAACAAACAAACAAACAAGAGTTTTCGTATATAGATATTACTTCCCACTAGTATGTAGTATTTTTCATGGGGATTAAAGTTTATTTGAATTGCACAGATTTCTGACTATGAGCACATCAATAAAATGTATATTTCCCCCACGAAAATATGAAGTCAGAAACTCCCTCTGTAAATCAATTGTGCACACAGATTATTCACTGTGACTCTTCATGACTCTTTCCCACCAAATGATCAATGCAAAATATGCAATTTCATAATTGTGGAGAAAACACAGATGCTGGAATTGTTCTCTTCAGAGAAAAAGATGAAAAGAGATCACGTGATAGGAGCAGAATTAGGCCATTTGGCCCATCAAGTCTACTCCGCCATTCAATCATGGCTGATCTATCTCTCCCTCCTAACCCCATTCCCCTGCCTTCTCCCCATAACCTCTGACACCCGCACTAATCAAGGATCTATCTATCTCTGCCTTAAAAAAATCCATTGACTTGGCCGCCACGGCCTTCTGTGGCAAAGAATCCACAGATTCACCACCCCCTGACTAAAGGAATTTCTTCTCATCTCCTTCCTAAAAGAACATCCTTTAATTCTGAGGCTATGATCTCCAGTCCTAGACTCTCCCACTAGCGGAAACATCCTCTCCACATCCACTCTATCCAGGCCTTTCACTATTCTGTACATTTCAATGAGGTCCCCCCTCATTCTTCTAAAGTCCAGTGAATGTAGGCCCAGTGCCATTAAAAGCTGATCAGAATTGCTGGTGATATTCTCGACAAAGACGGATTTTGATGGAATAAATAAAATAAATAATTTGCACACCCTACATGCTATCGGCATGAACTCTAACCTTTGCTTGCCTCCTCAAACACCAAACCTAGTTAAAAGTGCCCATTACTTCAAGACCTAACACTCCTATTCATGGTCAAATGGGTTAAAGGCATTTCCCGGCCACCACTAATACCTTCAGAAACTTTCAAACTATCCTCTCTCTTACTTGGAGGGTCATTCCAGCCAGTTAGACACAAAATGCTGGAGTAATACAGCGGGTCAGGCAGCATCTCTGGAGAAAAGGATTAGGTGACTTTTCGGGTCGAGACCCTTCTTCAGACCCGAAACGTCAACTATTCCTTTTCCTCTGAGATGTTAGATAAAGCTCTAGGGGCTAGTGGAATCAAGGGATATGGGGAGAAGGCAGGCACGGGTTATTGATTGTGGACGATCAGCCATGATCACAATGAATGGTGGTGCTGGCCTCCTCCTGCACCTATTTTCTATGTTTCTATGTTTCTATGCTGTCTGACCCGCTGAGTTACTCCAGCTTTTTGTGTCTATCTTCAGTTTAAACCAGTATCTGCAATTCCTTCCAGCCAGTTATATGCTTCATATCACATCTACATTAAGGAGTTGATTGGTGCTTTCGACTCCACAAGACCAGATTTATCTGCTTGTGCATCGTCCCTCTGGAAGAGCAGGGCAGGCAAGATGCTGGAGTAACTCAGCGGGTCAGGCGCCTGCATCGGAAGCTTCCCTGACATGCAGACACTGCGCTGATGGTAGACTCCCTGGCCACAGCCTGCAGGGGGCGCTGGCAGCATCCCTGTAGACATGCAGACACTGCGCTGATGGTAGACTCCCTGGCCACAGCCTGCAGGGGCGCAGGCAGCATCCCTGGAGACATGCAGACACTGCGCTGATGGTAGACTCCCTGGCCACAGCCTGCTGGCAGCATCCCTGTAGACTCTCTGTTGACATGCAGACACTGCGCTGATGGTAGACTCCCTGGCCACACCCTGCAGGGGGCGCTGGCAGCATCCCTGTAGACTCTCTGTTGACATGCAGACACTGCGCTGATGGTAGACTCCCTGGCCACAGCCTGCTGGCAGCATCCCTGTAGACTCTCTGGCAGTGGAGGCAGCTGACCCATATTCAAAGGAACACCCCATTTTTCAATGGAAAATTCTCTGCCTTTGTCCTAACCAAAGTCGAAGTACATTCCTACTTTCAATTCCTCCAATTCCCCACAAACATTCTATCCACTGAAGAAGAGTCTTGACCCGAAACGTCACCCATTCATTCTCTCCAGAGATGCTGCCTGTCCCGTTGAGTTACTCCAGCATCTTGTGTCTATCTTTGGGTGTAAACCGGCATCTGCAGTTCCTTCTTACCCATTCTGTCCACTTGCTGGATAATATTATTTTGCAGACTTCTCTACTGCATTTACCACCTAAGGAAAATCAAAACCATAACTACTAAATTCTACAGATTATTTTTTTCCCCATTCCCAAATGGGTTTTTAAAATTCAAAATAAACTTTATTCAGAGTAAAACAATATATACAAGATAGGTGCTGTGCTTCTGACATTCTCGGAAGCTATACATATATTTAATGGGTCGTAATGTAGTGTTTTCACAAAATCACCCCCCACCCTTGCCACTCATGGCCCACTGGCGTGGAATCCCTTCCTTTATTTGGAGGGGCGTTTCTCTCCACCACACCCTGCCCCCCCATGTCCAGCAGCGGAAGGACCCTAGACTGTGGTCCTCCCCCACAGAGCCTTGGTGTTGGCTGCACCAAGCTTCAGTGCGTCCCTCAGCATGTACTCCTGCAGTGTGCAGCGGGCCAGTCGGCAACATTCCCAACGGACAGCTCGCTCCGCTGGGAGGCCAACAAAGCTCGGGCAGACCAAAGAGCGTCTTTCACAGCATGGTGGCACAGCTGTGGAGTTGCTGCCTTACAGTAAATGCAGCGCTAGAGACCCGGGTTCCATCCCGACTACGGGTGCCGTCTGTACAGTGTTTGTACGTTCTCCCCGTGACCTGCGTGGGTTTTCTCCGAGATCTTCGGTTTCCTCCCAACCTACATGGTTAATTGGCTCGGTAAATGTAAAAACATGTCCCTAGTGGGTATAGGATAGTGTTAATTCACCAAGTTAATGGCCTGGTTTGATCATTTGAATGGAGGGTTTGCAATTCTTGTCTGCATATTAACAACTTGCCCTTTCTGTCTCTCCAGGATCCCCTTCCATCGATACAGAGTGCAGGCAGTGTCCAGAAGGGTTCTTCTCCATTCATCACTCTGCCATACACCCCTGTCAAAAGCACACCAATTGCTCACTGTTCGGCTTGAAACAAGTTCTTCAGGGGGATGCATTTCAGGATAACGTGTGCCGACCATGTGGGCAGAGAGATGCTTCATCCTTGGAGTGTTTGGATCCACCAATGGAGAAAGGTAGACCAGTCCTAGTCGACTTTCAGGGATACAAAGTAGTAATTCACATCACTTCATCTCTGAAGGTAGAGACACAAAATGCTGGATAACTCAGCGGGTCAGGCAGCATCTCAGGAGAGAAGGAATGGGTGACGTCATCCATTCCTTCTCTCCTGAGATGCTGCCTGACCCATTGAGTTAGTCCAGCATTTTGTGTCTACCTTCGGTTTGAACCAGCATCTGCAGTTATTTTCCTTCACTTCATCTCTGGATCATTACATGGTTTGAAATAATGACAAGCTTGTTTCTTCGGAAGAATTCTACTAAAGAAATGAAGGTCCACTTGTCTTGTTGAAACTGTTAAATGACCAGCGAGAATTTCAATTATGATTAATTGCAGCATTATAAAATCTGGAGCATTTCTAAACTTAGCTCGGGTACTTTCTGCAGCCATCATGATGCAAATCACCCACGAGAGATGAATGAGAGACGCATGAGACATAACCACAAATTTACACTTTATAATAAAGGGATTGACAGGAAATTATTAACCTTGAGTGGGCATTGGGTTGGGCTGGGACATTTCATCAGGCTGTCTGCCTCTCCTCTGTTCCGAGAAACAGCACTGTGGTGTCCTCCCAGGATCAGACCAGCTGCTCCATGAAGCCACACGTGAATCTGCGTGGTGTCATCCATCTGCTGCCTCAGGGTTCAGCACCCTTTCCCCTAGCTGTTCCACAGGCAACATTGAATTTCTTGGACATGCATTAATGTCCCTAGAAAGTAGGACCAGAGGTTTGGTAATGGGGACTCTCTGTGTAGTGTGCATGATGATATTGTGTAGGAAGGAACTGCGGATGCTGGTTTACATCGAAGATAAACACAAAATGCTGGAGTAACTCAGCGGGTCAGGCAGCATCTCTGGACAGAAGGAATGGGTGACGTTTCGGGTCATGACCCTTCATCAGATTGAGCGTCAGGGGAGAGGGAGTTACAGAGATAAGGATGGGTAAGAGTTCAAAAGAGATGAAGGTTAGGGAAAATGATGAACAGACCATTGCTGGCTAGGAGAAGGTGACAACAAAGCAAACAGAGATACAATGCAATCAGGGGGACAGTCAGACTGGTCAGAGAACTGGGAAGGGGGAGGGCTGGAGAGAGAGGGAAAATAAGGGTTACTTGAAGTTGGAGAAGTCAATATTCATACCACTGGGGTGTAAGCTGCCCAAGTGAAATATGAGGTGCTGTTCTTCCAATTTGCACTGGGCCTCACTCTGACAATGGAGGAGGTCCAGGACAGAAAGGTCAGTGTGGGAATGGGAGGGGGAGTTACAGTGTTTGGCAGCCGGGAAAGTGTTTAGTAACTCGTCCCTTCCCAGGTGCAGCTCCTGAAGGGACGTGTGGTGGAGTTGCAGAGGCAGTTGGATGACCTCAGGGCCATCCGAGAATGCGAGAGTTTCCTCGACAGGACCTATTGTGAGGCTGTCACGCCAAGGGTCCAGGTCGAGCGAAGGTGGGAGACTGTTTCAGGGGGGAGTGGACGTGGACTACAGGAGACCCCGGTGGCTGTGCCTATTGCAAATAGGTATACCCTCTTGGGAACTGTCGGGGCAGAAGACGTTTCCAGTCCGAGTGGCGGACCTGTTGGCAAGGATACTCGACAGGGGAGACCGAAGTCTGGAAGAGCCGTAGTGGTCGGTGACTCCATAGTCCGAGGGACGGACAGAAGATTCTGTGGCAGCAGGAGGGACTTGAGGATGGTCTGTTGCCTCCCTGGTGCCAGGGTTCAACACATCACAGACCGGCTTCAGAAAATCCTAGTGAGGGAAGGCGATCAACCTGAAGTCGTTGTGCACGTGGGCACGAATGACGTCGGGCGGAAGAGGAAGGAGGTGCTACAGCGGGAGTTTAGAGAGTTGGGAAAAGCACTGAGAAGTAGGACGTCGAAGGTGGTTATCTCTGGACTGCTACCGGTACCTCGTGCTGGTGAGGCCAGGAACAGAGAGATAGAGGGTATGAATTTATGGCTGAGGGGCTGGTGCAGAGAGCAGGGATTTCGATTTCTGGACCACTGGGATCTCTTCTGGGCTAGGGGTGACTTGTACAAAAGGGACGGGTTGCATCTTAACAGCAGGGGGACAAACATTCTGGCAGGCAGGTTTGCTAGTGTGACACCTGTGGCTTTAAACTAAGTAGTGGGGGGGAGGGGTTAACAAATTGTGAATATGAAGATGAGGTAAAAGGGAATACAGGAGATATTGCAAAAGACTCTCGGAAGAATGGGAACAGAAGTTCTAGAGCGGAAAAGAAATTAAGGGCAGGGCCAATTGTGAACGATGTGAGAGAGGAGGTAAATACAGAAGTTAAAGTGTTGTACTTAAATGCGCGTAGTATAAAAAATAAAGTGGATGAGCTTGAGGCTCAGTTAGTCATGGGCAAGTATGATGTTGTAGGGATCACTGAGACATGGTTACAAGAGGACCAGGGCTGGGAACTGAATATCCAGGGGTACACAACGTATAGAAAAGACAGACAGGTGGGCAGAGGGGGTGGGGTTGCTCTGATGGTAAGGAATGATATTCATTCCCTTGCAAGGGGTGACATAGAATCAGGAGATGTTGAATCAGTATGGATAGAAATGAGAAATTGTAAGGGTAAAAAGACCCTAATGGGAGTTATCTATAGGCCCCCAAACAGTAGCCTCGACATAGGGTGCAAGTTGAATCAGGAGATAAAATTGGCGTGTCAAAAATGTGATGCTACTGTGGTTATGGGAGATTTCAACATGCAGGTAGACTGGGAAAATCAGGTTGGAAATGGACCCCAGGAAAGAGAGTTTGTAGAGTGCCTTCGAGATGGATTCTTAGAACAGCTTGTACTGGAGCCTACCAGGGAGAAGGCAATTCTGGATTTAGTGTTGTGTAATGATCCTGATCTGATAAGGGGACTAGAGGTAAAAGAGCCATTAGGAGGCAGTGATCACAACATGATAAGTTTTACTCTGCAAATGGAAAGGCAGAAGGGAAAATCGGAAGTGTCGGTATTACAGTATAGCAAAGGGGATTACAGAGGCATGAGGCGGGAGCTGGCCAAAATTGATTGGAAGGAGGCCCTAGCAGGGAAGACGGTAGAACAGCAATGGCAGGTATTCCTGGGAATAATGCAGAGGTTGCAGGATCAATTTATTCCAAAGAGGTGGAAAGACTCTAAGGGGAGTAAGAGACACCTGTGGCTGACGAGGGAAGTCAGGGACAGCATAAAAATTAAGGAGAGGAAGTATAACATAGCAAAGAAGAGTGGGAAGACAGAGGATTGGGACTCTTTTAAAGAGCAACAAAAGTTAACTAAAAAGGCAATACGGGGAGAAAAGATGAGGTACGAGGGTAAACTAGCCAATAATATAAAGGAGGATAGCAAAAGTTTTTTTAGGTACGTGAAGAGGAAAAAAATAGTCAAGGCAAATGTGGGTCCCTTGAAGACAGAAGCAGGGGAATTTATTATGGGGAACAAAGAAATGGCAGACGAGTTAAACCGTTACTTTGGATCTGTCTTCACTGAGGAAGATACACACAATCTCCCAAATGTTCTAGGGGCCGGAGAACCTAGGGTGATGGAGGAACTGAAGGAAATCCACATTAGGCAGGAAATGGTTTTGGGTAGACTGATGGGACTGAAGGCTGATAAATCCCCAGGGCCTGATGGTCTGCATCCCAGAGTACTTAAGGAGGTGGCTCTAGAAATAGTGGAAGCATTGGAGATCATTTTTCAATGTTCTATAGATTCAGGATCAGTTCCTGTGGATTGGAGGATAGCAAATGTTATCCCACTTTTTAAGAAAGGAGGGAGAGAGAAAACGGGTAATTATAGACCAGTTAGTCTGACATCAGTGGTGGGGAAGATGCTGGAGTCAATTATAAAAGACGAAATTGCTGAGCATTTGGATAGCAGTAACGGGATCATTCCGAGTCAGCATGGATTTACGAAGGGGAAATCATGCTTGACAAATCTACTGGAATTTTTTGAGGATGTAACTAGGAAAATTGACAAGGGAGAGTCAGTGGATGTGGTGTACCTCGACTTTCAGAAAGCCTTCGACAAGGTCCCACATAGGAGATTAGTGGGCAAAATTAGGGCACATGGTATTGGGGGTAGGGTACTGACATGGATAGAAAATTGGTTGACAGACAGAAAGCAAAGAGTGGGGATAAATGGGTCCCTTTCGGAATGGCAGGCAGTGACCAGTGGGGTACCGCAAGGTTCGGTGCTGGGACCCCAGCTATTTACGATATACATTAATGACTTAGACGAAGGGATTAAAAGTACCATTAGCAAATTTGCAGATGATACTAAGTTGGGGGGTAGTGTGAATTGTGAGGAAGATGCAATAAGGCTGCAGGGTGACTTGGACAGGTTGTGTGAGTGGGCGGATACATGGCAGATGCAGTTTAATGTAGATAAGTGTGAGGTTATTCACTTTGGAAGTAAGAATAGAAAGGCAGATTATTATCTGAATGGTGTCAAGTTAGGAGGAGGGGGAGTTCAACGAGATCTGGGTGTCCTAGTGCATCAGTCAATGAAAGGAAGCATGCAGGTTCAGCAGGCAGTGAAGAAAGCCAATGGAATGTTGGCCTTCGTAACAAGAGGGGTTGAGTATAGGAGCAAAGAGGTCCTTCTACAGTTGTACCGGGCCCTGGTGAGACCGCACCTGGAGTACTGTGTGCAGTTTTGGTCTCCAAATTTGAGGAAGGATGTTCTTGCTATGGAGGGCGTGCAGCGTAGGTTCACTAGGTTAATTCCCGGAATGGCGGGACTGTCGTATGTTGAAAGGCTGGAGCGATTGGGCTTGTTTACACTGGAATTTAGAAGGATGAGGGGGGATCTTATTGAAACATATAAGATAATTAGGGGATTGGACACATTAGAGGCAGATAACATGTTCCCAATGTTGGGGGAGTCCAGAACAAGGGGCCACAGTTTGAGAATAAGGGGTAGGCCATTTAGAACGGAGATGAGGAAGAACTTTTTCAGTCAGAGAGTGGTGAAGGTGTGGAATTCTCTGCCTCAGAGGGCAGTGGAGGCCAGTTCGTTGGATGCTTTCAAGAGAGAGCTGGATAGAGCTCTTAAGGATAGCGGAGTGAGGGGGTATGGGGAGAAGGCAGGAACGGGGTACTGATTGAGAGTGATCAGCCATGATCGCATTGAATGGCGGTGCTGGCTCGAAGGGCTGAATGGCCTACTCCTGCACCTATTGTCTATTGTCTATTGTCTATTGTCACCCAAACCACCCAATGGGAAACATTTCGGGTCGAGACCCTTCCTCAGAAGTCTAAAAACGCGAGATACCGAACTCGCTTATTCTCCAGACTTCTGTAGAAGGGTCTCGACCCGAAACGTCACCCATTCCTTCTCTCCCGAGATGCTGCCTGACCCACTGAGTTACTCCAGCATTTTGTGTCTATCTTCGATTTAAACCAGCATCTGCAGTTTTTTCTTTGAAGGGAGGTGGGCAGAAACAGTTTGCGGTTGCACAATGGCAGTTGTGGCTGTCACACACACATTCTGTATCCACTTATTCAGGTGATACGTGCTACTCCCACAGCTCAACATTGCACAAATGCACATGGCTTTGGCCAGCAACATGTAAAACTAAATAAATAACAAAGTCAATCATATGTTCATTCAAATAGGGTCCTGCAAGCATGTCCATAACAAGTTACAATGCAAAAGAAAATAAATCATCACGATCTCACTCACTCACTGAAGCATAAAGCAATAAAATCTACAAAATCATCGTGGTTTTGTGCAAATTAACCATAAACATACCTAGTTTATTTATTAACTAACATACCTCGAAGAAGCAAAACTGGAAAATACGGATGAAACGCAGATCTGTGAACACGCAGCAGCTCAGCCAGCGAGAATGTTTAGCACGAATGACCTATGACCCGCGCATGCGTGGTTGAGATACCAAACTGGCGTATTGTTGTGTAAATGCGTATTAATGCCTTGCGTATGTGGAAAACACCACTTTGCAAGGCCAGCTTGAAGTTGGAACAATTAACGCATTATTCTGAATGGGTTATAGGGGTATAACTGTGCTTTGGTTTCAGGACCATCAAATTCAATGCAACTGAGTCTCTTTTCCAACCTTGGTTAGCTTGATCCCATTACATGCTTTTCCTTCCTGGCTGACATTTACATTCACCAACTCTAAAGGACTGTCTAATTAAAATGTAAAATGGCCTGGATGTTGTAATTTGGCTGCCAATCTTCTTCTTACTTTTCCTATTCGATTGCAAGTCTGCTGAAATGTGTAGGAGGTCTCGACACAAAACGTCACCTATTCCTTTTCTCCAGAGATGCTGTCTGACCCGCTGAGCAACTCCAGCTTCTTTGTGTCTATCTTCAAGTCCGCTGAAGACCTAGTATCACAATAGTAAAGCTACTATCACAAATTTGTGGTTAGGATATATCAGTTAGATAATGTAATCTTCAACACCTTTTCTGGTTTTCCTCAGATATTGCTCTGTGCGATGAAGCCATCTTTAAATTTATCGCTCGTCATAAACTGACTTCTAAACAGCTGAAAATGCTGCTGGAAAGCTTGCCTGGGAAGGAAGCTATGACACAACACTCCCAATGGGTGCAGAGGACAAAGGCAGGCCAAATACAGACCTTCCTGCAGCTGAAACAATGGAGAATTGAGAATCCTCACGTGGACACTGTTAAAGGACTAATGCGTGGGTTGAAAAAAGCAAACATTCGCAATATTTACAAAAAACTGGCACGTAAGCTTCAAATAAACAAAGGGAGTAGGACTGCATTGGTCTGGGGGGGGAAGAAATAGGCTCTGTAACCTTCATATGGATGTCTGTTTGACACCAACGGCATCCTGCAGCATTTAAACTGTAATATACTATATGTAGAAAGTGTATCAATATATAACTAGGCCTCTAATGAACTGCAAACAAGCAGCATCAACACGCACAAATAATTTTTTTAATGTTTCTTGTGTCAATTACATAAAATTGAGAATTTGCTGTTTGCTGTGGACATGTAACTTGGTAGATTGGAAAAAATGTATTTTGAAACATTTTGGATTTTTAAATCAATATTGCCTCTCATCAAAGTAAAATACTCAAATGCATCATTAAACCTTTGCTGAAAGACTTGGTATTTGCAAGCAGATTCTTTGTTTTCTTGTGACTCAAGTTTCAATGAATCATTGGTGATCTTATCTGTCAGATTATGTATTCTTCACTTGATGAAAAATAAATGTCAATTAAACCATTGTCTAATAGAAGACATATCATACAAAGTATTAATTGACACAGTCAAAATATTCACCGTAGGTTTGTGTTGTCGAGATAGTAATTACAGTAAAAGAGTGTACAGCTAAATATCTGTAGGAAGGAACTACAGATGCTGGTTTACACTGAAGATAGACACTGAAGAAGGGTCTCGACCCGAAACGTCACCCATTCCTTCTATCCAGAGATGCTGCCTGTCCCGCTGAGTTACTCCAGCTAATTTCAGAATCCTGTATTCCAACAAACAACTTGGAGCAAAGATGTAAAGTCCCTTTTTTTCACTCGGCTCCCACAAATAGACAATAGACAATAGACAATAGGTGCAGGAGGAGGCCATTCGGCCCTTCGAGCCAGCACCGCTATTCAATGTGATCATGGCTGATCATTCTCAATCAGTACCCCGTTCCTGCCTTCTCCCCATACCCCCTGACTCCGCTATCCTTAAGAGCTCTATCCAGCTCTCTCTTGAATGCATTCAGAGAATTGGCCTCCACTGCCTTCTGAGGCAGAGAATTCCACAGATTCACAACTCTCTGACTGAAAAGGTTTTTCCTCATCTCAGTTCTAAATGCCCTACCCCTTATTCGTAAACTGTGGCCCCTTGTTCTGGACTCCCTCAACATTGGGAACATGTTTCCTGCCTCTAACGTGTCCAACCCCTTAATAATCTTATACATTTTGATAAGATCTCCTCTCATCCTTCTAAATTCCAGTGTATACAAGCCTAGTCGCTCCAGTCTTTCAACATATGATAGTCCCGCCATTCCGGGAATTAACCTAGTAAACCTACGCTGCACGCCCTCAATAGCAAGAATATCCTTCCTCAAATTTGGAGACCAAAACTGCACACAGTACTCCAGGTGCGGTCTCAATAGGGCCCTGTACAACTGCAGAAGGACTGCAGAAGGCTGCTCGGTCTTGATACTGAAATAAGAGATTGCAGGCAGCTGCAAGACTAATCAGGTTAGACACAAAATGCTGGACGAACTCAGCGGGGCAGGCAGCATCTCTGGAGAGAAGGAATGGGTGAAGTTTTGGGTTGAGACCTTTCTTCAGTGTCTATCTTCGGTGTAAACCAGCATCTGCAGTTCCTCTCTACACATATTAAGAGAAGGAAAGAGATGCTGCCAGTCCCGCTGAGTTACTCCAGCATTTTGTCTCCACCTTCGATTTAAACCAGCATCTGCGGTTCTTCCCTACACAGACTAATAAGGTTGTTATATTGGGGGGTTTTAAGTTACCCTTCCATATCTCTTGTTTCCCTCTCCCCTGACTCAGTCTGAAAAAGGGTCTTGACCCAAAACGTCACCCATTCCTTCTCTCCAGAGATACTGCCAATCTGTTACACTGCCACAGACTTGGTGGTTCCAGATTAGATGATTTTCCACATGATTGAATATCATTCATTGTTACTATCACAACATTTTCCGGAAGTGACGTGAGAGGACGCTGGCGTTGTTTGTTCGACGCTTCTCACCACTTCTCTTTTTGTATTAATTTTGCCGTTTTTGAAAAGATTTTCTCAGCTTGCAAAAATCCCTCTGCTTAAACAAATCCTTCTGCCTGCCTGACCACCTGGCATCATCTGCCCAGCTCTTCCACCGCTGCCTCCGCACCCTTGGACTCCGCACCCTTGGACCTCTCATTCCTGTCTGTGCTCCTGTCTCTGCTGGCTTGGACTGCTCCCCTGTGGGTTACCTGACAGCTAGCGCTGCAGTCATCAACTCGCTAGTTGCTAACGCTAACGCTACCGCTAACGCTAACAGCTGCCCGGCTACCTCCTCTGCCTGCACGTCCTCAGCTCCCTATTAACCCTCAGGCTGCTCAGCTTCCTCGATCCTCATAGGCCTTGCTCTGGATCAGCCTGTTGTGCCTGCTGTGACGTTTTGATCTCTCTGGGCTCTATGCTCCTTCGCTCCTGCCTGGCATGGCACTGAAGTACTTGGCTGCGAGGCTGCTCCAGCTCAACAACCACTCCACTCCGACATGCATCTCTGCCATCATCAACCACGGACTTCTACAATGACCCAAATACATCCACAGAGGCTCCGGTCACAAGTTTGTCTATTCCCAGACCGGTCACTCCATCCCTGCACTCTGGTCAGCTGATCGGACTTCCACTCGTCCATTACATCATCACAACAACGCACACGAGCGTGCCCCCTGTCTACAAGCCCTGGCTAAATCACCCGTGTCCATCCACACCACACAAAGCAACATGAAGTTCACTCTGCTCAACATCCGGTCCCTCAACAATAAAAGCCTCATTCTGAATGACCTCATCCTGGAAAATAAACTGGACTTCCTCTGTCTGACTGAAACCTGGCAACAACCTCTGGACTACCTCCCACTCAACCTCACTACACCCAACGGATACTCCTACATCAATAAACCACGCTCGGAGGGCCGAGGTGGTGGGATTGCCGTAATTCACCGACAGGACTTCAAGATCAACCTCATCTCCATCTCATCTGCTCCTTCATTTGAACACCTGGCTTTCAAACTCTCTGGCCACACACAATTAGTCATGGCAGTTGTCTACCGCCCTCCCAAACCACACCCATCATTCCTTTCTGACTTCTCTGACTTTCTGACCCAGTTCTGTTCTCTCTCCCCCTCAATCCTCCTCCTCGGTGATTTCAACATCCATATGGACTCCACTGACTCCACAATAACCGCTGACTTCACTGAAATACTCAACTGCTTTAACCTCACTCAACACGTCAATTTTCCCACCCATAACCGTGGGCACATTCTGGACCTTGTCTGCTCCACTGGACTAAATCTATATCACCTCTCTGGCTCCGACCCCACCCTCTCTGATCACTTAGCCATCACCATGTCCGTCAACATTCCCACCCCAGCTCCAAGGCAAAAACGCAAAATCAACTTCCGTAAGCTGAACTCTGTTTCACCTACCTCACTCTCATCCTCCCTCTCTGAAATAATGTCCGCCTCTCCCTTCGTTGACCTCCACAGCCCCTCTGACCTCACTGACTACTACAACCGCACTCTCTCCTCCTGCCTCGACCAGCTTGCACCTATAAAAACCAAAACAGTTTCCTTCACCCACTCTGCTCCCTGGTTTACCCCTGAACTCCGCGTGATGAAAACTCATGCCCGCCAACTTGAAAGACTCCGCAACAAAACAGGTCTCACAATTCACTCCCAAGTCTACAAAGACCACATACAGCACTATAAAGATGCCCTCTCCCGCGCCCACTCCACCTACTACTCTCAAATAATTCACTCTGGCTCCGGAAACCCAAAAACACTCTTCTCTACAATAAACAAACTCCTCAGCCCCCTGGACACCATCTCCCAATCATTCACAGTTGACAAATGCACCACTTTCCTTTCATTCTTCCAAAGCAAAATAGACAACATCTACAGCACCTTAACCACCAACGCACCTGCTCCCCCTCAAACCACCTGCCCCCCCTTATCCTGTCAGCCCCTGCCTCAGTTCTCCCCAATCTCCACCACCGACCTCTCTGACCTCTTCACAGGAATAAAAACTGCCACCTGCTCTCTGGACCCCATCCCCTCCAGCTTTGTCAAGGCCTGCCTTCCTGCTCTCTCTCCACTTATCACTGCAACAATAAACTCCTCCCTGTCCACTGGCATCGTCCCGCCATCCCTCAAAATCGCTGCTGTCACCCCCATTCTGAAAAAACCTGGTCTAAACCCTGACACCCCAAACAACTTCAGACCAATCTCCAACCTACCCTTTCTGTCCAAAGTTTTGGAACGTGCTGTAGCTTCCCAACTCAAACACCACCTCTCTACCAATAACCTGTATGAAACTTTCCAATCCGGATTCCGCTCAAACCACTGTACTGAAACTGCGCTCCTCAAAATCACAAACGACATTCTCCTCTCCTCCGACGCTGGCAACCTCAACATCCTCATCCTACTTGACCTCAGCGCCGCCTTTGACACCATAAATCACTCCATTCTCCTCACCCGACTTGAAACCTCCCTTAACATCACCGGCACAGCCCTATCCTGGTTCAAATCTTACCTCTCTGACAGACACCAGTTCATCTCCATTAACAACTGTAAATCCCCCACCGCTCCCCTCCCCCAAGGTGTCCCCCAAGGCTCAGTCCTTGGCCCCCTCCTCTTCATCCTCTACCTGTTCCCCCTTGGTCAATTAATCCGCCGTCATGGTCTCAACTTCCGCTGCTTCGCCGATGATATCCAGCTCCTCATCTCCACCAAGTCAATCTCCCCCACCACACACTCTACACTGACAAACTGCATCACTGAACTTCCTCAAACTCAATTGCAACAAATCTGAAATCATCATCATTGGTCCAAAAACGCTCACCAAATCCACCCAAAACTTCATCCTCAACATTGATGGTCTCCCAGTATCCACCTCACCTCACATCCGGAATCTTGGAATCATCCTTGATCAAACCCTCTCATTCGACAAACACATCAAACACATCACAAAGACAGCCTTCTACCACCTCAAAAACATTGCCCATCTCCGTCCATCCCTCTCCTCCACAGCTGCAGAAACCCTCATCCACGCCTTCATCACCTCCCGTCTGGACTACTGCAACAGCCTCCTCTATGGCGCACCCTCAAAAATCATCAGTAAACTTCAATACATTCAAAACTCCGCTGCCCGTCTACTCACACACACCTCGATCCGTGACCATATCACCCCCGTCCTTTACAAACTCCACTGGCTCCCCATCCCCCAGAGAATCCAGTACAAAATCCTCCTCATAACCTACAAAGCCCTCCATAACCTGGCCCCATCCTACCTGACCGACCTCCTCCACAGGCACACTCCCACCTGCACCCTCCGCTCTGCCGCTGCCAATCTCCTATCCCCCCACATCCGGACCAAACTCAGATCCTGGGGGGACAGGGCTTTCTCCATCGCTGCTCCCACCCTATGGAACTCACTACCCCAAACCATTAGAGACTCCTCCACACTCACCACATTCAAAACATCGCTGAAGTCTCACCTGTTCAGTACTGCCTTCAACCACTGAAGGTCACCTCACCTTCTGTCTCCTTTCTCTGTTCATTTATTTATTTACTTATTTATCTATTTATTAATTTCCCTATGTTTTCAAAATCTCTGTAAAGCGTCTTTGAGTATATGAAAAACGCTATATAAATAAAATGCATTATTATTATTATTATTACTTTTAATATATGTTTTAAGGTATATTAAGGTATATACAGTATGATAATATATTTTCCAGTGTAGCTGGTAAGTTTAAAAGGAATTGGGAAAGTAAGAAACAAAGAAACATAGAAAATAGGTGCAAGAGGAAGCCATTTGGCCCTTTGAGCCAGCACCGCCATTCATTGTGATCATGGCTGATCATCCACAATCAGTAACCCGTGCCTGCCTTCTCCCCATATCCCCTGATTCGACTAGCCCCTAGAGCTTTTAAATTCATCCAGTGAATTGGCCTCCACTGCCCTCTGTGGCAGACTATTCCACAAATTCACAACTCTTTGGGTGAAAAAGTTTCTTCTCACCTCAGATTTAAATGGCCTCCTCTTTATTCTTAGACTGTGGCCCCTGGTTCTGGACTCCCCCAACAATGGGAATATTTTTGTTCATTGACTTTGGTCAATGAACATTTAATTTTGAACACTGACTCTGGTCAAAGAGTGTGTTGGATTCAAGGCCTCATTGTGTGAAAAGGGAGTGCAGGGAACAAGACCCTGGTGAGTGATAGGGGAACCTGTGAGTCAGGGGGGAACCTGTGAGTCAGGGGGGAACCTGGGTCCCACTAAGTGTATAAGAGTTAGTGGGTTTTAAAGTGCCAGCATTGCTTGTGTGTTTTGTCCTTTCATTTTTATTCAGGTTAGGGGTTCTTGATAGAGTCATAGACTTAGAGTGATACAGAGTGGAAACAGGCCCTTTGGACCAACTTACCTACATCTACACTCGTCTCACCTGCTCACGTTTGGCCCATATCCCTGTCCTAAACTTGTCCTATCCTTGGACCTGTCTAATTGTTTTAGTTAAACATTGCAGAACTCGGGGCCACAGTCTAGGACTAAAGGGGAGGCCATTTAAAATTGAGATGAGCAAAAAACCTTTTTCACTCAGAATTCTCTGCCACAGAGGGCAATGGAGGCCAATTCACTGGATGAACTTAAAAGAGAGTTAGATAGAGCTGTAGGGGCTAGCGGAATCAAGGGATATGGGGAGAAGGCAGGCACGGGTTACTGATTGTGGATGATCAGCCATGATCACAATGAATAGCGGTGCTGGCTTGAAGGGCCAAATGGTGTCCTCCTGCACCTGTTTTCTATGTTTCTATGTTGCGATAGTCCTTGCCTCAACTACCTCCTTGATGATCAGACCTTGATGGCAGAAGAAGGTCTTGCTGCCTGCAGCCAACTGAATGAGATGCCGGGGTTGCTGGGTCTGGGACCTGAGTGAGCATGCTGTGTAAGAGGCCAAACCCACATGCCAAAGCACAAATCCTGAATTGATGCCAATCGATGCCAATTAAGTCACTTGTGGCAGATTCTGCTGATGCATTAGCTCTTTAGTTCCTCACCCTCACTTTACCAAAATTCACACAGGCAAATGCATTGGAGTGCCATCACATTAAATGTTGATGTAACTCCTCTGTGTATCTGTAAATTTAAATAAACTTTATTCAAGTAAAAAATATGTACAATCCAGGAATCGTGCAAAATATTCTTCAGACATTCATGGAGCTACACATACATTCAACAGTGCTTACACAAATCAAACAATTTTACCCCCCACCCTTGCCACTCAAACTAAATCTAAACTAAATGAAATACTACTTCTTGGTATAATCCTAAATATTTTTACATGATCTGGCGTGGATCTGGCGTGGAATCCCTTCCCTTATTTTGAGGGGCGTCTCTCTCCACCACACCCTGTCCTCCATGTCCAGCAGTGGAAGGACCCTAGACTGTGGTCTTCCCCCACAGGGCCTTGGCGTTGGCTACACCGAGCTTCAGTGCGTCCCTCAGCACGTACTCCTGCAGTCTGCAGCGGGCCAGTCAGCAACATTCCCCGACGGACAGCTCGCTCCGCTGGGAGGCCAACAATGCTCGGGCAGACCAAAGAGCGTCTTTCACCGAGTTGATGACCTTCCAGCAGCACTCGATGTCAGTCTCTGAATGTGTCCCTGGGAACAGTCCGTAGATCACAGAGTTCTCTGTGGCGGAGCTGTAAATTGGTGCATCTTCCTTTCCTCAAATACTGCAAAGGATGTTCATTCTTTGCATAACCTTCATTCAGAGAGGACAATGTGAAACTAATCTGGGGGACTGTGCCTTGAAGCCACAAGGAGTTAATTTGTGACTGTAGTTTATCAACAGTCAGTGGTGCCAGAAGGAGCCTATGATTGTTGTGTTGCCTGGCAACATGTCGATAAAATGTCTGCAATATTCAAATGATGACTTACTGTAAAAGCATGATATTCTTGGAAATGTGCTCAGCTTTTAGGTCAATAGGGAGCTACTGTTGAAGTAGCTGGCTGCTATTTTAAATTACACTGAGACACAGCTGAGTGTGCGCTTTAATCAAAGTGAAACGATGACCATTTGCAGCTGCTAACTGTGACCATGAGTCAGGAAAGACTATTGACTGTGCTTGTGGCTGCATTGATTAGCACTGGGCACAGCGGTAGAGTTGCTGCCTTGCTGCACTTACAGTGCTAGGGATCCGGGTTCGATCCCGACTACGGGTACTGTCTGCATGGAGTTGGTACGTTCTCCCTGTGACCACATGGGTTTTCTTCGAGATCTTCGGTTTCCTCCCGCACTCGAAAGACGTACAGATTTGTAGGTTAATTGGCTTGGTAAATGTAAATGGTCCCTAGTGTGTTGAGGACGGTGTTAATGTGCTGGGATTGCTGGTCGGTGCGGACTTGGTGGGCTGAATCTAAACTAAATGAAATACTACTTCTTGGTATAATCCTAAATATTTTTACATGATCTTGATCACAAATGTTCTTATGTAGCCATTCGATGAACAGCTTTAAGGCAATTATTTTTTAAAACTGCTTGCTTCAATTAATTCAAGATGCAAAGTGTTAGCGTGAAATAGGAAGGCAGTATATTGTTAACACAGAAAAAGATAGAAACATGGATAAATAGGTGCAGGAGGAGGCCATTCAGCCCTTCAAGCCAGCACTGCCATTCAATATGATCATGGCTGATCATCTAAAATCAGTATCCCGTTCCTGCTTTTTCCCCATATCCCTAGATTCCTTTAGCCCAAAGAGCTAAATCTATCTCTCTCTTGAAAACATCCAGCGAATTGGCCTCCACTGCCTTCGGTGGCATAGAATTCCAAAGATTCACAACTCTCTGGGTGAAGAAGTTTTTCCTCATCTCAGTCCTAAATAACACAGTACAACATGTCTTTGACACAGGGAAGAATTATTGCTGCAGATGAGCAAGCCCTTCATCAGATCAGAGAAAGAGAGAAATCGGTTTAGTCTGGATATCAGCAAAATATTGTAAGGAGTTCCTGTGATAGAGTGAACACATGTGGCTGACAAGATATGATGCTATTTGTGTGTGATTTATTGCAGAGGTGGTTATGGCATACTGGGACATTTTCAACAGCCCAGAGTCACAGAGAGAAAAAAAAGGATGGCAGGTGGGAATGGTTCTGATGGAATTCACGTTCAAATATTTATTTAATTATGGCACTGTGTACTACAAAAAACACCCTTTCTGCCATTTACTTGAATATCCAGATTTGAAGGTAACATTTATTCATTTTCTTAATAGGATTGTAAATGAACAACAAGATATTCTCATGGTTACTATCTGAAGGTTTGTCTTTATTCTACGTTGAAGCATGAAAGATTTGAAATGCTTGAAACATTGCGATGAAATCTGGGACTCATTTGGCTCGAAAAATACATCTCAGCACCAACTTTTAAATTCCACAAAACCTTGTCACAATGACTAATCTATGCTTAGTAATCAAAACCTTGTCACAATGACTAATCTATACTTAGTAATTAGTAATGCTAAATACTGACTCATTAATCCAAGCAAGTTACACTTTTCAACAATAAATGAAAAAACTGCAAATCCTGAAAATGTGAAATACAAACTGGAAATTCCGCAAAGGCTCACAGGTCAGGCAGTATCTGCAGAAAGAGGGCAGGATTAACATTTCAGATCAAGGACCGAAGATAGACACAAAATGCAGGAATAACTCAGCGGGACAGGTAGCGTCTACCTGATCTCCCGGATGCATCTACCTGATCTTCCCATTCCCACGCTAACCTTTCTGTCCTAGGCCTCCTCCATTGTCAGAGTAAGGCTAATCGCAAACTGGAAGAACAGCATCTCATATTTTTCGCTTGGGCAGCTTACAGCCCAGTGGTATAAATATTGATTTCACTAACTTCAATTAAACCCCTGCACTCCCTCTCGCTCTATCCTTCCCCCACCCAAGTTGCACTAGGTTCCTGTTCTCACCTGGCAAACAGCTAACTGTCTGAAGAAGGGTCTCGACCCGAAACGTCACCCATTCCTTCTCTCCAGAGATGCTGCCTGACCCGCTGAGTTACTCCAGCATTTTGTGATACCTTCGATTTGTACCAGCATCTGCAGTTATTTTCCTACACAAAGAGATTGGGGAGATCATTAACCCTAACTTATTTACATGCCTCATCAAATTGCAACCCACGTGAGCAAAACCTGCACGAGATAGCCCAGCTGTTGGCGGTTGTGCAGCAGTAAACAGAAACAGAAATACCTACACACCTTCCATTGTATCAAACGCCTTGCAGGCAGATCATTGGCTTTGTGAATTGTGAATAATTTTGGCTTGTCTGTTCAAGTTCCATTTCAGAGAAATTACCAAACCAGGCCAAAATTCCAGTGAACGTCTCTGCAAGGTTGCCATTACTAATTCTTGAACACACTCAGGGATGAACAAGACAATTTGATGCAAAAGCAGGAATTCTAATTGTAAACACACTTGCTGGTCCAAACTTCAGGCTTGGAATATCTTTTTCATGCAGAGGGTGGTGGGTATATGGAACGAGTTGTCAGAGCAGGTAGTATAGGCAGGTACTGTAACAGCTTTAGAAACACATTTGGGCAAGTGGATGGACGGGAAAGGTTTAGAGGGGTATGAGCCAAACATGGCCAGGTGAGATTGGTGGAGATTGGGCCTGTTGGTCAGCATGGGCAAGTTGGCTGAAGTGCCCTGTTTCCATGCTGTTTGACAGGATATTAACCTCCAGGGTCCAACTGATGCCAATGCACTTACTGCCTGGAGAGAGCAGAAAGACTGCCAGCGTTGATGCGTTTCACAAGAAGGCGGTGGCAAGGTGGCATGGTGGGTATAAATGTAAAATTGTCCCTAGTGTTAATGTGCGGGGATCGCTGGTCGGTGCGGACTCAGTGGGCCTAAGGGCCTGTTTCCGCGCTGTATTTCTAAACTAACCTAAATTAAACTAAACACCTGCAAGTTTTCTTTATGTGTTAGAATTTCCAGGTTATCCTGTTTGTCAATGATTCCTAACAGAGATAATAAATTCACATTTCTTTTTGTTTAATTTTTAGAGATACAGCATGGAAACTGTACCTGCTCTGACAACTCGTTCCATATACCCACAAAAACTTTGGCCCACCGAATCCATGCCGACCAATGACCACCCATACGTAGGGTGGCCAATTGCCCCGTATTAGCAGGGACATTCCGTATATTGGGCTAAATTGGTTTGTCCTGTAAGGGATCGCCCTTGTCCCATATTAGGCCTGGGGGACGCTGTAGGTCTGGACACTGTAGGCCCGGACGCTGTAGGCCCGGAGGCCCGGGCGCCGCCTAACGGAAGTTGCGTAGAAACCTGCCTCCCGCCCCGGGCGGCCACCATTGGTGGAGCGGGTGCACGTGGCCGCTGGCTGGGTGAGGTCACGTGGGGTGCGGGGCGGCGACGTTACCTTCTATCCCTTATTTGGGAGTAAGGAAGTTGGCAACCCTACCCGTACACTAGTTCTATCCTACAAACTAGAGACAATTTTACAGAAGCCAATTAACCCCAGACCTGCAAGTCTTTGGAATGTGGGAGGAAACCAGAGCACCCTGAGAAAACCTACATGGTCACAGGGAAAATGCACAAACTCCGTTCAGACAGCACCCGTAGTCAGAATTGAACTCAGGTCCTTGGCCCTGTAAGTCAGCAAATCTTCCACTGCGCCACACTGCCCCACTGCCCCACTGCCCCACTGCCCCACTGCCCCACTCCTTTCATCTTCCACATTCTTGGTCACTTCACTGAACGTGTCGATATTTCTTCTCTACTTTGGCAAGTCAGCATTGAGCAGATAATCACGAGCTGCTGGCAATCAACAGGAGGCTGGCAAAGTGCCAGATTGGAGTGTCAACTTACCTTATTAAATTTGCCCCGACATGATTTTGCTAATATTTATCATCTAAGTAAATGTGTCAGCAGTGATTTGTTTACACTCTGACTTCATGTTACATGAATGATAAAGAGAGCATGGTTAATGCGCAGGGCAAGTTTAAACAGACATCATACTCATTCATCATTCACCAGAATGTTAATTTGTACTCTTCTAATGTTCATAGTAACCAATGACTCTGAGATATTATCATCTTTTCAAGCCATAAACAAAACTCATCATGGTCATTGTCACATTGCGCCTGGTTTCTGTTGCAAAGGCTTTGCAAAGGCAATCCTGCAAAGTTTTCCTGGTAATGTGGGGAAGCTGGCCAAGAATAATAAGAAGGACGGTAAAAGCTTCTTTAGATATGTTAAGAGAAAAAGTTTAGTAAAGACAAATGTGGGTCCCTTGAAGGCAGACACGGGTAAAATTATGGGTAAGAAGGAAATGGCGGAAGAGTTGAACAGGTACTTTGGATCTGTCTTCAGTAAGGAAGACACAAACAATCTCCCAGATGTACTAGAGGACAGAAGATCTAGGGGGGTAGAGGAATTGAAAGAAATTTGCATTAGGTGAGAAATAGTATTGGGTAGACTAATGGGACTGAAGGATGATAAATCCCCTGGGCCTGATGGGCTGCATCCCAGGGTCCTCAGGGAGGTGGCTCTAGAAATAGTGGACGCATTGGTGATCATTTTCCAATGGTCAATAGATTCAGGATGTTCCTGTGGATTGGAGGATAGTTATCCCACTTTTCAAGAATTACAGACCAGTTAGCCTGACTTCGGTGGTGGGAAAGATGCTGGAGTCAATTATTAAAGAGGTAATAACGGTGCATTTGGATAGCAGTAAAAGGATAAGTCCAAGTCAGCATGGATTTATGAAAGGGAAGTCATACTTGACTAATCTTCCGGAATTTTTTGAGGATGTGATAAGTAAAATGGATGAAGGGGAGCCAGTGGATGTGATGTATCTAGACTTTCAGAAAGCCTTTGATAAGGTCCCACACGGGAGATTGGTGAGTAAAATTAGTGCACATGGTATTGGGGGTAGGGTGTTGACATGGATAGAGAATTGGTTGGCAGACAGGAAGCAAAGAGTAGGAGTAAACGGGTCCTTTTCAAAATGGCAGGCAGTGGCGAGTGGAGTGCCGCAAGGCTCGGTGTTGGGGCCGCAACTGTTTACCATATAAATTATATTAATGACTTGGATGAAGGAATTAGAAGCAACACTAGCAAGTTTGAGGATGACACAAAGCTGGGTGGCAGTGTGAACTGTGAAGAGGATGTTAGGAGGTTGCAGGGTGACCTGGACAGGTTGAGTGAGTGGGCAGATGCGTGGCAGATGCAGTATAATATAGATAAATGTGAGGTTATCTACTTTGGCTGCAAAAACAAGGAAGCCGATTATTATCTCAATGATGTCAAGTTAGGTAAGGGGAGGTGCATCGAGACCTGGGTGTCCTTGTACACCAGTCACTGAAAGTTGGCGTGCAGGTACAGCAGGCAGTGAAGAAAGCTAATGGCATGTTGGCCTTCATAACGAGAGGATTTCAGTATAGGAGTAAAGAGGTTCTTCTGCAGTTGTATAGGGCCCTGGTAAGACCACATCTGGAGTATTTTGTACAGTTTTGGTCTCCTAATTTGAGGTAGGACATCCTTGTAATTGAGGCAGTGCAGCCTAGGTTCACGAGATTGATCCCTGGGATGGCGGGACTGTCATATGAGGAAAGATTGAAAATTAGGCTTGTATTCACTGGAGTTTAAAAGGATGAGAGGGATCTTATCGAAATATATAAAATTATAAAAGACTGGACAAGCTAGATGCAGGAAAAATATTCCCAATGTTGGGCGATTCCAGAACCAGGGGCCACAGTCTTAGAATAAAGGGGAGGCCATTTAAAACTGAGGTAAGGAGGAACTTTTTCACCCAGAGAGTTGTGAATTTGTGGAATTCTCTGCCAGAGGGCAGTGGAGGCCACATCACTGGATGGATTTGAGAGTTAGATAGAACTCTAAGGGCTAGTGGAATCAAAGGATATGGGAGGAAGGCAGGCATGGGTTACTGATTGTGGATGATCAGCCATGATCACAATGAATGGCGGTGCTGGCTCGAAGGGCCGAATGGCCTCCTCCTGCACCTATTTTCTATGTTTCTATGTTTCTATATGTGATCCCATCTTTCATTGGCATGGTGAGCAGCACAGTGGAGCAGCCTTACAGTGAATGTAGGGCTGGAGACCCGGTTTCGATCCCAACTATGGGTGCTGTCTGTACGGAGTTTGTACGTTCTCCCTGTGACCTGCATGTGTCTTTTCCGAGATCTTCGGTTGCCTCCCACACTCCAAAGACATAGGTTAATTGGCTTGGTAAATGTAAAAATTGTCTCTTGTGCGTGTAGGATAGTGTTAATATATGGGACCCGGGCTGAAAGGGCCAGTTCCCACGCTGTATCTCTAAACTAAACTAAACGAGATTTGCTCCTGCCCTGTATCATGGGACCTTCACCGCGGGGTCCTCATTTTTCTCCTTATCCCCATCATCATCTTCCTCCTCCCGTGGTTCAAACAGTTACAGTGAGAGAGCAGAATCATAGAACTATTGCCATTTGTCCCATCAACTCCATGCTGGCTCTAACAGCAATCCAATCATAGTACCATTCACCCTCAGAGTCCAGAACAATCTTTACTTTCAGACACTTTCTCAGCTCCTCTTAAACACCACAGTTGAATCCGCCGAACATACCACTCCAGCGACCATCACCTGGTGCTGGCTGTTCTCAAAGTCAAACAGGGAGCAAAAAGACAAGCAGGCAACAGGTTGTCGTTGAGAAACTACATGACCCAAAATGAAAAGTTATTTTGTGCTACAATTAAGGAACAGGTTTCAGACACTAGTAGATATGGATGATCACACAGAGCCAAATGCAAATAATATTAATATTAATACTGTGTGGGAACAAAACAAAATAGCTTATGTGAAAACCAGTGAAGCCGGCCTGGGGTTCAAGCAAAATATAAAGAAGGAATGGATAACTGAAGACACATGGCAAACATAAAAAATATAATATTACCCAACCTGTTCAGTCAGGGGGTTTTACTCCATTGCTGTGTCATTCAGGAAGACATTTGTGCACGCTCCCCATGTGGAATTAAGCAACTTCAGTGTAAGAATAACAACGAGCAGGAAACACAAAAATCATTCCAGAAATAGCAGAGATACACGTGTCTTGAGAGAATGGGGAGCTGAGAGAGATTAGCATCAGTAAACAAATGGAAAAATGAAGACAGATACAAAACGCTGGAGTACCTCAGTGGGACAGGCAGCATCTCTGGAGAGAAGGAATGGGTGAAGTTTCAAGTCGAGATGCTTCTTCAGACTGATATCAGGGAGAGAGAGACACATTGATGAGGAAATGCAAGGTGCAAAAACATGACAATAGACAATAGGTGCAGGAGGAGGCCATTCGGCCCTTCGAGCCAGCACCACCATTCAATGTGATCATGGCTGATCATTCTCAATCAGTACCCCGATCCTGCCTTCTCCCCATACCCCCTGACACCGCTATCCTTAAGAGCTCTATCAAGCTCTCTCTTGAATGCATTTAGAGAATTGGCCTCCACTGCCTTCTGAGGCAGAGAATTCCACAGATTTACAACTCTCTGACTGAAAAAGTTTTTCCTCATCTCCGTTCTAAATGGCTTATCCCTTACTCTTAAACTGTGGCCCCTGGTTCTGGACTCCCCCAACATTGGGAACATGTTTCCTGCCTCTAACCTGTCCAACTGTAACGGACCGCAGGTAGACCCAAATGCAGCACACGGAACCAAGGAAATAGTTTTAGAAAGAGCTTTATTTCTACCTGCTCGTGGTCTGGGCTAATACTCTTCGGAGACGCCAACCCATTCCATAGTCGCAGCCGGGTGGGATGCAGGTGACTGGTGGGAGGAATCATCCTCATCAGAGGATGGCCCCTCGAGACTTCCAGCACTTGTGTGCCCAGGACTGGAAATCTCCTCGTCACCAGATGAGTCTTCTTCCTCCGGAGAATCTGGAGCCCCTCTGGAAGATGTAGTGGGCCTAGCCTGTTGGTCGGGGTGTTGAAGATGGAAGTCCTTGATGAGTCGGGAGTGGAGAATGTGTCGAGCAGGGACCCAGGACCTCTCCTCTGGACCATACCCCTCCCAGTGGACGAGGTACTGCAGGCCCCTCCCTCGGCGGCAGGACTGCAGCAGGCGACGGACCGTGTAGACAAGGCCCCCATCGATGAAGCGTGGAGGTGGCGGTGGTGGAGCTGCTGGCGAAAGGGGTCTCTCCTGGACCGGCTTCATCTTGGAGACGTAAAACATCGGGTGGACCCTCATGGTCCGAGGAAGCTTCAGTCTCACCGCCGTTGGGTTGATGATCCTCTCAATCTCGAAGGGACCGATGAACCTGGGTGCCAGTTTCTTGGACTCCACCTGAAGAGGGAGGTCTCGGGTGGACAGCCAAACCTTCTGGCCAATCTGGTAGGTGGGGCCTGGAGAGCAGCGTCTGTTGGCTGCTACTGAGTAGCGGTCCGCCGCACGCATCAGAGAAGCTCGTGCTCGGACCCAGGTTCGATGGCAGCGGCGGATGAAGGACTGGACAGACAGATAGGATACCTCCTCCTCCTGGGCCGGAAAAAGTGAGGGTGGGAGCCATAGGTACACTGAAAGGGAGAAAGTTCAGTGGCCGAGCTGGTCAATGTGTTGTGGGCGTACTCCACCCACAGGAGCAGACGGGACCAGGAGGATGGGGTTCTAAGAGACCATGCACCGCAGGGCCGTCTCCATCTCCTGATTCTTTCTCTCCATCTGGCCGTTGGTCTGGGGGTGAAAGCTGGAGGATAAGCTGACTGTGGCCCCCAGCAGCTTGCAAAACTCCCTCCAGAAAACGGATGTGAACTGGGGCCCCCGGTCGGAAACCACATCAACTGGTAGACCGTGGAGCCAGAACACATGTTGGAGGATGACCATGGCTGTTTCTTTGGTGGATGACAGCTTTGGGAGAGGGATGAAGTGTGCCATCTTACTAAACCGGTCTACCACCGTCAGGATGGTGGTATTATTGTCTGACAAAGTCCAGGGATATGTGGGACCACGGGCGATGAGGCACAGGCAGGGGCTGCAGAAGTCCGGCAGGAGCCTTATGGGATGGCTTGTGCTGGTTGCAAACTGGGCAGGCGTTGACATACCCCCGGACATCCTCATCCAGCGTGGCCCACCAGAAACGCTGTTGGACGACGTCCTTAGTCCTCTGGATGCCGGGATGACAGGAGAGACGGGAGTGGTGGGCCCATTTGAGGACATCCCCCCTGAGAGCCTGGGGAACAAACAGGCGACCCGGGGGACAGGTGCTGGGGCCGGGCTGGTCCTCCAGGGCGGCCCTCACTCTCTCCTCGATCTCCCAGGAAACTGCAGCAACCAGGCACGGAACAGGAAGGATGGAGTCGGACTCTGGGGAAGGCCCCTCTTCATCAGGAAAGCGGCGGGATAGGGCGTCAGGCTTGACGTTACTGGAACCGGGACGACAGGAGAGGGTAAAAATCTGATGAGCCCTCCCTTTTGCCGGACCGCTGGCGAGAAGATGGCCACCCTGGCCACAGTAGAGGCAGAGGTTGTTCCGGTGCCGGCGCTGCCGTTCCTCCGTAGACAAGTGGGAATGACCCAGCTGCATCGGCTCCGCCCCCTCAGGCGGTTGTTGGGCTGGTCTAGCTGTGCTGGCTGAGGCAGCGGCTACCCAGGGGCGGCCCCGGGGATGATGTTCTGTGGGCCCCTGACGCCTCTCCCGTCTCCATGTCTGAATCCGGAGGTCAACCCGGGTGGCGAGCTCAATGACCCCATCGAGCGTGGCAGGTAGTTCATAGGAGACCAGCTCGTCTTTAACATAGTCAGCTAATCCATGCAGGAAAGTGTCACACAAAGCGGAAATGTTCCAGTTACTCCGACGAGCCTGAGTACGGAAATCAATGGAGTAGTCAGCCACGGTCCGAACCCCCCGACACAGGTGAAAAAGGCCTCGACCTGCGTCTGAGCTCTCAAGCCCCAGACAGAAAACCTTGCGAAGCTCCTCAGAGAAAGCCCGGAAGGAAGAACAGGCTGGCGTCCCACGATCCCATTCGGCTGTTCCCCACAACCATGCTCTGCCTGTCAGGTGGGTAATGGCGAAGGCCACCCTCGCTCGCCTCCTCCGTGGCGAAGGTACGGGGTTGCAGGGAAAACAGGATCGAACAGTTTGTGAGAATAGGTCCACAGCCTTCAGGATTTCCGGCATAGCATTCCGGCAGCCCCACCATGGGTTCATGGGTGTCCCTGGGTGGTGAGGGCTCATGCACAGGTGGCAGAGGAGCAGCTGTTGAAACTGCAGCTGTCTGCTGTGTTAGTGCCGCGGTCAACTGCTGCATCTGGTTGGCTAATGTGGTCATTGTGTGCTCCAAGACAGAAACACTACGGCGAGTATCAGCGAGAGCGTTGGCAAAACCCTCCTGCTGCTGTTGGTGCGCACTCTTGATCTGCTCAAAGTGATTCAGTGGTGACGCTGTGTTTGCTGGGTCCATGTCTTGGCCAGATTGTAATGTAACGGACCGCAGGTAGACCCAAATGCAGCACACGGAACCAAGGAAGCAGCTTTAGAATGAGCTTTCTTTCTACCAGTTCGTGGTCGGGGACAGAAGACTGAGGCATTCACCAGGGCGACAACGAGGCATGAAGGTCAGGAGCAGGCAGGGTCGGCAACGGGAAATCAGTCCGAGAGAGAATGCTGGAGAGTCTTGCATCAGGGCTAAGAACAATCTGGCAAAGAGTGTGTGTGTGTGTGCACGAAGGGTTTATATGCTGGCTTGATTGGTGATCTGGAGCAGGTGAGTGAACAGGTGAGGGGAGTTGGCTTAACGTGGTGGGCGTGGCTGGCAGGTGAGTGAACAGGACAGACTGTGACACCATCCCCTTAATAATCTTATATGTTTCGATAAGATCCCCTCTCATCCTAAATTCCAGTGTATACAAGCCTAGCTGCTCCAGTCTTTCAACATAGGACAGTCCCACCATTCCGGGAATTAACCTAGTAAACCTACGCTGCACGCTCTCAATAGCAAGAATATCCTTCCTCAAATTTGGAGACCAAAACTGCACACAGTACTCCAGGTGCAGTCTCACTAGTGCCCTATACAACTCCAGAAGGACCTCTTTGCTCCTATACTGACAAAGGGGATGGAGATCAAGGAAAATGTAGAATAGATCATTGTTAGCTGGGAGAAGGTAACAACAAAGCAAACAGAGATAAACTGTAGTCGGAGACAGTCAGACTGTCAGAAAAATGAGTGGGGCTGGAAGCCAACAAACACAGGCTCTCCCAACATGCACCAAATAGATAAATCCCATTCAAAGTTAGAATCAGGTTGTCTGTTTTCAACATAGTTGCAGGAGGATAATTATTTTTCACTGCGAATGCCGAGGATCTGGAATTCCTTTTGGGTGAGGCAGAGGTTCACTTGCACCTCCTCCAACTTTATCTGCTGCATCAATTGTTCCAGGTGTGGATTCCTATGTATCGGTGAGACCAAGCGCAGGCTCGGCAATCGTTTCGCTGAACACCTCCGCTCAGTCCGCCTAGATCTACGTGATCTCCCAGTTGCTAAATACCTTAACTCCCCATCCCATTCCCGCACTAACATTTCTGTCCTGGGCCTCCTCCACTGTCAGAGTGAGGCAAATTGGAGGAACAGCACTTCATATTTCGCTTGGGCAGCTTACAACCCAGCAGTATCAATTTTGATTTCTCCAACCAAGTAACCCTTGTTTTCCCTCTCTCTGTGTCCCTCCCTATCGTAGGTCTCTGACTTGTTCTACTGTCCTGATTAAATATTACTGACTATATGCCTCATTGTCACCTTCCCCTCAGCTAACAATGAACCATTCTACATTCCCTTATCATCCGGCATTTTGATCCGGCATTTTCACACATTACCCTTCCATATCTCTAAACTCCCTCTCCTCTGACTCAGGGTCTGAAGACGGGTTTCGACCCGAAACGTCACCCATTCCTTCTCTCCAGGGATGCTGCCTGTCTAACTGAGTCACTCAGGCATTTTGTGTCTATCTTCAGTATAAACCAGCATCTGCAGTTCCTTCCTACACACTTAAACGAAGCGCTAGATAGAGCCAGAGTGAAGAAGGAAAATAGGTTGGCCATCATTGCAGGAGTGACAATGACCTATTACAGGTCCACAGGGTCTTGGTGAGACAACGCTTGGGAGGACCATGTGCAATTTTGGTCTCCTTACTGAAAAAGTCTTGGCATAGAAGGAGCATGGTGAAGATTCACCAGGCTGAGTCCTAGGATAGCAGAATTGTCATTGCGGGAGAGATTGGAAAGACTGGGCCTGGAATTCAGAAGAATGGATGGGTACCAAAAGAGTGATAGAACCAAACAACATGGAAACAGACCTTTTAGCCCACTGAGTCTGTGCCATCCATCAACCACCTATTCCTGCTGATCCCACATTAATCCCTCTTCAGATTTTACCACATTCTCATCTATTCTCCACAAATTCCACCACTCAGCCCCATGTTCAATGCAATATTCTGTGGCCAAGTCTTTGGAACGTGGAAGGAAATCAGCGTAATCAGCAATGGCAGGGAGCACACGGTGGCAGCACAGTGGCGCAGCGGTAGAGTTGCTGCCTTCCAGCGCCAGAGACCCGGGTTCGATCCTAACTACGGGTGCTGTCTGTACAGAGTTTGTACGTTCTCCCCGTGACCTGCGTGGGTCTTCTCCGGGATCTCCGGTTTCCCCCCACACCCCAAAGACATGCAGGTTTGTAGGTTAATTAGCTTGGTAAAGTTGTAAATTGTCCGTAGAGGGTGTAGGGTAGCTTAGTGAGCGAAGATCACTGGTCAACGCGGACTTGGTGGGCCAAAGGGCCTGTTTCCGCGTTGTATCTCAAAACTAAACTAAACATATAAATCAACTCAGGCAGTACCGGAGATGGGGATTGATCCCTACACTTTGGCACCGAGAGCATGTGCTTAATCTGGCTGTACCACTCATTCTGACAGGGCTCAACTGACTAGACACGAGAAGGATAGTTTCTTCCAGGGAAAGAGCCAATGGCACATGTTCATAGTCATAGGAGGTGGAGAAAGACATTTGGAACTGAAATGAGGTGCAACGTATTCATGCAAAGGGTGGTGAATCTGAAGAAATCTCTGACATACAAAGGCAGAAGAGGACATGTCACAAACTATATTTACGAAGGATGTTAAATCAGAATTACCTTTATTTGTCATCCAAAAAACAAGTCTTTTGGACGAGATTTCATCAACCACAGTCCAACAATAGAGCAATAAAATAAGCAAATTACACAACCCCAACCAACACAAAACACAAAACAAAAAGAAACATCCATCACAGTGAGTCTCCTCCAGTCCCCTCCTCTCTGTGATGGAAGGCCAGAATGTCATTTCTCTGAATGTCATCCAGACACTACGAACTGCAGGCGGTGGTTTATAAAAAAGCACAAAGTGCTGGAGTGACTTAGTCGGTCAGGCAGCACCTCTGCAGGGAATTGGCAGGTGACCTCTCGGTTGGGGACCCTTCTTCAGACTGAATGTGGTTTGGGGGAGTAAATGGGATTAGAGGTGGAGATGGGGCAAAGGCTGGCAAGCGATGGTTGAATCGAGATGGAGGCTTTGGATGGAAACCACCTGGGACACCTCTTCATGCCTATCCCTTGACCATGAATCCACAGACAAACACCAGGTCACCATCTCCCAAGTCGTTAATCACCTCATTATCTCCAGGATGTATGAATATAAAAGCAGTATGTATATCAACTTCATAGAAACATAAAAAATAGGCGCAGGAGGAGGCCTTTTGGCCCTTCGAGCCAGCATCGCCATTCATTGTGATCATGGTCGATCATCTACAATCAGTACCCCGTGCCTGCCTTCTCCCCATATCCCTTGATTACACTAGCCCCTAGAGCTCTATCTAACTCTCTTTTGAATCCATCCAGTGATTTGGCTTCCACTGCCCTCTGTGGTAGAGAATTCCACAAATTCACAACTCTCTGGGTGAAAATGTTTCTTCTCACCTCAAATGGCCTCCCCTTTATTCTAAGACTGTGGCCCCTGGTTCTGGACTCCCCAACATTGGGAACATTTTTCCTGCATCTAGCTTGTCCAGTCCTTTTATAATTTTATACGTTTCTATAAGATCCCCTCTCATCCTTCTAAACTCCAGTGAATACAAGCCCAGTCTTTCCAATCTTTCCTCATATGACAGTCCCACCATGCCTTCTCCAAGTTCAAGTAACCCTTGCTTTTCCTCTCCCTCCAATCCTCCCTCATCCTAGTTCTCCAACCAATCTGACCGTCTTCCTTATTGAATGTTATCTTTGCTTCGTCGTCACCTTCCCCAGCTAACAATGATCTATTCTACATTTTCCTTGAGCTTTATCCCCTTCAGTGTCTCATTTTCACACCTTACCCTTCCACATCACTGTGTCTCCCTCTCCCCTGACTGTCAGTCTAAAGAAGAGTCTCGACCTGAAACATCACCCGTTCCTTCTCTGCAGAGATGCTGCCTGTCCCGCTGAGTTACTCCAGCACCTTGTGTCTATCTTCAATATCTCCAGTGATCTCCTCTCCATACCCTTCAACCTTATGGTACCGGCTATCATTAGCAGTCTTTGCACTTCCTCCCCACTCAACTACAATTTAGTCTGCAGAAGGGTCCGTACCCTCCAAAGATTCTGCCTGGCCCGCTGAGATTTTACTTGAGGGTAGTTTAGAGATACAGCACAGAAACAGGCCCTTCGGCCCACCGGGTCCACGCCGACCAGCGATCCCCGCACATTAACACTATCCTACACACACTAAGAACAATTTTTTTAACATTTTCCAAGCCAATTAACCTATAAACCTGAACGTCTTTGGAGTGTGGTAGGAAACCGAAGATCTCGGAGAAAACCCACGCGGTCACGGGGAGAACGTACAAACTCCGTACAGACAGCGCCCGTAGACGGGATCGAACCTGGGTCTCCGACACTGCAATCGCTGTAAGGCAGCAACTCTACCGCTGCACCACCGTGACTGCCCTAATATCCAGCACTGTGTGTATTTTAAGAAGGGGGGTCGATGGTTTCCCATCACAGAAGGTCTAAAGGGGTATGTGGGAACATGGGAATATGGTATTGGGATGGGTGATAGTGGGTGACTATCGTTCGCCCTGTTTGGCTCAATGATGTGGGTTCATCTTGATAGTGGGCGCTGTTGGTGTAGAGTTTGTATGTTCTCTCCTTGGTCGGACTTTGCTGGCTTTACCTTGCAATAAATGCTATTCTATTATCATATATCTAAGCGCTATAAATGGACCGATTGTAATCATGCCTTGTCTTTCCGCTGACTAGTTAGCACGCAACAGAAAGCTTTTCACAGTCCCTGGGTCCAGGTGACAATGAATTGAACTGAAGCAGTACTTGGTTTTGCTTTGGGTGTTGTGGTGCGGGAGAGAGAAGTCGCTTGGAAGTAAAGTGCCTCCCACTGTGTGTGTGTGTGTGTGTGTGTGTGTGTGTGTGGGGTTGTGTGTGTGTGTGTGTGTGGGGTTGTGTGTGGGGTTGTGTGTGTGTGTGTGTGTGTGTGTGTGTGGTTGTGTGTGTGTGTGTGTGTGTGTGTGTGTGTGGGGTTGTGTGTGTGGGGTTGTGTGTGTGTGTGTGGGGTTGTGTGTGTGTGTGTGGGGTTGTGTGTGTGTGTGTGTGTGGGGTTGTGTGTGGGGTTGTGTGTGTGTGTGTGTGTGTGTGTGTGGTTGTGTGTGTGTGTGTGTGTGTGTGTGTGTGGGGTTGTGTGTGTGGGGTTGTGTGTGTGTGTGTGGGGTTGTGTGTGTGTGTGTGGGGTTGTGTGTGTGTGTGTGTGTGTGTGTGATTGTGTGAAGTGATCGCACTGAACAAGGAGGGAGGGGATGGTCTGTCCCTGTCTCTGCTCAAGGCGTGGGCATTGGGGGGAGGGAGGGGGAGGGAAACACCTCCGCTTGGCTCAGCCAGGGTTTAAAGCCGCTGCGGTTCCGATGCAGATGCAGATGCAGATGCAGCGACAGAGACAGAGACAGAGACAGCGAGAGCGAGCGGTTCACTGCAACCTGCCCCGGGACCAGCACTCCGCAGCGTCGCCGAGATGACCATCGTGGGGGTGAGTGAGTGAGTGTATCAGCGGACAGTGGGTGGGTGAGTGAGTGAGTGAGTGAGTGAGTGAGTGGGTGGGTGAGTGGGTGGGTGAGTGGGTGGGTGGGTGAGTGGGTGGGTGGGTGAGTGAGTGAGTGAGTGAGTGGGTGGGTGAGTGAGTGGGTGAGTGAGTGGGTGGGTGGGTGGGTGGGTGGGTGAGTGAGTGAGTGGGTGAGTGGGTGGGTGGGTGAGTGAGTGGGTGAGTGGATGGGTGGGTGGGTGGGTGGGTGAGTGAGTGGGTGAGTGAGTGAGTGAGTGAGTGAGTGAGTGAGTGAGTGAGTGAGTGAGTGAGTGAGTGAGTGAGTGGGTGGGTGAGTGGGTGGGTGGGTGAGTGAGTGGGTGAGTGGGTGGGTGGGTGAGTGAGTGGGTGAGTGAGTGGGTGGGTGAGTGGGTGGGTGGGTGAATGAGTGGGTGAGTGGGTGAGTGAGTGGGTGGGTGAGTGAGTGGGTGAGTGGGTGAGTGAGTGAGTGGGTGAGTGGGTGGGTGGGTGAGTGAGTGGGTGAGTGAGTGTATCAGCGGACAGTGGGTGGGTGAGTGAGTGGGTGGGTGGGTGAGTGAGTGGGTGGGTGGGTGAGTGGGTGAGTGAGTGGGTGAGTGGGTAGGTGAGTGAGTGGATGGGTGGGTGAGTGAGTGAGTGAGTGGGTGAGTGAGTGAGTGAGTGAGTGAGTGAGTGAGTGAGTGAGTGATTGAGTGGGTGGGTGAGTGGGTGAGTGAGTGAGTGAGTGAGTGAGTGAGTGGGTGGGTGAGTGGGTGAGTGAGTGAGTGGGTGAGTGAGTGAGTGGGTGGGTGAGTGGGTGGGTGAGTGAGTGAGTGAGTGAGTGAGTGAGTGTATCAGCGGACAGTGGGTAGGCTGGGAGTAGAGGCTGAATGAGGTTTACATAATCTTCAGCTGCACCAGTTTGGTGAATGGTCGCAGGATTTTTTTCAGGATAGGAGGGTGTAAAAGACGAGCACTTGGGTGTAAGGTGTGAGGGAGAAGATTTAAAAGGAAGCTGAGGGACAATTTTACATGCAAAGGGTGGTGGGTGTTTAGAATGAGCTGTCAGATGAGGTTGTGGAGATGGTGACAATTACAATGTATAAAGATATTTACGCAGGGACATTGACACTGAAGGTTTAGGATTTAAGTGCAAAATGGGCTAAACATGGACAAGTGGGACTAGCTAGGGTAAGTATGTTGGTTGGCATGGACAAAGCTGAGCCAAAGGTCCTCTTTCCATGCTGTGTAACTATCATTCGGTGATCCAACGTTTCAGCAGTCCTTTGCTTCTGTTTATTTTAGTAACAAATAGAAATATAGAACATAGGTGCAGGAGGAGGCCATTTGGCCCTTTGAGCCAGCACCGCCATTCATTGTGATCATGGCTGATCATCCACAATCAGTAACCTGTGCCTGCCTTCTCCCCATATCCCTTGATTCCGCTATCCCCTAGAGCTCTATCTAACTCACTTTTAAATTCATCCAGTGAATTGGCCTCCACTGCCTTCTATGGCAGAGAATTCCACAAATTCACAACTCTCTGGGTGAAAAAGATTCTTCTCACCTCAGTTTTAAATGGCCTCCCCTTTATTCTTAGACTGTGGCCCTTGGTTCTGGACTCGCCCAACATTAGGAACATTTTTCCTGCATCTAGCTTGTCCAGTCCCTTTATTATTCTATACGTCTCTATTAAATCGCCTCTCATCCTTCTAAACTCCAGTGAATACAAGCCTAGTCTTTCCAATCTTTCCTCATATGACAGTCCCTCCATCCCAGGGATTAACCTCGTGAACCTACGCTGCATTGCCTCAATAGCAAGGACATCCTTCCTCAAATTAGGAGATCAAAACTGCACACAATACTGCTGTCAACTTTTGAAATGCAAAATAATTCAGACACTGGAATTCTGAAATTAAAAAAGGAGAATGCTGGAATGCAGAGGTCAGGCTGTGAGTGTGAGATGAGAAACAATTAGTGAGGAGCAGACAGCATTATCAATTATACCTAGTGCCATGGAGAAAATAACCATGAAACAAAATTGTCAAACATGTCAGGCAAGAGGTTGAAAGTGCGATGAGCAGATAATTATCAGCAGAGGTGAGCAATAAATAGGTGTAATGGGTTGGAATGGATTGCAGATGCTAGTTTACATCTAAGTTAGATGCAAAGTGATGGAGTAACTCAATGGGACAGGCAGCATCTCTGGAGAGAAGGAAAATGTAAAGGACGTTTCGATTTGAGACCCTTCTTAAGGGTCCCGACTCAAAACGTCACCCTTGCTTTCTCTCCAGAGATGCTGCCTGTCCCGCTGAGTTACTCCAGCATTTTGTGTGTATCTTAGGTGTACTGGGTTTCAGTTAGGCTTTTTATGCTTGGGATCCTGAATGATCTACGATTGAATTTTGTCTTCGAACCCCCTCGAAATAAATTATAGCACTGCATTCGCCTTCCTTACACCCAATTTGACTTGCAGATTAAACTTCTGGGAATCCTGCACCAGCACTACCCAGTCACCTTGCACCTCCAATTTCTGAATTCTCTCCCCATTTAGAAAATAGTCTATGCTTTTATTCCTACTACCAAAAAGCATGACTCCATACCTTGCTATGCTGTGTTCCATCTGCCACTGCTCTACCCAGTCTCCCAACCTGTCCAAATCCTTCTACAGAGTCCTTGCTTTCTCTGCACTACCTGCCCCTCCACTTGTCTTCACAATATGTGCAAACTTGGCCACAAAGCCTTCAATGTGTTCCTGTGTTTCCTTTAAACTGATGGTCTGAATTCTGCAACTTCTCAAAACAGAACAACATGTATTTACTAATTCTTTTTCTGATATTCACTGTCAGTATAGTGTGATAGAATGTAAAAGTTGTTTCACTTGATTTCATTTGAAATGTTAAATACGTCACTCCACAGTGAATTCAATTTTCTGCTAATCCATTTTGTTGACATTATTAATATTCAGCAAAAAACCCTGCTGACGTGATTTATTTCTGAATGTGAATGAAAACCAATCTGTTATTAGGGACTGCATGGTGTTGCAGCAGTAGAGTTGCTGCCTCACAGCACCAAAGACCCAGGTTCCATCCCGACTACGGGTGCTGTCTGTACGGAGTTTGTACGATCTCCCCATAAGCTGCGTGGGTTTTCTCCGAGATCTTCGGTTTCCTCGCACACTCCAGACGTACAGGTCTGTAGGTTAATTGGTTTGATATAAATGTAAATTGTCCCTAGTGCATGTAGGATAGTGTTAGTGTATGGGATCGCTGGTCGGTGCAGACTCAGTGGGCCTAGGAGCCTGCCTCCGCGCTGTATCTCTAAACTAACTATGCTAAATTAATTATAATGGGGAAGGGAAATGTAAAAAAAATGTTTTTATCTAATAAAAAATGGAATCTATAGTGTTCCAATTGGAATGTAATGTGGACGACATGTTTCGCATGTAAGTGATATCATTGGGTGCCAGTGACACAACCAATTCACAATGGAGTCAACGCTTTGTGGAGGAATTCAGCGGGTCAAGCAGCATCTCCAGAGAACATGGACAGGTGATGTTTGAGTCGGGATCCTTCTTCATGTTCTCTAGAGATGCTGCCTGACCTGCTAAGTCACTCCAGCACTTAGTGGATTTTTTTAGCAAATCAACATCTGCAATTCCTTGTTTCTTTCTATACTTTGTGGAACAATGGTCCTGACCACCTTTATACACTGACCCACCTTCCAAGTCAGGCACGTACTCCAGTCTTGGTGAGCAAGAAAATACATCCTTAGATAGTTTTGTATACAGGGCTCCATTGACAATGCAAACAGACATACTCTCTATAACTAACAGAATTTTTCTCTCCCCTTTTTCTCTCCCCTCAGTGGTTCTTCAGTTTGGCTATTGCCCCTTTCATCTATGCAAGTGCAGAGGCCAGTGCATCTGAACATACCTATCAACATGAAGGTCGAGTCTGTCGTCGCTGTCCTCCAGGGTTGTACATGAAGAGGCGCTGCACAAAGAGCCATGATACTATTTGTGCACCCTGCACAACAAACCATTACACGCAGTTCTGGAACTACATACACAAGTGCCAGTACTGCAATAACTTCTGCCAAGAAAATCAGTACGTCAAGTCTGAATGCAATCAATTCCACAACAGGGTGTGCGAATGCAAGGACGGATACTTCTGGAAATATGAATTTTGTATGAAGCAGAAAGAATGTCCTCAGGGATTCAGAGTTGCAGCTCCAGGTAAAATCTGTCAATGTCAACCCCCCCCCACCTCCTGGTCTAAATTGGTTTACCATTCATTCTTTCCTTCTCTCTTTTCGACCTATTCAGCTTCCCACTAAAACCTATGCTATTTTCATCCCTTTACCTCCCCCCTAGACACCATCCAAGGACCAAACAGCCTTTTCAGGTGAGGAAGAGGTTCACCTGCACCTCCTCAAACCTCATCTATTGTATCCGCTGTTCCAGCTGTTGAGACCAAACGCAGGCTCGGCGATCATTTCGCTCAACACCTTCGCTCAGTCCGCCTTAACCAACCTGATCTCCCGGTGCCTCAGCACTTCAACTCCCCCTCCCACTCCCAGTCTGACCTTTCTGTCATGGGCCTCCTCCATTGTCATAGTGAAGCCCAGTGCAAATTGGAGGAACAGCATCTCATATTTCGCTTGGGCAGTTTACACCCCAGCGGCATGAACATTGACTTCTCTAACTTCAAAGAGTTCCTCTGTCCCTCTCTATCCCCTCCCCTTCCCAGTTTTCCCACTGTCTTCCTGTCTCCTACTGCATCCTATCTTTGTCCCACCCCTTCCCCTGACATCAGTCTGAAGGGTCTCGACCCGAAACATCACCCATTCCTTCTCTCCCAAGATGCTGCCTGACCCGCTGAGTTACTCCAGCACTTTGTGTCTACCCACTATTTTCATTTACTCGTTCCACATTATCACACATTGTGTAAAGACATTTCTGCTGAACTAGCTACTGAATATATTGGTGGCTATCCGGTTTTAATCTGCTATTGTAATACAACAACTTGTATTCATACTATGTGCTTAATATAGCAAAACAGCCCAAGACATTTTACAGCAGATGTTTTCAATATTTTTCAAAGCAAGGTTCATGAGTTATCTCTAAAATCGATCAAAGAAGTACCATTTACTCAAAACAGAATAAGATATCTTTATTCAGTCTGTTTATCTCAGTCTGAAGAAGGGTCTCGCTCGACCTGAAATGTAACCCAGTTCTTCACTCCTGAGATGCTGCCTGACCCGCTGAGCATTTTGTGCCTCTCCCTTCGGTGTAAACCAGCATCTGCAGTTCCTTTCTCCACAACATTCCTTTACTGGTTCTTTTCCTAATATTTGATGTGGGGGAAGTGTCAAAGGGAGCATTTTAATGGAGAAAAGAGCAATATTGGAGCAAAAGGGATTAGGGAAGTGGGTGCCTTAGGCTGAAGGTGCAGCTGCCAATGAAGGAGCAATAACATTTGTAGTGCTCCCACTGAGGGAAGAAATGGGTAACATTTCATGTCGAGACCCTTCTTCAGATTGGAGTTGCTGCCTTACAGCGAATGCAGCGCCGGAGACCCGGGTTCCATCCCGACTACGGGCGCTGTCTGTACGGAGTTTGTACGTTCTCCCCGTGACCTGCGTGGGTTTTCTCCGAGAGCTTCAGTTTCCTCACACACTCCAAAGACATACAGGTTTGTAGGTTAATTGGCTTGGTAAATGTAAAAATTGTCCCTAGTGGGTGTAGGATAGTGTTAATGTGCGGGGATCGCTGGTCAGCGTGGACCCGGTGGGCCGAAGAGCCTGTTTCCACGCTGTATCTCTAAACTAAACTAAACTAAAATGGAGAAGTGGGGATAATGTAATGCATTTGATGCAAGTTATTCGGCTAACGATGGATAAGGAAAGATTGAAAAACAAGGGTGATAAAGTTACATAAAGCAGAATACTGAAAGACATCAGCAAGTCAAGTGAAAGGCAGAAAGTAAATGACAATGTTTTGGGTCAAGATTCTGCATCAGTCCAGGCGCTAAAGGTGCTGTTTAAACTGTTTAAACTGTAAGTCAGTAAGTACCGGGACAGTGGATAAATAGTGCATTACATCAGCAGTACGGCTGAAAATGATCTCAAATTTATGGATGGCAGAATTGGGAAGCCAGCCAGGTGTGCAAAGGTGTAGTGAAATGTGGATGAGGGCTTAACCTTGCACTATTGGCCATGACCTGAGTATACTCGGGGTGACACTGAACAGTGAAGAAGCTGAAAAAACAAGGGGCAGAGTTGGGCAAAGTCGTAGAAATGGAAATAGACCATCGCAGATAGAAAACATAGAAACATAGAAAAATAGGTGCAGGAGTAGGCCATTCAGCCCTTTGAGCCAGCACCGCCATTCAATATGATCATGGCTGATCATCTAAAATCAGTAGCCCGTTCCTGCTTTCTCCCCAGATCCCTTGATTCCTTTAGCCCGAAAACATCCAGTGAATTGGCCTCCACTGCCTTTTGTGGCTGTGAATTCCACTGATTCACAACTCCCTGAGTGAAAAGTTTTTCCTCATCTCAGTCGTAAATGGCCTATCCCTTAGTCTTAAACTGTGACCCCTGGTTCTGGACTCCCCCAACATCGTGAACATTTTTCCTGCATCTAGCCTATCCAATCTCTTAAGAATGTTATATGTTTCGAAGAGATCCCCTCTCATTTTTCTAAATTCCAGTGAATACAAGCCCAATCGACCCATTCTTTCATCATATGTCAGTCCCGCCATCCCGGGAATTAACCTGGTGAACCTACGCTGCGCTCCCTCAATAGCAATAATGTACTTCCTCAAATTAGGAGACCAAAATTGCACACAATACTCCAGGTGCGGTCTCACCAAGGCTCTGTACAACTGCAGTAGGACCTCTTTGCTCCTATACTCAAATCCTCCCGCAATGAAGGCCAACATGCCATTAACGTTCCTCACTGCCTGCTGTACCATCATATCATATCATATCATATATATACAGCCGGAAACAGGCCTTTTCGGACCTCCAAGTCCGTGCCGCCCAGCGATCCCCGTACATTAACACTATCCTACACCCACTAGGGACAATTTTTACATTTACCCAGCCAATTAACCTACTTTCTTACACCATTCTTACTTTCAGTGACAGTTGGGCAAACACACCCAGGTCTCGTTGCACCTCCCATTTTCTAAATATGACACCATTCAGATAATAACCTGCCTTCCTGTTCTTGCCACCAAAGTGTATAACCTCACATTTAGGGTCAAATATAAGGCAAAGTACTAGAACTGTTGAGTGCAGGTTCAGAGCGTTGTGTAGATACGGATGGAGTCAGTAACTGGGGAACAGAATTTTGACATGAACTGAAAACAATAATGTAGAAGGGTCTCGACCCGAAACGTCACCTATTCCTGCTCTCCAGAGATGCTGTTTGTTCCACTGAGTTACTCCAGCTTTTTGTGTCTATCTTCGGTTTAAACCAGTTTCTCCCTAAACAGTAATTGTTAGTTTTGTTCATTCATAACTAGTTACTGGGAACACAATGTGCCAGTCAGAGTGTGTGGAGAGGTAAAAGAGGCACTGACAAGGTTACATTGTGAATCATCAGCAAACGTTGAACGTGACAGCGTTTACATTATGTCACCAGGGAAGTATATGAGTGAATCATGTGGGTGTGTAAAGGGCAGGGGCAGATTAACCTATCAAACCATTACTCAACTTTAAAAACTTCCTTTGGTTTTCTTTATCCTGAAAAACCCCCAATTTGCTCAGGAAATTCTGAGCTACTGCAAATGAAGATGTCTGAAGAAGGGTCTCGATCCGAAATGTCACCTATTTCTTTTCTGCGGAGATGCCATCTGACCCGCTGAGTTACTCCAGCTTTTTGTGTCTATCTTCAGATAAAGTCATAGTGTTTACATGGGATGCCATGTTTTGGCATTTCTAAATGGATCTTTTTTTTAAGCGAATTCTTCCTCCAAAATGATTTATTGGACATTTAATATTAGTTTCACTCTTACAGAAACAAAGGTTTTGCTCCATTATTTGATGTGAACTTTAAATTTCTGTGCGTATAATTTGATCACTTTCGTCCATTATCCAGGTACTCCACACAAAGATACAGTTTGTGCAAAGTGTGGTCCTGGTTTCTTCTCCTCCGTGAGTTCTGCCACGATGCAATGTCAGAGGCACACCAACTGCACCGAGCTGGGCTTGAAGCTGGATATAGTTGGCACCATGTGGCACGACAACTTGTGCAGCCCCTGCCAGCCCTCTGGCACTGAAGGTAATTCCAAAGATATCTTCCTCCTCCCTGTGAGCGTGGATGGAGCACAGGCAGCTGGGTTGAGCAACAAACTCCAGAGAAAATTCCAAGCCAAGGATTCCCTGCTTTTGTTTCACACAACAATTTGAGTTTCGTTTTTAGTTTTTTTTTTTGTTTAGTTTTAGAGCTACAGCACGGAAACAGGCCCTTCGGCCCACCAAGTCTGCATTGACCAGCGATCAGCACACATTAACACTATCTTACACACATTAGGGACAATTTACATTTACACCAAGCCAATTAACCTACAAACCTGTACGTTTTTGGAGTCTTTGGACAGTTTAGACAGTTTCTCAAGATGATAATTAAGTGGGAGCACCTTAGCAGCACGGTGGCACAGCGGTAGAGTTGCTGCCTTACGCGCCAGAGACCTGGGTTCCATCCTGACCATAGGTGCTGTCTGTATGGCGTTTGTACGTTCTTCCTATGACCGCGTGGGGTTTCTCCGGTTGCTCCGGTTTCCTCCCACACTCCAAAGACGCTTGTAAATTGGCTTGGTAAATTGTCCCAAGTGTGTGTAGGATAGTGTAAGTGTGAGGGGATCGCTGGTCGCCGCGGACTCGGTGGGCCGAAGGGCCTGTTTCCGCGCTGTATCTCTAAACTGAACTAAACTAAACTAAACTAAAGCAGTGGGAATTTATTTGAAATATTTTGCCAAAAGAGTCTGAAGCAGGAAGAGGTTTTTAATTTCTAATCTCATTCATTATTGGCAGAATGCAGATGCTTTTTGGCTGTGGATAAGAGCAGTTGTTCAGTGGCAGATCTAGTAGAGCCGTTGCCTCTCTGCTCCACTGATCCAAGTTTGATTCTCACGTCTGGTCTGACTTGTGAGGAGTTTGCATCTCATAGAAACGTAGAAACATAGAAAATAGGTGCAGGAGGAGGCCATTCGGCCTTACGAGCCAGCCCCGTCATTCATTGTGATCATGGCTGATCATTCACAATCAGTACCCCGTTCCTGCTTTCTCCCCATATCCCTTGATTCCTCTCTGTGACAGTGTTGGATTCCACCAGGTGCTCCAGTGTTTCTGCATGGCTCCATGGCAATTAATTTCCTGCTACTGAAATTGTGACTTTTGCATAAATCACCAATTTGTTTTCCTTCTGAAGGAAGATGTCTTTTTTCACCTTTCCTTAAGACACCCCACAGCGAACAGTAAAAAAATACTGAATTAATGCCATATTATGTTAAGGAAGGAACTGCAGATACTGGTTAAAAACAAAGATGGAGATAACAAGCTGGTGTAACTCAGCGGATCAGACAGCATCTCTAGAAAAAAGGAGTAGGTGATGTTTCGGGTCAAGACACCTCATCCTCTTTGATGTCTCGTTTTCACACTTTCCCCTTCTTTAACTCTGTGTCTCCCTCTCCCCTGACTCTCAATCTGATGAAGGGTCTCGACCCAAAACGTCACCCATTCCTTCTATCCAGAGGTGCTGCCTGACCCGCTGAGTTACTCCAGCATTTTGTGTCTATCTTCGACGATAGGACACGATTGATTTGTAATTTTGTAACAGATATTTCTCTCTTGGTCAAGTAAAATGTCTTTTTGTTTGAAAATAAAATCTAAACAAAACTTGTTGAAACTGTTTTTGTTCTTTCTTTCAGAGGGTATTTCGGAGTGCGAAGAAGCCCTGTTTAATTTTGTCGCACGACAAAATATCAGGCAAAAGAAAATGTTGCAACTTGGAAAGGCATTAACTATCTTGACTCAAGCTGATGTGACACAAATAAAGAATGGCGAGCAGCAGACCAGGCTGCTGCTTAAAGACTGGAAGATGAAGCGGGATGTGAGCATCTCTACAGAAGACTTGGTGAAAGCTCTGAGAGAAGTTAAGCTCAATAAAATTGCAAGAAAAGTCATTAATAAGTTCCTCAAAAGCGGAAACTATAAACATAGAAACATAGAAACATAGAAAATAGGTGAAGGAGTAGGCCATTCGGCCCTTCGAGCCTGCACCGCCATTCAATATGATCATGGCTGATCATCCAACTCAGTATCCCGTACCTGCCTTCTCTCCATACCCCCTGATCCCTTTAGCCACAAGGGCCACATCTAACTCCCTCTTAAATATAGCCAATGAACTGGCCTCAACTACCTTCTGTGGCAGAGAATTCCACAGGTTCACCACTCTGTGTGAAAAAAAACTTTCTCATCTCGAAAAAACTTTCTCATCTCGACTTGGAAAGGCATTAACCTTATGGACAGGTGCGGAGAGCCAAAAAATTACAGGATGGTAGCTGATGGGAAATAGAAAATGAATGTTTAAAAACCCATTGCTCAAAACCTTTCAAAGTCTTCCTTGTTTTACTTTCCCCAACACCTTTGCAAACAATATCTCCTCACTTTCGTTTAATCTCTTCATTTCTAAAGAATGGTCAAGTTTCAAAGATTCAATGAATGCCTCTATGCTATACCATGTGATTATCAGTTCACTGTTTTGTGAAGCAAGCAGGCAAGGTAAACAAACGTACACAGCAATTGATTCAGTAAAAGATCAAGGAGGAACAACTAGTCAGGCAGCATCTATGGACGGAAATGGATAGACAACATGTGGAGTCAAGACCCTTCTTTAGACTAATTGTATAAAGCGGAGATAGCTGTTAGAAAGAGGCGTGGGGAAGGGTTGGGGGAAGAGATGGCAAGTGACAGGTGGATGTAGTTGATGGAAAGATAAGGCAGTGGAGAATGGTTGGCTAATTTGGAACGTTGGAGTGCATCAAATCCAAGGGGAACCAGCTGATTGGGCTCAACGCTGGCTTTGAGGAAGGTTTCTAAAGGTAGTTGTGGAGGGAGTTTCTGATTGGACGACTGTGGCTAGTGGAGTTGCTGTGGGGGTCAGTGCTGGGTCCTCTGTTATTTACATTCGTGCATTCGATGACAATGCACTTAATTTGGTCAGTTCAAAAACAGGACGGTGCTGGCTTAAGGTGAGAGGGGAGAGATTTAAGAGGAACATCTTTTAAAAGACATATACACTGATGAGCCTAAACATTATTTCATCATGGCCACTCTGACCACTCTGTGGCCACACAGCCCCATACGCAGCAGGGTGTGATGCACTGTGTATTGTGACACATTCCTCCCGTGATCACCATTAACATTTTCTGTGACTTGTGCCACAGTCGACCTTCTGTCGGTTCGGACCAGACGGGATAGCCTTCGTTGCCCTCGCGCATCGATGAGCCTTGGGCGCCCAACACCCTGTCACCGGTTTGTGGTTTGTCCCTCCTCGGACCACTGTTGGTAGGTACTCACCACTGCTGACCGGGAGCACCCCACAAGCCTTGCCGTTTCAGAGATGCTCTGACCCAGTCGTCTGGCCATAACAATTTGGTCCTTGTCAAAGTCGCTCAGGTCTTTACTCCTGCCCATTTCTCCTGCATCCAACACATCAACTTCAAGAACTGACTGTTCACTTGCTGCCTAATATATCCCACCCCTTGACAGGTGCCATTGTAACAAGATAACCAATATTATTCACTTCGCCTGTCAGTGGTCATGATGTTTAGGCTGGTCGGTGTATGTGGATGTTAGAGGTCTATGGCTCGCTGTTGTGGATGCATCCCCCATATGTGTCTACTTTCTGGCCCCGCAGTTCTGCTCTCACAACCCCATGCAACCCCTCATCCACAGTCGGAGCAAGGACTGAACTTCCCTGTCCTCATCTTCACCCCCTCAGCCTCCATACCCAACACATCCTTCTCTGACATTTCTACCATCTTCAATGCAACCCCTCCACCAGTCACATCATCTCATCCCTTTCCCCTTCTGCCTTCCGCAAGAGATCACTCCCTCCACAACTCATCCCCTGTCCACCCAAACCACCTTCGCCCCAGTATTTCCCCCTGAAACAGCAGAAGGCATAACACCAAGTCCAGGCATCTCCTCCCTCACCTCCATCAATGGACCCCAGCAGCCCTTCGAGGTGAGACAGAGGTTCACTTGCACCTCTTCAAACCTCAGCTACTGCATCCGATGTGGCTTTCATTGCACAGGCAAGACCAATATAGACGAAGCGACCATTTCCCCGAACACGTGCTCTATCTGCCAAGTCTCGCTGGAACTCCTGGTTGCTCACCATATTAACTCCCCTCCCTATTCCCATATCAACCTTTCTTTCCTTGGTCTCCTCCATTGCCAGGGTGAGGCCACACCAAAACGGGAAGAACAGCATCTCATATTCCACTTGCATACCTCACAAGCCAACAGTATTAACATTGAGTTCTCCAATTTTAAATAAAACCCCAGTCACCCTGCTCCTTTCCCCTCTGTGCTCTCATCCCCCATCCCTGAGCCCCTCTCTCCGCCTTCCACAGAGACGGCTCCTTCCACAACTCCTTGGTTCATTCATCCCTTCCCACCCAAACCACCCCCTCCCCAGGTACATTTTCCCTGCAACCGCAGGAGATGCAACACCTGCCCCTCCTCCCTCATCTCCATCCAGGGACCCAGCAGTCATGCCAGGTGCGATGGAGGTTCATTTGCACCTCCTCTTTTAGGAAGGGTTTTGACCCGAAATGTCACCCATCCATGTTCTCCAGAGATGCTGCCTGACCTGCTGAGTTACTCCAGCAATTTGTGTCTGCCTTCCCTGTATCCTCCTTTTATTTACCGCTCATTTCCAGCTTTCTCTTCCCTACTACAATCAGTCAGAAGAAGGGCCCCGACCCAAAACGTCACCTGTCTGTTACCTCCACAGATGCTGCCTGACCTGATGAGTTCCTCCAGCACTTTGTGTTTGGAACATAACCTGCAGCTTCTTTGCAGACATTGCAGATTGTCTACTGACATAGATGGATTTGTTCATTCTTTTAACAAATAACTCAGAAAGAACTGTTTTTCAATGAGTACCTCTTCATTAACTTGAGCAGAGGGCTAAAATAGCACTACAGGGCAATTAGCTGTTCAGGCCAGGAAGCTACCGAATAGAATAATGTATGACTTGTCAAATTCTATTGGATGGTGCAAATTTATTTTTTACAGTGTTACTTTTAAACAGTATCTGTTAGGATATAGAAAATGACATTTATCAAGGGTTGAATAGAAGAATGTTACATAATAGATTTTCATCAACTTTGAAGACCATTATTGTAAAACATTGATCTGGTGTGAAATAAAATGCCTGGGTCCTGGACTTTCTCACCACCAGGCCCCAAGTGGTCAAGATGGGGAGATATACATCTAACCCCCTCACCCTGAACATAGGATCCCCCAGGGTTGCGTCCTTAGCCCCCTACTGTACTCCCTGTACACACATGACTGTGTGGCCAGGTTCAGTTCCAACTCCATCATCAAGTTTGTTGATGACACCGTGGTGGTGGGCCGGATCTCCAACAACGATGAGAAGGCCTACCGGGAGGAGGTGGCTGATCTGGCACTCTGGTGTCAGGCCAACAGCCTCCTCTTGAATGTCACTAAAACGAAGGAGCTGATTGTGGACTTTAGAAGGGCTCAACATCTGAGGACGTACACGCCACTGGAGTTAAATGGCATTACTGTGGATAGGGTGAGCAGCTTTAAATACCTGGGAGTCCGCATCACAGAGGATCTGACATGGACAACGCACATTGCCGTACTGGTGGGTAAGGCAAGGCAGCACCTTTACCACCTTAGACAGCTGAGGAAATTCAGAGTGTCTCTGAGGATCCTTCAGTGCTTCTACTCTGGGGCTGTAGAGAACATCCTGTCCGGCAACATCACAGTCTGGTTTGGGAACAGCTCTGCCCAGGACAGGAAGGCTCTGCGGAGAGTAGTGCGTTCGGCTGATCGCACTATGGGAACTACACTCGCTCCCCTGCAGGACCTATACATCAGGAGGTGCAGATCCAGACCCAGCAACATTATGGTGGACCCCTACCACCCCAGCAACGGACTGTTCCAGCTGCTACGGTCAGGCAAACGCCTCCGCTGTCACGCTGTGAAAACAGAGAGGATGAGACGGAGTTTCTTCCCACAGGCCATCAGGACTGTTAACTCTCATATCACCAGGGACTAATTTACTGTATTAATTTATTTTTTGCGTTGTGTCTTTTTTTAAAAAAACAATCCGGTTTGTAGTTTTAGCACAATCCGCAGGCATTGCCATTTTCATTTCACTGCACATCTTGTATGTGTATGTGACAAGTAAAGTAAACTTGACTTGACTTGACTTGACATATCAATAGCAATAAGGCAATTGCACAGATCAATTACAGGCAATGTAAAGTATTCGCTAATATTCATTTGATTCTTAAAACTTGGTTTCTGTACAAATCTGGCATTGGGTTTTTATTGAGTGGGCATTGTGCTCCCAGTTGCTCAGGCAGTCACTCCAAGGATGACAATTGGGACTGTAGCATATCAGCCACATGGCATGTTCGTATCCAAAGACCTACAGGTTTGTAGGTTAATTGGCTTGGTATAAATGTGAAATTTTCCCGAGTATGTGTAGGGTAGTGTTAATGTGTGGGGATCGCTGGTCGGTGCGGACTCAGTGAGCCAAAGGGCCTGTTTTCACGCTGTATAACTAAACTAAGCTAAGCATCGGCAATTTTCAATCCAAGTACTTCAACAACCTATTATTTAGGATGCAGCAGCCACATCTGATATAAATACAGAATAATTGCCTGATCTACTAACATTCGTTCTCTACAAAAAGATAAGTGCTGATATTTCCCACCTGCTTTAAAGCACAGAGAACCTAATTATTAGTAAATAAATGCAAAGTCAGAGGGCGTTGAAAGCTTCTCAGTATTCACTCATAAATCCCACAGCTCCAACCCCACCTGCCTTCACCCATTGCCTCTCCATGCTATTCAACCTTGGCTAAATGAGTTGATGACCAAACTATTCCTGCACTGGCATTATAGAATGCAGAAGTGTTGAGAACACTACCTACAATATAGGCTGAAGGTGAAGGGGAAAAGATTTAATAGGAACCTGAGGGGTAACCTTTTCACAAAAAATGGTGATGGGTGTATAGAAACGAACTGCCAGAGAAGGTAGTTGAGGCAGGGACTATCCCAACATTTAAAAAACAGAAAGGCACACATGGATAGGGCAGGTTTGGAGGGATACGGGCTAAACATTGGAAGGTGGAGCTGGGACACGTTGGCCGGTGTAGGCAAGTTGGGCTGAAGGGCCTGTTTACACACTGTATCACTCTGTGACTGTCTATGACTCTAATATTTGCTGTTTATTACTCTGCCTTAATTTTGCATCTTCTTTAGTCCATTAAAGATTGAAAATCTCAGCAGGGTCACATTGAAGATGAGGCTTGACTCACACTTTCTCCACGATCATATCCTTACATTCAAATAGTTGTGCAAAATGAACAAATAGATAATTTCAATAAATGGGCAGTTTGCTCAGAACAGCAACAAACTAGCTCAGAGCTACGATTGGAAGAGACAGTATATCATTGGCTGTGGCACTAAAACAGATGGCTTGATTATCATCTCACTGCTGGGCACAAATGGCTGGCTGTGTTTCTTGCATTGTAGCAGTAAGTGTACCTTAAAGATTTGGCTGTAAGTTCTCTGGGGATCCTGACGTTGTGGGAGTTCAACATTAGTTCTTGTTTACATCTCTCTTGCAATTTTATGTGGTATTTTTTAAATATAGTCTATTTAGGGGTTATATAACTGAATCTTTATATAACTGAATGTTATATAACTGAATCTTTTTACTGCCATTGTATTATTAACATGAATCTTTGTAGATTTTTATATTGTGAAGAATTAATTTTCTATTTAAAGTAAACCCTTGTTATAACAAACCACAGGATGGTGTCTGTTATTACCGATTGTCCACTCTAGCTGAATAAGGGGGGTTAATATGTTCAGTATTAAGAGAAATACAGTCACTAAACATACTACACAATAAATAATAAAGGACACGAAACACAATACCTTGGGATGGCACAGTGGCACCACTGTAGAGTTGCTACCGTACAGCGCCAGAGACATGAGTTCCATCCTGACCTCGGATGCTCCCTGTGGCAGCGTGGGTTTCCTCGCTGGGATTGTGCGGGTTTTGTTGGTTTGTTTGTGTGGGTCGCTGGTGGAGCCGCTGCCTTGTATGATGTTTGATCCTGTCCTCGGATGCTCCCTGTGGCAGTATGGGTTTCCTCCGGGTGCTCGGACTTCCTCCGCATTGCGGGATCGTGCGGGTTTTGTTGGTTTGTGTGTGTGGGTCGCTGGTGGACCGGTGTTTGACCCTGGCCCCGGGGGCTCGCTGTGGCAGCGTGGGTTTTCTCCGGGTGCTCGCTGTGTCCGGGTGGGTATTCTCCGGGTGCTCGGGTGCACTGGCCCCGTCCTCCACACTGTGAGTGTGGGATGGAGTTGGTGTGTTGCGGTGTAGGGGTCGGGGTCGGGCCCGGCGCTCTGATGCGGGGGGCACCTTTGCCGGGGGTCCGTGGGGGTTGCAGGGACCGGGTGAGTTGCAGGTCTGCATCTCTTTGCGGGAGGGGTAGTGCCCGGAGGAAACCCATGCGGTCATGATGTCTTTGTGTTTACAACATAGGAAGAAAGATATAACCACTGCCATAGTTCTATCCTACACACTGTGAATAGTCCCTAGCGTGTCAGTGTGTAGTGTGTTAGTGTACTGTATCTCCAGAGATGCTGCCTGAACTATTCACAAATGCAGGAGGCAGCATCGATGAGGATCAAGATCAAGATTTCAAGATCAGTTTATTGTCACGTGTACCAATTAAGGTACAGTGAAATTTGAGTTAACATACAGCCATACTAAGTAAAAAGCAACAAGACACACAGCCACATAAAGTAAAATTAACATAAACATCCACCACAGCGGATTCCACATTCCTCACTGTGATGGAAGGTAATAAAGTTCAATCATCTTCCTCTTTGTTCACCCGCGGTCGGGGCTGTTGAACCGTCCGCAGTCGCCGCTGCCGACTGTCCGAGGCCCTCACGTCGGGATGATCGAAACTCCCCGCGTCGGGACGGTTAAACTCTCTCCGCGGCACGGAGCTCCCGAGTCGGCCTCTTCTTACCAGAGACCGCGGGCTTCACGGTGTTAAAGTCCACAGGCCCCGCGGTTGGAGCTCTCCACAATCGATCCTCGACAAAGGATCGCAGCTCCGCGATGTTAAAGTCCGCGCCGCGCCCGCGGCATGAAGCGCCGGGCCGGTCTCCAGGAAAGGCCACCAACTCCTCGACGTTAGGCCACAGTGGGGACGGAGATACGATACGGAGAAAATCACATCTCCATCGAGGTCAGAGATTGAAAAAAAGTTTCCCCCAATTTGCCCCCCACCCACATAAAACAAACCAAGGAACACTAAAACATACTTTTAACACATACTTAAAATAACAAAAACAGTAGAGAGGACAGACAGACTGTTGGCGAGGCAGCCAGTGCTGGTGGCGCCACCTGGTGACGATGTTGATGTACATGAGAAAGCAGTGGGGAGTGGTACCAGAGATGGTTTCGAACAAGGACCTATGTGGCCAATGAAAAGACTAGTTACCAGGGCACATGCAAGTGCTGAAGGCCAAACATTTATTTTCAAGGAAATGAAATGGATTCCTCTATAACCCCTTTCTGTGTCCTGGAGGGACCACTCTCTTAGTGGCTCCCTGGTTCAGTTATCCCCATCCTGAAGATTCAAGAGAGTCCAGGGTCTTTTATTGTCATACGTCCTGAAACGGAACAATAGAATTCTTACTTGCAGCAGTAGCACAACAAGCTTGTAAACGCAGCACTCAGTAGGTAACACAACAAAAAGAATTCAATACATTTTTAAAAGAAACATTGTGCAAAAACAAACCAAAGCACAAAGTCTAGTGCAAACCAGGCAGTTCGGAGTTGAGTTGGAATTCGTATGTTCCATAGCCTGCTGGTCGTGGGCAAGAAGCTGTTCCTGAACCTGGATGTTACAGTTTTCATACTCCTATGCCTTCTTCCCGATGGCAGGAGTGAAATGAGAGCCTGGTCCTTGATAATGTTAGAAACATAGAAAATAGGTGCAGGGGGAGGCCATTCGGCCCTTCGAGCCAGCACCGCCATTCATTGTGATCATGGCTGATCATACACACTCAGTAACCCGTGCCTGCCTTCTCGCCACATCCCAAAATGTTGGCTGCCTTCTGGAGACAGCGCCTCTTTTAGATCTCTTCGATGGTGGGGAAGTCAGTACCTGTGATGGAACGGGCAGTGTCCACCACTCTCTGTAGATGCCTTCAATGGTGGGGAGGTCAGTACCTGTGATGGACCGGGCAGTGTCCACCACTCTCTGTAGATGCCTTCAATGGTGGGGAGGTCAGTACCTGTGATGGACCGGGCAGTGTCCACCACTCTCTGTAGATGCTTTCAATGGTGGGGAGGTCAGTACCTGTGATGGACCGGGCAGTGTCCACCACTCTCTGTAGATGCTTTCAATGGTGGGGAGGTCAGTACCTGTGATGGACCAGGCAGTGTCCACAACTCTCTGTTATCTCCTTTGTTGCTGAGCGTTCAAGTTTCTGAACCAGGTTGTGATGCAACCAGTCAATGTGCCCACTGCTGTACAAGTGTAGATTTTCAAGAGAGTATTCGTCCACATACTAAATCTCAATCTTCTAAGGAAGTAGAGGTGTTGATGGGCTTTCTTTATAATATCTTCAGAGATATTCGTCCATCCCTATCTGCTCTCCTGGCACTATCCCCTGCAACCTCATCCTTACTACCTCCCTCACTGCCATCCAGAGACCCAAACAGCTCTTCCCCCACCCTGCCCAACACCTCTTTACACTGGCCATCTTACCACTATATTATCAGTCCTGATAGTGATACAACAATTATCTATTTAGTTTAGTTTAGTTTAGAAATACAGCTCAGCCCACCAAGTCCACACCAACCAGCGATCCCCGCACATTAACACTATCCTACACACACTAGGGTCAATTTACACATACACCAAGCCAATTAACCTACAAACTTGTACGTCTTTGGAGTGTGGGAGGAAACAGGAGATCACGGAGAAAACCCACGCGGTCACGGGGAGAACGTACAGACACCGTACACACATAGTCAGGATTGAACCCGGGTCTGTGGCGCTGTAACCGCTCTACCGCTGCGCCACCTTTGCACCCGTATTTGCCTCCACAGATGCTGTTTGACGCGTTGAGTTTCTCCAGCAGTTTGATTTTTGCTCCAGATTATAGCATCAGCAGTCTCTTCTGCCTACAGCAGCATCTTTCAACCTTTTTTACCCTTGCTGAACCCTTGAAATAATTTCCATGGCTCAGGGAACACCTACATAAAAACTATTATATATATTTTTTTATTAATCTCTCTTTCTCTTTCATAAACTTAAAGTTCATTAGGCAAACATAATATATTTAACTGATAACTGGTTTAAGCAAAATATAACTTGCGTTTTTCTCAAGTTTATTGACAATGCAAAACACAAAAATGACTCAAAAATGCATTTACATATGATTAGCCTATTTATCACTATTTCTCTCGGAACACCTCGTGACCTCTCGCAGAACCCAGGGGTTCCTGGGAACCTCGGTTGAGAAACGCTGGTCTACAGTCTACTGAGAGAATGGTCTCCTGAGAGATAAATATAAGAAGAACAATCATAGATGGAAATTGTATGTAAACCGCTCAATAAAAGCAGAACATTTGGGGAGATAATTAATTAAGAAATAAGGAGAGTTTATTACAGGTGATACTGGGCATTTTATTGTTCATATGTACTTTTCAAATCGTATTACCAAAAGTGATTTGTAAAATGCATTCAAAAATGCATTGAGAATAGATTTCAGATACATTATATGAGGAATCAGCTAATGTTCTGTAATGCCTAGCATGGTGTAATGATATAGGTTTAATCTCATGGCAGATTTAATCTCAGCAATCTCATAGTAAGGGAAAAGTGACCCCTAAAGGGCCTGTCCCACATAGGCGATTTTAAGGCGACTGCCGGTGACTAGGCTGTCGCCAACAGTTTGCCGGGGTATTGTGGGCATGATCGTGAGGAGTCTTCCAAAAATCGTAGTGGATCTCGGCGCGTCGCTGAGAAATCAACTTTGAAATTTCTCGGTGACAGCTGGCTTGTCGCCAGGTAACGTAGCATATTGCGGGCGCTGTCACATGCTGTCCCCAGGTTTGCTAGGTTGTCTTAGATGCATTTAGAAGCACATAATATTAAATTAAGTAAAGTCATTTGAAGATACCATAAAATACTTGTGTTTAACCAATTTATTTACCGTCAGGACATTTGACAGGTAGATTGGAGGCAACAGTTTGACGGTCAGGTAAGCGTGGGAATTTTCGTGATGTTTATGGCCATCAGCGATTACATTTAAAGTGGGCTCCAAACCCAGATATGCAACCCAGAAACCAGATATGCCTCTCCCGTACATTTTCAAAGAATGCCCACACTCCACACAAAAATCCATTTAACCACTTTTAAAATTATTTTTTTTAATACTGCTATTAGCAAACTGGAAGTCAATCCAGTTTATGCCTTGTTACCATGAAGCTTGGTTTTCAAGTAACCCAGGCAAGATGTTATATTTCAAAACTCTCAAGTACTTACCGACTTGTCAGTGATTTCAGTGAAAATTAGGACGCCGGAGAAGCATTGACAGCGTGGGACTTTTGCGATGTTTCCGAAGACGGTGTAATCTCGACCTGACTCGGCATTGTCGTGGTCATTGTCGTAGGGTAACAGAAAATTTCAGCGATCTGCTACGACTTTGACAGTCGCCGGCAGTCGCCTAAAAAATCGCCTAAGTGGGACAGGCCCTAAAGTAATTGACATTTTAATTAAATTTGACAAGGATACGATTCAATCAGAAAATTGGACTTAAATTAAATTAGTGACATTGTTATGAGGGACAATTTGTTTAAGATATATTTGCTGCTATATAAGTATTTTGATAAAAAGGACATAGAAAAAGACATTAATAAGAAAGAAAACACATTGAGAAAAGTGATCCATTCAGACGCAACTGAAACAGTTAATGACAGAAGAATGACCTTTATAATGTGCTGGTGGTGTGAGCCACAGGGTGTTGCATGTGTCTAGTGCCCTGGTATAAATCCAGATGCCACTGGCTGGCAATGTTTGTGATAAAGGAAGGTGAGTGCGTGAGCCTCCCCCTGCCAGTACACAATCTCTGCATCATCAAGACTCTCGTAGTGCCTCCTCGTGGCAACACATGGTAACCTTCAGTCCCAGCCTAAACTGCGCGGGGATGTCGGAGGAACTCTGGCCCCCAGAGACGTGACGTGCAGCCCAGCGGCGTGTGGACACGTCCTGACGTCCATCACCCAGGTCCCAACTATGGGTTACATAGCACCCCGCCCGCTGCCTTGTGGGTAAGGCCCAGGACAGCCAAAGGCACTGGAGCTGGAGTCCCTAGAGACGGCCAGCTGGTCCCTCGTGCGTCCGCCTTCCGGCAACTCCTGCAACCGAGTAGCCCCAGATGTAGCAGCCACGCCGCTCCTGTGGAATCAGCCTGTCAGGTGGAGAGGGGAACGCAGATACTGGGCAAGTTTGTGTTCCCATTTACCTGTCCAGGCTCAGTGGCCAAATCAAATGGAGAGGACACTTCATCCTTGCTGGGCACAGTGAGATGTAACCACAGATGAACAATCCCCCTCTCCAAGCAGGACAACGGCAAGCCCCACCATCATCTCACACAGATGGATGCATGCCAGAATGAGCTGAAAGCTTGAAGCATAGGAGAGCTTTAAAACCACCAGTAGACGACAGAAAAATAGAACATTAGATAGATTATGGGAGACAAGTGCAAAAAGCTGCCAATGTTAGAAGTTTTACCATTTGTGGGGAAAGGAGGGAGCATATTATAAATGTAAATGTAAAAAACTTTAATTGTCACTACAAAGTACAGCGAAATTAAAGCAGTCCAGATGATGCAATCACACACAGCAGACAGTACAAAGGATAAACCTTTATCCATAATTAGGGGCGTGGCTGTGTTCTGCAGCTGTGGCTCACCGGCAGTCTCTCCGTTTTTTTTTGTGTTTTTTTGTCATTGTCGATGTTAAATGTACGTTTTGTTTTATTTTTAATTCTGTGTATGTAGGGGGGTGGTGGGGGGGTTGGGGGAAACCTTTTTTAAATCTCCTCCTCAACGGAGATGCGACCTTTACCGTGTCGTATCTCCGTTCACGCAACGGCCTAACATCGTGGAGTCGGCGGCCTCCAGCTGGGATCGACCTCGAAGACTCCGGTCGCAGGGCCTGGACTTACCATCTCGGAGGCTTCGGCCGTGGGCCCTGCAGACCGCAACATCGGGAGCTCGCAGGTCCCTGGCTGGCGACCGGCTTTTGGGAGCTCCAGCCGTAGCAGCTTCGACCGCCCCGAAGCGCGAGGCACGATCAACCCGCCCGCAGGCCCTTCATCACCCTGCGTGGCTCGGCCGCGGCACTTTACATCGCCCGGTGGGGGCTCAGGACTCTCATCGCCCTGCGTGGCTCGGCCGCGGCATTTTCCATCGCCCGGTGGGGGCTCAGAACTTTCATCGGCCTGCTCGGCTCGACCCTGGGACTTTCCATCGCCCGGTGGGGGCTTCAACGGGTTGGGAGCCTCGATCGCCTCGTGGCGCCACGGGAGAAGAACGAGGAGGAGATAAGACTTTGCCTTCCATCACAGTGAGGGTATGCCTAGAGCAATCACTGTGATGGCTGTTTTGTGTAAAAAATTGTATCTGTGTGTCTTGTGCTCTTTAATGTCTACTGCCGGACCCTGACGTGAGAGGACGCTGGCGTTGAGTATTCGCCGCTTTTCCGTCAGGATAGTTTGTCTGTTTGTCTGTTTGTTTCTATGTTAATTGTATTTGTAAAGCGCTTTGAGCATGTGTTAAGGCGCTATATAAAATAAATATATTATTATTATTATTATTATAACAAGCTAAACCTAATCTACTGAATTAAACAAACTGACCTCTAATACAATATAGACAAAACAATTACAATACGGTCAAGGCAGTGTACAGTTCAATCAAGACAGCAACTTATTGCACAGCAATGAGAGCTAACATATTGCAAGTGCCGTTTTAAAAAAAATAAAATAAAATAATGTAATTAAATATAAGGTGCGGTCGGTTGTAACATGTAATAAAGGTAATGAATTAAAGGCAGAGGCATTAAACATTAACTGTACCTGTTGTCATGGGAGATGACACAATAACGAGAGACAATTAAGTTGGAACATGTCAGGTCTGAGAACAATGCAGAACTGAAATCAGTTAATAAAAACGTTACTGTTGAAATTGTGGTGACAAAAAAGCCCCAGCAAGTTTCCAGAACCTAATTACTGACATTTTGGGCCTCTAAGATAAAATATAAAATAAAAAACAAAAGATATTGGATACATTAATGGTAATCCACGAATGTCTCGATGTTCCGGAAATACCCCAGCAGAATTTCACTACTCAAGACGGGAAGGAGGGGGAAAAACAAGGGAAATATAGACCAATTAGCTTGGTATCAGTTGTAAGAAAAATACCAAAATCAAAGAATACAAAGAGAAAATACTGGAAGCACTCAACAGACCAGGCAGCATTTATAGAAAGAATGAAAGTTTCAGGTTAAAACATAGAGTATAGAACAGTACAGCAGAGGAACTGGCTCTTTGGTCCACGATGTCTGTGCCAAACCTGACGGACGTCAAGTTAAACTAATCTTATCTGCCTGCACGTGATCCAGATTCCTTTATTCCATGCATATCCATGTGCCGATCTAAATGCCCCTTAAATGCAACTATTGTATCTGACTCCACCACCACTCACCATGTTAAAAACTTGTCCCGCGCATCTCCTTTAAACTTGGCTCTTAACACTTTACAACGATGCCCTCCTTGACATTTCAACCCTGAGTGAAAGGTTGTATCCACCCTTTCCATGACCCTCATCATTTTCTAAACTCCTGTCTGGTTCTGGCACTCCAGAGGAAACAATCCAAGTTTATTCAGCCCCTCCTTATAATTAATACTCTCTACTCTCGGCAGCATTCTGGTAAACCTCTTCCACACCCTCTCCAAAACTTGGGTATCCTTCCTGTAATAGGGTGATCAGAACTGCATACAATACTTGCAAATAGGTGCAGGAGAAGCCCATTTGGCCCTTCGAGCCATCACAGCCATCCATTGTGATCATGGCTGATCATCTACAATCAGTAACCCGTGCCTGCCTTCTCCCCATATCCCTTGATTCCACTAACCCCTAGAGCTCTATCTAATTCTCTCTTAAATCCATCCAGTGATTTGGCCTTCACTGCCCTCTGTGGCTGGAGTAACTCAGCGAGACAGGCAGCATCTCTGGAGAGAAGGAATGGGTGACATTTCGGGTCAGACCCTTCTTCAGTGAAAAAGGCTCTCAACCCGAAACGTCACCCATTCCTTCTCTCCAGAGATGCTGCCTGTCTCGCTGAGTTACTCCAGCACTTTGTGTCTATCTTCGGTTTAATCCAGCATCTGCAGTTCCTTCCTACAAATTCAAAGGGGACGTTGATGAGCAGCCAGCATTGACCGAATGGGCTGAAAGGCTTCATTCTCCGCCACAGTGAGTATGTACCTGGAAACTAGGCATTAACACAGGATAAAGAGCCAAAAAAGTAAAACCGGAGGAAGCCCTTGTGATTTGTGAATCGTCTATCCAAAGGAGCTGCAGAATGGGTTAAATGGTAAATGCTTGCCTCCCTCCCTGCAGGGCATCATATCCAATAACAGAAAACTGAGTAGTGTTGAACAAAACAGACATAACTTAGACATCACAGATAACATGCCAGGACATGCAGAATGATGCATATCACCCTGGCAGGCTTTTAAATGCCTCTGCTACGTTTAATAATAATGACACAGCCACCTAAAAAGACTTCAGCATCTGAATGACATTTGAAATGAGAATTATGTGGTGAGTTTCCTACAAAATGCCATTGCTCATGTGTCCTGAAGCATTGTGTACCACACCACAGCTCTGGCATGGATAACATGCTCCGATACCTTTCCTCAGCTTGCTCTGACATTGTAGATGAGATCAGTGTTGCCAACTTCCTCACTCCCAAATATGACGTCACCTCCCCGCGCCCCACGTGACCTCACCCAGCCAGCGGCCACGTGCTCCCGCTCCACCAATGGCGGCCGCCCAGGCTGGGAGGCGGGTTGCTATGCAACCTCCGTCAGGCGGCGCCCAGGCCTACACTTTCCGGGACTACAGCAGCCCCTGGTCTACAGTGTCTGGGACAGTTGGCAGCCCTAGATAAGATGCAAGAAAACATGTGGACTGCAGGTTAGTGCAGTTCATGGCAGGAGGCCATTGGGTGTAAAGCCCCTCAGAATTAAGGGTTGGGACAGCACTCAGTGTGATGAGAGGGTTAATAAGACATGGTGCAGTAGAGCATAGGAATAGGCTCTTCGGCCCACAATGTTTGTGCTGAACATGATGCCTAGTTATGCTGATCTCATCTGCCTGTATAAGATCCATATCCCTCTATGCCCCCACCTAAAAGCCTCCTAAACGTCACTATGGTATCTGCCTCCACCACCACACCTGGCTGTGTGTTCCAGGCCGCTAGCGTCTTCTGTGTAAAACACCTGCCCCACACATCTCCAATAAGCTTTCGCCCTTCTTCTTCTTGCGTTTGAGGCAGCAGGAGTTATGTAACACCCTCCAGGCGCTGTAGCCAGTGCAATGTGCTGTTGTCGAGGGCCGTGAGGTCTACCCCTCCACCAGGGGGACGGAGGACAGTGCAGTCGAACATGCCGTGCTGCGCTGTGTGATGGTCTGCTCCACACACGCAGGCTGCTGATGGACGCGACCCCCAACGATGCATGTTGGCGTTGACCCGGCCGACCCCTGTGCGGAGCCGGTTCAGGGCGACCCACTCTTTGCGGGGCGTGTCCGAGCCGGGTGGGACTGTGGTGTTCGGTGCGACAGTGAATTGAGGAGGTGGCGATGTCTGTTCCCAGCTGGTTCTCCGTGCTCCGAGTATGTTGAAACCGGAGCCACAGAGGGTCGCTGCGTGACGGGAGAATGGGTGACGAGATGACAGGCGTTGAGGTCCCAGTTGCTGTGAATCCTGGGCGAGGTGGTGCAAAGGATGTTTGACGTCCGATGGGGCCTTGCACACCAGCCTATGAGTGAAGAACTCTCTGCGAAGCTTTCACCCTCTCACATTGTAGCTATGCCCTTTAACGTTGTAGCTATGCCCTTTAACGTTAGACATTTCCACCCTTAGAAAAGGGTTATGACAGTCTACCCTTTCTATGCCTTTCATAAATTGATAGATTTATTTCCAGTCTCCCCTCAACCTCTGACATTATAGAGGATACAATCCAAGTCTCTCCAACTACATCCTGGAGTTGAAACCCTCTAATAAAGGTATCATTCCAGTAAACCTCCTCTGCATTCTCTCCAAAGCTTCCACATCTGTCTCGCACGCGATACTCCAAATGTGGCCGCACTAAAGGCCTATTGGGCTGCTTTGTAACTTCCTGATTCCTATACTCAATGATCCTAGCAATGAACACAAGCATATCATACGCCTTCTGAACCATCCTACCTACTTCTGTTGCCACTTTGGGTGAGTTATGATCCCTCTGCACATCAATGCTGTTAAAGGTCTTGCCATTAACTATATACCCTCTCCTTGTGCAACATCTCACCCTCGCTCAGGTTAAACGCCATCTGCCAATTCTCCGCCCATTTCTGCAGCTGATGTATATTCTGTTCCTGTGGCTCGAGAAGTAACAAAGATCATTGTCAAGGCCCCTGCCATCTCCTCTCTTGCCTCCCTTAATAACCTGGGATAGATTCCATCAGGCCTTGGGGACCAATCCACCCTAATGGTCTTCAAGAGTCTCGGCACCACCTCCTTCTCAATCTCAAACTTGCATTCTTGTATTATCCACATTGATCTTGCTTCTCCTCAGAGAATACGTTTAGGAATTCGTTTAGTACCTCACCTCCATCTTCCAACTCCAGGCTTGCATTTCCTCCTTTATCTTTGAAAGGTCCTACCTACTCCCTGGTCACCCTCTTATTTTTAACGGACATATTAAAACTTGGGGTTTTCATGAATGTGACTGCCATTGACATTTCATGACCCCTTCTTGCCCTTTCTTGTTTAGTTTAGTTTAGGGATACAGCGCGGAAACAGGCCCTTCGGCCTACTGAGTCCGCACCGACCAGCGATCACCGCACACAAGGGACAATTTACGATTATAGAGAGTATACAAACCCAAGCCAATTAACCTACAAACCTGTACGTCTTTGGAGTGTGGGAGAAAACTGAAGATCTGGGAGAAAACCCACGCAGGTCACGGGGAGAACGTACAAACTCCGTAGTTGGGATCAAACCTGGCCACCCTGCCGCCCACATTATAATCGCCTGCTTGAGTTCTTTTCCACTCGCTTTATTTTCCTCATAAGCCCCGTCGGATGGCACCTTCTTAGACCTTTTTCAGCCTGACCACGTTTACAACCTCCTCCTCGGTCATCCACGGTTCCCTTACCTTGCTGTCTTTATCCCTCCTCTTTACTGGAACATGTTGGCCCTGCACTTTGATCAGCTACCTTCAAGAGACTCACGCGTGTCATCTGTGTACTTACCCAATAACAACTGCTCACAATCCACCCTCCTTAACGCTTGCCTAATGACATCTGCCTTACCCCAATGAAGCACCTTCACCCAACATCCAGACCTGTCCCTATTCAAAACAATTTTGAAACGTCTTGGATGTTTAAATCGCAGGTAGACACAAAGTGCTGGAGTAACTCAGCGGGTCAGGCAGCATCTCTGGAGAGAAGGAATGGGTGACATTTTGGGTCGAGACCCCTTTTGGGTCTGAAGATGGGTCTCGACCCGAAACGTCACCCATTCCTTCTCTCCAGAGATGTTGCCTGACCCGCTGAGTTACTCCAGCACTTTGTGTCTACCTTCGATTGAAACGTATAGAGTTGTGATCACCATCACCATCTCCAAATTCTTAATTTACCACGTGACCAGGCTTATTTCCCAAGGTTCAGTCCTTGAGTCGGACTGTCTGTCGACACACTGTTTAAGGAAACCTTTTTGGGTACACCCACTAAATGTTTTCCCATCTATTCTACTTGGCCTAAGTAGGTCCCAGTCAATATTGGGGAAGTTAAAGTCACTCACTGCACCAACCCTGTGGTTCTTGCATCCTCCTGTAATCTGTCCACACATATGATCCTCTAACACCCCCTGGCCATTAGTGGCCTGCAGTATAATCACATTAATTTTTTGGATAAAATACATCTCTTGATGCTCCTGAACACATTATCAGTGATGTAACCTGGGGTCGTTGGGTGTTTCGGGTCTTTCACCATCAGACCCAGGCCAGGGCGACCCAGCATTCCCTATCCCGTTGTACCCCTGTACAATGACAATAAAGATATATTGTATTGTATTGTATTGTATTGTGATCAGACCACAACTTGTGTTCAGGTGGCATTTGGTTCTCCCCATGGACCTCGTCTCCTGATCCAGAGCCATCTCCAGGCTTTCTCCGCTGCCTCTGTGGTGTTCTTGATGGCTCTTCTCCTCTCTGTTCCGATGATGCCCAGTGCACTCAAGGCCTTGTAGAGCGATTGGCCTACAGTATTGGAATAATTGGAACAGTTATTAGAATAATTGCTCCTTTCTTATATTTGAGCTCAAGCCAGAATGTGTGAATGGACATAGCCTCCAGTATGTCCTCTCTGGGTACCAAGACATTCTCCCTGATTAGCAACTCCTCTGCCTCTTTACCCACCTCCCTATCTCATCTGAAACATTGAAACCCAGGCATGTTGAGTAGCCAGCCATGTCCCTCTCATAACCGTTACCGTGACGGCCATACCAGATGTATAAAAAACCTTGAAAAGAACAGGCCAAGGAATTGGGGAATTAGCTATTTGTGGAACAGTTGCAATTGAGTTTGGGGTTATTTATTCGTGTCATCACACAGCTGTTTGCCAATAGCGAGCACATTTTAGTGCCACGTGGTTGCCCTATGCAAGACCCTTTACAGTGCGTGTGTCATGCAGCACGTCACAGCTCAGGAGATGTTCCATAGTCTGGAGGCCCCGTCCACACTCGCAGTCTGACACATCTTCAGTGTATCCCCACTTCAGCACGTTCGGTTTGCCCCTCCCCGCGCCTGTCCGCAGTCTGTGGAGACGGCACCAGGTTATCCACGGTTGGTCGGAACCTGGTGGGAGTTTCTCAGAGGGGTCGATTGCCATGTGAGGGTCTTCCGGAGATTTCTCTAGTCTCTCTTCCCAGAGATTGAGCCTTCTGGACGATGCACTGCAGTCCAGGGGATGGACAGAAGAGCGGAAACTTCTGCGTGATTTCAAACGCTGAGGTAGCAAAGGGTGGTCATGTAGGGGGTGTCTTTCATCCTCTGATTGTCTGAGGCGTTCTTTGTGACTGGCTACAGCTCTTCTGACTCCAGGATGTGCAATGCCAGAGAGTAGGGGTGACACCTGGCAAATGACCATTAGGGAGCTGAGGACAGATTTACTGTGAGGAGCACGTTTTTTTTTTAAGGTGAAGGCATACCAACTAAAGTGGACTTCTTGATGGCCTGGAATCTGCTCACGCTGATCTGTATATATGTGTGGGCACCAAGCACTGCTGTGAGCTTGTATGGACTGGGAGCATGGTAACAAGATGGTTGATCTTGAGCTCGCTTGTAAGAACTTGATCATGGTTGCTGAAAGTTTTTTCTAATTGAATTGTATGGAGCACCTAAACTTGTTACATTGCAGTAGGATTTCAAGAGTGCATTTTCATGTTTGGCTTTTTGTTTCATTTAATGGCCTGCTCCTGCACCTATTTTCTATGTTTCTATGTTTAACTGCAGATGCTGGTTTACACTGAAGATAGACACAAAATGCGGGGCTGGCAGCAGAGGAGGAATGGGTGACATTTCAGACAGTCTTAAGAAGAGTCTTAACCCAAAATATCACCCATTCCTTTTCTCCAGAGAGCTGCCTGTCCCACTGAGTTACTCCAGCTTTTTGCGTCTATCTTTCTTCCATCAAATACATTCGTTGATTACATTCCATCACCATGGATACAAAGATCTCTGATCTGCCTTGACGTCCTCTTAAAATGTAATCTGTATTACTACTCTTTGATCCTACTTTGACATTTTTTAATTGGTAGTTTCACCCAATCTCTTGACAGTAGATATAATTACAGGGTGATAAACAAAACTAAACAAAGATTGTGCAGTCGTTGTACCACAGCTGTCATCTTTGTCCATTCACATTTCTTTGAAGCTTTGTACCGGAAGGATGGGGCGAGAGCTAGCGATAGGTGGGTCCAGGTGAGGGGGTGTTGATTGATGAATTAATCAGGTGGGAGAGAGATGGGTGGAGATGGTAACCGAAGACAAGAACGTACAAAGGGTGGAATCTGATCTGAAGGGAAGATAGGTAGTGGAATGTAAAACCTTCTATCATCACTCCTCGCCTTCCTTCATTATCAGATTTTATCATTTGACACTTTTTGGCTTTGCCAACTTTGGTTTTGGTTATCGGTCCCCACCCTTTCCCTTCCCCACATCCACTCTTCAACTTGGACTTTGCAGGAGTTTGCTGGGGAAAGGAATCTTGAAACCATGTTGTTTCAATCTCTCTGAAGTAAGTGTCTGCGTGTTTCCTAAGTAAGAAGCTGCTTCTAGTCAGGTCTTTGCTTGAGGTTCGGTGGGTCCAGGAGTCGGATTGCAGTGTCAGGAGTTACCGAGTCTTGGTATTCGGTGTGATCGGGCTTGATATTGGCAAGGTGGCTTTTGGATTATTGTGTACAGTATTGGTTGCCACCCTACAGGAAGGATGTGGTAACATTAGAAAGAGTGCCTAAGAGAGTCACCAGGATGCTGCCCAAAATGGAGGGCTTGCTTAGAAGGAGAGACTGGATTTGCTGGGTTTGTTCCCACTGGACATTAGGAGGCTAAATGGTGATCTTATAGAATTCTATATATGGGGCATAGATAGGGTAGATAGTAAGAGTTTTTATTCCCCAGGGGAGTTTAAAACGAAGACAAAAGTTTAAGATGAGAGGGGAGAATGTAAAAGAGATCTAAGGCGCAAGTTTATTCCACACAGAGGGTGGTGTTTATATGAATCAAGTTGCCAGAGGAGGTAGTTGAGGCAGATACAGTAAAAACATATAAATAGACAGGTGCTTGGATAGGAAAGGCATGAAGAGATATAGGCCTAAATGCAAACAAATGGCATTAGCATGGGTCAGCATTAGGGTTGCCAACTATCTCACTCCCAAATAAGGGACAAGGTGACATCAACGCCCAGCGCCCCACGTGACCTCACCCAGCCAGTGGCCACGTGCTCCCACTCCACCAGTGGCGGCAGGAGGCGGGTTGCTACCAGGAGGCAGGTTGCAACCTCCGTTAGGCGGCGCCCGGGTCTCCGGACCTACACTGTCCGGACCTACACTGCCGGACCTACACGGTCCGGGCCTACAGCATCCGGGCCTACAGCGTCCGGGCCTACAGCGTCCGGGCCTACAGCATTCGGGCCTACAGCATTCGGGCCTACAGCATCCGGGCCTACAGCGTCCGGGCCTACAGCGTCCGGGCCTACAGCGTCCGGGCCTACAGCGTCCGGGCCTACAGCGTCCGGGCCTACAGCGTCCGGGCCTACAGCGTCCGGGTCTACAGCGTCCGGGCCTACAGCGTTCGGCCTACAGCGTCCGGGCCTACAGCGTCCGGGCCTACAGCGTTCGGCCTACAGCGTCCGGGCCTACAGCGCCCCCTGGACCTAATACGGGACAAGGGCGGTCCCGTACGGGACAAACCAATTTAGCCCAAAATACGGGATGTCCGGGCTAATACGGGACAGTTTGCAACCCTAGTGGGCATCATCAATGGCGAGGATGAATTGGGCCCAAGGACCTGTTTCTGTGCAGTACAGGTCTATGACTCTCTAATCCAGCAGGAATAAGGTGAAGGATGATTTAAGAAAATGCAGAGGAGATGGTTTTCTGAATCGATATGTTGAGGAAGCAGCCTAGAGCCTACAAGACCACAGGCCGCCCCAGAAAACAAACAAGATATCCATGTGTCGATTTTGTCCCTAAGTAAAACAACGCACAAAAATCACATGATATGGTAACAATACCTCCAGTATTGCAATTAATTGCAGCAAAAGTAAATATGACTGATATGAACGAACATTTACAAAAAGTGGAGAGAGTGAGGAAACTAGTTCACCCACTCATAGATGGATATGCACGTATGATAGACATTTGAATTATATTATGGAAACTCCATACCTTGGATTTTCTTGACCTGACTATTTTATCAATTTTGTTTTATGCAATGAGAAATTAATTAATCACTAATCATATTATAACGAGGCCTTTGTGAAGGGCAACCATATTATAATTCAATTGTACAACACATCCCAAAATGATGTTTAGAGAAACAGGCCCTTCGGCCCAGCGGGTCCACTCCACCCAGCAATCCCCACATATTAACACTATCCTACACACACTAGGGACAATTTTTGCATTTACCAAGCCAATTAACCTACAAACCTGCACGTCTTTGGAGTGTGGGAGGACACCGAAGCACCTGGAGAAAACCCACGCAGGTCACGGGGAGAACGAACAAACTCCATACAGACAGCACCCGTAGTCGGGATCGAACCCGTGTCTCCGGCGCTGTATTCACTGTAAGGCAGCAACTCTACCGCTGCACCACCGTGCCTCCAAATGATATTCAATCCAAACTAGGATTATGAATCTAAGCAAATGAAACAGATGGTTCAAGGGGTGAATTGGCTACGATTAATTAGGAAAATACACTGAAAGATGTGTTGGTGGGCATGCATAATTCACAGAAAAAAAATTATTTGCAGTGCAAAAACATGCTGAAAATGTGACTCATCAGTGGCTGACAGGAGGGATTACAGATTTAGACAACAGACAAGAGACAATAGGTGCAGGAGTAGGCCATTTGGCCCTTCGAGCCAGCACAGCCATTCACTGTGATCATGGCTGATCATCCACAATCAGTACTCCGTGCCTACCTTCTCCCCATATCCCTTGATATATCCATTGAAGGTCTCATTAGGGCCCAGTGCTGTTGTGTTCTTTAAAAAGATACAGTGAGTCCGACTGTGTTTTTACGCGAGTGTTTATTCAACCGCCATCTGCTCCGCCGGGCTCCTTCCTGTCACCCTCTGATGACCCCCTACCAATAGACCTGTGTAGTCTTAAAGGCACATTGCAATAACACCACATCTCCCCTTTCTAGAATCACTCGGTAGACTGCGGTTGATTCACCAGACCTTAGAGGATTATTCTGCCTCTTTAGCTGGAAGGTCTGTTCCTATCTGAACTAAATTAATTCAACATAAGTACATGTAAACACATTGTCTTAGTGAAAAGGATTTTACCCTTTTCACTAAATTAGAAAAACATTTTTCTTTAGAAACTCTTTTTTTTTCACTTATAGTTCAACCTATCTGGTCTCACCACTCTTCTCCCAAACCTGGTTCTGGGAGTGGATGGCAGTTCTGGAATGTTCTCTTTTGGTGGCTCTGCTGAGCTCTGCTCTGGAATGCAACCCAGTCGGGAGTTGCTCTTTCATACCACCCCCACTCTGGTCCGGCAAGGGTTTCATGGGAATTAGATGGCGACGGTTTCGCCTGACCATCCCGTGAGGTCCCTCCACAATGTAAGAGCGGTAAGATCTTGAAACGCTCTTGCCTGGTCGACGCCCCACAGCCAGCAGTTCCTCTTTGACAGGAGGTCTCGCAGAGCCTTGTCTCTCTCTGCTAGTTGCGGGATGAACTTTCCCAGCTGGTTAACCATTCCGAGAAAGCTCCTCAGCTCACTCACATTGGTCGGCTCCTCCATCTTCCTTACAGCCTCAGTCTTGCTCGGGTCAGGACTAATGCCACTGGAGGAGAGGACATGACCAAGAAAGGTCACCTCTTCCTTCAACAGGTCACATTTGTCAATGTTAAGCATAATGCCCGCCTTTTGGATCCTCGCCAGCACAGTATGCAGACGAGCGTCGTGCTCCTCTCGTGTTTGGCCCCAGACCAGTACATCATCCATGTGGCAGACGATTCCCTCGAGTCCCTCTGTGACCTCTGACACCATCCTATTTTGAAAGTGCTCGGGGGCAGAGGCAATGCCGAAGGGCAGCCGCTTGAAGTAGTAACGACCGAAGGGTGTGATGAATGTTGTGTATTTTGCTGAGTCTTCGGTCAGGGGTATTTGCCAAAACCCCGTGTTGGCATCCAACTTGCTGAATATTCTGGCTCCAGCCAGCATCCCCCAGTGTTTCCTCCACCGATGGCAGGATGTACTTTTCTCGACACACCGACTCGTTGAGGTTAGTGAGATCGACGCATATGTGTACGGCTCCTGTCTTTTTCGGCACCACCACCATGCCTGAACACCAGTCAGTAGGCTCTGCAACCCTGGTGATCACCCCCAGGCCTTCCATGCGGGACAGTTCTCGCTCAACTTTACCCATCAGCGGCAACGGAATCCTTCTGGGTGTCTTCAATGAGAACGGTTGGGCCCCTGGTTTCAGCTTGATGGCATACTGCTGTCGTACCTCCCCGAGACCGCTGCATAGCTTCGGGTAGCTAGTCTTAAGTGTCTCTATGGTGATGCTGTCTAGCCAAACCACAAGCTCCAGCTTGCCGATAGCAGGCCTCCCCAGCAATGCAGTGTGCAGGTGTCGTGTGACGTACACATCCTCCATCACCCTTTTCTCTCCTTTCACCAGGAACAGCCCAGCGACGCCCACAACTTCTAGTGGACTCCTCCCGGGTCCCAGCAGTGGCTTGGTTGCTTTACGGAGGGTAGGTGGATCGCTGTCTCTATAGATCTCTTTAAACACGGCGTGGGGTAGGACTGTAACATCGGCGCCGGTGTCAATTTTGAATGACACGTTTTTATCATTTATGTCGATGTTTACCATCCATGGCTCTCCATCGGCTGTGACGCTGCCTAGGAACATAACATCCTCGTCCTCTTCAACTTCCTGCACGGTTTTGGGTGATCTACACACACGCTTGTAGTGTCCCTTTCTCCCACATAAATGGCATTTTGCATCCTTTGCCGGGCAATCCTGCCTTGGATGGGACGGAGAGCTGCCACATTTATGGCACTGTACACTTTTCCCCCTGCTGTGTTGGGCGCTGTGTGTTTTGAGTTGGTGGCCATAAGCCTGGTGAGGTTTGTTTTTGGCACCTTTACTACTGCTCTTATACACTCTGTCCACAGATTTAGCATCACTTGTCTCTGTCCTGGTGTCACCTCGCAGAGAAGATTGTTGCCGTTTCACCTCCTCACTCTGCCTCGCCATATTGACCGCCTTTTCAAGCGTCAATTCTGCGTCAAGCTGCATACGTTCGGACAGCCGCTTATCCATCAGTCCGACAACAAGCCTGTCGCGTATCAGCTCGTCGTGTAGCACCCCGTAGTTACAGTGCTCTGCCAGCGCATATAACGCAGTGACATCCACTGTTTCATGTTCTCCCTGCCTGCGCATTTTACTATGAACAATCGTTGGAAGCCATCGCACACCCCTATGTACGTTCCGCTTTGTGCTACTGTCAGGTTTAACCCGCGCAGAACATCGTCCGCCTCATCTCCCATGCAATAAATCAGCGTGTTAACTTGATTATCTTCGGAGCTGGCATTCAAGTTACTTGCCAGACGGAACCTTTCGAACCTCCGTATCCATTTGGCCCACTCTTGCGGCTTTGAAAAGTCGAAGGACTCCGGAGGCTGGATGCTAAATGTAGCATTTGGTCCTACAGGGGCTCTCTGTGCGTTGTCCTCTTGCATGTCGCACTCTTCTTTCTCTTTTGCCGTCAACGAGCTCCAAACGATAGTTGTCCGACTCAAAGTACACTTCACGCACCCTACAGGACTTCTGACACCATGTTGTGTTCTTTAAAAAGATACAGTGAGTCCGACTGTGTTTTTACGCGA